>NC_057863.1:231968160-232685160 GCF_019393635.1 Dromiciops gliroides | reverse complement strand
AATCTTTGTCTTTGGATTGTGCATTTAAGTTTTGGAAATAGCCAAAAGACATTTGGAGCAAAGTCTAATGAATCAAAGAATATAAGAATTGCAAGGGACCTTAGGGACCATCTAGAGCAACCCATATCTGACCTAATCCTAACATATTTCATGCCTGACATGCCTTCAGGGAGATCAGGTTGACAACCAGAATAGAGTATTGTACTATCCTGAGAGTGAAAGAGAGAATAAGCCTCATTGGCTCTGTAATGAATCTGCCAGATTGAATAAAAAAGTAACATAGGGAAAAGTGCTTATAGAACCCTCATTTCTAAAGCAGTGATAAAATATATTATTGACTGTTTGGGCAACTTAATGCTGTTAGTGATGATATAAAGAAAAATGACATTTTCAGTTACAATATTACTTAAGACATTCTTAACTGATGTTTGTCAGTAATAATGAGACATTTTCTCACAGAATATGTTGGATAATATATGATATCTTCAATACCTCCAATATATTTGGTGAGGGCAAAAAGAAAATTATCTAGAAAAAAATTCTATCATAATTCTGACATGTTAGGATGCTCCTTCAAATAGGAAAAGAGAGGTTAGTGATTCACCATCCTGATTAAAAGCAGCATATGATGCAGATGGGTATGTGGGATTTGATGATAATTCTAACAATTATAATAATCAGTATTAATCTAGATTACTACAAAAGAAATAACCTATGTCATCTCATTAGAGTTTTAGTTACCACTAAAAGAGGCAAGTCATTAGGATTGTGTGATAATTGGCAGAGGGCCATGGGAAGACCCTTACAAACTTAACCAATAAAGAGGAAACATTAAGGATTCTAGGCCACATGTGAGCATCTTGTGTATAGATAGAGAATAGGCTCTTCATAGTCTTCCTTAAAAAGTTTTAACATACTTAAGGTTTTCCATAGAATGCAGACTCCATCTTACAAGTAATCTAAAGTAGGAGTGGTCAAACAAAAGAGTTCGTGAAATGATAGTGAAGTTTGTTGTGTGCCTAGATGACACTAAACACCTTGGAGAAAACTAGAGGGGAAAGCAAAATCTACAGAAGCTTATAAACATCCAGATGCTGAGCATTATGTGACCTTGATCTGAGTATGGGCAACACAACAGAGTCCTACCTCAATGCTAGCAAAGAGACTTCTTTAATCTCCTTCTGGCTAGATTTTTGGCCCCTTTACCATCTGTGAGCTGAATTCTGACACTGAATCAGATGTTCCCAAGGCCTGCTTCTGGTTTGCTGGGGCTGGGCTGGGTCTGAGCTCCACCAAGAAATTTGGTAAATAAAGCTTTAGACTACTAGGCATTTCACAATCAACCAAGAAAGAACTTGAGCCTTAGCTCCCTAGGTCGTCAGAGAAACAGCTCTCATGACTTTTATGGAAATAACTAGCCTCACCTATTTGTCAGGAGGACTCATGCAGACATTAATTCTAACACAACCACACTGGGCCCCAAGTGGCAAAGTTCTAAGGATATTCTATTTATTTAGTATTTTGTTTTTCTCCCAATTAAATGTAAAAACATTCATTTTAAAAAATGTTAGTTCCAAATTCTCTCCCTTCCTTTTTCTTCTTCCTCCCTTACCCCGTTGAGAAGGCAAGCAATATGGTATAGGTTATACATCTGTAGTCATGCAAAACATCACCATATTAGTCACGTTGTAAAAGAAAACATAGGCAAAATAAGCTCAAGAAAAATAAAAAATAAAGGTTAAAAAGTATGCTTTAAGGGGCAGCTAGGTGGTGCAGTGGATAGAGCACCAGCCCTGGAATCAGGAGTACCTGAGTTCAAATCCGGCCTCAGACACTTAACACTTACTAGCTGTGTGACCCTCGGCAAGTCACTTAACCCCAATTGCCTCACCAAAGGGAAAAAAAAAGAAAAAAAGAAAAAAAGTATGCTTTAATCTGTATTCAGTTCTGTCTCTGGGCATAAATAGCATTTTTTCATCATAAGTCCTTCAGAGTTCTTTTGGATCATTGTATTGATGAGAATAGCTTGCTATTACTTTCTACATAATACATTTCACTTTTTATTCTTGCTCATGAAAGTCTTTACAGGTGTTTCTGAGAGCATCCTGCTCATCATTTCTTATAACACAGAAAGTATTGCATCATAATAACATACTACAATTTGTACAACCATTCCCCAACTGATAGGCCTCCCCTCAATTTCCAGTTCTTTGCCATCAGAAAAGAACTGCAGTAAATATTTTTCTATATATGGAACCTTTTCCTTTTTGTTTTTTTATCTGTTTTTATATACAGACATAGAAGTGGTATTACTACTTCAAATAATATGCATGGTTTTATAGCCCTTTGTTCATAGTTCCGAATTGCTCTACAGGATCATCAAATAATTTTACAACTCCATCAACAGTGCATTAATATCTCAGTTTCCCTAGGTCCTATCCAATATTTGTCATTTTCCTTTTCTGTCCTATTACCCATCTAATCTAATACATCTGAGGTAGTACCCCAGAATTGTTTTTTTTTTGTTTGTTAGTTTTGTTTTGTTTTGCAGGGCAATGAGGGTTAAGTGACTTGCCCAGGGTCATACAGCTTGTATGTGTCAAGTGTCTAAGGCTGGATTTGAACTCAGGTTCTCCCAAATCCAAGAATTGTTTTAATTTGCATCTCTCCAACCAATAGTAAGTTAGAGCATTTTTATAGGCTACAGATAGCTTTGATTACTTCATCTGAAAACCATTAATATCTTTCAATTACTTATCAAATGGGGAATGGCTTTTATTTTTTATAAATTTGACTCAGTTCTCTATAGGTTTGAGAAATGAAGCCTTTATCAGAAAAAACGTGCTTCAAATTTTGTTTACAAATACTATTGCAGATTGTATTTCCCTCTATCCTATTCCCCTCTTTTATTCTATTCTCTTTCTCCTTTCACCCTATCCCTCCTCAAAGCTGTTTTGCTTCTGACTACCCCCTCCCCCAATCTACCCTCCCTTCTATCACCCTTCCCCCTTTCTCCTTCCCCCTCCCCCAACTTTCTCTTATCCTCTTCCCCTCCTACTTTCCTACAGGGTAAACTAGACTTCTATGCCCAATTGAGTGTATTTGTTAATCCCTCTTTTAGCTAATTCTGATGAGAGTAAGGTTAACTCACTCACCTTCAGCTACTCCATCTTCCCCTTGCTGTGAAGGCTTTTTCTTACCTCTTTCATGTAAGGTAACTTTCCCCATTCTACCTTTCCTTTATCTTTTATCCCAGTGCATTCTTTTCTCACTTCTTAATTTTATTTTTTGAAATATCCCTTCATTCAACTCAAACCTGTGCCCTATGTCTATATATACTCCTTCCAACTGCTCTAATAATGAGAAAGGTATTATGAGTTCCAAGTATCATCTTCCCATGTAGGATTGTAAACTGTTTAGCCTTATTAAGTCCCTTATGATTTCCTTTTTCCTATTTTCCTTTTAATGCTTATCATGAGTCTTGCATTTGAAAGTCAAATTTTCTATTCAGCCCTTGTCTTTTCATTAAAAATGTGTGAACGTCCTCTCTTTCATTGAATGCCCATTTTTCTCCCTGAAGACTTAGACTCAGTTTTGCTGGGTAGATAATTCTTGGTTGTAATCTCAGTTCCTTTACCCTCTGGAATATCATATTCCAACCCCACCTCCCCCTGCCCCCAATCCTTTAATGTAGAAGCCATTAAATCTTGTGTTATCCTGACTGCTGCTCCTCAATACTTGAATTGTTACTTTCTGGCTGCTTTTTTTCTGGGGGGAGGGGGGAGGCAATTGGGGTTAAGTGACTTGCCCAGGGTCACACAGCTAGTAAGTGTAAAGTGTCTGAGGTCAGATTTGAACTCAGATCTTCCTGACTCCAGGGCTAGTGCTCTATCCACTGTGCCACCTGGCTGCCCCTCTGGCTGCTTTTAATATTTTCTCCTTGTACTGGAAGCTCTGAAATTTGGCTGTAATATAGCTGGGAGTTTTCATTTTGGGTTCTCTTTCAGGAGGTGATCAGTCAATTCTTTCAATTTCTATTTTACTCTCTAGTTCTAAAATATTAGGGCAATTTTCCCTGACGATTTTTTGAAAGATGATGTCTAGGCTCTTTTTTATCATAGCTTTCAGGTAGTGCAATAATTTTTAAATTACCTACTCTGGATCTATTTTCCAGGACAGTTGTTTTTCCAATGAGATATTTCACATTGGGTTCTAATTTTTCATTCTTTGGGTTTTATTTTGTTTTATCTTGAGTTATCAGCTTCCATTTGCTTAGTTATAGTTTTTGAGGAATTATTTTCTTCAGTGAGCTTTTGTATCTCCTTTTCCATTTGGCCTATTTTACTTTTTAAGGAGCTTTTTTTTGCTTCAGTATTTTTGTGCCTCTTTTACCATTTGGCCTTATCTGTTTTTAAGGTTTTATTTTCTTCAGTATTTTTGCGTGTGCTTCCTTTACCAATATGTTTACTTTTTTCATGATTTTCTTGCATTACTATCATTTCTCTTTCCAATTTTTCCCTCTACCTCTCTTATGTGATATTCAAAATCCTTTTTTAGATCTTTCACAGTTTGAAACAAATTAGTATTTTTCTTGGAAGCTTTGGATATAGGAGCTTTGACTTTGTTATTTCCTACTGAGTATGTGTTTTGATTTTTCTTATCACCATAGAAAATCCATGGTCAGAATTTTTTCTGTTGTTTGCTCATTTTTCCAGTCTATTTCTTGACTTTTATCTCTTTGTTGAAGTGGGGTTCTGCTTCCAGAGTACAGGGCTCACTGTCCTAAGCTTAAGGAGTTTTGTGCAGCTGTTTCCAGAGATACTTCTAGGTACCTGTAAGTTTTCAGTACTTCCAAGATGCTATGATATAAGGAGAGGTGAATTTACTACCCTTCTTGTCAATGCTCTGGTCTCTGAGAGACTACAAGTACACTTTTCTGTTCTGGAACTGTGAGGAGGGCCCCACCTCCTTTGTGACTACATGCTCTGGTTTACTAATGCTATTCCTCACACTGGGACTGCCACCCAGGACTGCAACCTGAATCTGAGTATGGAGAAAGCAAAAGCGTCCTGCCTCAGTGCTAGCAAAGATTATATTTAATCTTCTACTGACCCACTGTTTGACCCCCTTATCCTCTGTGGGTTGAGAGCTTCAGAAACAGCTACTGACACTGGTGATTCAGTGGCTCCCAAGGCCTTCTCCTAGTTTGCTGGGGCCAGGTCTGTGCTGATGTGGCTTATGTTGGACTGTGCTCCACTCTCACCTGGATTTGACAGACCTTTCCTATCAACCTTCTAAGTTGTTTTTGGCTGGAAAATTATTTGACCCTCTTCTTCTGTAGGTTCTGCTGCTCTAGGAATTGATTTATGGTATTATTTAAAAGTATTTGGAGGGGGTTTGGTGAGACCTCAGGTGATTTACTACCTTCCTTCCACCACCTTGGTTCAACCCCTCTAGGAAAACCTTTTTAAGGATCCTCCGCATCATAAACATGTAGAAGTAAAAAATTAGGTATCTCTAGAAAATGTTTACATAATTACTATAGAAAACACAGTAACAGAATGACAAAAGGACAGAAAAATGCAATAATAGTTCACAGATACATATTAAAATTTCTAAGAGTGTTTTCCTTGCAATAGTTATATAAGATAGATAATAAAAGTAAAAACATGTCAATTTTATAGATAAATAAACTCTGCCCAAGGGAGATTATTCAATTTACCTATGGTCATGTAACTAAAAAGTTTTAATACTAGGGTTTGCATCTAAATCTCTGAGACAAGTAAAAACGAATTCACAGTTGGGTCCTCATAGACAAGCTTTCCCAGGTTCAAGTTATTGTGTGAGTCAGTATTTACTCAAGATCTTAAGTCACAAGCTCCTACTAGTGTGTTTAGCTTTATTGGACAGCTGTAAACCATAATTAGTTAGGTGTATAGGCATTAATTTAAATAGCATAGTAAAAAAAGTAATAATATAACATTTCTCTTATAGAAAGGGGTTATGTTTTTAAAAAATAAATATATCTGGTGGTAGTGGGGAGCCAAGATGGTGGGTTAGATGAAGCAATTTACTTGAACTCTCAATATTCTCCTCCCAACAACTTTAAAATAATGAATCAAATTAAATTTTTGAGTGGAAGAACCAAACAAGGGTCAGGTAAGACATGTTTCTGGTGTAAGAAAACTTATGAGATTCACAGAAGAAATTTTTGACACCAGGGTGGAGACCTGAATGAAGCCCAGACATGTGGTAGCAGCAAGCACAGCAGGGGCAGCTTCAATAGCTCTTAACTCAGAGATAGTCCAAAGGGAACAGGGGTCCTGGTTGCAGTTTCAAGGCAAAGAGGAATGCTAACACTTATGGCTGCAGCATAATATTGGTCCTCCCTGGGTAACTACTAGAGTGCAGACCAGGAGATCAGTGAACATACCTCTCTTAGGATCACATCACTTTGGAAGCATCAAAAACTTTTGGACCAGAGTTTTGGGGGCAGAGCCAAGATGTCAGAGTAAAGGCAGTGACTTGCCTGTACTCTCCCCAAGACCCCTCCAAATACCTTCAAATAATGCCATAAGACAATTCCTGGAACAGCAGAAGCCACAAAAGGACAGAGTGAAATAATTTTGTAGTCAAAGACAACTTAGAAGGTCGGCAGAAAAGATCTTTTGTACTGGGGTGAGAGAGGAGCACAGACTATTGCAGGTCATGCACTTGTAGACTCAACCCCAGGAAACCAGGAGTGGGCCTCACAAGTGTCTGAATCAGCAGGGGCAGAGAATGCTTCTGGAACTCATACCCTAAATGGTAAGGGGGTCAAGCAGTTGGATATAGGGAGATTACACAGGTCTCTTGCCTAGGACTGAGGCAGGACTCTGTTGTTCTGCCCATACTCATATCCAAGTCACAGTCTTTGGTGGTGGTCCCAGGCAGGAGAGGAGCACAATCACATAAGAGCTTGTAGCCACAGTGCAGCAGGCTTCTGTTCATAGTTCCAGGACACAAAAGTAGGCCTGTGGTTTCTTGCAGACCAGAGCAGTGGCCAGGAGAGTAATAAATATACCTCTCCTTAAATCATAACACCTTGGAAAAACTAAGGACTGACAAATTCCTAGAAGTTTCTCAGAAAACATCTGCTCAAAGCCCCTGAAAGCTTGGGAAAGTGGGCCCTTCACCCTGGAAGCAGTGCCCCACTTTAACAAAGAGTTAAAAGTCAAGAAACAGGCTTGGAAAATGAGCAAACAGAAAAAAAAATACTGACCATAGAAATTTTCTATGTTGACAGAGAAGATCAAAATATATCCTCAGAAGAAGATAACAAAGTCAAAGCTCCTACATCTAAAGCTTCCAAGAAAAATATGATTTGGTCTCAGGCTATAGAAGTGCTCAAAAAGGACTTTGAAAATGAAGTGAGAGAAGTAGAGGAAAAAATGCAAAGAGAAATTATAGTAATGCCTGAAAATCAGGGGAGAAAAAGCCAATAGCTCAAAAAGCCAAATTGGCCAAATGGAAAAGCAGGTACAAATACTCTCCCAAAATGAAAACTTCCAGGAATATTATATCCAATTAACAGAGCTCCCAGGTCAAGGAGAAAATATTGCAAGCAGCCAGAAAGAAACAATTCAAGTACTGTGGAGCCACAGTCAGGATAACACAATATCTAGCAGCTTCTACATTAAAGGATCAGAAGGCATGGAATATGATATTCTGGAGGGCAAAGGAACTGGAATTATAACCAAGAATTACCTACCCAGCAAAATTATGTATAGTCCTTCAGGGGAAAAATTGCAATTCAATGAAAGAGAGGACTTTCAGGTATCCTGGATGAAAAGACCTGAGCTCAAAAGAAAAGATTTTCAAATACAAAATCCTAGAGTAGCATAAAAATGGTAAACAGGAACAAGAAATAATAAGGGATATTAAAAGGTTAAACTGTTAACATTCCTGGGAAATTGATACTTGTAACTCATAAGAACTATCTCATTAGGGCAGCTGGATGGGGTATATTTAGACAGAGAGCACAGGTGTGAATTGAATATGAAGGGATGGAATCTTTTAAAAATAAAATTAAGGAGTGAGAGGAAAGGGAGAGATGGAATGGGGTAAAGATAAAAGAGACAAGAAAAGGCTTATACAGTCAAGGGGGAAATGGAAGAGGGGCTGGGGACTGAGTGCACCTTACTATCATCAGAATTGACTCAAAGAGGGAATAACATACACACTCAATTGGGTATAGTAATCTATCTTGCCCTGCAGGAAAGAAGGAGGGCAAGGGGATAAAGAGGGCAGGGGGGGTGATAGAAGGGAGGGCAGATTGGGGGAGGAGATGGTCAGAAGCAAAACACTTTTGAGGAGTGACAGGGTGAAAGAAGATAGAAAATAGAGTAAATGTCATGGGGAGAGAATACAATGGAGGGAAATACAGTTAGCAATAGTAATTGCGAAAAAAAAATTGAAGGAAGTTTGTCTGATAGGCCTCATTTCTTAAACACATAGAGAACTGAGTCAAATTTGTTAAAAAAAAAAAAAAGAAAAGAAAAGAGCCATTCCCCAATTGATGATCAAAAGATATGAAGTTTTCAAATAAAATAATGAAAGTTACCTATAACCATATGGGAAAAAAATGCTCTAACTCAAAAATTCTATAGAGCAATCTGGAACTATGGTCAAAGGGCTATAAAACCATGCATACTCTACCACTATTAGTTTCATATCCAAAAAGAGATAAAAAATTTGAATTCAAAATTGAGGAGATGCCCATCAATTGGTGAATGGCTGAATAATTGTGGGATGAGGTTATGATGGAACACTATTGTGTTATTAGAAATTATGAGCAGGAACCTATCAGAAAAACCAAGAATTACTTACATGAGCAGATGCAAAGTGAAATGCACTGTATACAAAATAACACCAATATTGTAAAATGATCAGCTGTGAATGACTTAGGTATTTTCAGTAATACAGTAATCGAAGAAAACTCTGAAAGACTTATGAAAAATGCAATCCATCTCCAGAGAAAGAACTGATGGTGTCTGAATACAGATTGAAGCATAATTTTTTAGTTCCTTTTTCTAAAGTGTTTTTGACTGTTTTCTTTCACAGCCTGACTAATGTGGAAATGTTTTGCACATGTATAACTTATATTGAATTGTTAGAGTTCTTGAGAGGGGTGAGGAGGGAGGTAGGAAGAGAATTTAGAATACAAACTTTTAAAAATGAACATTAAAATTGTATTTACATGTAATTTGGGAAAAAAATTAAATTCTAAATAAATGGGGGAAAATAAAATTAAAAAAAAACTTTGGACCCCTAGAAATACTTCTGAAAATAGTAGCATGAAAAAGTCTGAACCTTGAAAAGCATCCCCACAACTAGTTGAGCAAAACCTAACTTTAACATAAAGTTGAAAGTCAAGAAATAGGCTAGAAAAAAATGATCAAATACCAAAAATGAATTTTACCATAAAAAACTATCATGGAGACAGGGAAGACCAAGATACAAACTCAGAAGACAGTCATATGGAAACAGCTACAAACAAAGCCTCAAAGAAAAAAATGCTAGTTGGACCCAAGCCCAACAAAAATTCCTAGAAGAGTTAAAGAAAGATACTTGTGGAAGGAAAATGTAGAGGAGAGGAAAATTTAGGAGGAAATGAGAATGATATAAGAAAGTTATGAAAATAGAATTAATAGCTTGGTTGCACAAAATACAACTGAAAAAAATTAACATGTTAAAAAACAGAATTGACCTAATGGTAAAAGAGGCACAAAAATATTCACTGAAGAGAAGAATGCCTTAAAAAGCAGAACAGGTCGAAATGGAAAAAAAGGTACAAAATCTTGCTGATGAAAATAATTCCTTAAAAATTAGATTTGGTTCATGTAGGTGGCATGGTGGATAAAGTACCAGCCCTAGATTCAGGAGGACCTGAGTTCAAATCTGGATTTGGACACTTGAAATCTACTAGCTTTGTGACCCTGGGCAAGTCACTTAACCCTCATTGCTCCACAAAAAAAAAAATGAAACAAAACAAAAATTAGATTTGGTTAAGTGGAAGCTAAAGACTACATGAAACATAAAGGACAAATAAAGCAAAGTCAATAAAAAAGAAAAAAAATAGAAGAAAATATGAAATATTTCTTCAGAAAACAACTTGCCCGTAGAATGGATCAAGGAGATGTAATTTAAAAATAATTGGATGACCTGAAAACTACAATCAAAGAAAGAGCCGATATATCATATTCCAAGAAATTATGAACAAAAATTGATCTTGGATTTAAATGCCAAAATAGAAATTAAAAGAATCCACTGATCACCTTCTAAAAGACAACTCCAAATAAAAATTTCCAGGAATATAACAGCCATATTCCAGAGTTTCCACGTCAAAGAGAAAATATAGCAAGTACCCCAAATGAAACCATTCAAATATCATGGAGCCACAGTCAGGGTCACACAAGATTTAATGGCTTCCATAGTAAAGGAGCAGAGGGTTTAGAATATGATGTTCTGTAAGGCAAAAGAGCTAGGATTACATCCAAGAATAACCCACCCAGCAAAACTTCAGGGGGGGAAATGGATATTTAGTTAACTAGAAAACAAGCATTTCTGATGAAAAGACCAGAGTTGAATAGAAAATTTGACATTCAAACACAAGACTCAAGATTAGTTTAAGAAGGCAGACATGAAAGAGTAATCATATGGGAGTCAATAAAGTGTAAATATTTACATTCCTATATGGGAAGATAATACATGTAAATTCTGAGAACTTTATCATTATTAGGACAGTTAAAAAGAGTTTATATACAGAGAGTGTATAACACATAGAGAACTGTGTCAAATTTGTTAAAAATAAGAAAAAGGGATGCACTGGGAGATGAGAGAAAGAAGAGGCAGAATGGGAAAAATTTCCTCACTTAAAAGAGACATTCAAGGAAGAACTTTTACAGAGGAGAGGGAAATGGGGGAAGTGGAAGGCAAAACTTGTATCTTAATGTCATCAAATTTGGTTCAAAGCAGGAAGAAAATGTATATAAACAAAAGCAGTTGTGTATAGGAATGTAACTTACCTGATATGGAAGTAGGTGGGGAAGAAAATAAGAGAAATGGAGGAGGAAGGGGGATGATGAAAGGGAGAGCAGATTAAGAGAGACAATTGCTTAGAAGCAAAAGACATTTTTGAGGAGAGCCAAGATAAAATGAGAGAAATGAGAAACAAAAGAGAAGTAGATGGAGTGAAATATACAGTAAGCATTACTGTGAATATGAACTGGATAAGTTCACATATAAAATGCAAGCAGATAGCAGAATTGATTAGAAAACAGAATCCCACAATATATCATTTACAAGAGACATACTTGAAACAAAAAGACACATATAGAGATACCATAAAGAAATGGAGGAGAATCTACTATGCTTCCACTGAACTAAAAAAGGCAGAGATATCAATCATAATCTCAGACAAAGCAAAAGTCAAATAGACCTAATTAAAAGAGATAATCGGGGGCAGCTAGGTGGTGCAGTGGATAGAGCACCTGCCCTGGAGTCAGGAGTACCTGAGTTCAAATCTGGCCTCAGACACTTAACACTTACTAGCTGTGTGACCCTGGGCAAGTCACTTAACCCCAATTGCCTCACTCAAAAAAAAAAAAAGAGATAATCAGAGAAATTACATTTTGCTAAAAGGTAAAATGAACAGTGAAGTAATTTTAAAAATATTACAACATGTTTCTCTATTAAAGGCCTCATTTTGTAAATAGATACTGAGTATAAAAATTAATCACATTTATAAAAATAAGAGCCATTTCCCAATTGGTAAATGGTCAAAGGATATAAACAGGCACTTTTCCAAAGAAGAAACCAAAGATACCTATAATCATGTGGAAAAAATGCTCTAAATTACTATTGACTAGAGAAAAGTATATTAAAACAACTCTGAGGTAACACGTCACAACTACCAGAAATGATACATGCTGGAGGGAATGACAGAAAAACAGGTACACTAATGAACTGCTGGTGGAGTTTTGAACTGGTCTAACCAATTTGGAGAATGATTTGACATTCAGAGCAAAGGCTGATAAAACTGTGCATATCATTTGACCCAACAATATCACCACTAGGTCTGTATCTCAAAGAGATCAAAGAAGAGGGAAAAAGACTTATATGTATAAAAATAATTATAGCAGCTCTTTTTGTAATTACAAAGTATTAGAAATCAAGGGGATTTCATCAAATGGAGAATGTCTGAATAAGTTGTGGCATATTATTGTGATGGAGTATTATTGTGCTATAAGAAATGACAAGGTGGGTGTGGTTTCAGAAGAAACAAACATGGAAAGACCTTTTTGAACTGATACAAATTAAAGTGAGAAGAATTGGGTCTAATTTTTTTTTTTTTTTGCGGGGCAATGGGGGTTAAGTGACTTGCCCATGGTCACACAGCCAGTGTCAAATGTCTGAGGCTGGATTTGAACTCAGGAACTCCTGAATCCAGGGCCGGTGCTTTATCCACTGCGCCACCTAGCTGCCCCTAATTGGGTCTAATTTTGTAAAGTAACAGCAAAGCTGCAATGATGATCAACTGTGGAAGATTTGGCTACCTTGATCAATACAATTATGCAAGACAATTCCAAAGGATTAACAATGAAAAAAATGCAATCCACCTCCATAGAGAGAAGACTCATGAACAATGAGTACAAATTGAAGTATAACTTTCTCACTTCATTTTTCTTGCTTTTCTTTGAAATTTGTCTAGTACAGAAATATGTTTTGTATTATTTCATATGGTGTAATTGATATCATATTGCTTGCCTTTTCAGTGTGTGAAGGATGGGGTGTGAAATATGGGGAGAAGCTATAACTCAAAATTTAAAAAGAAAAGAATATTTAAATAAATAAATGAAATGTTAAAATAGATACATTTAAGGAACATTCATAGAGGAACACAAATATAGGGAACATGTGTGAAAATAGGAAATGAATAGAAGGACACAAATGTGGAGAGGCAACCTACATACTCAATGCTAGATAGTGTTCCAGTTTCAGTCTTCTAAAGTCACAATTGGTCACGGAACTGACCAGAATTCTCGACTATCTATGTTGTTTTCTTTTTCATTATTATGGTAATTTTATAAGTTTATTGCCTAGTGTGCCTTTCTCACTTTGTATCAGGTCATGCACATATTATAGGTAATTAGATTGCTCAATGGATAGAACACTGGACTTGTAGTCAGGAAGACTTGAGTTAGTTTACATCTAGGCTCACTAGCCTATACTAATTATGTAACTGCTCAAGACATTCAACTTGTCTTTAGTTCCTCATCTGTAAAATGGGGATAATAACAGTACCTTCCTCATAGGGCTGTTTTGAGGATAAACTGAAATAATATTTGTAAAGCACTTTTTAAACCTTAAAACATTATTATTTTAACATCAATTAAAAAAAATTGTTCCAACTTCTCTTCCTCCTCCATTCCCACCCCACCCATTAGAACTCAAGCATTTTTATAATCAAGTTACTTTGAATTTTTTCTTATTCATAATTTCTTACTGTGTAATAGTATTTCATTGCTTATCTGTGTATCTTCATATAACTGTAAAACAACCACCCAAAAATATGTAGGACATTTTACATTTTTCAGTGGAATTCAGAAATAAGGATTTCAGTAGAATTGTCTCCACTGAGAAATTATGAACTTTGATAAATATATTGATATACTTAGAAGCTGAATTTTTCTAGAATTGTAGAAATTCAGATATAGAAATAGAATATTGTAACCATGTCAAATATTATTGAAAGTTTAGAAAATAAAATAAAGTGATGGCAATGAATGCACTTCAGTGACCTAGGAACTCCCCTGACTTAAATTCCAATGGAAACCTATGGGCTATATAATCAGAGGTTAAAGTTAGAAAAAATTAACTGTTCATCAAATATAATAAAGTATAGTTTTATGATGAAGAAATAAAGAATGTTTCAAAAATTTTAAACAATCACAAATCAATTAGCAATGTGATTGCTGTCAAAGGAAAATATGTTTCATGTTAAAAGTTTTCTTAAAATGTAAACAGTTGTTATTCTAAGTCAATAGATATTATCAATTTATTTTGTTCCAGTTAATCTGAATGCCACTATAAATGTTGACATTCCCCCAAGATCTCTGTTGTCCCAGATCATCAATCTATGTAACTCTCATTTGAGAGTTGAGAATAAATTTGTGTCTTCACTCAACCTCATCTTGACAACACTTAAATGTGTTTCATCTCCATGCTTAAGAATTCAAAACATCCTCTATTTGATCTTAAATTTTTGTCTTTCCATCTCTCCCTATGCTGTATTGCAACTGAATCTGTTCCTCATCTTTACACTGACCTATAGTCCTTTTATACCTTGGTCCTCCCTGAGGCTATCACACCTGGTTTGGTTTCACTTTCCTCGCCCAATCTTGAATCTATACTTAACTAGTTCAACATTACATTGTCCTCTCTTCTAAAATCCCTTGTCTTTTTATTTTATATATACTCATGCCTTGCCATATTCCAACCTGGAGTAACCCTACCACCTACCTTCTCTGATTGTCACACTGGAGAAAGACATACAAGAGTAATACAGTAATAATATTGTAAAGACAAACAATTCTGATAGACTTAAGAATTCAGATTAGCATGATGACCGACCATGACTCCAAAGTACCAATAATAAAGTATGCTAACCACCACATGATAGAAGTTATGGACTCAAGGTGCAAAATGAAATGTACATTTTTGGATAAAGGCAATGTGAGAAATTGTTTTGTTTGACTATTCATATTTGTCTTAGGTTTGTTTTCTTTTCCTTTTTTCCCTAGGGAAAAGAGAAGTTAAAACAAGAGGAGAGTTAGTTGTAGGGTTACTAAGAGAAAAAGAAAAGTCAGTGAAGCATTTTAAAAGGATAATTGAAACGCAGAAGAGAACAGAAGAAAACCAGAAGAAAACAAACAAGCAGAACTGCTTTGCAAGTTACATAGGGGGCAGCTAGATGGCACCTGGATGGTACAGTGGATAAAGCATAGGCCCTGGATTCTGAAGGACCTGAGTTCAAATCCAGCCTCAGACACTTGACACTTACTAGCTGTGTGACCCTGAGCAAGTCACTTAATCCTCATTGCCCCATGAAAAATAAAACCAACAAAAAAAGAAAGTTACATAGGAAAAGGAAAGCAAAAAAAAAAGGGGGGGGCAGCTAGGTGGTGCAGTGGATAGAGCACTGGCCCTGGAGTCAGGATTACCTGAGTTCAATACTGGCCTCAGGCACTTAACCCTTACTAGCTATGTGACCCTGGGCAAGTCACTTAACCCCAATTGCCTCACTAAAAAAAAAATTAATTAAAAAAAAGCAAAGCAAACTATATAGGATTCAATTTTCATTTATAATCCTTTTTTTGCACTAAATTTCATGTGAAAATGCTAATTTTGTTTAGTGATTATTAATTTCAGAATTTTTAAAAATGTAGATTTCCTAGCAAAGGGCTCTGCATACTATAGGTGCTTAATAAATGTTTGTTGATTCAAATTTACCTTATGAGTAATGGGAAGGCATTAAAATTTTTTTTGAGTATGAAAAAGACATGAAGAATATGGTATTATGTGAAGGAACACTAATGATAGGCCAGTGGGATTTAAAGAAAGATGAGATTAGCACAAGAGGAATTGTTCCATGATGAAATACTGACAACCTCTACTAGAGTGGTGAGAGTGAAAATATAAAGGAAAAGATTTGAGAGACCTTCAGAAAGAAGAATTGACAGAGCTTGACTATTGATGTGGGTGTAGATATAAGAGAAAACAGAAGTTTCTCAGAAGATTCCATGATTTCTAGTCTGAGTGAATGGGAAAAAATGATTGAGTTGCTGCCAAAAATTAGGAAGTACACAGAAGGATCTGATTTTGGAGAATTATGATATGTTTGGTTTTAGGCATATTGATGGAAATGTCCACCAAGCTATTGAATATGAGGGACTAAAAGTTAGGAGAGAGGTCAGTGATAGAGATATCATGGTGTTGGGAAAAAGCATCCTAGGAAAGAAGAGGGAATTAAAGGGTAGGAAAGGAATTTGTTTGTGGTTGCTAATATTCCTGCCTGTTTCACCTTTTCCTTCAAACTCTTATGGGAACTAGGAAATATCTATAGGAATGAGGTCAAGCCTTGGCCAATATGTAGCATTTATACATTTTATCAAAAAGTAAATTCACTTTTTCAAGAGAAGACTAGTCCCGAAGTCTAGCAATTTAAGAAATAATCATTAATTCATATTAAGGTAGATGTAAATGAAATGGATTCACTACTTGGCCCAATTTTAGCTTGTTTTAAAGATTTTATCTATCAGAAATGAGAACGTGGCAAATTAGCTGCAGAGTATGTATTTTATTTTGTAAGATTATTTTCTATAATCTCTTGAAAAAGCACAGCAGTATGTGGAACAGAACATATGTGTGTGTGTGTGTCCTGATGGTGAGCAAGTAGGAAAGCTCAAAGATCATTATTCAAATTACAGACAAAAGGCATCTTTATGAGCACATTTTCTTCATTCCCATAAACAAAAACAGAATCACCTCATCAACAGTGTTTTTTAATATAACTTAGTACATAAATGGCTTAGTGAGATAAGCAGACATATTTTGTAGAATTAAAAAATTTCACAGCTTTTTCTGATTGGCAAATTGAGTTATATTGCATAGAGTTTAATTAGCTTCCTTGATACCTCAAATTGATCATGGAGTTGAACTTAGAAATGTGAAGTGCTTATCTAAAGACCTTGGACTTAGTTCACTAACTGGTACATTTTTATTGAGGTAATAATTGACATTTTCCAAATTACTGAAACTCATTATTATAATTATTAAATTATTATAATTAATTAAAATGGAACCATGTACACATTAACATACTAGCATTCACTAACATTAAACCAACAGGTAAATGACCTCAAATAAATTAAAGGAGTGGCAGATTAAAATTTATAATTTTTACATCTCTGTGGTTTGGAAAACTTTTTTAAAAAAAAGACTAGAAAATAGAGAAAGAATGTGTCCATCATGAAAAGAAAAACGTGTATTGAAGAATCAGAACCATTAATATTCTCTTCTTTCTCCAGCTAAAGCAATACTTTGCAGCTTGGAAAACCGAAGAATAGAAGAGTTGGTTCAGCCTACCTGGGTTTCCAGAACTACTGAAAAATATATTATGAATTAGAAGAGGAAGAGGAATTTGAAGCTTACCAATTATTACATAGCATTATCATTCTTAGAGACATGATGTAGTGGCCAAAGTCCTCACAAGCTGTGTATATCTATCACTCAGCAAAATACAACAATATGTCATGACCCAAGACTCTGCTGTGGATTTTTTTTACCTGCATGAACCCAATAAGATGTTAGAGCAAAATGTCCTGTTTAAGAACAGTAGTACAGGGGGCGGCTAGGTGGCGCAGTGGATTAAGCACCGGCCCTGGATTCAGGAGTACCTGAGTTCAAATCCGGCCTCAGACACTTGACACCTACTAGCTGTGTGACCCTGGGCAAGTCACTTAACCCCCATTGCCCCGCAAAAAAAAAAAAAAAAAAAAAAGAACAGTAGTACACCTATTTCAAGGCCTACTTTTGCTCTATGTTTAGTGATATGCTAGTTATGTCAAGGCAATTCACTGAACTGTACAAGTCAAATAAAACTGTTCTCCAATTTTTATTTTCTTAAAGAACTTAAAACATAATTATTTTTGTTTTTAAAATTTCATTTCTGGATTAATGATGTTAATAACTACAATATTTTAAAATAATTATTCAACTATTTTGGTCCCAATATTTTGTCTCAGGCTTTGCATTTTCTTGCATATTAAATAATTCCTGTACCTGTTTTCTTAACCTATTTCCTTAGTTATTTAATAGTTGCAATTCTATTCAATTCTTCCATGTTTCCTTTCATAAATTGTTCCAATTATCTTGTTTTTTTCTCTTCCACATTCATAAATGTACACCTTACATACACTTTAATAATTATATGAAATGAAAGCTTATAAGTGGCCTTGTTGGCACCAGGGTCTACCTCACTTTCTTTTCCATTCAAGTGTATCCACTCTTTTCAGATTATTTTTATTTGGATCTGTCTTTTGCCAATTTAAGATGAACATAGGGGAAAAAACCCAAAGCCCTTTTCTCTTAAACCCAAACCCTGATCTTTTTTACATTATAGAAAATATCAGTTACATCACAGTCTTGTTCTTGCAGATACAGAAAAGAATTATTGATTCTTACATCACCTCCAGCATCTAATATGCTGCAAAGTCCTAAAATATCTTTATGGCCAAATTGTGGAGCTTGAATTTTGTTTGGTTCCTTTTGGAAATTGTTACCATCTTTCCTAGCCACATTGCCCTCACATTCTTATCCTTTTGGACAACTCTCAGCATTATCATCTAAATAATTTTTATTTGTATACCACTTTGACCACATAAGCCCTTATTTTTTTAAAGCCTTCACTTGGCTTCGAAACCCTGTTTCACTCTAGTCTGGCTCACAATGTCTTGATTTTACAAAAATTATATTTCTAAAACCACTAGTCTCCAAATTAGGGACTGAAGTCCCCTGGGGAACCATGACATGACCCCAGTATGTATATAATCAGATAATAGGGTAGGTATCTGGGACACAACCTTCCCACTTTCTCCACTATGATAACCAATCATGGGACATGGTTCCAAAATATATTGTACACATCCTTCCCCTTACAACTGAATGATTCTATTCCATATCTGTACAAGTTTTCAACCTTTCTTTTCCCCTTCTGAACAGAGCAATTTTGATTTAACTCCCACCTCCATCACCCATAGAAACAATTTATTTGGAAAACCCCAGGTCTGAATCATATGATTAAATCTATGATTCATATTAATTCATAGATTGGTTGCAATCTGTATTGCTGAATGAAGCTCCCCTGCCAGGAATATACAGCTCTGATGAAATCACAGATCCTTCAAATATTTCATAATTGAGAAGGGTAGGCAGATAAACTTTAATCATCCATCATGATATGAAGATATTGATCCCCAAAATTAAATCTACAGGTGATTCATAATACCAAACAATGGCTGCCTCTCTGACCAACAAACCATGTACTAAAACCAGAAACCAAAAGAAAATGGTTTCACTGATTTGATTTTTAGCCTGTCTTCTTTATCCTGGAACACATTCTTATGGAAATTATAATGAAAATTAAAACAATTCGATGTTTGAAAGGATAGAAATAGAAGAGAAACAACAGGGCACAATAATTTAGTTGTTTAATGAGTATATCAAAAGGGGAAGCTGGTTACATCTATTTATGCTGTCTTTCTTCTTTGGAATGTAGACTCACAGAGATCAATGAGTGGGTCTGTGATTTCATTTCATAAAGTAGCTTTCAAAGCAACACACTGTAACCATATCCAAGAAAGAGTCATTCGGTTATTCTGATACGTTCTTGAGTTGATGCAGTACTCAGTGAAATTAACACCATCATAGTATCCTTTGAAGTAATTAGTATGGTGGAGATTTAATAATAGATATCAAGTATTTGAAGGGCTTTTAGAGGAGAGCATCCAGCTATTTGCACTGTCCATTGAGGTTATAATTGGAGAAACTATAGTTTGAGCTACAGCATGAGGAAATCAAGTTAATTGTAAAAGTTCATGTACTGATAATGTAAGTTATAAACATGGTGTTCTTGAACATAGGTATAGACCCTACTTTAGGATACAGGATAGATTTTCATCATCCAGGATGAGTGTGTGTGTGCGTGTGTGTGTGCACGTGCGCACACGTCCATGTGCACATGGACATGCTTGCCCCTGCCAGACCAAACCACATCATTCCTCAGTCTTTTTTTTAGATTCTTATTTCTCTTAGTTTATCAGTCCTCTTCACTCCTGAGACCTTTCCCTAGGAGGGGGAAAATAAATTTAGAAAAAGAACATTTTAATCACTTTGATTACCATTGTATGAAAGGAATAGACCATGTTTTTCAAAGGTGAGCTCAGTATTTTAAAGATAACGAATATATTTAGTGGTACTATAAGGAATAATGACCCAGCTATTTGGGGGAGGGAGGGGAAAGGTTAAGTACTTGCATAACATTTCCCACTCTTTATTTTCTGGGAAAGCCTAATAATAATAATTACATTTTATAATAGAATTTAGTGGCTGTCTAACTGTGTTTTGATTTCCTAGGATTAGCAGTTGGTGCCATAATTGTAATTCCTTCTGATTGCATACTGCACGGCACCACATTGATTCAGTCCCTGGGTTTGTTCGGTGTTTCAGACTCTGCACCCCTTTTAGGCTGATTTGGAGGTAATGAAGCAATCTATATTTAGGCATTTTGCAAAGGGTTTTATTTTTGGTTAAATGTTAAGTATACATTTTCTAGGAGTAAGTGCTGTTAACTTCCAGGGAGTAAAAAAGAAAGAATCATGGGGAGGAAAGTATCTCATACACAACTTGCCTTTAAATAGTGACATATCATCTTTCAATTCACTTCAGAGAATGAGGAAGAGGAAATATTAGATGAACTCTACTTGTGGGAGTATGCTAAAATACTATCTAAAACTAAATACAACACGTGATAGAGCAAAGAATGAGAGGAATGTCCCTTTTGAATATGTCAGAAGAAATTCCTGCATGCAGTGGAATATTACTGTGCTGTAGGAAATAGTGAATTATCAACAGATAGAAACATGGAAAGGCTTATATGAACTAATAAAAAGTAAATTAAGCAGAACCAAGAAAATAATGTACATAATGACTATAGCAATATTAAATAGATAGAACAACAAATAATTGAATCTGAATGCTGATAAATTATAATGAGCACATTTGACTTCAAAAAAAGAGATATGTAAAGACACTTTTCTCTCATTTTTTGGGTAAGTGGCAGACCATGAGAGTGGAATACTGTAAGCTTTTGGGGATATTTTGGTTAATTTTACAAGGGGTATTTTTTTGGTCCTTATTTAAAAGTGTGACCTTTAAAAAGTATAGGGAGGGGGCAGCTAGATGGCACAGTGCATAGAGCACTGGCCCTGGATTCAGGAGTACCTGAGTTCAAATCTGGCCTCAGACACTTAACACTTCCTAGCTGTGTGACCCTGGGCAAGTCACTTAACCCCAATTGCCTTACTAAAAAAAAAAAAAGCACAAAAAAAGTATAGGGAGTAGGAAATATATCCTATATAAAAAAGATACCAATATTAGTTATTTTTTTGTTAATTTTTTAAAAGAATTGTTATGTGGGACAGAAAATCAGTATTTGAAAAATAATGCTTGAAAAATTGGAAAGCAGTTCAGCAGAAACCAGATATAGACCAAAATCTCACACCATATACAGAGATAAGGTTGAAATATGTATATGATTTAGGCATAAAGTTTGGTATCATAAGAAAAAAGGCGGGGCAGCTAGGTGGCACAATGGATAGAGCACCAGCCCAGGATTCAGGAGGACCTGAGTTCAAATCCAGCCTCAGACACTTGACACTTACTTGCTGTGTGACCCTGGGCAAGTCACTTAACCCCCCTATAGCCCTGCCAAAAAAAAAAAAAAGAAAGAAAGAAAAGAAAAAATAAAAAAAGGAAATAAGGGGATCATGGAGTATTTTACCTGTAAGATTTTTTTTTTCATCAAGGAGATGGTATTTTAAAATTTTATTTATTTATTTATTTTAGCTTTCAACATTTGTTTAGATAAGATTTCCAATTTCAAATTTTTCTCCCTCCCCCCCCAGACAGCAAGTAATCTGATATATATATTAGTATATATATATATAATATATATTAGTATATATATTTATATTTATAATATACATATATATGTATATTATAATAAACATATTTCTGCATTAGTCATTTTATACAAGAAGAATCATGGCAAAAAGGAAAAACCTCAAAAAATAAAAACAACAGTACAAAAAATAAGAGAAATAGTATGGTCCAATCAGCGTCCATATTCCACAGTTCCTTTTTTTTTTTTTCCTGGATTTGGAAAGCCTTTTTCATCATGAGTCCTTTGGAACTTTCTTGTTCTGTTGGATTGGTGAGAAGAATATAGTCTATCACAGTTGATCAACACATGATGTTGATGATACTGTGTACAATATTCTGCTGCTTCTGCTCATCTCACTCATCATCAGTTCATGTAAGTCCTTCCAGGTTTCTCTGAACTCCTGCTCATCGTTTCTTACAGTACAATAGTATTCCATTACATTCCTATACCACAACTTGTCCAGCCATTCCCCAATTGATGGACATCCCCTCAATTTCCAATTCCTTGACACTACAAAAAGAGCAGCTATAAATGTTTTTGTACATGTGGGTCCTTTTCCCTTTTCCATGATCTCTTTGGGGAAAAGACCCAAAAGTGGTATTGCTGGGTCAAAGGGTATGCACAACTTTATCGCCCTTTGGGCATAATTCCAAATTGCTCTCCAGAATAGTTGGATCAGTTCACAGTTCCACCAACAATACATTAGTGTTCCAATTTTTCCACAGCTTCTCCAACATTTATTATTTTCCTTTTTTTGTCATATTAGCCAATTTGATAGGTGTCAGGTGGTACCTCAGAGTTGTTTTAATTTGCATCTCTCTAACCAATAGTGATTTAGAGCATTTTTTCATATGGCAATTGTAAAGAAAAGAAAATTAACTATAACTAATCTGAAAAAATATAACTGTACTTATATGAAAAATTATAAGTATAAAAACAATTATAACTTTAGAAAAATTATAATTTTGGGCTGTAAGTTCCATCTGGGTTGCCATTCAATTGTAAGAATATTTTACTGACTAGGGGTTAATTTGGGGTGACTAATCTAATTGCAGGGCCTAATCTTATTGGAGGACTAATCTGAGGGCTTTTGACTTAATATTTTGATTTAATATGAACCGTTTACAAAATTTCTCCACACTACTCCCACATTGATAAGCAAAAGATTAAGAAGCCTCTTAATTAAATAATCAAAGCAGAATTTATTTATAAAAATAAATGTAAGAGATAAGGGTTAAGAAATGTGAATTATACAACCTGTCTGCTTTTAATATAATAAGGGCCTTTGCCACCTTTCACCTTAGAGTATGCTCTAGCTTTCACCAACTTTCACTCCTTCACTCCTGCTTCCCTGTGCTTTTACTGCTCAGCTGCTTTCTTGTAATTCCAAGCCCCTTTCACTTTGTCAACCCCCTTAAAAAGCCCCTTAGGGTCCTCACCTCTGCTGCCAATCCCCTGGCATCTCTAGCATCCCTTTCTCACCGACCTCTGACCTCTCTGTGTCTCTAGTCTTCTGGAATTCTTCTTCCTTGCTCTTAGCCTTTTCTCTGTCTCCATCAGCCCCTCTCTTTACACAGCCTCAGTCTCCTTAGCATACTTCTAGTCCTCTGGTGCCCCCCTTTCACTGTCTTCTATCCTGTATATATGTTCCTTTTCTCCTCCCAAACCTTTGGCTCTCTGTGCCCCCGCACACGCCATCCCTGCACATGCCAAGCTAATCTGTGGGCCACAGTAGTGCTGCAGTGGGGAGGTGGGAGGAGGATGATGCTCAAGTATCCCATGGGTACCACACCCAGGTCTCCAGGGGCCATGCCTCTGCTGTGCGCCGAAGGACCTCTGCACAGGCTACAATGCCAGAGGCCGATATGGACAAGCCCAGGATCTCTGGGGTAGATTCCCTCAGGGCAGAGGGAGTTGGGGCTTTTTCCCCCAGCCCCCTTACCTGGCATTCCATAAGACCCTCGAGGCTTTTGGCTCAGCTGAAGCAGAGGGGAAGGGGCACCAGCCCCTCCCACACAGAAAAACCCAAGGACCTAAGGCTTTTTAATCTCAGCCCAAAAGGCAGGGTCCCCAAATCAAAATAAATTTTCACACAATAGATAGCTTTGATTTCTTCATCTAAAAATTGCCTGTTCATATCCTTTGATGAATTCTCAATTGGGGAATGACTTGGATTCTTATAAATTTGATTTAGTTATTCATATATTTTAGAAATGAGGCCTTTATCAGAAGTATTGGCCATAAAAATTGTTTCCCAGCTTTCTGCCTCCCTTCTAATTTTGGATGCATTGCTTCTGTTTGTACAAAAACGTTTTAATTTAATATAATCAAAATCATCCATTTTGCATTTCATAATATTCTCTATCTCTTGTTTGGTCATAAACTGTTCTCCTTTCCAAAGATCTGAAAGGTAGACTATTCCTTCTTCTCCTAATTTACCTATGGTATCACCTCTTATATCTAAATCATGTACCCATTTTGAACTTATTTTAGTATAAAGTGTAAGATGTTGGTCTATGCGTAATTTCTGCCATACTATCTTCCAGTTTTCCCAGCAGATTTTGTCAAATACTGAATTCCTATCCCAGAAGCTGAAGTCTTTGGGTTTATCAAACAGTACATTCCTAATGTCATTTACTACTGTGTCTCCTGTGCCTAGCCTATTCCATTGATCCTCTACTCTATGTCTTAGCCAGTAGCAGATAGTTTTCATGACTGCTGCTTTATAGTAGAGCTTCAGATTTGGTACAGCTAACCTACCTTCCTTTGCTTTTTCTTTTTTCATTATTTCCCTTGATATTCTTGACTTTTTGTTTTTCCAGATTAATTTTATTATTATTTTTTCTAGCTCTATAAAATAATTTTTAGGTAGTCTGATTGGCATGGCACTGAATAAGTAAATTAATTTAGGTAGGAATTTTATTTTTATTATATTAGCTCAGCCTATTCATGAGCAAATGACATTTTTCCAGTTATTTAGATGTGATTTGATTTATGTGAAAAGTGTTTGGTAATTGTGTTCATAGAGTTCCTGGGTTTGTCCTGGCAAGTAAACTTCCAAGTATTTTATATTATACAATGTTACTTTAAATGGAATTTCTCTTTCTATCTCTTGCTGCTGGACTTTGTTGGTCATGTATAGAAATGCTGATGATTTATGTGGATTTAATTGTTGTTAAGTGTTTCAAGTAATTTTTGAGTTGATTCTCTAGGATTCTCTAAGTATACCATCATATCATCTGCAGAGTGATAGTTTTGTTTCCTCCTTGCCTATTCTAATTCCTTTAATTCCTTTTTCTTCTCTTATTGATAAAGCTAACATTTCTACGACAATATTAAATAATAGAGGTGATAATGGACATCCCTGTTTCACCTCTGATCTTATTGGGAAGGCCTCTAACTTATCTCCATTACATATTATGCTTGCTAATGGTTTTAGGTAGATACTGCTTACTATATTAAGGAAAGCTCCACCTACTTCCAAGCTCTCTAGTGTTTTTTATTAGGAATAGGTGCTGTATTTTGTCAAAAGCTTTCTCTGCATCTATTGAGATAATCATATGATTTGGGTTGGTTTTCTTATTGATGTGGTTGATTATGTTAATAGTTTTCCTAATGTTGAACCAGCCCTGCATTCCTGGTATAAATCCCACCTGGTCATAGTGTATTATCCTGGGGATCACTTGCTGTAATCTCCTTGCTAATATCTTATTTAAGATTTTAGCATCAATATTCATTGGGGAAATTCATCTATAATTTCATTTCTCTGTTTTGGCTCTGAATGGTTTTGGTATTACCACCATATTTGTGTCATAAAACAAATTTGGTAGAACTCCTTCACCTATTTTCCAAATAATTTGTATAATATTGGAGTTAATTGTTCTTTAAATGTTTGGTAGAATTCACCTGTAAACCCATCTGGCCATGGGGATTTTTTCTTAGGGAGTTCATTAATGGCTTGTTCAATTTCTTTTTCTAATACGGGCTTATTTAAAGATTTTATTTCTTCTTCAGTTAACCTGGGCAGTTTTTATTTTTGTAAATATTTATCTATTTCATTTAGATTGTCAAATTTATTGGCATACATTTCGGCAAAATAATTCCTAATTATTGCTTTAATTTCCACTTCATTGGTGGTAGAATCGCCCCTTTCCTTTTTGATACTGGTAATTTGGTTTTCTTTTTCCTTTTTTTAAATCAAATTAACCAATATTTTATCTATTTTATTGGTTTTTTCATAAAATCAGCTCTTAATTTTATTTATTAATTCTATAGTTTTCTTGCTTTTAATTTTATTAATTTCTCCTTTAATTTTTGGGATTTCTAATTTAGTATTTAATTGGGGATTTCTAATTTGTTCTTTTTCTAGCTTTTTAAGTTGCATGCCCAATTCATCGATTTCCTCCTTCTCTTTTTTATTCATGTAAGCAGTTAGAGCTATAAAATTTCCCCTAAGCACTGCTTTGGCTTTATTCCATAAATTTTGGTATGTTGTCTCATTATTGGCACTCTTTTGGATAAAATTGTTAATTGTTTCTATGATTTGTTGTTTGACCTACTCATTCTTTAGAATGAAATTATTTAGTTTCCAATTGATTTTCAGTTTACCTTTCCATGGCTCTTTATTACATGTAATTTTTATTGCATCATTATCTGAGAAGGATGCATTTACTATTTCTGCCTTTCTATATTTGACTATGAAGTTTTTGTGCTCTAATACATGGTCAGGTTTTGAAAATGTGCCATGAACTGCTGAGAAAAAGTATATTCCTTTCTATTCCCATTCAGTTTTCTCCAGACATCTATCATGTCTAACTTTTCTAGTATTCTATTCACCTCTTTCACTTCTTTCTAATTTATTTGATGACTAGATTTATCTAATTCTGAGAGGGGAAGATTCAGATCCCCCACTAATATGGTATTACTGTCTATTTCCTGTTGTAACTCATTTAACTTCTCCTCTAAGAATTTGGATGCTATACCACTTGGCACATACATGTTTAAAATTGATATTTCTTCATTATCTATAGTGCCTTTTAGCAATATGTAGTTTCCTTCCTTATCTCTTTTAATAATATCTATTTTTCCCTTGCTTTGTCTGAGATAAGGATTGCTTCCCCTGCTTTTTTTTTACTTTACCTGAAGCATAATATATTCTGCTCCAGCCTTTTACCTTTACTCTGTGTGTATCACTCTGTTTCAAATGTGTTTCTTGTAAACACCATATTGTAGGATTCTGGTTTTTAATCCACTCTGCATTCACTTCTGTTTTATGGCAGAGTTCATCCCATTCACACTCACAGTTATTATTACTAGCTGTCTATTCCCCTCCATTCTATTTACCTCCTTTCTACCTTTCCCCCCTTCTTGCACTCTATTCCTCCTCACCAACGACTTGCTTCTCACCCCTGCCTCCCTCAATCTGCTCTCCCTTTTTATCACCCCTCTCCCTTTTCTTTACCCTTTTCTCCCTTGATTTTGCCCTCCCTTCTATCAGTCCCCCCTTTCCCCTTTCCCTTTTACTTCTATAAAGAATAAGCTAAGTTTCTTTATCCAAATGAACATATATCTTTTTACTTCTTTGAATCAAATCTCGTGAGAGTAGGGTTGAAACAATGTTCACCCTTCCCTTCGTTCCCTCTATTGTAATAGGTTTTTTTCCACATCTTCATATGATGTAATTCACCTCATTCCACCTCCCCTTTCCTATTCTCCCCATAAATTCCCTTTTTAAGCCCTTAATTTTCTTGATATTATCACAGGAGTTACAGTTTATATTTATACCCTCTGTATAATCCTTCTGTCTACCCAAATACATATACTGTTCTCAAGAATTATAAGTATTATCTTCCCATGTGGGGATGTAAACAGTTTAACCTTATTGAGAAACTTTTCCCCCCGTTTACCTTTTCAAGCTTCTCTTGAGTCTTGTATGTTAAGATTGAATTTTCTATTCAGATCTGGTCTTTTCATCAGGAAACCTTGAAAGTCCCCAATGTCATTGAATGTCCATCTTTTCCCCTGAAAGAGAATGAACATTTTTGCTGGGTAATAGATTCTTGGCTGCAATCCAAGCTCCTTTGCCTTCTGGAATATCATATTCCAAGCCTTTTGATCCTTTAATGTTGAAGCTGCCAGGTCCTGAGCAATCCTGACCATGGCTCCATGATACTTAAATTGCTTCTTTCTGGCTGCTTGGAATATTTTCTCCTTCACCTGATAATTCTGGAATTTGGCTACAATATTAATTGGAGTTTTCCTTTTGGGTCCACTTTCAGGAGGTGATCAGTGGATTCTTACAATGATGATTTTATCCTCTGATTACATCAGGGCAGTTCTCCTTAATAATTTCCTGGAATATGGTGTCTAGACTCTTTTTCTGATCGTGGCTTTCAGGCAGTCCAATGGTTTTCAAATTGTCTCTCCTGGATCTGTTTCCAGGTCAGTTTTGTTTCCAAAGAGGTATTTCACATTTTCTTCTATTTTTTCATTCTTTTGATTCTGCTTGACTGATTCCTGGTGTCTCATGGTTTTATTACCTTCCATCTGTCCAGTTTTAATTTTTAAGGCATTGTTTTATTCAAAGAGATTATACACCTTTTTTTTCCATTTGGCCAAATGAAGTTTTTAAGGCATTCTTTTCTTTGGTGAGATTATGTACCTTTTTTTCCACTTGGCTGAATGAATTTTTTAAGGAATTGTTTTCTTCAGTCAATCTTTGTGCTTACTTTTCTAAGCTGATTCTTTGTGCTTCCTTTTCCAAGCTGCTGATTCCTTTTTTCATAATTTTCTTGTGTTGCTTTCATTTCTCTCCCCATTTCTCTCAATTGATTTTTAAAATCCTTTTTGAGCTCTTCCAACAAGGCTTTTTGTTCCTGGGATCATTTCATCTTCCCTCTTAAGGCTTCACATGTAGGCAATTTGGGAGTATTGACC
The DNA here is from genome assembly GCF_019393635.1 of Dromiciops gliroides. Taxonomy (NCBI): domain Eukaryota; kingdom Metazoa; phylum Chordata; class Mammalia; order Microbiotheria; family Microbiotheriidae; genus Dromiciops; species Dromiciops gliroides. The sequence continues at coordinate 232,656,401 of NC_057863.1, read as the reverse complement.
TCATCTGACTTTGTGTTTGTTTGTGTTTGCCTCTTCCCTGTAGATACAGAAGCTCTCATTGGTGAGAGCTCTTTTTTGTTTCTTATTCACACTGTAGCTTTTTTTTTTTAAGTTGAGTTCTGCTCTGGGGGCACCAGGGTCCCTGTTTCAAGATTCGTGTGCTCGGGTATAGGGGCTGTGTCACTGGCTTTCTACACTGAGGCCTCTATGGCTTGTGGATTTCTCCCTGCCCTGGTTCTACTAGCTGTGCATTGGGATAGGTAGGCCTGGTTGCACCTGTCCTATGGGTGGCTGTCCAGCTGGCAACCTGCCCTCCCAGTTGGTGAAGGTGGGTTTTGCCACTGTCCTGCTGTGCTACGATCTTGTTGAGCCAGGATCCAGGGCCTTCAGTTGGTCGGCTATGGCCCACAGCTTCCTGCTGACTTGCCCTGACACGCTCTGAGCTGTGCTGTGCCTCCCTTTTGCCCCAGCGAGACCAACTTTTCCTGAAGTCTTCTAAATTATCTCTGGTTGGAAGACTGTGTCTCTCTGTCTCTTTGTAGTTTCTGTAGTTTCAGAATCTGTTTAGAGATTTGATTTAATATTCTTTTTGAGGGAATAGAAGGAGAGCTTAAGCGATTTGCTGGCTACTCTCCACCATCTTGGCTCCACCCCTACCTGTAAGATTTATATATGAGAAGAAATTATGATTAAACAAGAGAGAGAGATCATTTTGGGAAGTAAAATTGGTAATTTTGATTATATCAAATTAATACAGTTTTACACATACAAAGCAAATATAGCCAAGATTAGAAGGAAAGTAGGAGAGTGGGGCAAATTTTTACAGTAAGTATCTTTGATCAAGGTTTTATTTCTCAAATATACAGAGAACTGAGTCATATTTATAAGCATACAAGTCATTCCCCAATTTATAAATGTTCAAAGAATATGAATATGATTTCAGAAAAAGAAGTCAAAGTTATATATAGACGTGAAAAATATTCTGTATCATTGTTAATTAGAGAAATGCTTATTAAAACAACTCTGAGGTGATACCTTACATCTATCAGATTGGCTAATTTGACAGAAAAGGAAATGACAAGTGTTGGAGGGGATGTGGAGAAATAGGGACATTAATATACTTTTATTTTGTTTTTTGGTGAGGCAACTGGGGTTAAGTGACTTGCCCAGGGTCACACAGCTAGTAATTGTCAAGGGTCATAAGCTGGATTTGAAATCAGGTCCTCCTGAATCCAAGGCCAGTGCTCTTTCCACTGCGCCACCTAGCTGCCCCCATTAATATACTTTTGATGAAGTTATGAACTGGTCCAACCATTCTGGAGAGCAATTTGGAACAATGACAAAGGGATATAAACCTATCAATACTATTTGAGAAATACCACTACTATGTCTATATCCCAAAGAGATCAAAGAAAAAGGAAAAGGATCTATATGTAAATGTATATGTTCCTAATATGGAATTGTTTTACATGACTGCACATGTATAATCTACATCACCTTTCTTGCCTTTTCAAGGGGATAAGATTAGGGAGGGGAACAATTTGGAACTCAAAAATTTAAACTACAAAGCTCAAAAATGTTGTTTACATGTAATCAAGAAAAAAGTTTTTAAAGAAAGACATAAAACATAAAATATAGAAGAAATACTGTGTTTAAGCAAGAAGTGGAGATATTATTTTAGGCCAAAATTATAAATATATGTTTTAAGAAAGTAGGACTTGGGGCAGCTTGTTGACACAATGGATAAAGCACCAGCCCTGGATTCAGGAGGACCTGAGTTCAAATCCAGCTTCAGACACTTGACACCTACTAACTGTGTGACCCTGGGCAAGTCACTTAACCCCAATTGCCTCACACACAAAAAAAGGAGGACTTAAATGGAACTCTGAAGGATATGTAGAATTTAGAAATGGAGAGACAAGTCAGAGAGGGCCTTTTAGACAGGGTAAAAGCATGAACAAAGGTAATAAAGAAGGGTTGGACTATATCTCTTGGTATAGGAAATCTTAAATAACCAAAGAATATCAATAGATGCTTTCATTGAAAACTTAACTGACCATTATCAAATAATAACATTTTTATTAATTCTTGCTCTACACAAAGAACTGTACTAAGCATTACATAGAATGTGTCTTGTGGGGATTTGGGGGTTTTGTTTGTTTTTCTTATTGCTTTTTATTACTGCTTCAATCACCCAGCTTTGAAACTTTGAAGTGATAACCAACACTTTACTCCCCCTCATGTCCTATATCCAATGTAATAAAATCTATTATTTCTATTTCCATGTCTCTCAAACTTGTTTACTTCTCTCTATTCAAATGGACACAACTGTAGTTCAGAACTTCATGACTTCTCACCTGGCTTATTGACATAGACTTCTAGTTTCCATATTTTAAGTTTCTTACTTCTCCAATCTATTCTTCACATAGTTGCCAAAATCAGCAGATCTACATGTCACTATTACTCAATAAACTCCAAGGATTCACTCTTGTATCTAGGATAAATAATCTCTTTAACTTTTAAAATACTGCAAAACCTTTTCTCAACCTACCTTTCTAGTCATACATTATTCCCTTTCCTGTACTCTACTATCCAGACAAATTGCCCTGCTTGCTTTTACTTATATACGACACTCCATCTCCATTCTTTATGCCTTTTCATTTATTACTCGCTCCTCACTTCAGCCCCTAAAAATCTAGTTTTCTAGAAAACACAGTTTGAGTGTAATCTTCTATGTGAAATATTTCCTGTTTCTTTAGCTACTAGTGCTCTCCCTACCAAAATTACCTTGTATCTCATTTGTATATTTTGTATATATTAAATGTGTATGTATTTTACATTGTGAGGCATTAATTGTGATTTGGGGTTTCTATGACCCCATCTTTGGCACACGCTGACCTCATGCTGGATACTTGCATGACTACATGGGCCTGGCCAAATTATAATGGGTACAGCCCAGGGAATATGTTGAACCAATTGGAGACTCATCATGGCTAAGAACCTCTCTTTTTGGTGGGAGAGCAGGAAGGGGAAGAGAGAACTCCGGGAGGGACAGGGAGAGAAAGGTGGAAAGAGAGAGAGAGAGAGAGAGAGAGAGAAAGAGAGAGAGAGAGAGAGCGAGGTAGTCTTACACTTCCTGCTTGCTCTCCCGGGCCTCCTCTTCCCTGCCTGGCTCACGCTCTTTACCATCCTCTTCTTCGCCGCCCCTGCTCTCCTCTCTTCCGCCGATTCCATCTTTCTTCTCTTGGACAGTGACATATTCCTTCAGTGGGAGTCCCTCTGTTGAGCTGCAGGGTGAACCAGAAGAGACTGCACAGCTGATTCTCCTTAGAACTACAGATTCCAGGTGGTGGTGAGTTTGTGTTGTTGAATTGAGGGAGCAGGAAGCAAGTTTAGGTTTTGAATCAGTTACCTGGGGGCCTTTTTACCCTAGAGATTTAGGTTCTAATCATCTGGGAAGTGGGTCATATTTTTCCTTTCTCTATCCCCTTTTTCATTGTCCCTGGCTCTACTAACTTCACCTGTGTTGTAGATTTGTTCCCATTAATAAAACCTGATTTGTTTGTGGAAAAGAGGCTGTTAATTTCCTTTCTTATTAATCTAAGTTAAATAACTAAAAAAGGGCAGTTTGGAAGAGAGGAACCTCTGTAACTAGAAGTCTCACGTTATTTCCTGAACGACAATATTATGGCAAGCTGCCCAATTACCTCTCCCCATACTGAATTTGGCTCCAACAACATGTATTTCCTTTGTATATATTTTATATGTGTTTTCTATACATAGTAGCAGCAGCAGCAGTTGTAAAGTATAAATAATAGTAATGATAATAATAATAATAGTAATAATAAAATAGTTTAACATACATGCTTTGGCCCTTCTCTCTGGAATAGGTGCAACATCTGCCCTTCAAGGCTCTGTGGTACCTAGAGTGTTGTGTAGGTATCTATTTTTTTTTCTTTTGCCATTAGCTTAAGCCCCCATTACTGTGTTCCCCCAGTTTTAGGGAGCTAATAACTGGCCTATCAGTCCATTTTATCATTTAAAACCCAGTGAATTTTACAAAGGAGTATTTGATTAAAATATATTGCCTGAACAAGTTCAAACATCTCCCCCAACATGTTGGGGTCATAATTCCTCTCCAAATGACCTCAGTCTCCTCATGAGGGTGGGGAAGAAGTAGTCTCACAATTAAGTTCGTGTCTAAAGATGGAGTCCCTGTTTGCTTTTTCTGGACTGTGGTCTTAAAGGTTGTCTCAGATGATAGCTCCATGCTAGTCTAGTTGCAACACACAGCCTAGATTTCTTAACTCTGATTATTGTGGCTTGTTCTCTCAACCTTTGAAACTCCCCAAATCAGAGATCCCACTCAATAGAGAAAGTCAAACAATAAAACCACAAACATATATCTTTTTCTTGGGAGCCATATTATCTCAGAGGTGGAAAAGGCAGGTCACAAACCTCCCATACCCTGCACCATGTACCTCACAGGCCATAAAATAAAGGAATCCTTATATTCTCCTAGTCACAATGCAACAAAGTGAGACACCTAGAGCTGACTAAGGTCCCTTTGACAACAGCAACATTTTTAGGTAAACAACCAATGGGGAGAAAAGGCTTCTCCCAGCCATGTGGTAGATTTAAAGGAATGAGTTGCAGAATGTCCACACATAAAGCAGTCATCACAATTCTTCTAGAAACAGTTCCCTAGTTTCTTCCATGTTGTTGAGTCCATCTTAGCAAAATGATTGCATTAACATATGTACGCAACTCCCATTATACTTGCATTTACACAGCACTTTAAGGTTTGAAAACTACTTTATGTATGTTATCTCAGTTGGTCCTCATGAAGACACTGTGGGGTAGGTGCTATTATTATCCTCATTTTGCAGATGAAGAAATTTAGCTTAAAAATGGGGAAAGTCACTTTCCCAGGTCACACAGCTAATGAATATCTGAGGAAGGATTTGAAGAACTCAAGTTTTTCTGACTCTGAGCACTATTCACAGTGCTACCTTGCTACCATTATACATACATATTGGCTTTCCTGAGAGAATTTAAGCTTCTTGAGATCAGGTCCTGTTTCATTTTTCTCTTTCTATTCCCAGAACTTTGCACTGTGCCTCACAAATAAGCTTTTGTTTATTGGGTGTTTTAAAAAGCTTACACTTGGGGGCAGCTAGGTGGCTCAGTGGATAAAGCACCGGCCCTGGATTCAGGAGTACCTGAGTTCAAATCCGGCCTCAGACACTTGACACTTACTGGCTGTGTGACCCTGGGTGAGTCACTTAACTCCTATTGCCCCACAAAACAAACCAAAAAAATAATAAAACATAAAAAAGAAACAATAAAATAAAATCTAAAGACTAAAAAAAGGAAGAAAATGTAAAATATTTTATCAGAAAAATAACTGATGTGGAAAATAAATTTGGAAGAGATAATGTAAGAATTGTTGTACTCTCTGAAGACTCTGATTTAAAAAAAAAAAACCAATAACAAAACCCAACATATTTCAGAAGGAAACTGCCCAGGTATCTTAGAACCAGAGAACAAAGTAGAAATTGAAAGAAACCAGCAATCACCTCTTAAAAGAAGTCCCAAAAAAACTCCCAGGAACATCATACCTCAAATCCAGAGATGCCAAGTCAAGAAGAAATAGAGGTCTTGTAATATGATATTCCAGAAGTCAAAGAAGTTAGGATTGCAACCAAGAATAACCAAACTAAAAAACTAAGCAAAAAACAAAACAAAATAAAAACAGGAAAACTAAAGTGTGATCCCTTAGGGGGAAATATATTTAATGAAATAAAAGACTTTCAAAGATTTCTGATAAAAAGACCAAAAACTAAAAGAAAATTTGACATTAAACATAAGTCTTTTTTTTCTTTTTTTTTTTTCCTTTTTTTTGCGGGGCAATGGGGGTTAAGTGACTTTCCCGGGGTCACACAGCTAGTAAGTGTCAAGTGTCTGAGGCTGGATTTGAACTCAGGTATTCCTGAGTCCAGGACCGGTGCTTTATCCACTGCGCCACCTAGCCACCCCCTAAACATAAGTCTAAAAAGAATCATTAAAAGGTAAACATGAGTGAAATATCATAAGGGACTTAAGGTAAAAAATATTTATTTGCTTATGTGGGAAGGTGAAACATATAACCCTTAAGAACTTTATCATATTTAGAGTAGTTAGAAAGAATTTACTTAAACAGAGGGCATGGGTATTAATCAATTATGTTGGGAAGATCTCAAATGAAGAATAGAAAAGTAAGAAAGAGGAATGCACTGAGAGAATGGGGAGGGGAGAGGAAGAATAGGGAAAATTGTCACACATAAAAGAAGCATACAAGGAAGTTTTTACAATGAGGGCGGTTGGAGGGAGATGTTTGAACTTTACTTTCATCTAAAATGGTTCAAGAAGGAAAGAATATACCTACAAATACAATTAGGTATAGACATTCATCCTATTTAACAGGGAAATAGGATAGGTAGAAGGAAGGAGAAAAGTGAGGAAAGATTAAGGGAGGCAGTGTTGAGAAGTAGGACATACTTTTGAGGAGGGGACTGACTAAATTAAAAGAATGACAAGTACAAGAGACTATAATGGAGAGAATACACAGTTAACAGTAATAAATGTGAATGGGATGAACTCACTCATAAAATGGAAAAAATAGCATAATGGAAACTAGAATCCATCAATATGTTGTTTACAAAAGATTCACTTGAAATAGAAAGAGATGTGAATTAAAATAAGGGGCTAGATAGAGCTGAATCTATTATGATTTAACTGACATAAAAAGGAGCTCAGATAAAGCAAAATAAAAAATAGACATGATTAAAAGAGAAAATTAGGGAAACTACATTTTGTTAAAAGATATCTTAAATGTTGAAGTAATATCAATACTGAACATATATATACTGAATGATAAAGCATCCAAATTCTTTAAGAAAAATTAAATGAATTACAAGAGAAAATAAGGTAAAACTACATTAGGGGAGTACCTCATAATTACTATCTTCGAGTACAGGACTGTGGAGAATTCAGACCCAAAAGGTACCAAACCTCCATTATTTGGACTGGCATGTATTTATTCTCTTTTCAGCAGAGTGCCTAGGGTCCTGAAATAATAGAATCCCACATTAAAAGTGGGGTCTCCAAAACTGAACTGCTATATCAAGAACCCAATCTTTAATTTTCAAGCACAGGATCAAAATCCAATGTCTAAAATAATGGTTGGTTTTCCTGTCCAGCATAGATGCCTCAGGCCCTCGGATGCCCCTGCCTTTTCTTTCTTCTTTATCCTCTGTCTTCTCTTTCTACTTAGTTGACCTTCCAAAAACATCTTATTCCCAGTATTATACTCTTATACTTTATGCATAAGGAAGCTACACTCAGGACATCTTCCAATAAACTCACCCTTTGTCAACAAAACTTTCTTGGAGAGGTAGTTTATATGGAGTCCTTAAATACTCATATATGGCTTTGACCATAAAGCCTCCCAGTAATATGATGGACTTCTGAAGTAGTAAACATGACCATGACTTTATAATTAATGCCTCTCTCCCAACAAGTTCAGTAAATTCTTTCCTTTTCACCTTTCCCTCTTCATTTTTCCACACCCCACCCAGGTTATGGGTTCTCTTCTCTGCTTTCTATGTACTATCATGCCTGGTGGTCATTACTCTGGTACAAGCCTTTATCTCTACATGCATGGACTGTTTCAATAAAAGCCTTTTGGCTGGTCTCTCTGCCTCAAATCTCTGGCAACTACAATCCATTCTCCACTTAGATACCAAAGTGATATTCCTAAAGTTCAGGTATGACCATGTCAGCCCCCTTGCTCAATGAATGCCAGTGGTTCTCTCTTATCCCCAGGTTCCAAAACAAACCTCTATTTAGCATTAAAGCCCTTCACAACCTGGCCTCTTCCTTCCTTTCTAGCCATACTTTATTTCACATTTTCTAAGATCTGGGAATATCTGAATGCTTGCTTTTCTTCACACACAGCACTCCATCTCCTGATTTTGTCCTTTTTTACTGACTGTCCCCCATGTCTAGAATTTTCAATCCAGCTATCTCTACTTTCTAGTTTTCCCTAGCTTCTTTCAAGACTCATCATCCTACCATTTGCAAGAGGCCTTTCCTAATCTCCATCCTTCCACTTGCCCCAATTGTCACTGACTTCCCCCTGAATTGTCTTTCACTTATACTGTACATCTTGTGTGTATTATTTATTTTTTGCCTGTTCTTCCCTTCATGAAATGTAAAGAATGTAACCTCCTTAAAGGCAGGGACCATGTTTTTGCCTTCCTTTTGTCCTCAGTGTATTGTGGGGCATACTAAGTCCTTAATAAATGTTTATTGATTGATTGACTGATCAGGGCAAGGGTGACTCAATCAATGAGATTGCAGTGTCATATCCAAAATTTTTTTTGGTCTATTTGAATGAAGATACTTGGTCAACAACATTAAGGCAGTACTTCCAGATTTCCATCTCTCACTTTCTATATACCTCTCTAGTGTATCAGAACCAACAAATCTTTCCCCCTCCCTCCCCCAAGATTAGTTAAGTCATAAATATTGAGAGGTTTTCTGAAGCAAATACAAACATCTATCTATACTAAATACACAAAAAGAGAGAATCCAACAGAATCCCAAGAAGGGAGCAGAATCAGAGCTTATTAAGTTTATTTTAAGCTAATTGCCTGATTTACTTGAGGGCTAACTGGGTGCAGTAATAAAAAATGTAGTTTTTATAGCATTTGGTGAACTCTAATCTTTACTTAGGAAAACTCCCTCTGATTCCCTAGGAATTTTGCCTATATAAAGACCATAGCATCTGGACCTGTTTGCAGAGACATATGTTTAAATGCTGGGTCTCCAGGCAAAAATTACAAAGTGGTCTCCCTTATCCTTTATTAATTTCCAAACAAATTGCTCTCCATTGGAAAGGTGCCCTTTCCGTTGAGGAGGGGACAAAGGAGGGTCCGATGGGGTATAGCATTCATGTCTGAGTCTGTGATAATTGATCTGACTAGTAAGAGAAGACCTCACACTCAACCAAGGTCTTTTATCCATATTTCAGAGAGAGCATTTTTCTTTTGATTTGAATGTTTTGAATCTTGGAGATTTCAAGTAGAACACATGAAAGTTTCAGGCCCCATAAGATCGACCATCTGGCATATAAAATAGCAGGTGTATCATGGGCCTTAGGGTAGCCTTGTGGGGCAGTATGCATGTCAACAAAGGAGGGGCACAGCATCAAATGGATAGTACAAACATCTGTCTTCAAACTGACTTTTTGCCTACTTGCCAAGTGGGAATAAAAATAGAAATTTCATTTCTCTCTCCTTGCTCCTTCCTAAGGTGGAGGATGAGCTAATAACTAATTTGTTGACTCTCAGTAGTATTGCCTTCTATGGCAGTGCTTGAACTGGGTATGAGAGAGAAGGAGTGGAGGTATGATGCTCAGATGTCTGAGGGTCTGACACTGTCCTGTCAGGCCTCTTCTTGCTAGAAGGTGACATAAGCTATAGAATTTGAAAGATGCAATCATAAATATTACATGAGAGACTTAGAAGTCCTAACTCTCTGAACATCATTAACTTGCTACCTAACCTTAGCTCCCTCAAGGATTTACTTGGTTTTAATCATGGGAAGGAAAGGAAAATGCTGTAAAAGTGGTGAGTAGTCAGAGACTCTGAGGTGCGTGGATTGGCTGACAGGTGCGCAATAGGAAAGGCCTGGGGTGTCTGGAGGGGATATAGATATTGTTAGGGAACAAAGTTCTTAAGAACTTTTCCTACTTTAATATTTTCCTTAGTACTGGCCCTTTATCCTGCTGCTTTTGATCAGAAGTCCCTACAAAGGATTTTAACTATTGATCAAACCTTCTACTTTATTACTTAGCACTTAACAGTTCCTGGAACATAATAGGTCTTTAATAAGTACTTATTTTTTTCTTTTTATTTCTCCAACAGGAGAGATGCATAAGCTAATTATTTCCTTTATTCCCTTACCTTTGGTTGTGGCTGTGTCCACTTCCCTTTCTGACTGAGAAAGTTGAATTTTATTGAGACATCTGGCTAGGCTCAACAGCATATCTGCCTGGTAAACTTGACTGCAAATCAATCAGCTAGCAAAATGAATGTGTACCAAGAGCAAGCAGACTGCCATGCAAAGGGTTGTACAGAATGGCTGGATGAGATTGAAAACAATTGTCAAGCTATAGCTAGGAATATTTATATTAATACTTGAGCCTGGTATATGGCTTGTCTTATATAAACTCACCTTTTTGTTGTGGAAAGAAAGTAAATAAACCAGTTATTGTGAGAGTCCCCAGCCCTGTGATTTTTAAAGCTATACTATTATCTATTCTTTTAACCCTCTATTCATAATTCACTTTCTCATTTTCAAGGACTGGCAAGCCATGCCCTAGTTTCACTGGCATGCCTATGTTCCTCCTCTTCTTTCATCCTAGCTCCCAAAGTTCCACACACATCTCCTTCCTAAGTGCTCCCTTCTGGCACTCAGCTTCACGCCTTCTTCCCTATGCCTCCAATCCCTGAAACATCCACCTACTCATCTTACAAATCCCCTGGTAAAACTCCCTTCTTGCATTCAACTTTACAACACTGTTTGCATTACCACTCAGCTCTGCTCACTTCACTGTTTTCCCAATCTGTCATGCTGTATATGAGACTGTAAATGCCTCAAGATAGGGAGGATCCTTCTTTAGGCTTGCTAAAGTGCTTGTATGGCTAGACCATCCTATAAATAATTAGAATTCCTTGCATGCCATATTTTTACAAGCAGAGAAGTCAAAGAGCATTTCTTTAATAGCACAGCTGGTTTGTCAGCCTATCCACCAAGTGCCACTATTTCTGAGTTATCAGAGGCAAAGGTGTAATCTGCCTGCTCTTCCTCAGTAACCTGTGGTTCTTTTCTGAGCATCAGTCAAAAGCTTAAACAGAGGATGCATCTGCAAGCATAATATGGAAGCACATGGGGCAGCCGGAGGCGGCAGTGGGGGCAGTGGGGGGGGGGAAGTATCTGGTTTTATTGTCCAAGAAAAATAGCAGAGAGTGTGGGTAGTAGCAGGTATGTTTCCATCCTTGTAATAAGGTAGCTGCTATTCATTTTCATTCTGACTCAGAGTGTGTGTGTGTGTGTGTGTGTGTGTGTGTGTGTGTGTATTTCACTCATCAATTCTACTAGACAGATCTATGCTAATGATTAAGTTATGTCTCCTTTAAGTCCCCTCACCTCAAGTGAGAAGTATCTTTTATTTCTTCTTTTTTTTTTAAATTTTTTGTGAGGCAATTGGGGTTAAGTGACTTGCCCAGGGTCACACAGCTAGGAAGTGTTAAGTGTCTGAGGCTGGATTTGAACTCAGGTACTCCTGACTCCAGGGCCAGTGCTTTATCCACTGCACCACCTAGCCGTCCCTATTTCTTCTTTTAGTACAGGATACATTTTTTTTCAAATGCCTTCTTTTACAAAGTAGTTTATTAAAGGATACTGCTCCTCAGAATAAAGATAACCTGAAGGAGAATGTAGTATATATCCAGAGATGTGTTTGGAGGGTGGGGAAGGTTGAGTAATACTTTACATTATTATAAACTTTTCATTAACATTTGGAAAGCATTTTGCATTTACTATTCCCATTTATTCTTTACAACAGCCCTGTGATCTAAGTATTATTATCCCCATTTTATAGATGAGGAAACAAACTCAGGAAGATTGTGCCTTGCCTAAGGTCACATAATTTCTAAGTCTCCAAGGCAGTTTTGAGTTCATATCTTCTGAACACCAAGTCCAACCATCTCTCTAAGTAAGCTACCTTGCTAGCACCTGGTAGTCACAGTAATTTATAAATACTTTAAAGTCTATACAGGCAAAGTGGGAGCTACGCAAAATGGTGAAGTCAGTATGGTCTGACTTTCTAAGTTCCTTGTAGGGTAGACTCTTTCCTTTAGGTATCCAATGCTCTTATCTATCCTGGTTTCCAGAATGCTCCATCTTCCCTTGCCAGTGTCTTAGGTTAGTCCTCAGATGACAGAGAAAAACAGAAAAGAGGTAGAAAAATATAATAAAACATAAAATCACTAGGTCTAGAGTTGATCTTGGTTCAAATTCCACTACTGATACTACTTGGGTGACATCAAGTGAGTCACTAAACTTCTTTACACCTCAGTTTCTTCATCTGTAAAATGTTGAGTTTGAACTAGATGGCTGTTGAAGCCCCTTCCAGTTATAGTGTCTGCAGGCTTGTACTCCAAGTCTCTCTTGACTGGCAAAAGCTGCCAGGGCTTTCAGATTCTTAACATGACTTCTAAACACCAGGTTCATCTCCATAGCACCATGGTATACCCAATGAGAATGTTATTAAAGGCTTATCAGGCTGTCTTATCAGATTCTTCTTTCTGCTAGATAAACTAATTCTTACTAAGCTAATAATAGAGTGATTGGATTTTAACATTCCTTTATATAAATGCAGAGTTAATAATAAAATTTCCTGTTCTGGTGGTAGGCTGGAAAAAGAAAGTTTTTTGAAGTCTTCCTGAACAGTCTTCTAGATTCCCTAAAATTAGAATCCTGAGATAATCTGACTCTGTTTACCCTTAATGCCAGTCCTAACAGTAACATTCAGGGGTAGTGAACTATATTTGCAAGATCATTGGGTTTGCATCAAGAAACTTGGGTTTGTGTCCAAGCTCTGCCATTTGTTGTGTGACTTTGGGCCTCAATTTCTCCAGTAATATGTGCTTAATAGATTTATGGCAAGGTTTAATTGTATAGGTGAGAAAGTAGTCACCCATCTTCTGAGATTTTCATGGTTGACCTGACCATGGTTGTAGATGTGACTACTGTTACTTTTCATAGACCTCACTTCCTCTTTCCCCCATAAGGTATGACCTTCCCAACAGGGGAAGTATCGCCCTATACTTATACCCTCACCAGGAGGTCAAAAGGTCCATGACGCCACAGCCTAGGGGGTCAATGTTCTGAGTAATGCCTTTCTTCTACATTATTTAGGAACTTAAAATAATAATGAATAAAATCAAGCCACAAGATTTATCCTCATTTTATTCAAACCCCAAAGGTGAGAGAGGTATAAAGGGAGAGAGAAAAAGAATCCTTTTCTTGGCTACCCTCAAGATTAAGACACAAAAGGTTTCTTCTCTCCATCCCATTTTCTCTCTACCATCACATTATGGTTACTAGCTTCCTCCATTGCAATCCCCCCAAACACAATTAATATACAGACATGAATGATAGTAAGATTATGTTCGTTCACTGTTTTACATAAAACAATTCAGAAAGGAGAAATACCTTAAAAAACAGATAAATTATGCAGAAAATACTTGCCAAATACAGACCAAAGAAAAGATATTAAACCTTCACTCTCCTTCCATTGACCTCAAAATGATGACTCAACAGCTTTGCTCCATTCTAGTCAAACCCATATGAGTTTTTTTGTATGTTGTAGTTTGTATTTTAAATGTGAGGAAGCTTGTAGACTCATTGGAGTCAAAACTGCAAAGTCCAGACCCTTGTCTCTGAACTGGCAGCAGAGAATGCCTAGTAAGGTTTAGCTCTCACTCTCACCACTGCCTTAGTGCTCTCTCTTTTCCATATCCAAATTCTGACTGAATTTTCCCTCCAACTTCATTGTCCTCACCTACTCCAAACACGTTGTTTTGATGTCAAAACTCTTATGAGTATCTTTCTTAGGACAAAGGAAAAAACCAAACAATAGTGTTTGTATAGGAGAATGATATTCCCCAAATTCACATGATGAAGGTTACTGAGCCTTTCCCCATCTAGGGAAAGTCTGAAAATCTAGTTATATATTTTAAAAAATGAGGAAACCACACTACATTTTATAAGGTTTCTTCTAGCTTGAATAATATACAAATCAATGAGATTGCAAAGGTTTTGGGGAATGGTCATGGAAGTCAAAAGAAGGCTTTGCATTCAGGACAGGCATGTGAGTGGTTAGCTATGGTTGCCAGTTCATCAACAACTTTGGTTACATCCCTCAGCACTGCAGCTTTATTGCTCACTGATTTAGGCACAAGGTTTGTATAACTGACCACTCTACTACCCATAAATATAATTGAGAGAATGTAGAATATGATTTCTCTTTCAGTGTTTTATTGAGGACTCAGCCCAATTACCAGGGAGAAATTCCCTTTCATTAGTGACTTTATAGTATAATGTAAATGATATGGTTTAGTGTAATATGGTGTCATGTGGACCTAGAAGCCAATTTTTTTCTTGGTTCTGGCTCTAATCAACTATGTGATTGTGCAAATTAGTTCACAGATATGAATTACTAAGGTACCTACAACTTGTTGTCTTAGAATTTTCTGGAACAACTGAGAGGTTAAGTGACACAGAGCTAGGATGCTTCAGAAGGAAGTGAATGAAACTTCCACACCAGGCATGAATGAAATCACAAGTCCAGATTAAAAATGTACAAGGCACTAGGGGATGGGGATATGAAAAAAAATAAGGAAGAAAGAAATAGTCCTATTCTCAAAGAGCTTACATTCTACTGGAAGCTAGGATATTTACACACATAATTATAGCATGAGAAAAATTGATGACTTATAGAGAAAATTGACTACTGGGTGGAAAGGGACAGAAGTCAGGAAGTTTTCTTAGTAATGACCCAGCCTATGTTTTTTGTTGGTGTTCACAGTTAAAAGGAGATTAATAGTAATTTCCTTTTAATGGCTATGGCTTACTGGCTTAAAATTTTAACTCATTTTATCACAATTTATTCTCATCACTCAAATTTCACAGAAATCTGTGATCTGAATTCTTATCAACTTTTATTTAAACCTAGACCTACAAAGCAAGTCATCATTGTCTAGCAGAAGCAATAACTGTGATTATTACTGGCAAAGTTAAAGAAAAATCTCCTTTTCATAAATCCTTTCCAGTTATTTCTAATCAAATTGTTCTTTCAAAGGTGGTCCCTCAGTATGTTCTACAAAATTGTTTGTAATATATTTTCCCACAATGTTGAAAAAATATAAAATCTCACCATTGATTTTTTTATTGAAAAATGGCTTTATGCATGTCAATTTTAAGCTTTGGGGAACAAAGAGAAAAAAAAGAGAGAGAATTAAAATTACTAAAAACAGAAGTGGGCTTATCTATTGAGCATTTTGTCTTTATTTCTGTATGGCCTAATTCAAGCTTACAGAATTTTTAAATGATAAATTTCATCAAGATTTTAACCAATTGTGAAAATGAAACTAGGGATCATTTTAAAGATTTGCCTGGTAAAGAAAAATGCATAGGAGAATTGCAGGCTTTTAAGAATGACCATTTCAATAAAAATAATCTGATTAGTCAGGAGAGGAGGGATTGGAAAATTGTCATGAACAGCACTGACTCAGTTGATTTAGAGATGAATGTCAACATTAGTGCTTATATTGACCCTTTAGAGAGAGATAATTTCATCAGTCACTTTGAATAGAAATTAAGTATCAGCATTTTTTTCAGGATTCCTTCCTTTATTATTATTCTTTATTATTACTAGTCAGGGAGAGTTTGGTGAAAAATGTGAGGGTCAAAGATTCTATTCAATCAAACACATGAAAATGTTCTAAATCTTATCCAAATGTCTTAATTCTTGGAAATTATCTAGAGAAATCTGATTCTGTATGTAGTCTCTTTTGCCTCATTCCTTTTTCAGTTGAAATTACTTGGCATGACAAATTACATGAAGCTGAATTAGATAATGCAAAAGGGGTGAAATTCAGGCTAAATGTAAAGTGCTTTTCTATGGGGTGGCAGCTGCTATGCCTGAGATCTTGTATGAAGATAAAGAGAATGGGAACCCCAGACTGAAGAAATGGAAATGAAGTCAACATCATCAACCTTACAAAAAGGTCATTTCACCTTGAGACTTGAAAGTTCAGATGAATTCTTCATTCAAAATGATTTTCAAATTCCCAGTGTAGATGGTCATGGATATTGAATTCTCTTAGTCAACTGGATTTTGATAGAAGGAAGTTAAATTTCCCCCTGTGCCCATCAGAATAGAAAGGCAAGTATGCATCATTCTTTGTATTTGGATTGAATAAGCAGAAATTAATTCCATAGGATCATATGATTTACAGTAGAAAGAGATTTTAGAGATCATTTACTACAAAGCCATTAGTTGTACATGAGAAATCTAAGACTCAAAAGAGTAAAGTTAATCAATTAATCAATCAACAATTACTTATTTAACACTTTGTGCCAAGGATTATAAAGAAAAAAGCAAGAAATTATCTCTGCTTTCAAGGAGTTTATAGTCTAATGTGGAAGACAACAATACAAATACACACACACACACACATATATATACATATATGTTATACACACATAAGTGCACATATGTATTTATATGTGTGGCTATGCATGTGTGCACATTATGCATATGTGTGTGTGCAAAAGATACACAAAAAGCCAAAACAAGGTAGGAGGAAACAGTCTGACAGTTAAGGGGAAAGGTAGGAAAGGTAGAATGGGCAATTCCTCCCACTAGTCAGTAAGAAAGTAACAAAGCTGAGATTTGAACCCATCAACTGCCTTCAAATCTGGTACTTTTTCCATTCTGCCACAGTCTTTTGGTTTAAGGCTTTACTTTCTATTAAAATGCAAACACCCTTGGAAAGGATAACAGACTTCTGTAAGCAACTCATACATCAATGTGAATCAAATCCTTTCTAAATTAATTGCTAGCTAAAGGAAGGATTTGAATTCAGATATAAAGGTATGGGTAAGGTCAAGGCCCACCTGGTGATAAGGACTATGGTGAATAGAAAGGTTTTGAGAGGTCAACTTGCGCCTTTAAGAAAAAAGATTTCTTTATCTTCATAGAACCATCCTCCAACAAGATGTAGGCTGTCTGCAAAGATACTACAAGTGATATTTTATCCTAATCTGGAAAGAAAGGAAGCTAAGATGCTATCAGCTGTAGTGGGAGAAGTGTTCCCTTATTATAGCAGGAATTAGTGGACCATCTCAGGAGGTAAGAGAAGAAGGGGGTGGTAGTTTTCCTCAACACATAGAGCAGTAGCATAGCATGTTTACAGTGACTAGTAGAAGCAACATCTGCAAATTATCTTTCTCTTCAAGCTAGGCCACAACAGTTAAAAGTTAGAAACAAGGGGGAGGTATAAAACCATATTTGTGTTTTGGATTTTTAAAATTATAGGCACTCACTCAAGTGACTGGAGTGGTCCAAAGAAACATCAGATGGGAAGAAATGGAACCCAGGCTTATATCAGATGTGGCTCAATGGGAACACATCCCTAATCATGTCCTTTTATTCTGTTAAAGACTATATCTTAAATGATGAATAGGCAGATTTCAGAAAAACCTGGAAAGACAGTACACTGATTCTGAGTGAAGTGAACAGAACCAGGAGAATATTGTACACAATAAGAGCAACACTGTAAAATGATCAACTGTGATAGACTTAACTCTTTTCAGCAATACAGTGATCCAAGACTATTCCAAAGGACTCATGATGGAAAATGTTCTCCACATTAAAAAAAAAAAAACCAAACAAAACAGAACTGTGGAATCTGAATGCAGCAGATTGAACCATATTGATTCTACTTTTTCTTTCTTTTTTTTCCTTTTTGAGGTTTTTCCCCTTTGTTCTGATTCTTCTTTCACAACATGACTAATACACAAACAGGTTTAATGTGATTATACATATATAACCTATAAGAGATTGTTTTCTGTCTTGGAGAGGTGGAGGGACAAGGGGAAGAAAAATTTAGAATTCAAAATCTTATAAAAACCAATGTTGAAAATTATCTTTACATGTAACTGAAAAAATAATAAAATATTTTTAAGATAAAAAGACTATATCTTAATTGGTCAGTAAACGTTTATTAAGCTCCCACTATGTGTCAAACACTATCCTGAGCACTAGGGACACAAAAATAAGTCAATAGACAGTACCTGTGCCCAAGAAACTCACAACATCTCACTGATCTTACTTTATTTCTTATAAATATCTGTGGCCAAACTGTGATTGACCCTGTCTTTTCATTATCTTGTGTACCTCTGTTCACACCATGAGGATATGGAATATCTGGGAGGTATACAAGATAGTATAACCTTTCCTATTGTAGAGCTGGACCAAAACATCCCAGAAAAAGTTAAAAAGAAACAAACAAAAACAAAAATCTCCAACTGGAAGCAACATCAGAAGTCATTCATATGTTTCATAACAACTTGCAAAAGAAAAAATACTTATAATGTCAGGCCTTTTAAAATCTGCCTCATCAGACATGAACCTAACATAGTGACCTAGGGTTATATTAGCTCTTCTTTTATTAACAACAACAAGAAATGGGCAGCTAGGTGGCACAGTGGATAAAGCACTGGCCCTGGATTCAGGAGTACCTGAGTTCAAATCTGGCCTCAGACACTTGATACTTACTAGCTGTGTGACCCTGGGCAAGTCACTTAACCCCCATTGCCCCACAAAAACAACAACAACAAAAATAAATCACTCTTATATAGTATCAATATTTTCAAAGTGTTTCCCTTACAATAGCCCTATGTGAGGTAAATAGATAAAATTATAAATTAAGTGGATTGCTTCTTTCTTTTTCTTCTTAAGTGAGGCAATTGGGGTTAAGTGACTTGCCCAGGGTCAGACAGCTACTAAGTGTCAAGTGTCTGAGGCCGGATTTGAACTCAGGTCCTCCTGACTCCAGGGCCAGTGATCTATCCACTGCACCACCTAGCTGCCCCAAGTGGATTGCTTCTTGAAGAGGAATAGAATCACAAATAAGAAATTATTAGGAGTTACTTTGCTCAATTTATGTGATGGTAAAAATGACAATCTAAGTGAAATGGATGAATAGTTACAAAAGTGTTCCTGTTTGTCCTTTTATTTTGAAGAGAACCAGTGACATCACATTATTTGCAAAAATATAAACTGCCCAGATTAGCAGAAGAGGAAATAGAATACTAAAATAACCATATCTTAGAAAAAGAAATTGAACAAGCCACCAATGAGTTTTCTAAGGGAAAAAAAAATCCCTAGGACCAGGGAATTACACATGAATTCTACCAAACATTTAAGTAACAATCCCAATACCATATAAACCTTGTGAAAAAATAGGTCAAGAAGAAGTCCTACCAAATTCCTTTTATGACACAAATATGGTTTTGATACCTAAGTCAGGGAGAGCAAAACCAAAAAAAACCATCTGTAGATCAAGTTTCTACAATGGATATTGACATAGTCAGGACTCAATGAATGTTAGTTATTTAGAAGATTAATATAAGCTCTCTCTTAAAAAGTATATCAAAATGCACCCCACAGGTTCTGCTCACTAATTTCAGTAAGCTAAACCTTTTTTTACTAATATGTGCTCATTTTCACAAAAATATTGATATCATAAATCCTGGGTAAGCTTGGTTTTAAGAGAAAAGGTTTTTCCACCACAATATAATAAGTTTAAAGCAAGTGAAATGTAGGGTCCTTGATGCTTAATCACTCTAATCTTAATATTTGGGACATATTTAGAACCTTTCTTTGTTTAATTTTCCTTGTGGGTTTTTCATTAAAATAACATATATTGATTTATGATGAAAGGAAAACTACTAGGATTCTGATCCCCAATTTTTTTCACCTGAAGGCTGTGGACATGTTTTATAACTTCACTTCATTTTTTTTTTGGTGAGGCAATTGGGGTTAAGTGACTTGCCCAGGGTCACACAGCTAGTAAGTGTCAAGTGTCTGAGGCCAGATTTGAACTCAGGTCTCCCTGACTCCAGGGCCGGTGCTCTATCCATTGTGCCACCTAGCTGCCCTTCACTTCATTTTTTATGTAATTCTATGTATTTTATTTTGAAGATTTAAAATCTTATTCTGATAAAGCATCCACAGGCTTCACAAGATATCCAAGAATCCCATTCTCTCTCTCTCTCTCTCTCTCTCTCTCTCTCTCTCTCTCTTTCACTCATACACATTAAGTAACTATATAGATTCTCAATGAAGAAACTGAGGAAATCTTGACACTAATCCCGCATAAGAGTCAGAAACAAAGCTAGGATACAGATTACCCCTAATACAGGCTCTCAACAGCAGGTCATTTATTGGGTTAAATATCGACTTTTGAAACAGGTATGAAAGTTAAAGCAATTGAATGATCAAGTGATGTAACTACAGATGATAAAAAACCTATAGCCAGGCCAAAAATTGATTGTGGTACCAAGTACATAAGTACAGGGTAAAAATGTCTTCTCCTATCTACATTCAAATCCAATATCTAATGTCCAAATATCCAGTCATTGAAAGCTAATAAGCCAGATTTGTATTACATTTGGAGATGACCAGATAAATCTTTGTAACTCTAGTTGTTTTTGGTGGTGGCTTTGGAGGATTCAATTGACCAACTAATACATATCACCATCCTGTCCACATTACCCCCTTTGTCTCTTTGAATTTAATCAGTTCCATCCTATTTCAAAATTTAGCTTAAGTTTTGGTGGGTTTTGTTTGTTTGTTTTAGCTAAGAGACAATATGGTGACTTCTGACCTGTTAAATAAGCTGCAGTGGCTCCTTGTTACCTTCAAAATTGAATACTAAATCCTCTGTTTGACTTCAACCTGACCCCTTCCAACCTTTTCAGTCTTAAACTTTACTTGTCTCCATGTATTCTGTGTTCCAGTATCATTGACCTGCTTGCGATTCCTTGAACATTCTACTCCCTACTTCATTCCTTTTAACTGGCTTTTCACTCCATCCCTAAAATTCTTTCCTCTTTAACTGAGCCTTGGAACTTCCATCAAGACTCAGATAAAATCCCACCCAGTTTTCCCCCATCTATGTTCCCCATCCTATTTTCCTCATCTACTAGTGCCTTTCCTTTGAAATTATCTTCTATTTATATTCTAAATATTTTGTATACAAATTTTTGCATGCTGCCCCCTCCCCATTCAAGCATGAGTCCCTTGAAGGCAGAGAAATATTTTTTCTTTTGTTTGTATCCCCAACAGTTTTCACAGAGCTTTACATACTAAGTGTTTAATAAATGCTTGTTGACTAACTGACATGGTCTTTTAGTTTGTAGCCCCAACATTTTTTCACAGAGCTTGACACAGTCTTGACACACATGGTCTTCTCTGCTTTCTCATAGAGTTTATATTAAACAAAAAACCAGGAGTATAATTGCAATAACAGAGTCATCTGTTAGGAAAATTTCTAATATTTTGAAAAAAATTTGGCTCTTTGCAATAATATGAACCTTTAATCCTCTTTTTATTTAAGGTAGAAATTCAGTTCACGAGAAACATCAAAATAAATGGATATAGTAAATTACAGTATCTTTTAATGGGTAAAAATCAAGAGGAGAAGTTAGGGGAAGAATGGGACTTTCCTTCAAACTGCAATCCGTCATTGAAAAGATGGGTACAACTGACAGATTAACCCTAGGTCTTCTGCTTTTAGGACTAATTGTTTTCTCTATCTCCCTTTTCTCTTCCATAGCTCAACTCTACTTTTTCTCTGTCCTTTCCTCTGATACTTCTGTATTGCTTCTTCATTCTGGCCCAGTTCTTTGTCTCCCTCTTCTTTTTTTACTCTGTCTCTTACAAACTGCATTTCTTTTTAAGAATTCTAGGCAATGACACAATTTCGCCTTCCAGTTCAAAGATCTTATATAGTCTCAAATCTCTCTAAAATCAGAGAAGTGAATGCTTGTCCTTCGAAACTACAAATTTCAAGATGTTATTCAGTTGCCAAAATTGAATTATGTTGGAAAAATACACTTTGAGGAAGAGAATTATATTTCAGGCATGCATTCGACTGGAAGTTTTACTTAGACTTTATGTTTTTGTTTTGTTTTGTTTTGTTTTGTTTTTTGCGGGGCAATGGGGGTCAAGTGACTTGCCCAGGGTCACACAGCTAGTATGTGTCAAGTGTATGAGGCCAGATTTGAACTCAGGTCCTCCTGAATCCAGGGCCGGTGCTTTATCCACTGTGCCACGCAGCTACCCCCTAGACCTTTATGCTAAACCCAAAGTTTCGTTTTTTTCAATGATATATATGTGAATTTTGTATAGGATGGAATATTGTCAGAGATGGTACAGTAGGAAAGCAGTTGAACAGTTTCAGGACCAGAGTGGGTTGCAGATAAGTGTGAAACAGATTCTAAAACAAGCATGAAAATATATTTAACTACTTTATTGTGGTATTAGAAATATTTGTGGGGGGAAGCTAGGTGGTGCAGTGAATAAAGCACTGTCCCTGGATTCAGGAGGACCTGAATTCAAATCTGGCGTCAGACACTCAACACTTACTTGCTGTGTGACTCTGGGCAAGTCACTTACCCCTCATTGCCCCACCAAAAAAAGCCTTTAATTAAGAAATATTTGTATTAAAATCTCTGTTTTAAGTTTTGGAAAAATTTTTACCATTTAAATTTCAAATACTTCTAGGTTATTGTTCAGCTCTCCTCTTTCAGATTGTTTTATAAAATCAGTTTCTATTGACCATTGCCTACTTGGATTAACTATACAAAATCTGGTGAAAACTTCTACTTTTTCTACATTTGAACCTAAGATGGAAAATAATAGTATAATAAATTTAGAGCTAAAACCTATCTCAGATATTTTTCTTTACTGTCTACTGTTCAACCATCTCTTTCTCATAAATTTACTTGCTGTCCTGAAAAAATGTCCACCCTTAGCCCAACTGTTATAATGGCTGACTACATCTCTGTGACCTCTATTTCAGAAAAGTCCAAGAATGTTTGACTTTACTCCGTACTCTGATGAAATCTTCTCCCTGACAATCACATTACTCCACAAAGGTGTAATATTCTCTTCTTTCCCTTTCCTCCCTAGTTCTGGAATCATAAACCATGATCAAATTATGTCAGCCATTTTTCATGGATGAGGTGTGTCAATCTACTCACTTATGGACCAATTAGCTATCTCTGTAATTTTCCATACCAAAGTGCTTATTCCTTGGCACTTCTTCTTTTTTATGTGGTCTCCCCTATTAACCTCAAACACTCAATCAAGAAACTTTTAAGTTCTGTGCTAAATGCTAGAGATAAGTACAAAGAGTAAAACAATTCCTATTTGAAATGAGTCTATATTATGGGTCTAGACGCAACATATAAATACACAAAATAAATAGAAAGTGGATAAAAGCAAATATCCAGGTCAATTCAATAAACATTTATTAAGCACCTCCAAACTGTGCTAGGTGATAAAATTAATAAGAAGATAGTCCCTTTCCTTAAGGAATTTACAATCTAGAGGGAAATAATGCACAAAAGATGCAGGAAAGGGCATGGGATAAGCTTTGTGGAATTAAGACCAGGCAGAGCAAGAGATGCAAAGTTGAATAAGCTGAGTCCAGTTTCTGCCCTCTATAAAGGAAGGCATTAGAAGGAGTTTGGTACCCTGCCCTAATGCCCTCTAATCAGAGGGGAGAGGAAGCTAAGGGAGGTGTTATCAAACAATGCTTGAGTTAATGGCATGGATATGAACTGAGAAATGATGAGTCTATGTGGTGAAGGACATCTTTTCCATGGAATCAAAACCAGCAGAGCAGCATGCAAAACAGAGTAAATATAATCATAGTAGGTAAGTACAAGATAGTTTAAGAGGGAAGGTACTAATAATTGAGAGATTAGCAAATATTTCATGCAGAAGATAATGGTTGAGTTGCTTCTAAGGTAAATGGGGACTGAATGAGATAGGGATAAGAATGGAACACATTCCACACATATAGATGAACCAGTACAAAGGCACAGAGAAAGAAATGGAGTGTTGAATGTGAGAAGTAGAAACAAGGTTGTGACTATGGGAGGAGGAAATCCATCCGATGAGGCTGGAAATATAGTTTGGGCTCAGGTGGTATAAGGCTTTAAAAGAATTTATATTTTAGCAGAGAGGAAATAATAGGAAAGCACTAAAGCTTCTTTAAGATGGGGGAGGATAACATGGTTAGATCTGTACTCAAGGAAAATTATATTGTTAGCAATGTATAGGATGGACAAGAGTAGTGAGAAACTTGAGACAAGGAAATCAATATGTTGCTATTGAAATACTGTAGGTGAGAGATGATGAGGTCCTGAACTATGGTGCTAGCATTATGAAGAGAAAGGGCTGGATATAGAAGATATTGCTATGGTAGAAATTTCTGGATTAGACAGTTGACTGGATATGTAGGGTGAGAGGAAGCAAAGAAATCAGGATAATGTTGAGGTCATGAGTCTGGGAAACTAGAACGGTGGTGCCTTTGACAGAAATGATGAAGTTCAGAAAATGGGGAAAATATAACGAATTAAGTTTGGGACATCTTGATTTTAAGATGTTGACAGGACATCCACTTTAGAATGCCCAGTAGGAAATTAGCCATCTGGGAGTAAAGGTCAGCATTGAGAAGTGAATAAGAGAAAGAGTGAAAGTTATGAGCGCAGAAAGCTTTTTCAAGGAGTTTGGCTAAAGTAATGAGAGGTAGAGGAATATCTTTTGAGAGAATAGTAGGATCTTGTGAGAGAGTTTTTTGTTGGTTTGTTTTTAAGATCATAAAACCAGTATATTTGAAAGTCATAGAAAAGATACTAGGGGCAGCTAGGTGGTGCAGTGGATAGAACACCGGCCCTAGATTGAGGAGGACCTGAGTTAAAATCTGGCCTCAGACACTTAACACTTACTAGCTGTGTGATCTTGGGCAAGTCACTTAACCTCAATTGCCTCACATAAAAAAGAAAAGAAAAGATACTAGGTGATAGGAAAATGTGTAAGATTCAAGAGAGAAAGATAATAACTGTGGATTCAATCTTCTAGTTAAGAGAGCAAGCAAAGTATATCTAAAGAGGGCTTGGTCCTGGAGAGGAAAAAACCACCATGTTGTCAGAGGTGATATAAAAGACAAAAAGAGTTAGAGATGATGTAAGGGGTTTTGAAATGAAGAGAATGGGAGAAGCAGAAGATCACATTTATTATCTCAATTTTTTTCAGCAATGTAAGAGGCTAAGTATTCACTTGGGGGGGGTTTAAAGAAAAATTTTGGAATTATTCTGTATTTTATTTTACTTTTTTGTGTTCCCAATGACTATTTCAATACCCTACATATAGTAGGTACTTGATAAATGATAGACAGATGATAAATAGATAGACAGACAGATGTACATATGTTTGTATGTATAAATATGTATGCATATATGTATATTACGTATACCTACATATGAGTTATGACTGTAAGCAAATGAGAATATTTTATTAATGTATTTGTGAGTGATAATATTATGGCTTTGTACTATAGAATACAAGATCCTTAATGGCAGGAACCGTTTCATTTTTTGGTCTTTGTATCTTTTGCATCTAGAACAATGACTGGTACATAGTATGCATTTAATAAATACTTACTAGATAAAGCTAAATGGAATAATGACAATTAAGCATATAAATGATGGCATATGTAAAATTACTCGGTATGTGGAGCACTTTTCTAACAAGAGTACTCTGCTATAGGTTGCCCAAATGTTGTTTCCCAAAGCAGTCAATTGTAGAAGCTATATATTTCTGCCAATGATATTTCTTTTTATTTTACTGCTAATATGAATTATAAATAAGAGTATTAGAAAGAAATATGAATTTATATGTAGTGAAGAAAGCAAAACCCAGAAAACAATATAGAAAATGACATTAATTTAATTGAAAATAACACTAAAATGTACCTGAACACTGAATAATTATAATGACCGATTTTTGTCCTGAGGGAAGATGATTTATGTGCTTTTCCTATGCTCCAATAGAGAGGTAGAAGATTTTGAGTGCTGAATAGTGTATGCATTATAAGATACATTTGCTGCATACAACCATTTTTACTTAACCATTTTACTTTGCTACAAATGAAGGTTTGGATTACGGAGTCCATAACATTGAGCTGCAACTATCTTATAAAAAGCAGGTACCCATCAATTGAAATGTGACTGAGCAAATAGTGATAAAAAATATAATGGAATATGATTATGCCATAGGAAATAATATGAATAAGTCAGAAAATGTAGGAAGGCTTGTGGAAACTGACACAAAACAGGAAGAAGAAACAAGGAAATTTACACAGTGACTGCGATATTATAAAAGAAAGCAACATTTAAAAAAAACCCGTAAGTCGGAGAAATTCAGAAACCAACTTCAAAAATTTTGTATTCAGAGAACTGACAGCAAAGCATTTCTCCTTCCTCTTGGCAGAGTTGTGGTAAACTATAGATACACAACGAGGAAAATGTTTTTATTTGTGACTACTGATGAGTTAAAGTGTTTTATAATAAAGCTTTACTATAATGGAGGACTCCATTGGGAGGAGGTTATATTTCTCTGTGAAGTGATAGTGCTGCTTTTAAAAAAAGATACCAATACAATATATAAAACAGAGTAAAAAGATGAATATACTAAAATTTGACTAGGCCCAAAACTATATTATCTGGTTAACAGAAAAAGTTTAACCAAAAATTCAAGATTTCTTAAATTTTTAAAAATAATTTCAAGAGTATTTCATGGGTCATAGATGAGATATTTCTATTTCTAAGCAGAACTTTCTGTTTTATCACCACCACTGGCATCTTCCTCAAAGTAGAAAATTTTATTTTAACAGCTATTGTTTATTTTTAATATTAAAAAATTTTGAATTCCAAAATCTCTCCCTCCCCCAATTCTTTCTTCAACCACTGAGAATTCAACCAATATAATATCCATTATGCATGAGAAATCATGCAAAATATTTCCATATCAACCATATTACACAAAAAAGCAAGAAAAGTAAGGAAAGTTTGAAAACTACACTTCAATTTGCACTCAGAGTTCATTAATTCTCTCTCTAGAGATAGCAATTTTCATGATGAGTCCTTCTGAATTGTCTTTGATCATTGTATTGATCAGAGTACCAAACTCTTTCACAGTAAACCATCATTACAACATTGCTATTACTGTGCACAATCATTTCCTAATTTTTCTCACTTCGCTTTGCATCAGTTCATATAGGTCTTGTCATGTTGTTGTTTTTTTCTGAAACCATCCTTCTACTAATATCAATAGTACAACAGTGTTCCATCACAGTATATACAATTGTTCAACCATTCACCAATTTATGGGCATCCCATTGATTTCCAATTCTTTGCCACCGCAAAAGAGCTGCTAGTGGTATTTATGGCTGGTAGCAAAGAATTGGAAATTGAGGGGATGTCCATGAATTGGGGAATGGCTGAACAAATTCTAATATATGAATGTAATTGAATACTATTGTGCTATATGAAATTATAAGCAAGCAGATTTCAGAAAAATACCTAAAAGACTTATCTGAACTGATGCTGAATGAAGTGAGCAGAACCAGAACATTGTACACAGTAACGGCAACATTGAGTGATGATCAACTGTGATAGCTCTTCTCAGAAACACAATGATCCAAGACAATTTCAGAAGACTCATGATGGAAAATGCTCTCCACATCCAAACTACGGAGTGTGAATGAATATTGAAGCACACTATTGTCACTTTTTTGTTTCTTCTTTCTTGTGATTTTTTCCCTTTTGTTCTGATTCTTCTTTCACAAAATGACTAATGTGGAAATATGTTTTAAAAACATTTTAATATTACATCATTGTCTATAATACCTATTATCAAAATGTAGTTTCCCTGAATATTTATTTTAATTAGATCTATTTTATATTTTCCTTTCTCTGAAGTCTTTATTACTACCCCTACCTTTTTAAAAAATTCAGATGGAGCATAATAGATTCTGCACCAGCCTCCCATTTTAAACTGTGTGTCTTTCTATTTCATGCATTTCTCATAAACAATCTCTTGTTGCATTCTGCCGTCTAATCCATTCTATCTGATTCTACTTTATGGTTGTTTATCCTATTCACAGTTATGAGTTCTGTATATTTCTCTCCATCCCACTCTGTTGTTGT
This sequence comes from Dromiciops gliroides, assembly GCF_019393635.1. Lineage (NCBI taxonomy): Eukaryota > Metazoa > Chordata > Mammalia > Microbiotheria > Microbiotheriidae > Dromiciops > Dromiciops gliroides. The sequence continues at coordinate 232,628,435 of NC_057863.1, read as the reverse complement.
TGTATCCTCCTCTTCCTCCTCCTCCTCCTCCTCCTCTTCCCTCTCCTCCTCCTCCTCCTCCTCCTCCTCCTTCTTCTTCTTCTCTCTCTGTCTCTGTCTCTCTCCCCCACCCATCAAAAGCCTGTTCCATTGTCTTCCCTAATCTGCCCTAACTTTTATCATCCAGTGCCCCCTTTATTTTATTCCCTCCCCATCCTATTTCCCTACTGGATAAGTGAGTTTTCTATATTGAATTAAATATGTATATGCATTCTTCCATTGAAGCAATTCTAATAAGACTGAGGTAGAAGCATTGCTTGCCACCTCCTCATTTTCTCCTTTACTATAAAACCTCTTCCTTGAATGTCTGTTTTTCTGAGATATTTTCCCATTCTTTCTTTATCTTCCCTCTCCTCCCACTACATCTCTCTCTTCCTTCCATGTTTTTGACATCCACACAACCTAATCCACTCATACCCATGCTCTCTGTCAACATAGAGTAATTCTAGCCTCCTAATATTGATAGTTCTTAGAAGTTACATATTTCATCTTCTCATATAGGAATGTAAACAAGTTAACCTTGTTGAGTGCTTTATGGTTTCTTTTTCATGTTTACCTTTTTATGCTTCTGTTGATTCTGGTGTTTGAAAGTCAAATTTTTTATTCAGCTCTGGTCCTTTCATCAAGAACCCTTGAAATTCCTCTATTTCATTACATGCCAATTTTCCCTATAAAGGATTATATTCAGTTCTGGTGGGTAAGTTATTCTTGGCTGTGATCCTAGCTCCTTTTATTTTAGAATGCCATATTCCAAACCCTCTACTCTAATGAAAAAGCTGCTAAACTTTGTGTGTAATCCTGACTGTGGCTCTGCAGTATTTGAATATTTTTTTTCTGACTGCTTGCAATCTTTTCTCCTTCACCTGAGAGCTCTGGAATTTGCCTGTGTTATTCCTGGAAGTTTTCATTTTTGGATATCTTTGAGGAGATGAACAGTGGATTCTTTCAATTTCATTTCCAGTTCTGAAATATCAGGGCAGTTTACCTTTATAATTTTTTGATACATGATGTCTAGGATCTTTTTTTTTGATCATGATGTTCAGGTAGTTCAATGGTTGTTAAATTATCTGTCCTTGATCTATTTTCTAGGTCAGTTGTATATCTGATGAAATATTTCACATTTAATTTTTATTTATCTTTCTTTTCATTTTGTTTTATTGTTTTTGATGTCTCGTGAAGTCATTATCTTCCACCTACCCAATTCTAATTTTTAAGGAATGATTTTGTACACTCATGCACTTCTTTTTCCTTTTAGAAAAAAAAAATTAAAGCAAAGTTCTTTTCTTCAGTGAATTTTTGTGCCCCTTTTACCATCAGGCCAATTATGTTTTTGTAATGTATTATTTTCTTCAAAGTTTTTTTGTGCCTCTTTTTTTCTTTACCAAGCTGTTAATTTTGCTTTCATAAGTTTATAGTTTCACTCATTTCTTTTCCCATTTTTCCTCTACCACTCATCTATTTTTAACTCTTCCAGGAATTTTTGTTGGGCTTGTATCCAATTAGTATTTTTATTTGAGGGCTTTGTTGTAGTAGACAACAATGTCATCTTCTGAGTTTGTAACTTGGACTTCCTTGCCACTGTTGTAGAATTGTGTTTGTTTGTTTGTTTGTTTGTCTTGTAAAGGGCTTGTTGTTGTTTGTTCCTTTTTTCAGACTATTTCTTAACTTTGAACTTTATGTTAAAATCAGGTTCTGCTCACCTGAGGCTGAGAAGCAACTATTACTCTTTTTTGTGCTGCTGTTTTTAGCACTAGTTCTAGGGGATCATTATATTTTCAGTGATTCCAAGGTGATGGCATCTGGGGAGAGGTATGCTCCATGCTCTATTGTTCTGTTCTCTGATCTTTACCAGTAAGGACCCTCTATTTCCCAGAATCTGCAAGTGCTAGTGCTCCTCTCAGCCCTGGGACTATGACTGTGCACCTAGTTCTCCTGCAGCCACAAGATTTCATTGTCCTCTTCACCATGGAACTGTTACAAGGAACTGCATATGGATAATAGAGTTGGCAAATAGGTCCAGAACCAACACCCAGAACCAGTAAATGGTCCCCTGTAATCTCTTTCTAACATGTTGTCCAACCCCATACTGATATTTACAGGCTGAGATCTCCTGAAGCTGTTGCTACCACAGTCACAGATGCCTCAAGGTTCTTAGGGTCAGTCCCCACTTCAGTGTATCAGACGTCTCATGCCAACTTACTAATTTATGTTAGACTAAAAAAACGTCTCACACTGACCTTTTGTTAGGTCTGCTGCTCAAGAATTTAATTTTCTTTGTCATTTTAAAGTTGTTTAGAGGGGAATGTTAAGAGAGTTTGATTGGATTTTGCTATTCAGAATATTTTCTCATGAATTTTTTCACTGCATGTGGGAACATTAGACCACAATCCTTCATGTATTACTATAAGAGAAAATGAAGGTACTTTAAGTATAAGCAAACTGAAATAAAATGTGACTGACAGTTTCAACATTTAAACTAAAGAGAGAGGCAGGTAGAGGATGGAGAATGAAAGATGATTACTTTTTAGCTGTTGGTTAAATTAAGAACAGGGTCTACAATATTTCTAAAATGATTTAAATAAAATTTCTTTTCATCAAGTCTTTGGAGACAGATTTTATGTTGATGAATAGAGAGTGTACATTCTGTATTAAGTTTCTACCTGCATTCAAAGTACTTAAGTGATGCAAGTTTATTGCAAAGATACTTTTTATAGATAAAATAATATTAAAGAAACAGTGGTTCAGAAATGGTGAAAGCAAAGATAGCAAAAATAAAATAAGATTAAAATTTTTGGAAAGGATGAGTTCATATAGTAAACATATGAGTTCAAACAGTAAACCATGCTCTAAAATTTGTAGAAAAGAAAGTCTACCATATTTAGGTACAAAAGGAGTGTACCCTACCCCCTCAAATAATATACTCACAAAGGCCCAGAACATAATCATCACATGTTAGTAAGGCATGTAACTATAAAGATGTCGGCAACTACGTGAAACAGTGGATAATGTGTCTGGAAGGTTCATCTTCCTGAGTTCAAACCCAGCCTCAGACACTGACTAGTTTTGTGACCCTGGAAAAGGCCATTAATTCTGTTTGCCCTAATTCTTCATCTGTAAAATTAACTGAAGAAGGAAATGGTAAACTATTCCAGTATCTTTGCCACAAAAATCCCAAATGAGGTCATGAAGAGTTGGATGCTATTGAAATGACTTAACAAGACAATAAATATGTGTCTCTCTGATATTTTTATGTGTTGTGAACACATCTCTGATTGAGATAATAATAATAATTATTATTAGTATTATTAATTGAATATATAGTGTGTTCTACGATTTCAAAGCACTTTATGTATGTAATGTCATTTGATCCTTCTAATAGCCCTGTAATGTAAATGCTATTATTATTCCTGTTTTCTAATGAGGAAACTGAGACTGAAAAACTGACTTTCCCAGGGTCAAACAACTAGTCAGTTCCTAATGTAACATTCAAACTCAAGTCTTTCTGACTCCAAGTCAATTGCCCTATCTACTGCACAACCTAGATGTCTCGAGACAAATACAATAACTACAGTTGAGCAAACAAATTACTTATACCTCTGGGGAGATTTGAAAAGCTAAACCATAAGGAGCTCAAGATATTAAAGGCATTGTAAAGAAATTGTAAAGGAAGAGTCTCTATAAGAAGAAAGGAGGGAATTTCTCTCTTTCCTCTTTCTCCCAATGCTCATGACATTCAGCAATGAAATGAGAGAAAGTACATTTAGCATTTTGAGCGTGGGAGAGATACTGGCCAGAAACTTTTTTACAGAGGAGATCCCTATAAAGTAGGGTGCTGGGAAGGAGGAAACATTTCTCACCACCCCCTCAATGTTGGCCATATAACTTTCAGGGGGATTTCCCCCTCAAATTCCTATTAGATCAGTAGAAATTATGTCCAGTAGGGATCAGAGACATACACTACACACAAAGATGGAGGTAGGAAGGAAGAAGCTTGAAGCATCACTCTTGATGGTAGAAAAGATAATCAAATTATGAAGAATAGTCTTATTTAGCAACCCAGCTGAGCAACTATTTTCCAGTTACATATAAGGATAGTTTTCAACATTTGTTTTCATAGGATTTTTAGGTCCAAATATTTCTGTCTAAATATTTCCCTCCCTCCTCCCTAATACAAAAAGCAATCTAATATAGGTTATATATGTGCAATCACATTAAACATATTTCTGCATTAGTCATATTATGAAAGAAGAGTCAGAGCAGTAGAGAACATCCTCAAAAAATAAGGGGAAAAAACAGCCCCAAAGTAGAAACAGTATGGTTCAATCTGCATTTATAAACCACAGTTCTTTTTTCTGGATGTTGAGAACATTTTCTATCATGAAGTTCTTTGAAATTATTTTGTACCATTGCATTGCTAAAAAGAGCCAAGTCTATCACCATTGTTTATCACACAATGTTGCTGTTACTGTATATAATGTTCTTGTAGTTCTGCTCCTCTCCATCAGCATTAGTTCATGTAAGTCCTTCAATGTTTCTTTGAACTCATCTAGTTCATCATTACTTTTCACACTGATTTTTATATACTTTGTGTTTTAATTTTCTTCCTCCCTCCCTCCTCATCCCTCCCTATGAAATCCAGCAATTCAATATGTCATATGTATTCAGTTATGCAAAACATCTTCTCATTAGTCAGATTGTGAAAGAAAACAGACAAAATACCTTTAGAAAGAAGAACTAACAAATAAAATTATACTACAATCTGCATTCAGATTCCATCAGTTCTTCCTCTGTTGATGGTTTTCATTTTTCATAAGTCCTTCTGATATCATCCTGCTCATCATTTCTTTCACAATTACTATTGCTGACTGTATCTTATTCCCTCCCCTTTATATTTACTCTATTTTCTATCTTCCTTCACCCTATCCCTCATCAAAAGTGTTTTGCTTTTTACAACCCCCTCTCCCAATCTGCCCTCCCTTCACCTCTCCCCCCTTATCCCCTTCCCCTCCCACTTTCCTGCAGGGCAAGATATATTACTGTACACACTTGAGTGTGTATATTATTCCCTCTTTGAGCCAATTCTGATGAAATTAGGACTCACTCAGTCCCCCACTCCTTCCCCATCTTCCCCTCCTGAAGCTTTTTCTTGTTTCTTTTATGTGAGCTACTTTTACCCAGTCCAACTCTCCCTTTCCCTTTCTTCTAGTGCATTCCTCTTACCCCTTAACTTTATTTTGAAGATGTCATCACGGGTCAGCAAGGTGAAACAGTGGACAAAGCATCAGCCCTGGACCCAGGAGGCCCCAAGGCCATATTATTAAAAAAAAAGTCAAAAGATTGAAAATAATAAAAACAAATGTAAGATATCTCAAAGCAAAAACTTATGACCTGGAAAACATATCAAAGAGAACAAAAATAAGAGACACTAGCAGTGAAAAGAATAAAGATAAATCTCTGATAATAAAAACAGGGAAAAAGAGACACTTTGCTACCCAAAAAGAAAGACCAAAAATAAGTTTATGCCTCATATTTCAACAAATCTTAAAGGACTTTTGCCCAGATATCATATAACCAGAGGAAAAAGAGGAAGTAGAAGCTGCCAGTCACGTTCTAAAAGAAACCCTCAAATAAAAACTCCAAGAAACATCATGGCTAAAATCCAGTGCTTCTAAGTCAAAGACAAAAATATACTACAAACAGCCCAAAAGGAATAATCCATATACTGAGGAGTCTCAATCAGAATCATACATAATATAATGCTCACCACTATAAAGAAGTGTACAACCAGGAATATGATATTCCATAAGACAAAAAACAAAGGATTACAGTCAAGATTAACTTTAACAGAAAAACTGAGTATCGTGTTATGGGTAGGATATGAAATAAATGAAATAAGTAAATGATTTCCACACATTCCTGATAAAAAGACCAGAGCTTAATGGAAATTTTGAGTGTACTTTAAAGGACTTAAGAAAAACATAGAAAGGAAAGTACAAATGAAAAATATATTAAGTATTAAATAAGGAGAAATTTCTTATATTATAATGAGATATCATATATGTGATCTCTCTAAACTTATCATCATCAGGGACATTAGAGGGAGTCTATTCAGAGAGAAGATCTTGGAATAGTTTTGTTTTGTCTTGATGTTCTTAAAAGAATATGGAATATTAAAGCCAAATTCAAGAGATCCAAGGTCAAGGAGAAAATATTGCAAGAAGCTAGAAAAAAACAACAAAAAAAAACAGTCCAAGTACTGTGGAGCTATAGTCAGGATAACACAAGATCTAATAGATTCTACATTAAAGGATCAGAGGGCATGGAATATGATATTATGGAGAGCAAAGGAAGTGGGATTACAATCAAGAATCACCTCCCCAGCAAAACTGAGTATAATCTTTCAGGGGAAAAATAGAATTCAATGAAAGAGAGGACTTTCAGCCATTTGTGATGAAAAGACCTGAAGTGAATAGAAAATTTGATTTTCAAATATAAGACCATAGAAAAGCAGGAAAAGTTGAGCAGGAAAAAGAAATCATGGGGGATATTAAAAGGTTAAACTTTTTATGTTCCCACATAGGAAGATGATACTTTTAACTCAATAACTTTCTCATTATTAGTGCAGCTGAAAGGAATATACTTAGACAGAGGGCACAGGTGTGAGTTGAATATGAAGGGATGATATCTGTAAAGCATTTATTTTTTATTTATCATTTTTTGTTGGGGCAGGCAAGGTGGGGTGGCTTATGTCTGGGGCCAGATTTGGGCTTGGGGCTTCCTGGGTCCAGGGCTGGTGCTTTGTCCACTGTGTCATGTAGCTGACCCATGATGACATCTTTAAAATAAAGTTAAGGGGTAAGAGTAATGCACTGGAAGAAAGGGAACAGGAGAGGTGGACTGGGTAAAAGTAGCTCATGTAAAAGAAACAAGAAAAAGCTTATGGAGTGGAGGGGAAGATGGGGAAGGAGCAGGGGAGTAAGTGAGCCCTACTTTCATCAAAATTAGTTTAAAGAGGGAATAAAATACAAATTCAAGTGAGTATAGGAATATATCTTGCCCTGTAGGAAAGTGGGAGGGGAAGGGGATAAGGAGGAGAGGTGAAAGAAAGGAGGGCAGATTGGGGCAGGGACCAGTAGGAAGCAAAACAATTTTGAGGAGAAATAGGGTGAAAGAAGATAGAAAATAGAGTAAATGTCAAGGGGGAGGGAATAGGATAGAGGGTAATACAGTTAGCAAAAGCAACTGTGAAAGAAATTATCAGAAGGATGCTATCAGAAGAATGTATGAAAAATGCAGTCCATCTACAGAGAAAGAATTGATGGTATCTGAATACAGATTGAAGTATAATTTTTATAATTATTTGTTAGTTTCTCTTTCTCAAGTTATTTTGTCTATTTTCTTTCACAACCTGACTAATGTGGACATGTTTTGCATATTGGATTGCTTGATTTCTTAGGGAGGGTCAGGGAGAGAGGGAGGAAGAAAATTTGGAACAAAAATTTTTTTTAAATCAATTGGAAAAAAATGGTTTTAACATGTAATGGGGAAAACACTAAATAAATTAATTAATTAAAATAAATTAATTAAAATTCAAAATATTAAAAATAATATGGAAGGGAAGACGATTATACTAGGTACAAAAGGAAAAGGGAGGTTAAGAAAAATTATTTCAAAATATCAGGTTGCAAAAGTAGAAGTCAAGGTAACAATGAGGAAGAGATGAGAGGAGAAACTGGCACTTGAACTTTATGCTCCTGTTTAAAATAGTCAAAGGAGAGAAGACTATATACATAAATTAATAAATAGCTAGATATATTAAGAAGATATAGATATTTGGTTATAAATATATTTACACATATTTGGGGAGAGAACTATATTTCCCTCAAACAGGGAATTAGGAGGGAAAGAGGAGAAGGAATAGAAATTAGAAGGAGGTCAGAATATAAGAGAGACTAGGGATAGAGTGACAAGCAACACCTTAAGTTCAGTTTCAGTGAAATTGGTTCAAAGATCCATTTCAGGAGGCAGAGCCAAAATGGTGGAGGAAGGACAGTGCCTTCCTGGAGATCTCCCCAAAACCTCTCCAAATACCTTCAAATAACCCCATAAGACGATTACTGAAGTAGCAGAACCCACAAAAGGATGGGGTGATATCATTCTCCAGCCAACGATGGCTTAGAAGCTCAGCAGGAAAGATCTGTTGTACCAGGGTAAGAGTGGAGCACAGTGCTGTACCATGCTTCCCAGATCCAGTCCCAGGCAGGTCACCCCAGAGGAGCCTTGGAATTGGCTATGGCATCAGCTGCTTATGGAACTCAACTCACAGATGGTAAGGGGGTCAAACAGTTGGCCAGGGTGAGATTACAGGGGTCTCTGATGGCACAGAAGTGGGACTCTGTTGTTTTTCCTGAGCTAGGATCCAGGTCACAGTCTTGAGTTGTGACCCAGGTCAGGGAGGGGTGCAGTCACACCAGAGATTGCAGCCACAATAGAACAGAATTCTCTTCCAGATCAGAGGGCAAGCAGGCCTGTGGTTGCTTAAAGACCAGAGGACAGACCAGTGGAGTGGTGATTGTGCCTTTCCTTAATTTGTACCACCTGGGACACCGTGAATGTTGGGCCACTGTACCCTGGAAGCAGTGCCAAGAAATAGGCTGAGGAAATGGGCAGACAGAAAAAGATGCTTACCCTAGAAAGTTTCTTTGGGGAAAAAGAAGATCAAAATAAACCCTCAGAAGAGGATAACAAAGAAAAAGCTTCCAAGAAAAATATGAATTGGTCTCAGGCCATAGAAAAAATCAAAAAGGACTTTGAAGATAAGGTAAAAGAGGTAGGGGGGAAAATTGAAAGAGAAATGAGAGTGCTACAGGAGGGTCATGAAAAGAAAAGTCAACAGCTTGAAAAGAAAAATTGGCCAAATGAAAAAGGAGGTACAAAAGTTCTCTGAAGAAAATAATTGTTTAAAAATTAGTCTTGAGCAAATGGAAGCTAATGACTTTCTGAGAAATCAAGACACAACAAAGCAAAACCAAAATAATGAAAAATAGAGGGCAATGTGAAATATCTCTCTGGAAAAAGAGTTGACATGGAAAATAGATCCAGGAGAGATAATTTGAAAATTATTGTACTACCTCAAAACCAAGATCAAAAAAGAGCTTAGACATCATCTTCCAAGAAATTGTTAGGGAAAATCACCCTGATATTCTAGAACCAGAAGGTAAAATAGAAATTGAAAGAATTCACAGATCACCTCCTCAAAGAGATCCAAAAATGATAACCTACAGGAATATTATAACCAAATTCCAAAACTCTTAGGATAAGGAGAAAATATTGCAAGCAGTCAGAAAGAAGCAATTCAAGTATTGTGGAATTACAGTCAAGATAAGCCAAGATCTAGCAGCTTCTATATTAAAGGATCAGAGGGCTTGGAATATCATATTCCAGAGGGCAAAGAAACTGGTATTACAACCAAAAATCACCTACCCAGAAAAACTACGTATAATCTTTCAAGGTAAAAGACTGGAATTCAATGAAAGAGAGGACTTTCAGCCATTTGTGATAAAAAGACTTGAGCTGAATAGAAAATTTGACTTTCAAATACAAGACCCTAGAGAATCATAAAAAGGTACACAAGAAAAAGAAATCATAAGGGATATTTAAAAGTTAAACTGTTTACATTCCTATATGGTAAGATGATACATCTAACTCATAAGAACTTTTTCAGTATTAGGGCATCTGAATGTCGTACATTTAAACAGGGGACACAAGTGTGAGTTAAATATGAAGAGATTATATCTTTTTTTTTTTTTGGTGAGGCAATTGGGGTTAAGTGACTTGCCCAGGGTCACACAGCTAGTAAGTGTTAAATGTCTGAGGCCAGATTTGAACTCAGGTCCTCCTGAATCCAGGGCCAGTGCTCTAACCACTTTGCCACCTAGCTGTCCCAAGATGATATCTTAAAAAAATTAAATTAAGGGGTGAGAAGAATGAACTCGAGAAAGGGAAAGGGAGAGGTGGAATGGAGTAAAGTATCTCACATAAAAGAAACCAGAAAAGGCTTATGGAGTGGAGGGGAATATGGGGGAGGTGTGGCAAAGTGAATGAGCCTCACTCTCATCAGAATTGGATCAAAGAGGAAATAACATACACATTCAATTAGGTATAGTAATCTCTCTTACCCTGCAGGAAAGTAGGAGGGAAAGGAGATAAGGGGCTTTGAAAGAAGTGAGGGCATAGTGGGGTAGGGGGCAGTCAGACACAAAACACTTTTGAGGAAGGAAAAGAGTGAAAGAAGATAGAAAATAGAGTAAATCTCGTGGGGAGTGAATAGGATAGAAGAAAACACAGTTAGCAATAGTAATTGTGAAAAAATTTGATGCAGAGGAAGAACAATGTGAGATGATTAGGAGGAGGATGAGAAGAATGATGATGATTATTATGATGACAAAATGTATGGTACTTACTTTGCTTGGCTATTGTGAAGGAAATTTTTTGTCAGGTATAAGGTACTATATAAATTTTAATCTATTATTGTTGTTGCAATAATCAATATCATGTTTTTATTGTAAGGAAACTCTCTCTAAAGTACCATATAAAGGTAGTTTACTATAAAAAAATGATGTGCAGGATGCTATCAGAAAAACCTGCAAAAACTTAACTGAGCTGATACAAAGTGAAATGTACTGTATACAAAAGAACAGCAATATTGTAAGATGATCTGCTGTGAATGACTTGATTATTTTCAATAATTCAATGATCCAAGACAACTCTGAAGAACTTATAGAAAATGTAATCCATCTATAGAGAAAGAACTGATGGTGTCTGAATATAGATTGAAGCACATAAAAAAGAGAACTTTGTTCAAAGAGTAAAGAATATAAACACACACATGCATGCACACAGACATGCACACAGTCATACACACACTCATGAAATCTATCTTACCCAACAGGAAGTGAGAGGGGAAGGGCCTAAGATAAAGGTAGGGTGATAAAAGGAAAATCAGGTTAATGAAGGCAGTGCTCAAATGCAAAACAGACTTTAGAAAGGGACAGGATAAAAATGGAAAAACATAAGAATATAGGAGGGGGAAAATACAGAGTTAGTAATAAGAACTGGGAGTGTAAATCAGATGAAATCACCAACAGAAAAGAAGCAGATTAGAAACTAGAAAACATCAACATTTTGTTTATAAGAAACTGACTTGAAACAGAAATATACACAAAGTTAAAAATAAAGGACTGGAGCAGAACTTATTAAACTGCTTAAACTGAGGTTAAAAAAAATGGGGGTGGGGGGAGGGTAGCAAATATGACCTCAGACAAAGCAAAGGCAAAAAGAGATCTAAATAAAGGAGATAATGAGGGAAACTACATTTTACTAAAATTTGATACTATAGACAATGAAGTGATACCAATAAGAAACATACATGTGCCAATGGTATAGCATCCAAATTCCTAAAGGAAATTTTATATTAGTTATAGAAAAATAGTAAAACTGTACTAGTAAAAAAAAAACTGTACTAATGAGGGATTTCAATATTCCCTTCACAGAACTAAATACATTGAACCATTAAATAAATAAGATGTTAAGGGGATTAATAGAATTTTAGAAAAGTTTGATATGATAGATCTCTTGAGAAAATTGAATGAAATAGGTATATATTTTTTCAATAGTACATGACACCTTCACAAAAACTGACCATGTATTAGGACATAAAAACTCACAAAAATGCAAAAAATCCCACCCCAGAAATATTAAGTACACCCATTTTGGACTGTAATAAAATAAAAATTATGTTCTGTAAAGGGCCTTGGAAGCATAGAATAAAAATTAATTGAAAAAAAATAATTTAATCATAAAGAGTGAGTGAGTCAAAGAACAAATCATAGAAACAATCAATTAATCCATTAAAGAGAATGAGAACAATGAGAAAATATACCAAAATTTGTGGTATGCAGCCAAAGCAGTATTTAGGGAAAATGTATATCTCTAAATGTATACATCAATAAGAGAGAAAGAGCATATCAATGATTTAGGCAAAAAAAACTGCAAAAACGAAAAAGAAAAAAGATCAAATTACAAATCCCCAATTAAATACCAAAATGGAAATCCTGAAAATCAAAGGGGAGATTAATAAAACTGAAAGTTAAAAAATGAAGTAATAAATAAAACTAGGGAGTGTTTTTTATGGAAAAAAATGAATAAACCACTGGTTAATTTGAGGGGAAAAACACACAAGAATACAAAATAACTAGTATCAAAAATGAAAATGGTGACTGCACCACCAATGAAGATGGAACTAAAGCAAGTACTGGGACTTATTTTGCCCAATTAAAAGCTAGATCTGACAATCTAAGCAAAATCTTAGCAGATTAGCAGAAGAGGAAATACATTAGTTAAATTTACTGTAGAAAAAGAAATTGTACAAGCCATAAACTCCCTAAAAAAATTTCCAAGACTATTTAGATTTCCAAATTAATTCTACCAAACATTTAAAGAACAATTAATTCCATTAGTATATAAACTATTTGAAAACATAGCTACCACACAAATATGGTTTTGCCACTTAAACCAGGGAGAGCAAAAAGAGAGAAATAAAACTATAGACCAATTTCTCTTATTAATATTGAAGCAAAAAATTAAATAAAATACTGAAAAGGAGAATATAACAACATGTGAGAAATATCATACACTATGACCACTTGTCATTTATACTGGAAATGCAGCACTGGTTCAATATTAGGAAAGTTATCAACATCATTGACAAGCATCAATAACAAAATCAAGAAAAATCATATGGTTATCTGAATAGATGCAGAAAAAGTTTTTGACAAAATGCATACCCATTCCTATTTTTCAAAAAACACTAAAAAGCATAGGAATAAATAGTTTTTCTTAAAGTGATAGAATCTAGTGCAAGAGGCACCTAGGTGGTACAGTGGATAGAGTACAATGTGTAGAGTGTAAATGACTTGAGTTCAGATCTGGTTTCAGACACCAGCTGTATGACCCTGGGCAATCAATTAACCCTTTTGCCTCACCTTCCTCATCTGCAAAATGAGATGGAGAAAGAAATGGTAAATTACTCCAGCATATTAGCCAAGAAACCAAAAAAAGTTTACAAAGAGTTGGAAACAACTAAAAATAATTAAACACCATCTATCTAAAACAAAAGCAAACATTGACTGTAATTGAAACATACTACATAGTTTATCTGTTATAGTAAGGGTGCAGCAACAATGTTGATTATCACTATTATTTAGTATTATACTAGAAATGCTACTATATCAATGACAAGAAGAATAAATTGAAAGAATAAGTTAACAAGGAATTAAAACTCTTATTCTTTGCAGGCAATATTATTGTACACTTTGTTAACCCCAGAGGATCAACTGAAAGATTAGTTGAAATGATTAACAACTACAATCAAGTTACAGGGTATAAATTAAACCCATATAAATCATCACTGTTTTCATATAGTATCAACAAAACCCAGTAGCAAGAGATAGAAAAAATTCATTTAAAATAACTGCAGACAGTATAAAATACTTTGGAGTGTACCTTTCAAGACAAACTCAGCAACTATATAAACAATTGCAAAATACTTGTTTACATAAATAAGGACAGATATAAACAATGGGGAAAATATTGTTTGTGGGTCAGCCAAGTCAATATAATAAAAATTATAATATTACTTAAGTTAATTTAATTATATAGTGCCAAATTAGTCAAACTACCAAAGAATTATTTTATAGAGCTAGAATATTTTTAAACTAAATTCATCTGAAAGAACAAAAGGTCATAAATAACAAAGGAATTGATGTATTTTTTTAAAAAGTGAAGAAAGGTTTTGCAATATCACATTTTAAACTATATTACAGAATGGTAATCATCCAAACAATCTGGTACTGGTTAAGAAATATGGTGGTGGATCAGTGAAATAAATTATGTATACAATACAGAGTAATAAATGACTATGGTAATCAAATTTTTGATAAACTGAAGATCAAATCTTTGGAGGTAAGAAAATATTTGACAAAATTATTATGAAAACTGGAAAGAAATTTGGGAGAAAGTTGGCATAGACCAACATCTCACACCATATATCAAAATAAGTTCAAAAGGGGTAAATTATTTAGATATAAAAAGTGATATTATAAACAAGGTGGGGAAGCTAAGAAAAATTATCTGTAATATCTGTGCATAAAGAACAGTTTATGATCAAACAAGAGATTAAGCACATGACAGAAAATAGAATGGATAATTTTGATTATATGATATTAAAAAGTTCTTGCACGAATGATGCCAATTTAGGCAAAATTAGAAAGACAATAGGAAATCAGGGGTGGGGACAGATTTGTAGCTAGGTTTGTTGTTGTTGTTGTTGTTGTTGTTTTCTCATAAAGGCTTTATTTCTCAAATATATAGGGAACCAAGTCAAATTTATTAAAATAAGAGCCATTCCCCAATTAATAGGTGCTAATGGGATGTGAAAAGGGAGTTTTAAGAAGAATATAAAGCTATTTATAATCATATGAAATAATGCTCTAAATCCTTATTGATTAGAGAAATAGAAATTATAACAACTTGGAGATAGCATCTCACAAATCACAAATGCTGAAAGGAATGAGGAAAAATAGGTCCACTAATGAATTGTTGATTGAGTTTGATCTGGTCCAACTATTCTGGAAAACTATTTGGAACTGTTTCCAAAGGGCTATAAAACTGTGCATACCCTTTGACCCAGCTAAATCCATATTACAAAGAGATCAAAGAAAAGGCGAAATATATGTAAATAAATGTTTATAGCAGTTTTTTCCTCTTTCTTTTTCCCTATTTTTTTAGAAATTTTATTTTTCCCAAATTACTTGTAAAAGCAATTTTAATGTTGATTTTTAAAACTTTGTGTTCCATATTCTCTTCCTCCCTCCTTTCTCATCCCCCTCTCTTTGAGAACACAAGCAATTCAATATAAGTTATACATGTGTTGTCATGCAAAACATTTCTACATTAGTCAGGTTACAAAAGAAAACAGACAAAAAACACCTTTAAGAAAAAGGAACTAAAGAAAAATCTACATTCGGGCACCATCAATTCTTTCTCTGGAGATGGACTGCACTTTTAATAAGTCGTTCAGACTTGTTTAGGATCATTGTATTGCTTAAAATAACTAAGTCATTCACAGCTGATAATCTTACAATATTACTATTACCTTGTATACAGTACATTTCACTTTGCATCAGCTCAGTTAAGTCTTTCTAGGTTTTTCTGATAGCATCCTGCTCATCATTCCTTATAGCATAATAGTGTTCCATCATAATCTCATCACACAATTTGTTCAGCCATTCCCCAATTGATGGGCATCCCCTCAATTTTATATCCAACTTTATGGGGTTTTTTAAATCTCTTTTTGGATACCAACCTAGTAGTGTTATTACTAGGTCAAAGAGTATACATGGTTTTATAGCCCTTTGGCCATAGTTCCAAATTACTCCATAGAATATTTGGATCAGTTTACAACTTCACCAAGAGTGCATTAATGTCTCATTTTCTCCATATCCCCTACAATATTTGTGATTTTCCTCTGAAGTCCTATTATATACAATACAATAGGTATGAGGTAGTAACCCAGAATTGTTTTGACCTGCATCTCTCCAATTAATAGTGAGTTGGGCCATTTTTTAATATATGACTATAGGTAGCTTTGATTATTTCAGCTGCAAACTCCATATCTTTTGATAATCTATAAATTGGGAAATGGCTCTTATTTTAACAAATTTGACTCAGTTCCCTATGTGTTTAAGAAATGAAGCCTGTCAGACAAACTTGCTTCAATTTGTTTTTTCACATTTACTGTTGCTAACTATATTTCCCTCCATCCTATTCCCTCCCCATGACAATTACTCTATTTTCTATCTCCTTTTACCCTGTCCCTCCTCAAAAGTGTTTTGCTTCTGACTGCCCCCTACCCCAATCTGCCCTTCCTTCTATCATATCCCCTTATCCTCTTCCCTTCCTACTTTCCTGCAGGGTAAGAAAAATTACTATACCTAATTGAATGTGTATGTTATTCCCCTTTGGATCCAATTCTGGTGAGAGTAAGGTTCACTCACTCCCCAGCACTGCCCCCGTCTTCCTCTCCACTGTATAAGGGTGTTTTTTTTTTGTTTGTTTCTTTTATGTGAGATACTTTACCCCATTCAACCTCTCCCTTTCCATTTCTCCCAGTGCATTCCCCTCACCCCTCAATTTTATTTTTTTAAAGATGTCACCCCTTCATATTCACCTGTCCTAATAATGTGAAAGTTCTTATGAGTTACAAGTATCATCTTTCCATGTAGGAATGTAAACAGTTTAACCTTTAAATATCCCTTATATTTCTTCTTTTGCTGTTTGCCTTTTTATGCTTCTCTAGTGTGAGATTTAAAATCGGATATACAAGCATTAAACCCCCCCTTTAACTTTTCTTTATATATCTCCCAGACCACTAAGAAAAAGAAGCCTCTGAGCTTTAATCAGTGAGGGATTAGTTTTTATTGTTTGGGAATTAAATAGACAACAAAAGGTGATACCAATTAGGGAAATAGGAAAGTAGAAATACAAATGAATAATCTTAGATCTAAGCTTAGTCTATATTCCTTTATAAAACTCACCAAATCCCAAACTGCCTGCCAGGCTGAGAACCAGCACCAAACACCAAACATGTGCACCACCACGGCTAAGCTGCAAAGCCAGAGAGACCGAACTTCCATTCCACCCTCAGTTTTAAGCTGGTGTGCCTGAAGTTTGTCACAGACTCCACCCCAAAAGGGAGGTCTTTTAAAAGCCGCTTCAGTAGCATGCGCTCAACTCTCAAATGATTCAGCTAAAACTTCCATTTTTTACCACACTAGGGTCTTGTGTTTGAAAGTCAAATTTTCTATTCAGCTCAGGTCTTTTCATCATGAATGACTGAAAGTCCTCTCTTTCATTGAATTCCAATTATTTTATACTCAGTTTTGATGAGCAGGTGATTCTTGGTTGTAATACCAGTTTCTTTGCCTTCTGGAATATGATATTCTAAGCTCTCTGATCCTTTAATATAGAAGCTTGGCTGATCTTGACTGTGGCTCCACAATACTTGAATTGCTTCTTTCTGGCTGCTTGTAACATTTTCTCCTTGATCTGAGAGCTCTGGAATTTGGTTATGATATTCCTTGGAGTTTTCATTTTTGGATCTCTTTGAGGAGGTGATCTGTGGATTCTTTCAATTTCTATTTTACCTTCTGATTGTAGAATATCATGGCAACTGTCCCTGACAATTTCTTGGAAAATGATGTCTAGGCTCTTTTTTTGATCATGGCTTTCAGGTAGTCCAATAATTTTCAAATTATCTTTCCTGGATCAGGATTGACATATTTCCTATGGAAGAATGTGTTTGGAGTAATTAATACTAATAATACCAGTCTTAATTTATGCATTTCACATTGTAAAATAGGTAACAACAGATCTAGAAGGTGAACACAATCTGTACAATTCTACAAAAACATAGGGCTCATTGGAAGCTAAAGAAAAATTAATGTTCATGAATTTATGAATACATGCCTTATGAAAAGAAAAAGCAACACAATCAGATGTACTTAGAACAAAAAATCAATTGATTAGAAATCATGCAAAGATTTTTGGACAAATGAACTTCACTTCCAAAAATAGTAGTAAAGCGTGATATTAGGTATATGGTACTGAATTTACCAAATATAAACTGAAACGGTTTATCTTTGGATGAAGTCTATAACACAGCTAAGATTCAAAAAGTACTCTGTAAGAGACATCCACCTAAACTCAACCAAGAATATGTTGATAAAAGAGAACTGGACAAATTGCTGAATTATCAACATTTTAATAGATATGAAAAGTTTAGATATGAATAGATAGGAAAGTTTTAAGGTAATGATTCAGGTTCATATCATTGTCACCTTAACAATCAATATAGATTATATATTGAAGTAGCACAAACAGCAACATATCACCACATTTTACCAAAAAAATTAGCATTTACCAGATGCTGTTTAGATACACAATCAAGTAATTAGAATTGTATATCTGAAAATTTTTACTCAAATTCCCATAATACACATAAACCCTCAAATATAATAAGAAAGTCAACATCATTGCAGAGAGAATTGCTCTCCATAACCACCTGAATATAACATTGACTCATAAACATTTAAAAACAATGGGTGTATGTGTGTGTGTATGTGTGTATATACACACACATATATTATACATATATATGTTTTAAATATTTATACACACATAAATGATGTTTTTATCACTATTGCTACACTGTTTTTAAAAATTATTTGCACTTATATATTAATAGCTTATTGCATCCATTTTGGCAGTAATTATTATTAATTAATCTTGAATATCAGTAAAGAATTGACCACATGGCAGTTCAGCACAAGCAGGAGAAAGGCCCCAGAGGACTCATAGTGTCTCTCAGAGAGTGAGTACATGGTCTCAAGCAGAGTTATCTACTCTGTCTTAAGAGGAGAACGGCACCAAGACACAGCATCCTGAGGCAAGAGCACAAGCCAAATGGCACCAAACCCTTGACTCTTGGGTGGTAGAGGCTTTTATCTTCTTTTCATAGAGGTGGATCATTATACACTGATCAAAGATAATTGGTTAGCATCATTCAATTCCATTGGTTGACATAATTTGAGGGTGGTCCAAATTAAAATGATCTCTACTGATGACATGAGGGTATGAACTCAAAAAGACTCTCCCCCAAGTTGCTCAAGGCAAAGTCCATTATGTAGGTGTAGTTTAATCCCATCACTCCTTCAATGAGCTAGACAAAAGGGTCTATCTCCATTACTATTGTACACCTGGTTTGGTCCCAAAGAGATCAGCTAAAGTTTTTTAAGAACTGAATTTTCTGAAGGGGAGGAGAGAGAGGGACTAAAACTGGGTCCCCCAAAAAAACTCATTATTAATAATTATTTTCTCAAAAATTTGTTCAATAATCTCTAATATCCATGAAATGAACCTTTTCAAAATATAGATACATAGCAGAAGAAATTAAAACTAGATATTGGCAGGATAATCCTTTCTATACTATTTGCCACTGTAGTTGTCCCAAAAGGTTTTCAAGTAAAATAAAAAGAAAACATGACCTTCCTCAAATTATGCTCATTTAATTATAAAAAGCAATCATTTTATCAAACACTACAAGAATTATCAGAATGTTAACTATAAAAGAAATTCTAGCATAGTTCTAGGGTCATTTCTATCTGAACTTCATCAAAAAGAATGACAAAAATACCCTCACAATAATAATTACTTACATAAGTAAAAGTCTTTACTTTTTTTCTCAATAAATACTTCTTTATTTAAAATTTTTGAGTTCTAAATTTTATCCCTCCTTCTCTACCTTTCCTTCATCCTCCCTGAGGTGGAAAGCAATCAGATATAGGTCATACATGTGCAATTATGTAAAAGATTGCCATATTAGTCATTTTGTAAAAAAAAAAAAAACTTGAATACTAGAAAAAAATGAAAGAAAATGAAAAATAGCATGCTTCAGTCTGTGTTCAATCAATTTCAGTTCTTGTTTTGGAGGTGGATAGTATGCTTCATCATTAGTCCTTTGGGATTATCTTGGAACATTGTATTCCTGAGAATAGTTAAAGTCTTTATGTTTTTAAGGTGCTTCACATACATCGTCTCCATTGACCCTCAAAACAGCCCTATGAGATAGGTAGGGTAGATATTGGCATTTTATAGATGATTAAATATGAATAATTCTATGTATTATCAAATATCAGACTTCATAGTTATTAAAAATATCAATCCTGTTGATCTTTGCAAATATAAATTATGTGTATTTTTTTTTTAAATCCATGGATTGTATTGCCCAAAAAATATCTTTAAAGACAAGAAAGAATTATACTAGCTAAAAAATAAAATTGATAAGTGCACAAAAAGTCTTTTTTATTAATTCATAAAGAAAAGAATATGTCTTATCAATATAGTTTGAACACAGAAATTTCATGTTAACATAGACTAAAATAGCTATGCAGATATAATGGTGAATCCATCTGATATACTTCCTTCCATATTTTTTATTTGTTTTGGTTTTCTGGTAACATAACATTGGATTTGTAGTCAGAAAGAAGTATGTTTGAATTTCACAACAATGACCTACTCTGTGAGCCTCAAATTCCCAATCTGTGAAATGGAATATAAGAATAATACTCAGCTAACTAAACTATTGAGTGAAATAAAAGAAATAATGCATGTAAAGCATTTTGCAAACTTCAAAGTTTTCTCTATATATGAGTTGTTATGATCTCTCATTTTATATGTAAGGATGAATAAATTGCTAATAATCAATCCTGAAAGTTAGTAGGGGAGACAGAACAACAAAATGAACCTCCTGACTTTTAGTATTGTGACTTTTTCTCCCTACATTTCTGCAGTGTCAGATGATCATCTCTACCCTCATAGGTCTGGTTTGGCATCCATCTTGATACCTATTAGACTTGAAATCAAATTGATTGATTGCTGCTGAATCTGATGTACTCATTAATTCAAACCCAAGAATATGGGCTTTTAAGGGAAAAGTTTCTTACAGAACAAGTACGCCATTTCCAGTGAAGGGTGATTATTATTTTTTCCATCTTTCAAAAGATGTTAGCAACTCATAAGCACCACAAAAGAAACATCATAATCACCCTTCACAGATAAGTTATCTTGCAGAAATAAAATGCAAAGCTGTCATCTCTCTTATGTCACCAGGCACTGTATTATACAACTGACAAAAAAAGTACAAATTCCTTTGTGCATAAATCTGTTTTACTTTTTAGCACTACTGAGTATTTTTTTCCTTTTGGATCAAAAGGTACAACTATATTGAACTTCAGAAGGAAAAAAATGTATCAATTGTAAAGGAATGTTAGCAAAATGCAGCTCAGTTAAACAAATACTTATTTAGCAACTATGGAGCTTATATTCTATTAAGGGGCTATTTCATATATTATACACAAGTTATTTGAGAAAGGAGAGACCACTTAACAACTGGGAAGATCAAGCAAGGCTTTCTGGAAAAGGTGACACAAGATTAGATTTGAAGGAAAACAAGTATTCTGTAATCTATTGAGGAAGGGAGTATATTCTATGCACTGAGGGATTTGTGAGTAATGCCTAGAGCCTGAAGATGAAATGTTGAGTTCAGTAGACAGCTAGTAGTCTAGTTTGGAATATAGACTACAGGAAGGGTAGTAATTATATGAATTAAGTAATTATTCTAAGTAAGGATAGAAATGTAAGCTTGATAATACTATGATGAAGTTTATATCCTAAAAAGACAAAAGTAAGAGAAGAAATAACCCATATATGCAAAAATATTGATGATAATTATTTTTTCCAATGACTGTAAACTAAGGGAGGTAATTAAGAAGTGACTGAAGAAAGTATGGTATATTAATATAACAAAATGTTATTATGCTGTAAGAAATTAAGAAAAGGATATTTCAGAGAATCATGGAAAGACTTGTTTGAACTTCACCAGAGTGAAGTGAGCACAAGCAGGATAATAATTTGCACAATATCATTAAGGCAAACAATGTGAATGACTTAGGAATTCTGATCAGTACAATAACCAATCACAATTTCACAGGACAAATGATGAAGCATGCTACCCACCTTCTTATATAACAAAAGATTATATAAATTCAAGGTGAAAAGGAAGTACACACATGTATATGTATGTATGTATGTATATGTATATATATACACACACACATGCACACACACATATATATATAGTGCATGGTCAGCATGGAAATATGATTATGCTTTTCTATGAATATTTGTTACAAAGATTTTGGATTTTTCTCCAATTGGAGAAGAATGGGGTGGGGGAAAGGGTGAAAGAATGGGAGGGATGCAAAATAGAATTTTGCTAATTGGAAAAAAATTAATGGCAGGCCGGAGCCATAATGTAGAGTACCTTCAAAGCAAGGTTAAGAAATTTATATTTTATCTTAGGAGCTATAGAACTCCACTGAAGATGTACCATAGAGTATTTTGGCAGTTATTTAGACAGTTGATTGAAGAAGAATCATTGTATGGTTGGTTTAGAGCTCCAAGGGCCATTAAAAGTCATTTAGTCCTCCCCCTTTCATTTTACATATTAATAATCTGGGGCCAAGAAGGATTAGATAATTTGCCTAGGATTACACAAATAGTAAATGATGAGATATGATATAAACACATATCCTCTGACTCCAAATTTTGTTCTTGATCCATTGCACCACATTATATTTCTGAAAAGGAGAGAAAATAGAAGTGGGAAGACCAATTAAGAGGCGATTACAATTAGTCAGGGAAGAGGGGATGTGGGACTGACTTAGACTGGTGTTTATGCAAATGGAATAAAAAGAAAAAATATGAGATTGAAAAGGGATCTATAGAGTTTAGCAACTGGTTAGAAATTGCAGGATCAGTAAATTTGAAGGAGACAACTCAAGAAAAGCACCACAGTTAAAACCTGGGAAATTGGAACAATAATGGTGCTCTCAATGGAAATTGGGAAGTATGGAGAAAAGGAAAGCTTGAAGGATGGGAGTGGGGAGGTGGAGTAGAGATGCTGAGTTTCATTTTAGACAGTGAATTTGAGCAAACAAGCCAGAGCACTCAGTGAATTCTCTTCATGTGTATAGTAAACTAGGAAGGTAATTCACATGAAGTTGGAGATGTAAAGACTCCAAGAGACACTCAAAAACAAAAACAAACACATACACACACACACACACACACATAACTTAAAAAAAACACTTTACAAAAGATTCAGAAATTCCCTTTAGACTACATTTTACTATTGGAAGTATATGATTTGAAAATGTCATCCCTTTAGCCCCAAAATTGCCTATTCAGAGGCAGTGTGAAAGTAGAAGTTAAAAATCTAGTTTCTAACATTTACTGACTATAAAACCATAGATGAGTAATTCACTCAAACTAAAATTTGATTGGTGGAAGGAGATACCACAGCTCACAAGTTATTGACATATAACTACTGAAATTCTATCTATCTTCATATCTACCCTGTGATCAAATGAAAAAGAAAAGTACCACAAAAAGGAAATATTAAGATACTTATGTGAAATTTATCAAAATTAAAACTAAAATGATTTTCTTTTAAAATTTTTAATCTAATAAAGTCTCCTGAATTGAGTAGATTCAAACTCTCCTGAATTTACTTACTTCAGATTTCCCCATTACCTTTTATAAACATGCAATAAATTCTACAAAATTAATAAGCACAAAGAAGTATCGCAGGATAGTGAATACACACACACACACACACACACACACACACACACATACATATGTGTGTATACTGTTTTGGAAATTTTTTATTTCCTGTCAGTTTAAGTCCTCTGACAATTCCAAATCTTATTAGCTCTGAACATTGTATCTTTCTATATAAGTCACACTGTCACTTTTTCTCTGTTACATTCTGTTTCTACTGTGGATTCCAATGGCTACTACATTCATTTAGAAACTTTTTTGTCTCATTGCCTCCAGAAATCCATATCCAAACACTCCAATCTTGATGCCTTCTTATCTCTGGGATAACTGATGGATAGCTTGGCACCTTACTGATATCTATGAGATTTCATAGAGAAAGGGATTCTACATCTTGCGTGGATATGTAAAGGGCATGCACAAAAGGTATACCATAGAAAAGTGTAGATATCTTGAAATGGAGCCTTGGAGATAGAGTAGTTACATTGATGTGATCACAAACATATTAAAGTATCTCCAATAATAGATTATACAATTTTTGACAGCAAAGACCTTGTCAGAGAGATCTTTATATCTCTCACAGTACAAAGAAGTAGTCTAGTCACTGTTTTCACTTCCCTACTCCCACTCAGACCTTTACAATCAGTCTTTCAACACCAGAAATCTAAAGTATTAGAGTTCAGTCCCAAGTCAGTGCTGTAGCGGACTAATGATTATCTTAGTTAAGTTAACTTCTCTTTCTTCCCTTTTTTCTCAACTGCAAAACTGAATACAACCCACCTCAAAGGGAAATTATAAGGATAAATGAGATTAAATGAAGTACTTTAAACACTTCTAAAGAAAAGCATTATAAAGCAATTATAAAGCACTATAATTATGGTTATTATTAATCCATCTTATATGATTCTTGCCATGTTGATTCTCTAAAATGCCTGATTCCTTCCTAAATTTTCCTCCTTCATATTGAAACAGCTTTCTCCCCATGAGACAAATTATTGTTCTCCCTCCTTCAAATCTATTTTCTACATAAAAACTTTTAAAATTCAGCATATTATATGCAATGTGAAAACTGAATACTTTCTCATTCTTTTCATATTCTGACACTTCTCACCAAAAATATAGATATTAACAGAAGTTTCCAAACAGTCACTATTGTCCTGAAAAAACTGTGTGGAAATCAATATTTTGTAAATCAAATAATATTTTAAATAGATGGAGGGAGAAAATTTCTACTTGAAAGGAAAATTTTGTGAATTCTCTTTTAAGATGAAGAGTCAATCTCTTAACATAGGCATGCAAATTCCTTTTGCAATCAGGGAATTTTACATTTTTTTAAAAGTGAACTTTTATTGAATATTTAATCATAAAGTATACTATTTTAGACATCAAACTAAAGAATCTAAAACTTAAGTGTTTTAAAAAATTAATAACTAAACCTTATTTAAAATATCAACTTTAAAAATAGGCCACAAAGGGGGCAGCTAGGTGGTGCAGTGGATAGAGTACTGGCCCTGGATTCAGGAGGACCTGAGTTCAAATCCAACCTCAGACACTTGACACTAGCTGTGTGACCCTGGGCAAGTCACTTAACCCCAATTGCCTCACCAAAAAAAAAAAAAATAGGCCACAAAATACCAAAATTTTTGAAGCATTTGTATGTGCTTTCACATACACCTCTTTATGCAATCCTAAATACAGGATAATGTCAATGTTTGCGTTTTGTATATAGAGGTTTTTGGAAGGAGAAATTTTGTATATACTTTTTTGTCTTCTTTCTTTGATTATCTTCAATTTATATATTTCTATATATTTGATATCATTTCTCAATTATCCATTTCTGTATGCTATCAAGCACAACAGTTTTTCTGGATGCTCTTTTCTCCTCCTATATTATTTTTTTCCTGTATTCCTCTTTTTTTTTTTTTTTTTTGCAGGGCAATGAGGGTTAAGTGACTTGCCCAGGGTCACACAGCTGGTAAGTATCAAGTGTCTGAAGCCGGATTTGAACTCAGGTATTCCTGAATCCTGGGCCGGTGCTTTATCCACTGTGCCACCTAGCTGCCCATCCTGTATTCCTCTTTTCAGAGGATCTTATCTTTTTTTTCCCTTACTCTCATTCTCTCTCTACCCTTTCTCCTCTCATCTTTCTCTTTCTCCTCCACCCCTCCCTATATTTCTTTCCTTTCTTTTCTCCTTCCCCTTCTCCATTTAGCTCTAATGTCTACTCTGCCTATGAACAAAAATGTTCTTTTCTCTTTTCCTACACTTCTTTACCCCTTCTAGTTACTGTTACATATCTTTACTTCCCTTTCAGACATATCCACTAACATCCAGGGTTCAATCTTCACCCCCAGATCTACTCCAGTGCTGTTGTGGCAGTCATCAGGCCCATGCACTGTTTCCACTTTCCATCTCCTCCCACCCCCTGGGACTTCACTGGTTGTTCCACCTCACACTCCTTCCTCTTTCCTGGTAACCAAAGTTACCAGTGATTGCTTAACTGCCAAATCCAATGGTTTTTCATCATCCTTGACTTCTATGCAGCCTTTGATACTGTTGATCACCATCTTCTCTTGAATACTATTTCCTTTTTAAGTTTTTGTAAGCTATTCCCTTGTATTCCTCCTACCTGTTTGACCACTCCCCTCAATCTCTCTTGCTAGATCTCTATTCAGGTCATGACCATTAACATTGGGTGACACCTTCCCTCCACCCCCACCCCCAAGATGCCCTGTCCTAGGTGCACGCGCACGCGCGCACACACACACACACACACACACACACACACACACACACACTGTCCTGAGTGTGTAAACACACACATATATACATACGTGTATGTATATATGCATACATATATGTATATGTACATATAACTCCTAGACATATGGATGTTTGCTTACATGTATACATGTGTATGTGTATATGTATGCATTGTGTGTATGTACACTTGCTCACCTGGTAATAAGATCAATGAGGTCTCATGAATTCAATTTAAAAATTATTCACAGATCTCTAAATCCCGTTCTGGGGTTTTCCTGAGTTCCAGTACTACATTGCCTTTTGGACATCTTGAATTGTATCTCATGTATATATCTCAAACTCAATATACTCAAAACAGAATTCATTATCTTTTAGCAAAAACTCTCCTCTCTTCTAAACTTTCCTTCCTTCACTTCACTGTGACCACATAATCAATTTCCTCCTTCTGTTGAATTAATCTGTATATTTTCCCAAGATCTGTTCTTGTCATATTTTCTTTTTTTAACATTATCTCTCAGTAATCTCATTCATTACTGTGGCTTCAACTACCACCACCATGATTATGTCTTGCAAATCTAGTTCCAGGCCTGACCTAGTTTCTGAACTACACATACACATCTCTAACTACTCTGGATATCTGTCCCTGATGGGTAAAAACATTCCCAAAACTGAGTTTATATTTTGCAAAATGT
This sequence comes from Dromiciops gliroides, assembly GCF_019393635.1. Classification (NCBI taxonomy): domain Eukaryota; kingdom Metazoa; phylum Chordata; class Mammalia; order Microbiotheria; family Microbiotheriidae; genus Dromiciops; species Dromiciops gliroides. Next base: position 232,601,643 of record NC_057863.1, on the reverse strand, counting down.
TTCCGTTTGGGCTTCACTGGTTCTCTTTGTGGTTCCAACATTCACATAGTCTCTCTTTTTTGTAACTTTTCAGGGTATTTCTTTCTCAATGACCTTTTATTTTCTTTTTCATACATCAGGGAAAAGCTTCTATACAAACACTTGCAGGCTTTCTCAGTTGTTAGTTTCTTTCTTTTGAAACTATTTGGCATTTAAGTATTTGATATGTATTTTTATTTACTCACTTTATATTTAAACTGCACCTATTGTGTTTATTGTCTGCCCCATTAGAATTTAGATTGTTTACATGTAGTAACCGCTTTCATTTTTGTGTTTGTATCTCTAACACCTAGTAAGTGTCTCTAGGCATTTAACGTATCCTTGTTGGTTAACTGACCTCTCATTAATATAGAACAATTATGTGATGCCATGGATAGAGTGCCAGGCCTGGGGTCAAGAAGGCTCGTCTTCATGGGTTCCAAACTGGCCTTAGACACTTACTAGTTGTGTGTCCCTGGGCAAGTCACTTAACCCTCTTTTCCTCAGTTTCCTCATGTGTAAAATGAGCTGGAGAAGAAAATGGCAAACTGCTGCAGTATCTTTCCCGAGAAAACCCCAAATGGGGAAACAAAAAGTTGGACACAACTGAAAACAATTGAACATCTTTCACATATGACCATTCACGCTCCCCTGTCAATTCCATTCCAAAGTGTCTGTCATGTCATGTTCATTCCATCCTCCTTCTTTATTGCTACCACTTTCATTCATACACTATCCCCTGTATAATTTCCAAAGCTTCGTAACAGGGTTTCTTGATTCTGGTCTTTGTCTTCTAATCTGTTGTTCATGTTGCTGCCAGAATATATAAACTTATCATATAATTTTGCTCAAAAATTTGTGACTCCTTGTCTACAAAGTACATTCAAATTCTCTTCCTGGGCATTCAATGATCTCTACTATCTAGAACAACATGAGCTGAATCCATTGAAAATGATCAGTTTGAAGAAGAGCTGTGATCACTTTCTCCAAGTACTTCAAGAGTTTTTATCTCTAAGAGTGATTAGTTCTACTAAACCTTAGGAAGCACAACTAGAACTAAAGAATGGAAGACATAAGAAACACGTTTTAGATCAGCGTAAAGAAAAACTTTAATTAGAGCTGTCTAGAAACTGAATGTGCTACTTCATAGGGTACTGGTCTCTTTGTCACAGGTGGTGTCTTTAAGCAGAGGCTAGATAACTATGTGATATGAATATTGGGACAGAGAAATTGAGAGTTGTATAGAGTTTAGACTTTATGATGTCTGAGGTCTACTCTGTCTCCAAGATTTTATTCTGTTCTTTAAACATGCTAGAGGAAAATTCATGTATTGAAATCACAGTAGAAATATTTTATAGATTATCAACTATGTTGATATTTCAGAAATACCATGCTTCCCAAACACTAAAGTTCTGAGTTTACTCTGGTTATAAAATTCTTTTATCTTTTCTCAATTTGTCTATTTTTTTTCTTGCAAGACTTCAAAAAGAGGGAATGTTCTTGCAGTGTTTTTTAAGCCTGATATTTCTTGGGTCAACTGCTGTAGACAATATTTGTGCTCCTTAAATATATATTTATTGCTAGATCATGAGAATGATCTTCTCATATTTGTATCAGATATAATATATCATAATGAGTTATAATGAATATTATAAATTAGTCATTCTTGGTTTTATTAATTGATAAATGTAATTTTAAACCACACTATCCTAAGTGAATTTGTAAGAAGATAAAGTGATAGAAAATATTCTTCATTAGCAGGAAACATGTGTACATCAGGAGATAGAAATCATCATTTTGATAATTTCTAACAATATTATAAATGGTTCTATTGTACAGTTGTACTTATTTTAGAATATAATTTACCTCCACCCTAGCTCCCAGAATCTGACCTGAACATCCACAATGGAAACAGATTCTTGATTGTCCCACATCTGTTTGCCTGCTTACAGTACACAATCCTCCCCTTTGTTTTGTCCCTTGTTCTGGACTTTAATCATGTAGACAGCTTTTACTTAACCAGCCATCTGGTGATTTTGTTCTCCATCAAACTTCTTTGAAAAGGAAACTCATTAAGCCAATGCATGCTGAGTTATTGGCAAATTATCGACAAATGGAAATATGGAGGTCAGTGCAATCTTCCTCTAAGCCTTTCAAAGCATTGCAGAAGCAAGTCAGTGGCATATGTAAAGAAATGTGTCATCATCATACTTGTGCCAGTTGTAGGCAAACTTGATTATCTTACAAACCAGAAATATGTTCAGTAACTGAGTAATGGAATTCTTAAGGCAAAGATGGATGAACCTTGTGTTTTTAATTTATTCATTTGAATTCAACTCTCTTTTCTGCCACTGAAAAATAAAGAAAAACTCCAATTTAGGAATCATAAAATATACTACTCTATTTCCAAGGTAACTGCATTTCCAGCATATAAATTATTGACAAAAAAACACAATTTGTACTTTAAGGAATCAACTCATTATTTGGTATGCTTAAGCATGTTTTGTCAGATGGATTTAAAAGGCAGCTTTGGAAATTTCCCCCAAAATAGCAAGGGAATCATGTACCACTGGTTCAGTAAAAATGTTGTAATATATAAATGAGTATATAGTCAAAGACTTTGGTGAAATACTGAAACCCAATAATGACATACAGTGATTTTTTTTTATAACTTGGCATAAATAAATAATATTTTGATTGTTCAGTGGAACCATAAACTCATTAACGTCAGTCCTGACTTCACCAGTGCAGATTGCAACCTCTCCATAGTTTTTCCAGGATGAAAAGTATCCTGGAAAAAGGGTTTTCTGTAATTCTTCTGAGAGGGATTTACTCAGTGCATTAGAGGGTTCCACCAGTTTCTTTTACCATTTTAGGATCCAAATACAGACCTCAGGATGCCCTGCCTTACTAATGGTTTATGACTAGCATAGGGTTTTTTTGTTCATAAATGCATATCCCATATGATGACTTTTATTCCACCTTTAACATGTAAAGTATTACTAGTCATAACAGGCTGTGACCTACAAATGGTTCAAAATGATAATGAATGTTTGTTTGGCAATCTGCATCACTGAACAGGGTGACCATTTCAATGATAATTTAGATCTATCAAGGTATGTCATACACACATACTGCAAATAACAGGTTTATATTATTCAAGCATAATTTTAAGCATTTTACATATGAATACATATTTTATTGACAATTATTAAATGAAATATATTTTTAAAGAAAATAATAATAGTCCTCCCTTTGAAATGATATAGTTGATTCAGAAGTTTGATTTTTAGCTATCCAAATTGCTTGAATTTTAGGATATTTAAAGTCCTAATTATGACAGATAAGTTAGGCATTTATAGATGGCTAGAGTATGACTATTCTGTATTCCTGAAATCAGTGCTGGTTTTTCAATAAATAGTTTAAAATAAACACTACTGAATGTCCCAGTGTTCTGTATTGTCAATTTGGGGGAAACTGTGTCAGAGACATGTGGCAATCACTCCCAACATAGGTATACTCAAAAAAAAAAAATTTAACTGTACTAGAATAGAAATAGCCATTGTAACCCGAATAGCATTACTTAGAATATTCCCTTCATTTTCCTAAACTATAAACTGTGTATCAGAGCTGTCATCTACCTCTTAAAAGTGTTATGAAGATTAATGAGATTACATCTGTGGAGTTCTTTGGTGCTTCTAGAAAATTTACTGCATAAATACAAGAACTGTATTATGATATTAACCTAAAAATGTGATTGTGATTCTAAAGTAGACTACTGAACAACAAAACAAAAAATAACATTTTGCCCCTCAGTTCTTTATTTTGTTTTCAAAAGACATTTGGAAATAACTTCTCAGTTCTACAGCCAATATTAGTTTATTTTTTTCGTGGTCAGTTAAAATAGATATAACTAATGGTATTCTGGAGCTGGTTTATATTGGTTTATGAGAACCAATGACTAAATTTTCAGTGTAAACACTACATCTCAGGAATTGACAAACACTATAAATCAGCGATTGATTTATTGTTTTGTTAATTATACTTAGGAAACTAATGGAGCAAATGCTAATAATGCAGATAAAAGGGGCACCAAGTGGCACAGTGGAGAGAACACCAGGCCTGAAGTTAGGAGGATCTGAGTTCAAACCTGGCCTAAAATATTTACTAGCTTTGTTACCCTGGGCAAGTCACTTAACCCACATTGCCTCAAAAAAATGCAGATTAAAATTTAAAAGTATGTGGTATGTACATTATCCCCACCCCAGAGATCTGGCTATTAAACATTTTCTAGCACAACTCTGGAGGCATTTGTCAGTACTTCCATGTGCACTACCATCATCTGATCTTTAGAAGACAAAAGCAAAAAAAAATAGGGTTAGGGGGACTGAGTCTCAAGGAAGTAGCTTGATATGGACAATGACAAGACTGTATTTGTTTTCTTTATATACAGAGTGTGGAGTATGTAGGGTGTTAAGGGAGGACTAGCATCTGCTGTGAGGGCTTGTTGAGCCCTTTTCAGGGCTGCTCATTCAAATTTTGTGTCTGCCAGCCCCCAACTCACACCTGTGGCTCCAAGAAGCTGTTGCTAGCATGTGCAGTGACCACACCCAGGAAAACCACCTCAGTATAATGGGCCTCAAAACTAGTGAGTTAGGGGGCTGGCTACTCCAAGCACTTGAAGACTTCCTGCAATGGAAGGGGTAGATTAGAACAATTTGGTCCAATGGTCATGAAGGCGGCTGAAGCAAGCACTATGGAGTGCTTAGAGCTTGGTCAGATAGAAAAAAGATGCCAAGGTCATCTACTGCATTATAGACCAACACCAGTCGTCCTGATTTTTGTCTTTCCACTGGACTTGAATGACTGGACGAAAAAGTGAGGCTGATTACTTTGTGTAACTCGGCTTCACTTAAATCCAATTCACATGCAAGTCAAGACATCACTCTATGATGTCATCAGCCCTCTTGGAAAATAAGGGATGAACAGCAACAGTTCACAGAAAGGCAAGTTATAGAGGTAGAGTTGAGCAGATAGGCTTGATTTATTAAAGTTTGAAAGTGATTATTAATTACCTAGAAAATATCAAAACAGAGTTTTTTCCATAGACCTCTTCTGATCACTAAGACTACAGAATTCAGAGTTCTGCCACTTCCAGATGCTACCAAAGGTCTATGTTCAATAATTGTATCAGTTCTTTCTTACCTGGAGTCATTATTTCTAAACTGGTCTGCTTCAACTTGTTACTGCATTGATCATGCCATTTAATCTCTAGCGAATCACATAGTAACCTTGAGACTTGACTGGGGAAGGCACAACAAACAAGCTTTACAAAGCCTTTTGAGCAACAAACAAGGTAAACCAAGGATTTAACAAATTAAGGAGATTCTTTTGTGAGGCCTATCTATTTTAGAAAAACCACCATTGGATAATCAATAAGTTGGAAGTTTTCAAAAATATGATGGGTCTCCACAAGTTCACCTTAAAAATAATGTATGAGAGGGCAGCTAGGTGGTGTAGTGGATGATGCACCGGTCCTGGATTCAGGAGGACCTGAGTTCATATCAGACCTCAGTTACTTAACACTTACTAGCTGTGTGACCTTGGGCAAGTCATTTAACCCTCATTGCCCTGCAAAAAAAAGTATGAGATACTGGCATAGAAATACTACAAAATCTACCCATTCTTCCTGCTACAATAGCCATTGAGATAATGGTCACCTAAATCATGCCAAGAATTTCAGATTAGCTCTATGCCACCTGGAGGCAAATTAAAACATACCTGCAATAAAGTATAAACTGAATTATATCAATAAATTAAAGAACTCGCAACTGCATTGCAACTTGAATAAGAAATCAAGCTGAACTGTGAATTCCTCTACCTATTAAAAAATGAAAGTTCAAGGCAAGATATTGTGTTCATTCTTCTTTTAGTACATCATTGTTACAGCTCTAGCCTTGTATGTCTTAGGCAGCCTATTTCTGTTAGTTGAAACCGAGGGGCATAAGTTGGTGTAAAGTGTTCATGGGGTTACACTTCAGCAGAGTCATTATTATTAAGTGCAACAAAATGAACTATTAACACCATCTGTTCAGTAAGGTTGCTGTCAGATGTTCCATCTCAAATAATGTAGAAGTTTGTTATGGCCATATTTGGCAAACATAAAATCTACTGTCGGATTCTCCCAGTATTAATAGCCTTTGATTGTGTATAGTAAGTTCATAAACTGGGTTTGAGGTGGTTTTTTGGTTCTCAATATTTTATCATTTCCCTTAATAGCATGTAGGATGCATGTCAGAATTGAATTTCACCATCATTGGTATAGAGAGTTGTATCCCCATGCTTTTATGCATGGAATATCATAGGTTACACTGCTTTAAAGAAATTCAAAAGTATAAAACAACCCAAAAAGAAAATTGATTCAACAGAAAAATCATATGTGGGGTCATATGGGTGGTTTACTAATCAAATATACAAATAAATATTATTGAACTTGCCTCCTTGTAATGTCACATATTGGGCCAATCCAAGACAGTGTCTGTCTGTAAATAAATTCACCATCCATATAGTACAGGGAAAAAACATGTAAGCATTATGATTCAGTGAAGCTCATATTCATTACCCAAGGCCCCTGTAAATACTGAACCTACTGTGTGTACCTTGTTTGAATGGTCACTCTCGCTCTTATATCACCTAATCAGCCTATGCATTAAATACTGAGATAAATGCTTGTGGTCAATGCAGATTTGAATCTTTCCACTCATTCACTTAAGTTCTTTCATGATTTGGCACATCAATAAAATATTATGCTGAGTCAACAAAATAAAAACAGTTTGCTGCTTTTTGAAGAAAAGCTAGAATAGGATTTTTACACAAACTAAGGTAAATTTTAGTATAAGCTTTTAGAAAGCAATTTGAAAATTTTAAATTCGAAATTAAAATTCAATAATATGATTGAGTTTATTTTGTATAAAACATTATTCAGAACACAGGAAAACTCATCTTTTATATTAGATGAGTATGAAGGATTTCGTCTATTTCAAATAGTTCTAGTTGACCAGGAATTTTTATTTTTCAGACATTTTTCAGTCATATCTGATTCTTGGTGACCCCATTTGGGGCTTTCTTTGAGAAGATAATGAAGTAGTTTGCCATTTGCCTCTTCAGCTCATTTTATGGATAAGGAACTGAAATAAATAGTGACCTGACCAGGGTCACATAGCTAGTAAGTGTCTGAGGTCAGAGGTGAACTCATGAAAATGAGTCTTAGAGATGCCAAGCTACTAAGCCACCTAGCTTCCTTTAAGTACCAAGACAGGTATAATCAAGTGACAGAAGCTATCTTTACACAATAATGGAACACTGTTATACCTTTGAATACCCAGGAGGGATCAAGATTAAGCCATTTTAATCATAATATACATCTTTTTACTGTAGACATAATTGTAGCTATGAAAAACACTGCACAGATAGGTGGTATAAAAAGACCACATTGTCATCCATTTCTAGATAGTTGCATATCTAAGTACCATCTTGTATAGGAAAAGGAAGGATAGTGCCCGACATCAAATAATAAGGGAAATAAATGTCACTGATTCTGCCTTCATGCCAAAGGCTGGTAAGGACAAGGCTAAACTAAGTTTCAATTTTAGAGAATGGTTTTAATGTTAGAATAATTAATATAATCTTGTTGTTCTTCAGTCCTTTCAATCGAATCTGACTCTTTGTGACCCCATTTGGGGTTTTCTTGGCAAAGATATTCAAGTGGTTTGCTGTTTCCTTCTCCAACTACTTTTACAAATAAGGAACTGAGACAAACAGGGTTAAGTGACTCGCCCAGGGTCACACAGCTAGTGAGTGTCTGAGACCAGATTAGAAATCAGGAATATATCTACCTGACACTCTATCTACTGTGCTACCTATCTGCCCATAACTTTAACCTACATTTTCAGAAATTATGACAAAGAAAAAAAATATTTTCATTGTTGGTAAGTATTATATTCAAGAATGGTCAGATTCTAGTTCTGGAGAAAACAATAAATTTTGTCTGAGATGCCAAAGAGATCAACTTGTTACAACTCTGGATAGAATATTTACATATGGCCAAACTGAAAAAAAAAGGAAACTGAACAAGTCTAAGATGAAAACAACAAATATGCATGATTTAAGCCTCAAAGTGTTTTTGTGTGTTTTTGTCACTGAATTATCACTTCAACTCTGTGTAGTTTGACTAATAAAACTCTTCTAATTCCCTCAGTGGCTTCCTTAGGAGATCTATTTCAGAAAATATGAACATCCATTTCATGGCATAAGATTATACATAAACCAATGAAATTACTCACTGTTAAACATTTTATACAAAATGGTAAATCATGATCTCCAGGAGACAGTATGTCTGCTGCTTTTATTTCTGTGCCAATTGTTTATTCTTATGTTGATTAAAAGTGAGTTCAAGAAAATGGTTGATACAGAGAACCAATTTAAAAATATGTATACATGGGAAGCAGCAGAACACAGAGTACCAATGTAACAAATTGAATAAATGCCCTATGGAAAACATTGATAAGAAAGACAATTCATTGTTCAGATTCTTATCTGGACATCATAAAATATATGAGCCTGATTCTCCCTTTCCTTTCTGAGCAGAAGAGACATTGCAGAAAATAGTGAATAGAGAAGGGGACAGAAAGTGCACCCCTTCAAGTACATTAGCCATCATTTTGCATTTAACTATTTCAATGATCCTGGTGTATCTTAAACCATGAGTGTTAATCTGAAAAAGACTATTATTATGCAGATTTTGAGATCCATTCTCTGGACTAAATAAGCATTGTTTATTTTTTTAGATTAATAATAACAATCAATTTACATAGTACCATTCTTTCAAAATTCTCTAAATTGACTGCATCATTTAGGCTTACGAAGAAACCTATCAGTTCACAACAGATCACATAAAAAAAAACCAAACAAATAATTTTCATTCATCTTTCCATACTTGTAAATGGGAACCAGAGAACAAGGAAAACAGTGTAATCAACAGAGGATTGAACTTGGTATCAGGAAAACCAGGGTTCAATTCTACCTTGGAAACTTAGCATCTATAACAATGGACAAGTCACTTCAACCCTTGTGGCCTGTTTCTTCTTCATCTATAAAATTACATAGTGTAATGATTGGAATGACGCCACCTACTGGAGACTTGCTGTGGAGAGCTCCACCATGAGGAAAATGCCTCAGAGGCATTGTGGCTTTTCCTTGGTGTCAGGAAATGACGCTTGCTCATGGGTGCTGTCTATCAAGTCTACCAGCCAATCAACTGGAGGAGCCTCCTATGGTCTGGGAGGAGACAGGAAGGAGGAAAGGGAGCCTGCGCAGGGAGCCTGCGCAGAGAGCGCTGGCCTTTTTGGTTTCCGGACTTGATGGTGGTGGCGGCAGAGGACTTCACAGGAAATTTGAGGAAAGATAGGAATGCCAGGCTGTTAGAATTCTGTTCTCAATCTTTTTCTTTCTATTTTCCAATAAACCCTTAAAAACCTAAACTCGTTTTATCAGTGATTTTTAGTCAGTTTCCCCCAAACTGGGGGAACACATTAGAATCCACATTTAGAATCTTAAATTACACAATAGGATGCATTTTATGACATCTCATGTCCCTTCCAGTTCTAAATCTATGGTCAGTCCTATACTCCTTACAATGCAAATACAAAGTGGTTTCATCCAAAAGCAAGGGTCTTCTAAAAGTGTCACCATTCAAAATTTCCTTTGGACCCAGACCATATTCTACTGGGTACTGACCCTGTGCTCATATGTTATTTTTCAGGGCAAATAGATAGCTGCATGTGTTAGGATTTAGTAGGCATGATAATTATCCTACAGATGTAAGATTAAGAGAGAAAAAATTACATTTGATCCCAAGGGGCACAACTTGTCTTTGGAAGAGCTAAATTTAAAAAGCAAGAACAACAACCAAAGGAAAAAAAATCAACCCACAGTTCTTTCCTTATGATCTTGTTTTTACTATCTCAAGCTTAATTTTTATAAGTGTTTCTTTTAATTAGGATTGTATCCTTAATTTTTATTTGTTTATTAGTTTATTCTATTTTATATTTTTTTAATTCCTCTAAATCTATACTTTATCCCAATGGCAAGAGCAAGAACAACCAAATAAAAGGCAAGTTCACATCTTACATGATATATCAAGTAGTTGTATCAGAAGTTACTCTCAGTAGTAGAAACTAAAAAAGCATCTTTTTAATATTCATGGGTAAAAAGACATTTTCTGAGTCACAGTATCTTAGAGGGAGAAGTGGACAAGTATAATTCTCTAAAGGTCAAGGAATAATAAAACTGTCTCATTATATATCCCCTCAAGTGAGTAAACTAATAGTGCATAAAACTTTTTAATTTATTCTGTTTTCAAAATTATACAAAGAGGTTTTCCATTTCCTTTGTATTTCACAGATTTCCCCCTGATATTTTAAAAGAAAAACACATGGAAACATTCATAATGCAATTTCTGGTTGAATATCTCCCCTAGCAGAATGTCCTTGATCTGCATAGAATTCTGGGATTGACTTATAAAACTGGATGCTATTTTATCAGATTATAACTCCTCTTTATCTTAATAAATGATTCTAATGAGTTTGTCTCCAAAAACATTTACCAGCTGGTAGCATTTCTGATATTAACAAGATTTATCTTTGAAGAATATACACTGTTTATTCTAAAGGGTAGGGGTGAGCTAAGGCAATACTATAAAAATCAGTTGTAGTACAGTGATTGAGGGACAGAAGTAATCCAATTTGACAGAATATATGGCATACATGGGGGAATCAAATAAGACAAGATAAGGCATGGAGGTAGGGACAAGATTGTGAAAAACTTTTGAATATAAGATTCAGGTATTTATTATTCACTATGAGCTAGGGAAATGAGGATTTTTGAGTAGAATGGAAATAGTAATTTAGGATGATTATTCAAATAGCAGTAGGAAGGACAAGGAATAGAATGGAGACAGAAAGAAGCCTTTGGAATCAATTACATCAGTTTGGATGAAATTAAGGCCTGAACCAGAGTTGTGGTTTAAGTAGAGAGGAGTAAACAAAAAAGAGAGATATTATAGAAATGGAAACAGACTTGGAAATTGACTGGATGAGGTAAGGGAATAGGACAAGTTGGAGTTGACTACAAGATTATGAACCTAAAATACTGGGAAGTTGATGAAACCTTTAACAGAAATAGGGAAGTTGGGGGAAAACACATACTTATGGAAGGGAGATGATGAATTCAGTTTTAGACATGTTGCCGATAGTGCTGACGGGACATTCAGATGGGAGTATCCAATGGGAAATATGGGACTTGAGTTTGAGAGTGTCCAGGAATGAAATGATGAAGAACTGTGATAGGGCTGAGGTGCTATGGAAGTGTAAATACTTTGAATACCCTATGTTATATACATTAGGTCACTTATTATTATCTTTAACTTAATTTTCTTTTTTATGAATTTCAAAACATCAACATATGTGAACATTTTGAAACAAAAAGAATGGAAAAAGAATTACACAGGGATATTAATTATATTCATCTTGTTTTTCTTTAGCATAAAGTATTTGTATTATGATACTATTATCATTGAGCTCTTTGGGCTCTGTCTGCTTCTGAATTTTACTTTGCTCACTTTTATGTATTTTTAAAATATTTCACTGATACTCTTTTCTTCTTTTTTTTTAATATTACTCTTACTACCCCCTGCAAAGCCCTCCCTTCTACAAATAAGTATAGTTTAACAAAAATCCATACATTGGTTATCTCTAAATATGCCTCATTTTGTATCTCTAATCCATTGCTTCTCTGCCATAAGACAAGAACAATTTGTCATAATTTTTTTTGTAGTTTTTGTGGTAATTGCATTGATCTGAATTTAAAAATTTTTTCCCTTAACAATGTATTGTGTAAAGTGTCCTCCTGCTTTTTCTCACTCTATTATATACTCATTCATACAATATGTCTCTAGGATTTTTTTATCTGTTCTTTTGATTAATTCTACTTTTTATATTTAAGGATATATATTTTAATTTATTTCATTCAAAATTTCCTAACTACTTGTAAAAATTGTATAACTTTTTAAAAATTTTGAGTTCCAAATTCTCTTCTTTACATGCCATCACAATCAAATATGACAATTTGTTCAACCATTGAATGTCTTATGAGTATAGATCCAAACTGTCCAGAATGTTTGGATTAGTTCACAACTCTGCTAACAGTGTATTAGCATCCCAATTTTCCTCATCCCCTCCAGGATTTGCCATTTTTCTTTTCTGTCATTTTAGTCAATCTGATAGTATGAGGTAATAGCTGAATCATACTTTAAGCAAGTATGAGAAACCTTTAGGAGGGGCAACAAACTGGAGATCATTGCTAAGAATCCTTCTTTCATGGCAAAAGCCCAACCCCAATTGGTAGTAATTCTTATTATCTTATATGAACATTTTGGAGACTATTGCCTCGGTCCCCTCCCATCAAATGCAGGGGTATTATAAGTCTCAAATTTGGATAATGGTTTTAAATCATATTTAAGCCTTAAAGTACTATACAATAGCCAATAGACAATAGCAGCAGCCTACAGTCACCAGGCCTATAGTCTTTATAACTATTTCCTGAGCTTTCTACTACACTCTAGCTGAGATCAAGGAATGTTTACAAAGTAATGTAGGGGTCTGCTAGTAAATTTTTAACAACAGACTCTCTGGAAGAAAAAAAAAGTATGGGTATAATTATCTGTAGTATTAGCACTTTTGTAAGCCTAGACTATCAGCAAAATAATAAATCAAGCCCTGATTTGCAATGATAAGTCCAGTTCCACCACAGCCCTGAAAAGGCGCCCCCCAGTGATTGTTTTAAGATAAGTGTGAAACAGATAGAAAACAAATATAAATCAGAGAGCTTGTTTATTAGCATCTATTTTAGAATTTAAGATATTTATTACTAAGGCAATCAAAGTAAGAAATAAAATGGATTTATAATATTGAACTGAGCAAGTTTTACATGTAACATTAAAACTATGATCTGATAAGTACATTCTTAACTGTGTTGAACAAATTTCTGAAAGACATGTTTCTCCTAAAATCATCAATGTTACTTCATGTCATTCAGTCATTTGTTTCATTTTCTGTCACCTCCTGACAGGATTGTGACAACTTTCAAAGTGTCAGTTATATTTCTTGTCAACCAAGCTAAGGTTATATTAACTTGACCAAAATAAAGATACTGTCTGCCCATTCGAATCAGCCATTAGCCCAGCATAGTTCATGCTAACTCATTTCTAAAATTTTCCTACTAGATCTTTTTTAAAATTGCTCTTAATCTTAGCAACAACGTGTACAAAAATTACTTTCTTAATTTTCACCTTGTAGAACACCTAAACATTCCTGTAACCTATTTATGTCAGGAACTTTTAAAAGTCTAATTATGATGCCTCATCATGACTTGAAGTTGATCTGGCATTATGATGATTTTTTGTCGGTAAAATACAAACTCTGTTAATTTCAATGAAGATTTTTTAAAATACCCTTGGAAGAAGGTGACCCCAATGAATCTTTAAAATAATAGATATGATATCATGGCTTAAAATTCTAAAAGATTTGTGACCTCAAAGAGGGATAAAAAGTACTCATGAATGAAATCCCATAGACTTAAAAAAGAACAATTACAATGGAGAAGATATTTAGGTGCAGTTCTTTTAATGGGACTGAATCCATGATTTCCTCTCTGAGATTAGAGAAACAGCCATGAAGAGGGCTTTGCTAATGGGTTGAGTCTTAGATCACAACCTCTGGATCAAAAAGATAGCACTAATTCTATGTTCTGAGGTAGAGGGCTGGAATCACAATCCTAAACCAACTCTCTTTCCCACTCCTTATCTGATCATTTACCTGCAGGATAAATTTGTGATCTTGAATGGAAAAGATGGTCCACTGTGGATCTTCCTTAGATTTTTCAGTCACGGATAGATCGGAACTTTTTCATAGAACTGATAATGTTCTATGAGTAGCTATTGTGAAGAGCTAGACAGAATGGTTTCTTTCCTCTATTATGTTGGCCAGCCTGACTTTTATCTGTATTGAAGATAAGACGAGTATCAAAGAAAAGATAGGACCACTGCTTGGGGTAAATGAGACAATGATTGTCAATGATAGAGAGAAGGTGGAATTACTTGATTTTAATTTTACTTCTATTTTTCCTGCCAAAAAGAATGTTCAGTGAATTAGAAAGAACAGATATGATTAATAGGAAGAAAAATATCAAGATAGAAGAGATAGTATGAAAGCACCTAGTTGCAGCTGAAAAGTATGTCATTAGGCCCAGATTAATTTCCAGGGTATTAAGAGAATTTATGAAGATGATTTTTGAGCCACTGTGAACATGGCATAGAAAATAGGAAACTGGATGTGGATTTGCATCATACTTTAGACATTGTCCACCAGTGTGATTGGGGTGCAGAGTATGTTCAGGGAAGACTAGTACCTCTGGTGTGAGGGCTGCTAAGGCTACTTTCCACCTCTGATATCCGCCTAATTCACCCAACTCTCACCTGTGGCTCCAATAAGATATAGCATGCACAGTGACCACACCCAAATAAATTGTTTTGACAAATAGGTTAAACCAGTTTGAAGTAACTGACAAGCCTCAAGTCTATCAGCAAGTTAGAGAGATGTCTACCTCAAGCATATGAAGACTTCCCCCATGGAATGGGAAGATGAGAACATTTTTTGTCCTAATGGTCATGAAGGCAGCTAAAGCAGGCACTGTGACCTTGTTTGTACACTGAAGACACCAAAGTCATCCATTGTATACCAAGCAATCACCAGTTATCTTGACTTTGTCTTGCCACTGGACTTTGATGACTCTGGAAGAGAGAATGAAGCTGACAATTTTGCACAACTCTGACTCACTTAAATCTAATTTATACATAAATCAAAAGACATCACCCATACCACTTTGCCATTTTACCAATCTCAAAACCCTGTGGTGACAGGCAAATGATGAAGCAGCAGGTAAGAATACATTGGGAGCTATAGTCACAAACCTGAACACAGGTGTCCTAGGCCATAGAGTTCTCTTCTCAATGGAAGCAGTAGTGTAATTTGGCAGCCCCCTTGGTGTCTGTGCAACCTTTTTTAAGGACTATACTGCTCAACTCCTAGTGTAAATGAGGGGCTAGAAATGGTACCCTAAAAATTGTCTGCTTCACCCAACTCTGGCCTGCTTAGCATGGCAGTTGAGGATCCCATCTTGTGGTCAAAACACACACAAAAAAATGCACAAAAACTTTTGCAAAGATGATTCCACTCACCATAGGCACACGGAATGTGCACATGTTTATGGACAACATAATATCTAGTAGACCTGAAAGATGAACAGCTCTTGTTGTAAGAGAACTCAGTATGTATCACATCCAAATAGTAGCCCCACATGAAAGAAGGCTGGAAAAGGAAGACCAGCTCACCAAAGTTGGAGCTGGATACACATTTTTCTGGAGTGGCTACAGTAAATGGGAGTGCCATGAAGCTGGTGTGAGTTTTTGCCATTAAAACTAATTTAGTCAACAAGCTTGTAAGCCTACCAAAAGGAATGAATGATAGACTCAAGACAATGCAATTGCCACTTGCAGGAAAAAAGCCCTGCCACCATCATCAATGTGTATTCTCCCACTATGATGAACCCTGATGAGGGCATAGAAAAAATTTATGAAACCCTGAAGACCCTCATCATCAGTGTGCCAAAAGAAGACAAGCTTATAATTCTAGATGACTTTAATGCAAGAGTAGGCACAGAGTACCAGACATGACAGGGAGTCCTTGGCAGGAATAGAATAGTAAACAGCAACAGCAGCGGTCACTTACTAGGAAAGTCACATGCATCACAAGACCTCATCATCAACATAGTCTTCTGTTTACCTAATTGAAATAAAACTTCCTGTATGCACCCACACAACAAACAATGACATTTAATTATGTCATTGTAAGAGGAAGAGAAAGGATGTCAGAGTGACAAAGGAAATGTATGACACAGATTGTTGGACTGATCATTGACTTATTCTTTCCAAGCTCAAAATGAAAATGGCAGCCCCAAGAGAAGATGACTACCAAAAGAGTTAATATCAACAAATTAGAGCACTTCTCTGAGTAGGAACAGTTTATCAATGACTTGGAGGGAAAGCTGAGTCAACACACAACTGGTAAGTGAAGCAGTAAAGGAGAAGGCAGTTTTCAGAGATTTAGTGTGCAGCAGTGCACTTATTCATTGGTGCAAGAACACTTGAAAACATTAAAATTGGTTTGATGAAAATGATGGGGAAATTCAGAAGCTCCTAAATGAAAAGCAAGAACTCTATAGGATTTACCAGCAGGATAGTTCATTTCTTTCTAAGAAGGCAGCATTTAACTCCATCAAAAGTAAAGTGCATGTGAATTTTAGAGAGATGCAGGATTTTTGGCTCAGTAAGAAGGAAGATGCCTACCAAACTGAAAATCTACAAAGCCATTGTCTGACCTCATTGTTGTGTGCCTGTGAAACCTGGACAGTATACCAGTTACATTCCAAGAAGTTCAATCACTTCCATTTGAATTGTGTTAGGAAGATTCTGAAGATCACCTGGCAAGATAAGATATTAAACAGTGAGGTCCTTTCTTAAGCTAAATGACCAAACATTCAAACTCTATTGCAGAGAGAACAACTCTCATGGATTCATCACCTTGTTTGAAGGTCACACATATGTTTTCCTGAAAGACTATTTTATGTGGGAAAACAAGGCAGGTGCTCACATGGTGTTCAGAACAATCAATACAAAGACACTCTCAAGGTCCCTCTGAAGAACTTGAAATTGATTTCATAATATAGGAGATACCGGCAAGGGACTGCCCAGCATGGCATGCCCATATCAAAAAAGAAGCTGTCTTCTATGAGTGTGGCAAAATTGTAGTAGCTCAAAACAAACATGAGATGTAAAAACTTAGAGACATCTCCACCCCAAATGTTCAAATCGATTATTGACCTGTGGTAAACCTGTGCTAGACCTGTGGAAGAGCCTGCTGAGCTAGTGTTGGTCTGAACAACCAGTCAGACACACCATATCTTGACTCCAAAATAATGATGCCATTCTGGTCCTCGTTGAGAATGAAGGACCACTACCAACCTGTGTGATTACAGATAAATCATTTAGCACCTCAGAACCTCAGTTTCCTCATCTGCAAAATAGTGTTGTAACACTTTCTTTTATTTCTTTCTTTCTTTCTTTATTTTTATTTTTTTCTGTTACATGTAAAGATAGTTCTCAACTTTTGTTTATACAAGCTTTCCAATTTCAGATTTTTCTCCCTCCATACCCTCCCTCCCCCCTCCCCTATACAGCAGGTAATCTGATATATGTTTTATATATATACATACACATAATAACATTAATCCTATTTCTGCATTAGTCATGTTATAAGAGAAAAATCAGAGCAATGATGAAAAACCTCAAAACAGAAAAAACAACAGCACCAAAAACAAAAGAAATAGCATGGTTCATTCAGCATCTATACTCCACAGTTTTTTGTTTCTTGGATTTGGAGATTCTCTTCTATCATGAGTTCCCTGGAACTCTTCTGTACCATTGCATTGGTGAGAAGAATATAGTCCATCACAGTAAATCAACACACAATGTTAATGATACTGTGTACAATGTTCTCCTGCTTCTGCTCATCTCACTGATCATCAGCCCACCCAAGACCCTCCAGGTTTCTCTGAACTCCTCCTGCTCATCATTTCTTACAGCACAAATAGTATTCCATTGCATTCATATACCACAAATTGTCCAACCATTCCCCAATTGATGGGCATCCCTTCAACTTCCAATTCTTTGCCACTACGTAAAGAGCAGCTATAAATATTTTTGTACATGTGGATCCATTTCCCCTTTCCATGATTTCTTTGGGAAAAAGACCTAAAAGTGGTATTGCTGGGTCAAAGGATATGGACAGCTTTATTGCCCTTTGGGCATAATTCCAAATTTCTCTCCAGAATGGTTGGATCAGTTCACAGCTCCACCAACAATGCATTAGTGTTCCAATTTTCCCACAGCTTCTCCAACATTTATTATTTTCCTTTTTTGTCATTTTAGCCAATCTGATAGGTGTCAGGTGGTACCTCAGAGTTGTTTTAATTTCTAATCACTAGAGATTTAGAGCATTTTTTCATATGGGAATAGATAGCTTTGGTTTCTTCATCAGAAAACTGCCTGTTCATATCCTTTGACCATTTCTCAATTGGGGAATGACTTGGATTCATATAAATTTGATTTAGTCCCCTATATATTTTGGAGATGAGGCCTTTATCAGAAGTACTGGCCACAAAAATTGTTTGCCAGCTTTCTGCCTCCCTTCTAATTTTGGATGCATTGCTTCTGTTTGTACAAAAATTTTTTAATTTAATGTAATCAAAATCATCCATTTTGTATTTTATAATATACTCTATCTCTTGTTTGGTCATAAACTGTTTTCCTTTCCAAAGATCTGATAGGTAGACTATTCCTTTCTCTCCTAATTTACCCATGGTATCACCTCTTATGTCTAAATTGTGTATCCATTTTGACCTTATTTTAGTATAAGGTATCAGATGTTGGTCTATGCCTAACTTCTGCCATACTATCTTCCAGTTTTCCTAGCAGTTTTTGTCAAATACTGGGTTCCTATCCCAGAAGCTGGAGTCTTTGGGTTTATCAAACACTACATTACTAGTGTCATTTATTACGGCATTTCCTGTGCCTAGCCTATTCCACTGATCCTCCACTCTATTTCTTAGCCAGTACCAGATAGTTTTGACAACTGCCGCTTTATAGTAAAGCTCCAGGTTTGGTACCGCTAACCCACTTTCCTGTGAATTTTTTTTTTCATTATTTCCCTGGATATTCTTGATTTTTTGTTTTTCCAGATGAATTTTGTTATTATTTTTTCTAGCTCTATAAAATAATTTTTAGGTAGTCTGATTGGCATGGCACTGAATAAGTAAATTAATTTAGGCAGTATTGTCATTTTTACTATATTAGCTCTGCCTATCCATGAGCAAATGATATCTTTCCAATTATTTAGATCTGATTTGATTTGTGTGAAGAGTGTTTTGTAGTTGTGTTCATAGAGTTCCTGGGTTTGTCTTGGCAAGTAGACTCCCAAGCATTTTATATTATCTACCGTTACTTTAAATGGAATTTCTCTTTCTATCTCTTGCTGCTGGACTTTGTTGGTCAGGTATAGAAATGCTGATGATTTATGTG
This sequence comes from Dromiciops gliroides, assembly GCF_019393635.1. Taxonomy (NCBI): domain Eukaryota; kingdom Metazoa; phylum Chordata; class Mammalia; order Microbiotheria; family Microbiotheriidae; genus Dromiciops; species Dromiciops gliroides. Next base: position 232,582,316 of record NC_057863.1, on the reverse strand, counting down.
GATTTATTTTATATCCTGCTACTTTGCTAAAGTTGTTAATTGTTTCAAGTAATTTTTGAGTTGATTCTCTAGGATTCTTTAAGTATACCATCATATCATCTGCAAAGAGTGATAGTTTTGTTTCCTCCTTGCCTATTCTAATTCCTTTAATTCCTTTTTCTTCTCTGATTGCTAAAGCTAACATTTCTAGTACAATATTAAATAATGGGGGTGATAATGGACATCCCTGTTTCACCCCTGATCTTATTGGGAAGGCCTCTAATTTATTTCCATTGCATATAATACTTGCTGATGGCTTTAGGTAGATACTGATTATTATTTTAAGGAAAGCTCCACCTATTCCTAAACTCTCTAGTGTTTTTATTAGGAATGGGTGTTGTACTTTGTCAAAAGCTTTCTCTGCATCTATTGAGATAATCATATGATTTGGGTTGGTTTTCTTATTGATGTGGTTGATTATGTTAATAGTTTTCCTAATGTTGAACCAGCCCTGCATTCCTGGTATAAATCCCACCTGGTCATAGTGTATTATCCTGGTGATGACTTGCTGTAATCTCTTTGTTAATATCTTATTTAAGATTTTAGCATCAATATTCATTAGGAAAATTGGTCTATAATTTTCTTTCTCTGTTTTTGCTTTGCCTGGTTTTGGTATCACCACCATATTTGTGTCATAAAATGAATTTGGTAGAACTCCTTCTTCCCCTATTTTTCCAAATAATTTGTATAATATTGGAATTAATTGTTCTTTAAATGTTTGGTAAAATTCACCCATAAACCCATCTGGCCCTGGGGATTTTTTCTTAGGGAGTTCATTAATAGCTTGTTCAATTTCTTTTTCTAATATGGGTTTATTTAAGGATTTTATTCCCTCTTCAGTTAACCTGGGCAGTTTGTATTTTTGTAAATATTCATCCATTTCATTTAGATTGTCAAATTTATTGGCATACAGTTGGGCAAAATAATTCCTAATTATTGATTTAATTTCCACTTCATTGGTGGTAACAACACCCTTTTCATTTTTGATACTGGTAATTTGGTTTTCTTCTTTCTTTTTTTTAATCAAATTAACCAATATTTTATCTATTTTATTGTTTTTTTTTTCATAAAACCAGCTCTTAGTTTTATTGATTAATTCTATAGTTGTTTTGCTTTCAATCTTATTATTTTCTCCTTTAATTTTCAGGATCTCTAGTTTAGTATCTAACTAGGGATTTCTAATTTGTTCTTTTTCTAGCTTTCTAAGTTGTATGCCCAATTCATTAGTCTCCTCTTTCTCTTTTTTATTCATGTAAGCATTTAGAGCTATAAATTTTCCTCTAAGCACTGCTTTGGCTGCATCCCATAGATTTTGGTATGTTGTCTCATTACTGTCATTCTCTTGGCTATAGTTATTGATTGTTTCTATGATTTGTTGTTTGGCCCATTCATTCTTTAGAATGATATTATTTAGTTTCCAATTGATTTTCATTCTACTTTTCCCTGGCTCTTTCTTACATGTAGTTTTTATTGCATCATGATCTGAGAAGGATGCATTTACTATTTCTGCCTTTTTACATTTGACTATGATGTTTTTGTGCCCTAATACATGGTCAATTTTTGAAAATGTGCCATGTACTGCTGAGAAAAAGGTATATTCCTTTCTATCCCCATTCAATTTTCTCCAGACATCTATCATGTCTAACTTTTCTAGTAATCTATTCACCTCCTTCACTTCTTTCTTATTTATTTTTTGGCTAGATTTATCTAATTCTGAGAGGGGGAGATTCAGATCCCCCACTAGTATAGTATCACTGTCTAGTTCCTCTTGTAACTCATTTAACTTCTCCTCTAAGAAAATGAATGCTATACCACTTGGCGCATACATATTTAATATTGATATTACTTCATTATCTATAGTACCTTTTAGCAAGATGTAATTTCCTTCCTTATCTCTTTTAATGAGATCTATTTTTGCCTGCTCTTTGTCTGAGATAAGGATTGCTACCCCTTCTTTTTTTACTTTAGCTGAAGCATAATATATTCTGCTCCAGCTTTTTACCTTTACTCTATGTGTAGCTCTCTGCTTCAAATGTGTTTCTTGTAAACAGCATATTGTAGGATTCTGAATTTTAATCCACTCTGAAATTCGCTTCTGTTTTATAGCAGAGTTCATCCCATTCACATTCATAGTTATTCTTACTGACTGTCTATTCCCCTCCATTTTATTTATCCCCTTTGTACTTTTCCCCCCTTCTTTCACCCTATTCCTCCTCACCAATGTTTTACTTCTTACCCCTGCCTCCCCCAATCTGCCCTCCTTTTTTATCACCCCCTCTCTTTTCTTTACCCTTTTCTCCCTTGCTTTTGTCCTCCCTTCTATCAGTCCCCCCCTTTCCCTTCCCCTTTTGCTTCCCTAAAGAATGTGCTAAATTTCTTTATCCCAATGAACGTATAGGTTATTCCCTCTTTGAGTCAAATCTAATGAGATTAGGGTTGAAACAATGTTCACCCCTCCTTTCTTTCCCTCTATTGTAATAGGTTTTTTTTTCACCTCTTCATATGGTATAATTCATCCCATTCATCCTCCCCTTTCCTCTCCTCCCCATAGACTCCCTTTTTAACCCCTTAATTTTTTTTGGTATCATCACATCAAAGACAATTTATATTTATACCCTCTGTGTAAACTCCTTCTCTCTGCCCAAATACATTTACAATTAAGAGTTATGAGTATTATCTTCCCCTGTAGGGATATAAGCAGTTTAACCTAATTGAGTAACCTTTTTTTTCCCTCTGTTTACCTTTTTAAACTTCTCTTGAGTCTTGTATGTTAAGATTGAATTTTCTATTCAGTTCTGGTCTTTTCGTCAGGAAAGATCGAAAGTCTCCAATGTCATTAAATGTCCATCTTTTCCCCTGAAAGACAATGCACATTTTTGCTGGGCAATAGATTCTTGGCTGCAATCTAAGCTCCTTTGCCTTCTGGAATATCATATTCCAAGCCTTGTGGTCCTTTAATGTTGAAGCTGCCAAATCCTGAACAATCCTGACTGTGGCTCCATGATATTTAAATTGCTTCTTTCTGGCTGCTTGGAGTATTTTCTCCTTCAGCTGATAATTCTGGAATTTGGCTACAATATTCCTTGGAGTTTTCCATTTAGGGTCTCTTTCAGGAGGTGATCAGTGGATTCTTTCAATGATGATTTTGTCCTCTGATTCTATGATATCAGGGAAGTTCTTCTTAATAATTTCCTGGAATATGGTGTCTACACTCTTTTTCTGGTCATGGCTTTCAGGCAGACCAGTGATTCTCAAATTGTCTCTCCTAGATCTGTTTTCTAGATCAGTTGTCTTTCCAATGAAGTATTTCACATTTTTTTCTATTTTTTCATTCTTTTGATTCTGCTTGACTGATTCCTGGTGTCTCATGGATTCCTTATCTTCCAACTGACCAATTTAATTTTTAAGGCATTGTTTGCTTCAGTGAGATTATGTACCTTTTTTTCCATTTGGCCAAATGAATTTTTTAAGGCATTGTTTTCTTCAGTGAAATTATGCTCTTTTTTTCCCATTTGGCCAGTCAATTTTTGTGCTTCCTTTTCCAAGCTGCTGATTCTTTTTTCAATTTTCTTGTTTTGCTTTCCTTTCTCTCCCCATTTTTTCTTCTACCCCTCTCGATTGATTTTTAAAATCCTTTTTGAGCTCTTCCAGGAAGGCTTTTTGTTCTTGAGACCAATTTACCTTCCCCCATGAGGCTTCAGATGTAGGCAGTTTGAGGGTATTGTCCTCATCTGAGTTTGCATTGGCTTCTTCTGTATTGATACAGAAGCTCTCAGTGGAGAGGGCTCTTTTTTTGCTTCTTACTCATTATTGCAGCTTATTTATTTATTTTTTAAGTTAAGGTCTGCTCTGGGGGCACCAGGGTCCCTGTTTTGGGCTTCTTGTGCAGGGCTATAGGTGCTGTGTGACTGGCTTTTTACTCTGAGGCCTTTATAGTGTGTGCAGTTCGCCCCCCTGCACTTCCTGTCTGAGCGTGGCCAGACGCCCGATCCCGGCGCCCAATCCCGCCTGACCTGTTCGTGGCCCTCCTGGCCAGTGCAGGTAGGATTTTCCACTGTCCTTCTTGGCCAGCAGATTTTTGAGCCAGGTTCCAGGAGCCTCAGTTGTTCAGCTGTGGCCCGCAGCTCCTGCTGACTTGCCCTCACCCCCTCGGCACTGGGCTGCTGCCCTGCGTTGGGCCTCCCTTTTGCTCGAGTCAGACAGACCTTTTCCTGAAGTCTTCTAAGTGATCTCTGGTTGGAAGACTGTGTCTCTCTGTCTCTTTTCAGGTTCTGTAGTTTCAGAATCCGTTCAGAGGCTTGATTTAATGTTCTTTTTGAGAGAACAGAAGGAGAGTTCAGGCAGCTTGCTGCTTCCTCTCTGCCATCTTGGCTCCGCCCTGCTATAACACTTTCACAAGAAATCTTACATGTATTATAGTGATTACTCTTTCTCCCAGTGCTGTAAGGCCAGATGTATTATATTTTTCACTGCCTTCAGAATTCTCATGTAGCCTTAGGAAGTTGGGGAATGGTCTATTGTCTCTTATATTGGATCACTTCCGCAGTTGTATTCCTATAATTTTAGGGTTCCAGCACCCCAGTTATAATTAACCATTTAGTAAATTATATTTTACAAAGGAATATATGCTTCAAATGTCTAGCATGAACAAGAATATTAATCTTTTCCCCCATCACTTGGGGACCATAATTATTCAGTCTCAGGGGATAAGAGGAGGTAAGTTCACATTTTAGCTCAGTTCCTATAAAACTTTAGTGCCACCTAGTTCTGAGTCCAAAACTCATCTTGGGCTTGCATTCCAGAGTCCAGACTCCTTAGTGATTCCCTGTGGAGGTGGTTGCAAACTTTGACTTAAAATACTGGACTCTCTTCAACCCATGGCTGTAGCTCTAGGGCTTAGGGTCTTGACCTCTATACTAAAGAAAAAAAAAAGATAAAAGAGACCAAAACCCCAAGCGTATTTCTTGGGGCCACTTGGCCTAGAGGGGTGAGAAGAAGTTCTCAGTCCCTTCCCTAATTACTGCATGGTACCTCTCAAGGAGTGAATGAGACCTTCACCCCTAGACTGTCATCATAGAGAATGACTGTATCTTCATCAGGCAGGTAAAGATTCAGTCAGTTCTGATTGTCCATTCAGTGGAAAGAGGCTCCTCATACCCCCATAGCAGAAAATTTCAGGATGTCTAATCCCCCAAAGTAGATCATTGATATCTCCTACATGGGTGCCTTCATCTTAGTTTACCTCTCTCCATCTCTGTCTTGGTCTTGGTCTCTGTCTCTGTCTCTCTTTGCCTCTGTCTCTGTTTCTCTCTGTTTGTCTCTTCCCCTCTGAGGGGTGTGTGTGAAAGCCTCATTGCATGTGTTTAAGGTGAACAAAGCATTTAATATTGTGAAGTATAAGAAAAACCTATATAAAAGCAAATATTCTGATTTTCAAAAAATATAAGAGAATTAAATTTCCAAATTACAAGCCTGTTAGACTGAGTTTGGTTTCTGTAAAAGTCTAAAATCTAGTATTAAAGCAATGTTTTGTGAACTTCTCATAAAAAGAAGCAGCAATCAGTAAGTCAGTTATTGCTTCATCAAGAACAGATCATGAGAGATACAAATTAAAACAACTCTGAGGTACCACCTGACACCTATCAGATTGGCTAAAATGACAAAAAAAAAAAAGAAAATAACAAATGTTAGAGAAGCTGTGGAAAAATTGGAACACTAATGCATTTTTGGTGGAGCTGTGAACTGATCAAACCATTCTGGAGAGCAGTTTGGAACTATGCCCAAAGGGCTATAAAGCTTTGCATACCCTTTGATCCAGCAATACCACTATTAGTTCTTTTTCCCAAAGAGATCATGGAAAAGGGAAAAGGATCCACATATACAAAAGTATTTATAGCTGCTCTTTATGTGGTGGCAAGGAATTGGAAGTTGAGGGGATGCCCTTCAATTGGGGAATGGCTGGACAAGTTGTGGTATGTGAATACAATGGAATACTATTGTGCTGTAAGAAACGATGAGCAGGAGGAGTTCAGAGAAACCTGGAGGGTCTTGCATGGGCTAATGATGAGTGAGATGAGCAGAAGCAGGAGAACATTGTACACAGTATCATCAACATTGTGTGTTGATCTACTGTAATGGACTAGATTCTTCTCACCAACGCAATGGTACAGAAGAGTTCCAGGGAACTCATGATGGAAGAGGATCTCCAAATCCAGGAAGAAAAAGAACTGTGGAGTATAGATGCTGATTGAACCCTACTATTTCTTTTGTTTTTGGTGCTGTTGTTTTTCTATTTTGAGGTTTTTCCTCATTGCTCTGATTCTCCTCTTATAACATGACTAATGCAGAAGTATGTTTATATAACCTATATTAGATTACCTGCTGTCTAGGGGAGTGGAAGGAGGGAGAAAAATCTGAAATTGGAAAGCTTGGATAAACAAATGTTGAGAACTATCTTTACATGTAACTGGAAAAAATAAAATACTTTTATCAGAAAAAAAAAGAACAGATCATTCCAGACTCACCTTATTTTATTTTAAATGTTTTTTGCAAGGTCAATTGACTTATTACTATACTGATGAAGGACAATGAAATAGTAGTACATAAAGTGCTGGCCTTGATGCAAGGAAGACCTACATTCAAATCTAGCCTTTGACATTTATTAGTTAGGTGAACATGCACAAGTGATAGAAATCGTCCATGCCTCAAGCAACTCAATGAAATCCTATGTCTTGACTTAAATGATAAATTGCAGAATGCTATTACCAAAGTTCACCTCAATTTTAGCAAAGCAATTGTAATAATATTTCATGCTGTCCTTGTGAATGATTTGGACAGATGTGGATTAAATGATAGTACAATTAAGTGAAATTGAAATTGGTTGAATGACAAAGCCCAAAGATCATTCAGTCACTGTCAACTTGAAAACAGATCTCTGATGGGATGTCTTGCCCCTGTTCTGGTCAACAATTGCATTTTGGTTTATTTTAGATTTAGATTAAGATATATGTCATATCATATATGTCAGATCAAATATATGTCATGTTTATAAGATATTTGGATTTGAATGTGGATTTTTATTTGGATACATATGTGATATTTTTCACATTTGTAGATGACACAAATCTAGAAAGAAAAGCTCTTAAACTAGATGACAGGGTCAAAAAAAATTCTACATGCCCTAGATTGATTGGGCTGGCATTATTATAATCAATTTAATAGAGAAAAATGCAAAAATCCTATAACTGGTTTTCAGTAATTAACTTTAAGCATATTAGATTGAATCTGCATGACAAAAAATTTTACATGAAAAGACTTGGGGATTTTAGTGAACTGTAATCAATTGATAAATCAGGCAATGAACATTCATTATCTTCATGCACTGTCCTGCTGTATGTTGGCTATGCAACAGCAAGGAAATAGTTCTTACTCTCAAAAAGCTTATATGTTACCCAGGTGCCCCACCTCTTTATTTTGTCTCTAAGTTCTTTAATGCTAGACAAGTGAGCAATTGTTTGTTGGTAATATGTAACAATTCTACCACCTTTCTTTTCATTGTCCTCTGGGTGCCATGAAATTTTAATTCATTGGACGTCATAGTATTCTAAGACTTGAAGTTATAAAGTGTTTTAAGAATAGATTTTTTTAAAAAATATTTCTCACATGAACCTTTATTTCAGGGAAAAGCTTGAGTTTATTAGCAACAATTCACAATTTTCCAAAGGTCATCCAGCTTGTTCTCCTTCTCCTATTCAATTCAGGGAGTAGTTTATTGTCCTCAGAGTCTTTCCTAGATATTATAAAGTTGCAAAGTAAAAAGCAATATAATTGTCTAGGTAATCTAATTCATAGCTTTAAAAGAATACCTTCTACAACATAACACCATAAGGATAATGCAAGCTTTCCTTCAATACCTTCAAAAAAAGGTGGGGCAGTTAGGTGGTGCAGTGGATAAAGCACAAGCCCTGGATTCAGGAAGACCTGAGTTCAAATCCAGCTTCAGACACTTAACACTTACTAGCTGTGTGACCCTGGGCAAGTCACTTAACCCTCATTGCCCCGACAAAAAAACAAAAAGAAAAAAACCTTCAAAAAGGGAGATCCTCTCCCAATCTTCTTAGTTCATGAATTTCTCTTACTATCTAGCCTAAATTTGCCTTTTTACTATTCATTGCTTTCACTGTCACTCTTCCTTGTGAATATCATTCAAATGCAGAAATATAGTCCTCATGTTCTAAGTTTTCTTCTTCTCCAGACTAAATATCTCCAGCTTTGTTCAACCAATCTCACTAATTAGTCTTATTTCCTTAACCTGGATTCTCTTTAGCCTATCCAATTCATTCCTAAAGCTTTGCACCCAGCACAGAACACATTACTTCAGATATGTTCTAACCTGGACAAGGTATAATGGGACCATCAACTTCTTATTCCTGGAAATCACACTTCTCTAAATCAAGCCTAAAATGAGATTATCTTTCTGACTGTCATTTGATACTGATGGCTATTGGACACCATTGACTACACAGTCCAAAAAAAAATATCACTTTCAAATGAACTGCTGATTAGTAATAACACCTTTATTGTACTCTTGAAGTCTTTTTTCTTATTCCAAGTGTAAGATTTCATATTTATCAGGGTTGAATTCTATCTTTTTCAACCTAGGTCAATGTTCTGGTTTGTTTTTAAAACCAAATCTGCAGCTAAACCTAGCAGTATCATCTTCAAATCTGATGAGCACATCATCTATTACTTTATCCTAGTCTTGAAAAAAAAAATCAGACTCCTTCCAAAATGACAGAAATTCATTAACAACTACTTTCTGCATCTGACATTCCACCAATTTCAGTGTCACTGAAATACAATATTGTCTATCTCACATCTCCATTTTTCTTACAAGGATTCCTGGAGATCAAATGCTTCCATAAAATCAAGTTAAACAATATCTATAGCATTACCCTCCTCTACTAATTAAGTAGCCTGGTCCTGAAAGAAAATAAGGTTTTCTTGGCACAGAGTCAAACAGGAGCTAACTTTTACTGGAACCAATTCTTAAATTTCAGAGTGAGAATTTGTAACACAGAAATCAGCAAATGCTACAAATTTGGTAATGATTTATTGTTTTGTTAATTGTCCAGACTTAAAAAGTGATGGAGAACATATTGATAACGTAGACTAAACTTAAAAAAATGATGTGAAGACTCACTTGTTAAATGTATACTAATATACTCCTACTGGCATGTTCTACTTTTGATGAAACCATTCTAGCTCTTTGTGGTCATAATTTCCATTTCTTGTTGTTCATTAACCATTTACTTAATATTTTTCAGGGAACCAAAGACAAGTTCATTGGACTACAATTTTTAGGTTCCATTCTCTGCCATGTTTGTTTATTTTTTAAACTGGAATATTTTCCCTCTTGTAATCTTGGCTCTTCTTACCTGCATGATCCTTCAAAGATCACTGACTTTGGATCAATAATATTATCCATTAGTACTTACAGAACCAAATATCAAATACAACTTGATCATCTTTGATGATCACCTTAGTTTTCATGAGTACCAGCCCCCTATTAGCCATTTGTATCCAGTCCAAAGAACATTATTCTTGGCAAAGAAACTAGAAGCAAAATAAGAGTTTATGAATTATTTCTCTGTGACATTTTTCATTGCCCCATCTAGTCCAGTAGTAATCTGATCCCTTTGGTCTTCCTCTTTTCCAGAAAAAAATAGCTATAATAACTAATAATAATAATAAAATTTATAAAGCACCTTAAGGTTTGAAAAGTACTTTCCAAATAGTATTTCCTTTGATCCTCACAAGAACTCTTAGAGATAGGTGCTATTATTATTCTCATTTCATGGATAAGAAGCCTTTTATGACAGATTGGATTTAAGTGACTTGCTTAGAGTCAATCTGTAAGTAAGCATCTGAGGCTATATTTCAATCTATTCAGATTCCAAGTCCTGTTCTTTGTCTATTGAGCCACTGGGGGGAGGGGGAGGGAACAACAGAAAAACAAAGACTTATCCTTTTGTTTTATCTTCATCAGCCTTAATTCAGGAAGACTTGCCACTCCTTACTACACTAATGCAAATTTATATTCATGCTCTGATATCCAACTTTGCTTCTACAATCTGTCTCTTTTTAATAGTATTTTTTCCAATTATATATCAAGACAATTTTTAGCATGCATATTTACATGATTTTGAGTTCCAAATTTTTCTTCCTCTCTGCCCTCTCTTTTTCCTAAAATTGTAGGCAATTTGATATAGGTTATACATGTGCTAACTATCATGTAAACCATATATCCATATTAGTCACACTTATGAAAGAAGAAACAGACCAAAAGCAAAAGAAACACACTCAAAAGAATAAAGTAAATGGAAAAAAAGTATGCATCAATCTGCATTCAGAATCCATCAGTTGTTTATTTGGATGTAGGTAGCATTTTCCTTCCAGTCCTATGTAATTGTCTTTCATTATTGTGTTGCTGAGAAGACCTGAGTCATTCATAGTTAATCATCATACAATTTCCAATATTTTGTCACCACAAAAAGGCTGTTATAAATATATTTGCATATGTAGCTCCTTTTCCCTTTTTTGTTAATGACCTCTTTGGGATACAGACCTAGTAGTGTTATTTCTCCATCAAAGAGTATGCACAGTTTGGTTGCCATTTGGGCATAGTTTCAAATTGCTCTCCAGAATGGTTGGATCAGTTCACAGCTCCAGAAACAGTGCATTAATGTTCCAATTTTCTGACATCCTCTCCAACATTTATCATTTTCCTTTTTTGTCATATTAGCCAATCTGATAGGTCTGAGGTGGTACCTCAGAGTTGTTTTAATTTGCATTTCTCTAATCAAAAGTGATTTAGAGCATTTTTTTATATAAGTATAGACAGCTCTGATTTCTTCATCTGAAAACAGCCTATTCATATCTTTTAATCATTTATCAATTTGTGAATGACATGTATTCTTATAGATTTGACTCATTATATATGAGAGAAATGAGGCCTCTATGAGAAATACTGGCTATAAAAATTGTTTCCCAGCTTTATGGAAAACAATTTTTTAATTTTGGTTGCCTTAGTTTTCTTTCTGGAAAACCTTTTTAGTTTAATGTAAATAAAATGATCTATTTTATGTTTCCTAATGCTCTCTATCTCTTGTTTGTTCATGAACCTGTAATTCACTTAACTTCTCCTTTAAGAAACTGGATGCATATATGTTTAGTAGTAGTATTACTTCATTGTCTATGGCACTTTTTAGCAAGATATAGTTCCCTTCCTTATCTCCTTTAATTGGGCCTAATTTTGCTTTTGAGTTCAGAATTGTGACTCCTGTTTTTGTTTTTGTTTTGTTTTTTACATCAGCTAAAACATAATAGATTCTGCTCCAGCACCTTACCTTTACTCTGTGTGTTTCTATCTGCTTCAAGTATGTTTCTTATATACAACATATTGCAGGATTCTGGTTTTTTATCTACTCAGCTATCTGCTTCTGTTTTATGAGAGAGTTCATCCCATTCACATTCACAGTGATGATTGCTAACTATATATTTCACTCCATCCTATTTTTCCTCCTGTTTTTCTTCCCTTTCCTTCAATAGTTTTCTGTCTATTGCCTCCCCCCCAGTCTGCCCTCTCTTCTGTCAGTTTCCTCTGCCCCCCCCTTTACTTAATCTTATCCCCTCCAACTTTGCTGTTGGCTAAGATAGATTTCTATTTTCAACTTTGAGCCAATACTGAGGAGAGTAAGGCTTAATCAATGTCCATTACCCACCATTTTGTCTTTCCCTCCACTGTAATAGGCTTTTTATGCCTCTTCAAGTGAAACAATTTACACCATTCTACCTCTCCCTTCCTTCTGCATCCAATGTACTCCTCTTTCTCAACAAATGATTATGTTTTTGTTGTCATTCTCTTGAAATCACCTTATAACCATACCCTCTGTCTATATATATTTATTCTAGCTGTACTATTAGTAGTACAGTTTTTAAGAATTACAATTATCATCTTCCCATGTATGGATGTAAAAAGTCCAGCTTCATTGAATCCCTTATGTTTTCTTTTCTTTTTTTTCCCTTTTTAGGCTTCTCTTGAGTCTTGATATTGGAGATCAAATTTTTTTGTTCAGTTCTGGTTCTCTCCTTATGAAAGCTTTAAATCCTTCTATTTCATTGAATGACCACTTTTTCTCTTGAAGTATTATGATTATTTCACTGGGTAAGTGATTCTTCATTGTTGCCCTAGTTCCTTTGCCTTCTGAAATACCATATTCCATGACCTCTGATTCTTTAATGTTGCAGCTGCCAAGTCTTGTGTAATCCTGATTGTGGCTCCCCAGTATTTGAATAGTTTCTTTCTAGCCACTTGCAGTATTTTTTTCCTTGACACAATAGTTCTGAAATTTGCTATAATGTTCTTTGAAGTTTCTATTTTGGGATCTCTTTCCTTCAGTGATTAGTGAATTCTTTCAATGCCTATTTTGCCCTCTGGTTCCAGGATATCAGGGCAGTTTTTTTCTTAATACATTTTCTTCTCTCTTTTTTTTTCATTATTTTGAATTTGTTTGCTTGATTTTTGATGTTTCATGGATTCATTAACTTCCACTTTCCTAATTCTAACTTTTAAGGAGTTGTTTTCCTCAGTTTGCTTTTCCCTTTTTCATTTGGCCCATTCTACTTTTTAAGCAATTTTTTCTTCTTCCAAGCTGTTGACACTCTTTTCATAATTCTCTTGCATCATTCTCATTTCTTTTCCCACCTCTCTTATATGCTTTTCAAGCTCCTTTTTGAGCTTAAATGACTTTCCATGAATGCTTTCTAGGCTTGAGACTCTTCTCAATTTTTCTTTCATGTTTTGCTCATAGGTAATTTAATACTGATGCCCTTTTCTGAGCTTGTGTCTTGATCTTCTCTGTCACCATAATATCTATGATCAGATTATTTGTTGTTGTTTTTGTTATTTTTGCTCATCTCTTTGTGTTTCTTTTCCTTTCTTTTAAGTTTGAGCTCCACTCCTACAGTAGAAGGGGCACTGTCTCAGGCTTCTTCTTCAAGGAGCTTCATCAACAGGCATAGATATGAAACACACATGTGTCTAATTTCCTTCCTCCAATGAAATAAAGAAAAATTTTTGCTTATAACTGGTATGAGCTCTTTGGTCTTTTTGTAGTAAATAGCAGATACAAAATCTCTGTGACGTTTTGGTCATTTGTTACCAGAGTTGAAAATTATCAACTACACCTTTCATTTTCTTCCTCTTTCAGTGTATTATTGTAAATACATGATTATTAAAACACCTACATTGTTAATATTATAAGGAATTTCTAAGGAGGAAACTCTCCCATTAAAGGTTTACATATGCTCTGAGATTAATAATCTTAGAAAGTTGGTGACTTGCCCCTAGTGACATAGACAGTGTGTGTTAGAGGCAGGCCTTGAACCTAGATCTTCCTAACACAAACCAGTTCTTTATCCATTACGCAGGGCTGTTATAGAATTATGATATGGAAAGAACTACCTGTCACCTCTTCATGGCTTCATCAAGTGTACCCTCATATGAACATAGGCTACTCTCATGAATATTTTGTATAGAAGGGAAAGTAGGCACAGCATTCAGTAGTTATTGGTATTGTCTTTGTTGTTTATTTATTTACTCAGTAATAATAGCATGCAGTTGTTATCTTTTTTCTCTCTCAGATGTCTTTAAAATCCGCCCTTCAGTGCCTTCAAAATCATGCCACCCCAGCAAAACATACTTCATGTATAATTTTTTTTCTTGTCCACATTCATATCTCATGAAATAGAACAGGATATGATGTTTAAGCCAATGTATTATCGTAAATGGAGAAAAGTTGTCTATAGAAATTTTGATTGATGTTTTTTGTCTCTGTTGTCCTACATCTTCATTTTTTTTTATGATACTCAGGATGATTGTTCTGGTTTAACTATGTTTCTTGACAAACTTTCTATAAGATTATTTTTCTTTCCATTACTTTAAAATCTATATCCCCCATTTTCATATATCAATAGCCTATTTATTTTTTAACTTTTATTTTCAGTTCCAAATTCTTTCCTTACCCCAATCATTGAGGAGACAAGAAAAAGAAAACCCATTACAAATATGCATGGATTAACTTGAATTTTTCATAATAGGACACCATATCATCACATTTTAATTCTTTCTTCTATTTTCATATCGATTTGATGTTTTCTCTAAGAAGTTTGTCTGCATGCAAGCTAAGGATTTAATGTGTCATTTCCCATCCCTTAGCATTTAGTATGTTGCTTCTTTTTTATGGTCATATTCAGCACTTTGTCTAGTGCCTTCTGACATTTTTGAAGAATGGATTCATTAAATGTAGGCATGATGCTTCTGTATAATGGTTTAAACTTTCTAATTTCTTACTCTTGAGTTATGTTTTCCAGCATTTTCCACATAATCCACTATGCACACCTTTGCACTAATTCATTAATTTAATTTAGACAATATTAATGAGGATTTCCCCCCTCATATCCTCATCCTCTGCAACACATGGTAGTTTAAAAGAGATTCTTTCCCTGGTAGACCTGTTTTTCAAATATTTCTTATGAGTATCGTGATATGAGATAACCAAGTATCCTATCAAATTAATGTCCTTGTTTCCTTTGGATGAAGGATAAAATCAATTCTACCAATGTCTCTCCAAAGAATACTTGTGAACCATTCTTCCATTATTTAGTTTCATTTGTACTAAAAAGGTCAAGATTAATATAATTCTATTCGTCTAATAGTATGCCTACTTGATCAATGGACCAGAATCTCACATTGAGAACACCAATAGTCAAGTTATGTTTATAGATAGTATAAAAATATAATCTTTTTTTAGCATCTTCTTCCCCTTTTTCCCCCACCCTGACCTTATCACCATGCAGCTGGAAGGAGTCTACCAAGCACTGAAGAAGTTTTTGGATTATTTTATGTTGTTTCATGAATTTCCATAGCCAAAGAATTAATTTCAAAGTGGCTAGGCTATTGGTGATGAGCCTTCTCTACTTAACAGAAAATAGCACGCAACTGAAACCTTTCCACAACAGTACAAATTTCAAGAGTCTAAAGTCTTTTGGCAAACTATTTGTGAATCCACAGTTACCTAAATGCCAAGACAAAGGATTTCCATGGGACTTTATGGAAGCTTTTATATACTTTAGGCACTTAGTAAATGTTTTTTGATATTTTTGATAACCTGAGTATTCTTATATGAATGCCATAAAAGGAACTAGTGATAGCACCTTAATTACATTATTAACTTATCCCCTAAAATATTATTTGACCATAGGCAAATAATTTTATCTTCTATGTGATTCATTTTCGTTGTTTTCAATATGATGGAATAATTTTTTTTAATCTCATATGTTATTTAGCACTTTAATCTTACAAAATGCTTTTTTTGTTATAACAACTCTTTCACAATGCAATTATTATTATATTCATTCTGGAGATGGAGAAATTGAGGTTTGGAAGTATGTAATTTTTCCGTCATAATTCAGATGGTAAGAATCATTGCCCAGACTTGAATAAAGGTAATATTACTTAAACTCAATTCTTTAATAATACAGTTTTGCCTCTCTACATGAGCTCTAAGATCCTATCTAGCTCTAAAAGTCTATTATTCTGTTATATGGACGAATACAATCATCTTGCTCCAAGTCATTTTCCTTTATATTTCTTAACCTTCTTCTTGTATTCTCTGCAACTTTGCTAATGCTAGAGAACTTTCTTTATTGCATCAAGAATGAAACATTAGAGAGTAATATTCTCATAGTAATTGCCAAGCATTTTAAAGTTTATTATTATTTTTGCTGATTGGTTATTATAGGTTTTCATTTTAATTGGCTAATTGAAGGTCATGAATAGCATGAAGGGGAAATGGGAAGAGAAGGATAAAAAGTGGAAACACCTGGGTTAGGATATCATCTTACACACACTTAAGTGCCTCTAGAAGCCAGTCAGGAAGAAAATTAGCATTTTGCAAAAGCAGTGAGAAGAACTATTTGCATATTATTTTTCTTCCTAGATTGTATTTAGAAGAGCAGAGTTAATTATCTGATAGAACCATATTGACATACCAGGTGTTGGAGTACAAATTCTATCTCATTGTTTCTTAATGCTTATTATCATGCATGGCTCTGAAAGTACCTTCTCTCCATTAATAAGGTAGATGTAAACTATAGGAACATGGCCACTTCCATTGATCTCCTTTTAATCTTTATTAAACCATAAATGCATGGATTGAATTAAGAACTATTATTTGCTGTGAAATTTTGCTGTATTTCTTTTAAGGTCAATTTTTTAAAGAACACAAAAAAGTCGTGGATGAGAACAGGACAATAACAATGATATGCAATATTATGTATGAAATCTCTAATTGGTAACATATCTTTATAGTTGGATATATTTTATCTCCCCTAATAAATTATTCATTTTTTGAAGGCAAGAATGCCATAACTTATATTCTTAGAGGTAAGAATGGAAAGGAGCCAGAGCCTTGTAGACTACACAGAAATGTAATACAATATACCTTTTATACTTCAGAAAAGGTGCCTCTGTCACTGCATTGTAATGGGAAGTGACCCTGAATTGTTGAAGGCAATGTTAGTGAATCATATGCTCTTGTAGGCTCTTCCAACCTAAAAGCCTTTTGGGAACAGTCCCAGAGAAAAACTGCTCACTGAAAAACAGTCTAAGTATAGAGAGGTTCATCAACCATCACAATGGCCTCTAAATCATGAATTCATAGAACCCATAAAACAAAGAAAGACAAAATGGTCTTCAGTTCTGTGCAGTCAACTTTTACTACAGCAGTGACCATGATATAGTCATGGATAAGAACATGAAATATACTAAGAATTTTCCAGTTTTCATACCATCTCTAAATATTAGATTCTGTGCTCAATATTTAATACCGAAAGTATTAAGGGGCTGATCTTCAAGATATCTCAAAAAGGAAAACCAATTGGGAAAAAAAATCTTGAGGTAATTGGATCAAAGAATTATAGAAACTAGAAAGACTGTATTAGATAGCAAGACAAATCAATCCCCTCAGGCCTGTGATAAAATAATGGGATTTAGCAGATAGCAAAATAAGTTTGCTAGTGAGTTCGTGGTTGAAGCAGGCTGGTGATGGAGGACTTGAGGAGGAACCAGACAAGGCTGGAACTCTAGACTAGGTAGGTTTTCTTTGTCTTAACTTTCTGAACTCCATGCGAATGCCTGTATGCTTTTAATAAATGTTTAATGCCCAAAAACTGGTACTGAAGCTTTTTAATTTAAGGCAATCACACAATTTAGATTTTTAACATCACCCATAGAAGTAGTTTGCCCAGTGTCTGATAAAGCATTTAGATCCCAGTTCTTCTTGACTACAAGTCATTTCTATGAATTTTGTAATGAAAATGACCTATACATAACTAGATGGTATCCTTGATTAAAAAATGCACAACAGGAACAGGAAAGATTATTTTCTATAACTTACCACATCTTCATAGTCACAGAATTGACATGGAAGTATAAAGGATACAAGATTCCATTGTGTTTTCTGTTGGTTAATTAGGAAAAAAATTACTTTCTAGATACTATTTCAAAACATGTATTTAAAGGCCCTCCTTAAACAAGATGTCTCTAATTCATATGTTAATATAGGGAGACACCTGAAGTTTGCCAAACTTGAGCATAATGAAGGAAAGGAAGACTGTATAGGTGGACTGGATGGGTTTGGACAGGTGAGTTTCATCTGAAATTGAATCAGAGGAAGAACTTCTTGAAATTTAGAAGAAATTGAAAACAGTTTCAAGAACAATCTCTGACCTAGATATTGGTTTCTATTTTGTTTTCTGGTTAAAAAAAAGAAGTGTATCATGGACAATTAAGGAGGAAATTAAAGGAATAAAGAGAATTAAGGAAGTTTAAACTGGATTGGGGAGAAGAAACTGAAGAAGAATCAAGGTAGATAAGGCAATTAGCAAAACATCTTAAGTAATAAAAACAAAGTGGAATAATTAGAAGGTAAAGCAAAATGCGATTGGATTGAGTGGATGGGTTATTTGGTGAAACAGAAGGTTGGTACAAGGCTAAGAAGATGCTTATGGTGTTCTTGAAACTAAGGAAAGTATGTTGAATGTGATTGCAATGTTATTAAAATGTGACACTTATCCATAAAAGTTTCAATTGAGAATTTGATGTTAAAATACCTACAAGTGATGTTTTTAAATAACTTTAAAGGGGGCAGCTAGGTGGTACACTGGATAAAGCACTGGCTCTGGATTCAGGAGGACCTGAGTTCAAATCTGGCCTCAGACACTTGACACTTACTAGCTGTGCAACCTTAGGCAAGTCACTTAACCCTCATTGCCCCCCTCCTCACAAAAAAAGTAAAATAACAATATTAAATAAAGGTTAAAAATCTCATTCATTATAGGGAATAAGGAGAATTGTGCAGTGATTTGTGCTTCAGTAATCAATGTTTGTATTTCCACCATAGCCAAGTGATTTTTACGTGTGTGTCTCCTGGAGAAGAAGGTTAAAGAACTTGAAGAATGACTCTCCACACACCAGGTTGTTAGGAAAAAGGGAATGTTTCTGAGAGAAGTGAGGTTTCAGTGGTGAGCAAAAATGGTGTCTGAGGTGTCAGAGGGGAAACTACTTATGTCATTATATTGGCCAAGTAGACACCTACTGTACAGAGGAGAAAAGAAAGGACAGCTATACAGGAAGTATTTTTTAAAAACATCATACTTGAGCCTTCTTCTGAAGAAGGAAGTGGATGCTCTAAGAAGGAAGGATAGAGGAAAAAAATAATCATTTATATGTCTTCTACTATGTCCTAAGTGCTTTTTACAATTCTGGCAAGGTGGGCATTATTACTATTCCTAATTTACATTGAAGAAATTTCATTTAAAAATATTCTAGTGAGGTTCTATTCAGATCAAAATCACAATACTGATTTTTCCACAGAGCTAGTCTGCTCTACAGAGATATTATTGAGGCCTCCACCTGTTTTTAGAAATATAAGCTCCTCCTTGCTTACCATCTCCATTACTTTAATAATTTGTTGCTACTATATTATGGACATCATTGTCAATATATTCTTTATGATCACTGAAATTACATCCTCCATGGTTTACTCTAAATAACTCAGATTTTTAAAATAAGTATACAAAAGACATCCATAAGGCCAGATTAGAGAGAGTGGTTATAAGAATGTAGAATTGTACCACCTTGGTCCTGCTGAAACTTGGGAGACTGCATCATGGAAGCAGTGTCCCATTTTAAAAATAGGCAGGCAAAATGAACAGACAGAGAAAGATGCAGACAGTAGAAAGTTTCTTTAGTGACAAAGAGGATCAAGGTACACCTTTAGAAGAGAATAGCAATGTCAGGGCTCTTGCATCCAAAGCTTCCAAGAAAGATATGAATGGGTCTTAGTCCATAGAAGCACTCAAAAAGAACTTTGAAGATAAAGTAAGAAAGGTAGAGAGAAAATGAGAGTGATGTAGGAAATTCATTAAAAAGTCCACACTTTGAAAAGCCAAATGAAAAAGTCCTCTGAAGAAAATAATTTCCTAAGAATTAGGATTGAGCAGCTAGTGGGAAGCTAGGTGGCATAGTGGATAAAGCACTAGCCCTGGATTCAGGAGGACCCAAGTTCAAATCCAGACTCATAAACTTGACACTTATTAGCTGTGTGACCCTGGGCAAGTCATTTCACCCTCATTGCCCCACCAAAAAAAAAATAATAATTAGGATTAAACAAATGGAAGCTAGTGACTTTATGAGAAGCCAAGACACAATAAAACAAAAAAGCAAATCCAAATGAATAAAAACATAGAGGGCAATGTGAAATATCTTCTTGGAAAACCAGCTAACCTGAAAAATAGATCCAGGAGAGATGATTTGAAAATTATTGGACTCCCTGAAAACCATGAACAAAAACAGAGCTTGGACATCATTTTCAAAGATTGTCAGGGAAAATTGCCCTGATATTCTAAAAGCAGATGGTAAAATAGAAATTGAAAGAACCCACTAGTCACCAATCATCTCCTGAAGGAGATCCCAAAATGAAAATTTCCAGGAATATTATAGCCAAATTTCAGAGCTTACAGGTCAAAGAGAAAATATTACAAGCAGCCAGAAAGAAATAATTCAAGTACTATTGAACCACAGTCAGGATAGCACATGATCTAGCACCTTCTACATCAAAGGATAGGAGGTCATGGAATATGATATTCCAGAGGGCAAAGGAATTGGAATTACAATCAAGAATCACCTACCCAGCAAAACTGAGTATAATCTTTCTGGAGTAAAATGGAACTTCAATGAAAGAGAGGACTTTCAGTTATTCATGATGAAAAGACCTTAACTGAATAGAAAATTTGACTTTCAAATACAAGACCATAGAGAGGCATAAAAAGGTAAACAGGAAAAAGAAATCATGAGGGATGTTAAAAGGTTAAACTATTTACATTCCTACATGAGAAGATGATATGTCTAACTCATAAGAAATTTCTCAGTATTAGGGCAGATGATAGGAATACATTTAGACATAGGGCACAGGTGGGGATTTATTATGAAGGGATATCTGTAAAGCATTTATTTTTTGCTTATCTTTTTTGTGGGGTGGTTGGGGCTGGGTGGCAGAGTTGTCTCAAGGAGGGAACAACATACACACTCAATTGGGTGGAGTGATCTATCTAACCCTGTAGGAAAGTAGGAGGAGAAAGGGATAAGGAGGGAGGTGTAAAAGTAGGGAGGGCAGAGGAGGGGAGGGGCAAGTCAAAAGCAAAACACTTTTGAGGAGAGATAGGGTGAAAGAAGCTAGAAAATATAATAAATTTCATGGGGAGGGAATAGGATGGAGGGAAACAGTTAACAATAGTAACTGAAAAAAATTTTGAAGCAGAGGTAAGGGTAATTTAAAATGATATGATAGTGATTGATTGAGTGATGAATTGATGATGACTGGATGAAGATGAGGATTGATTGATGAGAAGTGATTGAAGGGGAGGACTGATTTAAGAGGAGGAGGATTGGTTAAGGATGCTTATGAGGACTGATTGAGAATGATGAGGAGGATTTATTGATGATTGATTGATGATGATGATGATATAACATGATATTCTGCTGAACTATTGTGAAGAAAATTCTTTGTTAGGTATAAGGTACTCTATAAATGTTATCTATTACTGTTGTGGGAATAATCACGCTTATGGGTTTATTGTAAGGAAATTTCTCTTTAAAGTACTATATAAATGTAGTTTACTCTAAAAAATGATGAGCAGGATACTATCAGAAAGACCTGGAGAGACCTATATGAGCTTATGCAAAGTGAAATGTACTGTATACAAAATAACAGCATTATTTTATCATGATCTGCTGTAAATGACTTGGTTATTTTCAGCAATGCAATGATCCAAGACAACTCTGAAGGTCTTATGAAAAATGCAATCCATCTACAGAGAGAGAACTGATGGTATCTGAATACAGATTGAAGCATAATTTTTTTGTTAGTTCCTTTACCTGAAGTTTTGTTTTTGTCCATTTTCTTTTACAACTTGGCTAATGTGGAAATGTTTTGCATGACTGCTTATGTGTAGCTTATATTGAATTGCTTGAGATCTTGGGGGGGAGGAAGGAAGAGAATTTGGGACACAAAGGTTTTAAAATTGATGTCAAAATTTGTGTTTTACATATAATTTGGGAAAAGAAAATTCTAAATAGTGAAAATATCAAAAATTTAAAAATAAAAGTATAAGAATGTAGAATAGTCTTATAGAAACTGTCAGGAATGCTAAATCTGAGAATGAGGTCAGCACTGTGAGGGAAGATAAAGACAAAAGAGTATTTTTGTTTATTTTTAGTTATATTGGAAGAAAGCGGAGGATTAGAGAACAGTCATGATCTTTAGGATGAATGTGATGATGATAACTGACAACAAAGGGAAGGCAGAGATGCTCAATATTCATTTTACTTATATTTTCTCTACCAAGGAAATTGACTTTTATACTGAAAATAGAAGAACAAAAATGATTAACATGGACTTTGTTTCCAATATAATAAGAACATTTATATGATGGGTTTTTTGTTTGTTTGTTTGAGGCGACTGGGGTTGAGTGACTTGCCCAGGGTCACACAGCTAGTAAGTATTAAGTGTCTGAGGCCAGATTTGAACTCAGGTGCTACTGACTCCAGGGTTGGTGCTCTATCCACTGTGCCACATAGCTGTCCTATATGATGTTTTAAGGTATACAGAATACTATGCAAATATTGTCTGATTTTATCTTGAGAACAATACTGAAAGTAAAGTAGTACTATCATCTCCATTTTGCAGATGAGGAACTGAGGTTGGGAATAGTTAAGTAATTTGTCCCAGGGACACACAACTTGTTAAATGCCTATAAAAAGTTTTGAACTCTGATCTTCCTGATTGTAGATACAGTGCTCTATTCACTGCCCACCTAGCTTCTCTCCAGATAATGAGGTCTTCTATATGCTTTTGATTGCTGAAGACATTGCACTGATTGTAAGGGTAAAATTCTAGCTAGTCTGTCTAAAATATCTAATGAGTGGTTGCCAATAAATTATAAGTTTTAGCAAGAGTTAGGCTTTTAAGCATTTATTAAGGAGAATAAGAATTTGGTAAAGAGAAAGAGAAAGGCTATTAAAGGGAGAGAGCATTCCTAGCTCCGCTCTCCGCCAGAGTCCACAGGAAAGAGAGTCAGAGCGCCAGGCTCCCCCTTCCTCCTCACACAAGCAAACATCACTTCCTGACACCAAAGAAAAGATGCAGGGTCTTGCCTTCAGAGACCTTCACCTCATGGAGGAGCTTTTCTACAGTAAGTCTCCAGCAGGTGGCATCATTCCAATCGTTACAACTGCATCATGACACAAAATATAATAAGGCCCCCTCATTGAGAGCTACAACCAATCAAAAAATGTTGCCCAGACTATGAAATTCATTTGAATGACCAAACCACTTATTACTCTATCAATACATATATGTTGGTCAGACCATACTAACTGACAATGATTTGGACATAGAATTAAATAAGAAAGTAGATACTTCCTGACACAAAAATTCATCTTTTTAATTCTATATTTTCTCAGCATTGTATGGTTGCAATTGATGGAATATCAAAATCTTGAAGAAATTAAATTTTAAATATGATAAAAGGGGCAGGAAGAAGGGAATTTGGGGCAGACATCCATTACCAATAACATTACCACTTTACCAATAATGATATGCATATAAGAAATATATCAAGGATACCACCCAGGAAATGTAGAAACAAAAAAGGAAAGTATCTATTTCAAGTATATAATATTAAACATGCTATATATCATGCTACCTACCCTGGCATTCACAAATTTGTAAAGGATTTAACAGAACTCCCAAGAATATTTACATATGTGTACAATGACATGGTAAGAATTTCAATGGATGAAAAGCTATGGGTGGGTTGTGACCTGTTTAGTTGATTAGAAAGAGTACTCCTTTGCAAATGTTCACCAGTCCTCTGAAACATTAAAATAAACATTTTTTTTCACAAAATGACATTTCTATTTAATGGCAGAACTGGGAATAGAATCACCTTGTCTAACTACCCAAAGTGTGATGAGGTAATATTGGGGCCTACCTTTTCTTTGGCCTTCATGAACCAAGGGATATTTAAAGAGGGATCATTTAAGTAATCAAAACATTTCTTTCTGACACTGAAGTCACTAATTCCATTCTATTCTCTGTTTTATAATTTTATATTGAAGGATTTGTATTTTATTTTAAGTGTTCCTTTAAATTCCTACTTGACCTTTTTACCAAACAAAATAGGATCATGGCCCTATAACTGAATTCATCAGATTGCCCAAGTAAAAGGCTATTGATGGAGATCTATGTTTCTGTGATAGTGCAAAAGGTGGCAGCAAGGCTTCTTTATCTTGAGGAGAGTTTCGACTCATACTAGAGATATGGTGCTGAAGCATAATCACAGATTATCCTAAGGTAGAGTTTAAAAAACACACACACAAAATTCAAAAGCTCTTCTGTTTGGTAGTATATAATAAATCACTTTTTAAAAATCTCACGTGTAAGGTGATGAACCACATTTAAATAATGGTTCTGTTAATAACACAAAACTACAGCAGAAATTCCCTAGAAGTATCTATGGTATTCACATTAGCACCAAATGAGCCTATTCAGTAAAATGTTATTACAGCAGTTCCAGTGGGATTGATAATGATTAGGCTAGAGTTCTAATCATTTCAGGTTTTAAAATACATCTTATCAATGCATTTTAATAAACTATCCTCATACCCTTGATGGAAAGATTGCTGCTTAAATTAGAAAATGCAGCAGTAGTGTTTTCCAGAAACCCAATTTGCTTATGTTCTTCCTCACTCAAACTGTGCCCATAAGGCATCAAGAAGTTGAAAAATGAAAGATTCTATCATGGAAGTGGATGGTAGGATGCTTGAGAGATGGAATTCTATATGACACTAAAGGCAAGAAATATGTATTTATTCTGATTGTGGTGTTCCAGTTAATTGCAAATAGGGATGAACTGATTTGCTATATACTATACATAGATTACCAATTTTAAAAAAATAAATAAAATAAAAATTCACTTAATGGAGTTCTCATTATACAATAGAGCAATCAGAGAGTACAGAACAGATTGAATTTTCACTAAATGCATGACATTCTTTGGAAAACTGTTTTGTTTTTTTTCCCAAGGCAACTCTGTATTATCGATTTGCTTTCTTTTCTTCCTCTCACTGACTTTCTTTCTCTAAATTCCTACACTGATAAAATTTTCAATCCATTAAGTAACGTTTTATTGCTATATGCAACGTATATTGTAAATTAAGCAAGATTTAGTGGGCATAATCAGACGTTTTGTGTGTGTGAAGAATGTGTGAGAAGTTAATGTGAATGAAATTAGGTAATGGAAGATACAGTAGGAAAGGTAAGAGCTAGACCATGGTGGAGTTTAATTCTGTAGTAAAAGGGAGCCACTAAATATTTTTGAGCAGGGGAATAACATGATCAGATTTGTTACTTAGAAGGATCACTTTGATAGTGTGAGATTTAAAATTGGATATAAGACCATTAAACTCCTCTTTAACCTTTCCCTTATATATCTCCCAGACCAGTAAGAGAAAGAAGCCTCTGAACTTTAGTTAGAGATGGATGACTTAGCTTTTTTTCTTTTTCTTTTTTTTTTTAGTGAGGCAACTGGGGTTAAGTGACTTGCCCAAGGTCACACAGCTAGTAAGTGTTAAGTGTCTGAGGCCAGATTTGAACTCAGGTACTCCTGACTCCAGGGCCAGTGCTCCATCCACTGTGCCACCTAGCTGCCCCACTTAGCTTTTATTGTTTGGGAATTAATTAGCCAACAAACAAGGTGATGCTGATTAGAGAAATAGGAAAGTAGAAATACAAATAAATAGTCTTAGATCTAAGCTTAGTCTATATTCCTTATAAAATTCACCAAACCTGAGTCAGCGTGTGTGTGCAGAGCGCGAGAGAGAGACCACTTCCATTCTCTCCTTGTTTTTAAGCTCGCACCCTGGAAGTGGAGTGCTCAGTCACACTCTCCTGAGTATCAGCAGGCGCACGGCTGTTCGTCACGTCTCCTCCCTGAAAGGGCGGTCCTTCAAAAACTGGCATCCTTCAGTTATTGTTAACCAACTCTTTTAAATTTTAGTTAAAAGCTTTCATTTTTTACCACAATAGCATTGTGGAGGATGGGTTAGAAAGGCAGTAGTGTAGAGGTAGAACCAATTAGTAGACAATTGCAATCACCTGAGCATCAAGAAATTGAAGCCTGAAATAGAATATTTTCAGAAGATGTTACCAGGGTCAAAATTATGATTTGAGTGGCAGCAGGATTGGAGAGGCATTTTTTTAATAATAATAAAAAAAAAAACAGAAAAAGTTGGGTAAGGGGTAGGTCCTCATGTAAAGATAGTGAGTTCCAATTTAGACATATTGAGGTGTGGCTTTTTAATGTTTGGGACTAATTGGGAACCCCAAAAGTTAATCCAGGTCTTTGATATAATTGATTCCCTTAGCAATAATATCCCCAACCCAATTCTTACTCTCAACAAACACATAAATATTTGATAAACTTGGTATTTGAATATGATGGTATTAATTTTACTTTTGGCTATAACTCAATAATAAAGTGAGGTCAATAGTACTGGTATATATTTAAGGAGACCTCAGATTCTGTTGGATATGGTGACATTTTCAATAGCCAGGAAATATGTAAGTAATATATCTAATTATATTCCCTATCTGTTCTCAGGAAGTTTAATATTAAGAATTATATAGATAAACTGAATTAATTAAGGGCAAACCACAAGATCCCTGTAAGTAGACCTGGGTCTCCCTGAGGGATGAGAGGGAAAAAAATCTAAAGGAAAGGATCATGGGGATCCTCAAATATTTGGGGGAAGTATTTAATGTTTAAAGTTGAGTTAGGGTTGAAGTACATACCAACCCACTCACTCAGTGAGCTCTACTCCAAAGGGAACACATAGGTGTATCAACTGTTCACATAATAGCATCCAAGCTTTTCTGTAGACAAGGATCCTTACTAAGAGGAGAGATGGGAGGGGGAGGGAGTTGTGAATAGTGAAAAGACACTGTGTATTTCATGAAAAACTGTGATATTGCAACTTGTTATTAAAAAAACAAAACACTCCTCTATTAGACTTCCGATAGACCTTCTTTAATTTGACATAATGGTAGTCAGAAGAATTTCATTCTGTGACTAGCTAGCTATGTGACCTCGAACTTATGACAATGTCTCTGAACCTTAATTCTTCAGCTGCAAAATGAGAGATTTGATTTCTTGAATTCTAATTATAAATGCCAATGTTAAGCCTCATATTTATTCTCAACAAAAACATAAAATGTCTATCCTCAATCATGTTGCAATCAAACTAAAGCATATAATGGTTTCCATGTGGATTCATATTTCCAAACAGCCAGAGGAAAATGGAGGAGAGAAGTCCCAGAAAAAAGAAAAAAAAAACTAGTTGCAATGAAGTTAATTCACTCATAACTCTTTTAATATCCAGGATTATGATGTTGTTTCAATAACTACACCAAGATTATAAAATAAATTATTTATAAAAATATATCAATAATCAATTTGTAATAATTGATATCATAATAGCTATCAGACAACTAGGTAAAATAATGGATAGAGTGCTGTACTTAGATTTGGAAAGATCTAACATCTCTACTTCTCACAAAGATAAGCAACCTGGTACCCAGTAGAAAACCACTCCAGCTCTCTTTATAAAATCCAGTTCTCTGGGTTTTGTTCACATAGTGTATGATTGATAAGAGCCCAGAAACCTTCATCTGATTTCATCATTCAGGCAGAAAGTGATAGATTAAATTCAACTATGTTCCAACAACAACAGCAACAGAAAGATTTTGGCAGTTTGGAGCTAAAATTTTACCTCAGACACTTCCTACCTCTGTGACCCAGAGCAAATATTTTGATCCCTTTCAGACTCAGTTTCCTCATGTTTAAAATGGTTTTAATAGCATCTACTTCACAGGATCATTGCAAGGATTCAATGAGATAGAACAAATCTGAAAGTGATAGCCATTGTTATCTCATATTTATAATAAAAGTTGATAATCCTTTCCCAACAAAATCCTGTTAAGAAAGTAGTGAAAGCAACATGACTAATATGGATATATGTTTTACATGAGTGCACATGTATAACCTAATTACTTGACATCTCAGGGAGGGTTAAGAGAAGGGAGAAAATTTGGAATTCATTTTTTTTTAAACAATGAATGTTCAAAATTGTTTTTACATGTAAATGGGAAAAACATAAAATACAATAACCCTGTAAAATTTTTTAAAGAGAATGTGCAGGGGCAGCTAGGTGGAACAGTGGATAGAGCACCGGCCCTGGAGTCAGGAGTACCTGAGTTCAAATCTGGCCTCAGACACTTAACACTTACTAGCTGTGTGACCCTGGGCAAGTCACTTAACCCCAATTGCCTCACTAAAAAAAAAAAAATTAAAAAAAATAAAGAGAATGTGCAAGGAGTAACTAGGTGGTGCAGTGGATAAAGTACTGTCCCTGGAGTCATGAGGACCTGAGTTAAAATCTGACCTCAGAGTATAAGCAGCAGTTTTAGGAGCTCTCAAGTCAGTAATGCTTACATAATTCTGACCTTACAAATGGTCAGAAAGAGATTATAGGAGACCCCTATGCTAGCACTGCACATGGGTTCAGAACCTGTTTGGCAACTCCATTGTGTATACAAACTTCTGGGTAATATTGTGAGTCAGAGAAGACCACTTTTGGTCAAGAGGGAAGAGGAGACCAGAGTAGCACTTTTACCTTTGGTCACAAGAGATCACAGACCATGAGGAACGGTATCACTTATAGTCCCAAGGGATAAGAAATCCTGGGGAGCAATATCAATTGTAATCCCAAGGAATCTGGGGCCCTTCCTGGGTAAGGATCAGAGTACACATGAGGAGAGCAGTGACCACACCTCTCCCCAGATCACACCACCTTGGAAGTGTTGAAATCTTCAAACCTCCCAAAATTCACTCTGAAAACACAAATAAGAAAAAAAATATGAAACTTTAGATGGTGGCCCCCTCACCACACACACCAGGAACAGAGCCCAAAATTAATGTAAAGTTTAAAAACAAGAAATAGGGTGTGAAAATGACCAAACAACAAAAAAATAACCTGACCATGAAAAGCTAGTATAGTGATAAGGAAGAAAAAAATACAAACTCAGGAAAAAATGAAATCAATGCAGCTAGAAACAATGCCTCAGAGAATAATGTGAATTGAACCCAAACCCAACAAAAAATCCTAGAAGATGGTGCAAGTGAAATGCAGTCTAGCACAGGCCATACCCTAGCAAGCCAGGAGCAGGTCTTAGGGATACCTGAATCTACAGTAGCAGCTTCTGATGTTCTCATCAAACAGACATTAAGAGGGTCAGACAATTGATTGGAAGGAGATTACAAGGAATCTTTTGCTGGTACAAAGTACAGGACTCTTACATTGCCCATACATACACAATTTTGGGCCATAGTCCCAGGGCAAGGAGGAACACTAATACAGTAGAGCATATGGGCACAGGAGAACAGAGATCCTAGTTACAATTTGAGGATGGTTGCTTACAGACCACAGCACACTCCAGGAGAGCAGTGAACACAACCCTTCTTAGGTCATACAAGTTTGGAATAACTGAAAACTAACAGACTCCCACAACTAGCTCTGAAAACATAAGCACAAAAGAACCTAAAGCTTAGGATGATGCCTCCTCTACCTGGAAGCAAAGACCAAATTTAACATAAAGTTAAATGTAAAGAAATAGGCTGGAAAACCTAGGAAACAACAACAGCAAAAAGAACCTAACTTCTATGGTCAGGTTACTATGGTAATGGGGAAGATCAAAATACAAACTCAGAAGATGACAACAGTCAAAACAGCTACATTCAAAACCTCAAAGAAAAATGTGAATTGGTGTCAGCGCCTCAGTCCCACCCACACCCTCCAAAAATTCCTAGAGGAGCTCAAAAAGGATTTTTTAAAAATCAGATAACAGAAATGGTGTGAAAATTGGAAAAATAAATGAAAGTAATGCAAAAAAATCATGAAAAAAGGGACAATAGCTTCATAAAATAGGTACATCCACACACCCCCACACACACAATATTGAAGAAAATAACAGCTTAAAAAAATAATAAGGCCAAATGGTAAGAGGCACAAATGTTCACTGAAGAAAAGGAAAGAACTCTTTAAAAAGCAGAAAGTTGGCCAAATGAAAAAAGATGCACAAAAAATCACTGAAGAAAAGAAATGCCTTAAATATTCAAACTGGACAAATGGAAGCTAATGATTCCATGAAATATCAAGAAACAATAAAACATAATCAAAAGAATGAAAAATGGAAGAAAATGTGTAATATCTTATTGGAAAATCAACTGATTTAGAAACTATATCAAAGAGAGATAATTTAAGAATTACTGGTCTGTCTGAATGCCATGATTTTTTTTTAAAAGCCTAAATACCATATTTCAAGGCAAACTGAACTACTATCCTAGAACCAGATGGTAAATAGACATTGAAAAAATATACAAATCACCAAGTGGAAAAGATTCCAAAATAAAAATTCCCTGGAACATAGCCCAATTCAAGAGATCCCTGGCATAAGGCAAAATATTTCAAGCAGCCAGAAAGGAATCATTCAAATACTATGGAGCCATAGTCAGGATCATTCAAGATATACCAGCTCTCATCTTAAAGAAGTGGAAGGCTAGGAATATGATATTTTGGAAGGCAAAAAATTTGGGACTACAAACAAAATTAATATACCCAGAAAAACTGAGTATAATATTTATTTTTTTTCTTTCTTTTTTTTTAAGTGAGGCAATTGGGGTTAAGTGACTTGTCCAGGGTCACACAGCTAGTTAAGTGTCTGAGGCCGGATTTGAACTCAGGTACTCCTGACTCCAGGGCTGGTGCTCTATCCACTGCACCACCTAGCTGCCCCTCCTGAGTATAATATTTCAAGGTAGAAATGAATATTTAAAGAAATTGAGAATTTTCAAGCATTCCTGATGAAGAGAAGGGAGCTGAAAAGAAAATATGACTTTCAAATACAAGCATAAATTCAAACATGACCATAAAAAGGTAAATATAAAAGAGAAATCATTAGGGACTAAATAAGGTTAAACAGTTTACTCTTATATATGGGAAAATAATACATGTAATTTCTAGGAATTTTATCATTATTAAGGCAGCTAAATGCACTTTATTTAGAGGGTGGGAGTGCGAATTGATTATGTTGGGATGGTGAAAAAATGAATAAGCTAGAAAGAGGAATACTCTGGGAAAACATGGAAGGGAGATGAAGAATGGGGTAAAATTATCTCCCATAAAAGAGATGAACAAGGAAAATCTTCTTACAGTGGAAGCAAAATGGTGGGAGAAGGGTAATGCTTGAATGTCACTGACATCTAAATTTTTTCAAAGAGGGAATACACACATATGTGTTTGTGTGTGTGTGTGTGTGTGTGTATATATATATATATATATATATATATATATATATAATCTTCAACAAGTAATAGAAATCTACCTTATCCAACAGCGAAGTAGAAAAGGAAGGGGATAAGAAAAAGAGGGTGGGTAACAAAAGGCAGGGAAGATAAAAGAAGGCAATTATCAGAAACAAAATTGACTTTGGAGGAGGGATACTGTGAGGAAAACGACTCCTCAATAATTCTCTGGAACTCAGCAGCAGTGATGTGTCAAAGGCCCATTTGTTGTCATTCTCATGAGAATAGGAAACCCCGTGTGCAGCTGATGGGTGCCCAGAATGGAGGCTCACAGGCCCCATTTTATCCCCTAGTCTCTAGCACGAAGGCACACTCCCCTTTTTCATCACTAATTGATTACTCAAAGGTTACAATCTATGCACAAAGATTAGCTAATCAAAATGCAGTATTCCCAACCCTAATTGAGACCAGCTCGGGACCCCTGGAACTATGTGATTCTGTTTGACAGAGGGGGAGGAAGGGATCTGAGATTTTTGTCCTAAAACAAGTCTGGAAGAGCGCAATCTGAACAGTGATCACCACATTCCCACTGAGAGGACACCATTCTCCATTTCCTCACAGAAAGGATAAAAAGAGAAAGAAAAGGATGAACAGGTAAATTCAGTTAGTAATCATAACTGTAATTGTTAATAGGATGAACTCACCCATAAAATGGAAGCTAATAGCAAAATGGGTTAGAAACTAGAATACAACAATATATTGTTTACAAGAAGCACACTAAAAACAGAGAGAGATGCAGAGTTTAAAAAAAAGGGGGGGGGGCTGATTCAGAGCCTATTATCTTTCAGCTAAGATTCTTTGAGGCTGGAAAATTGTTTCATTCTGTCTTTTTTTGTATTCTGTCACAGAAGTACAGAATTGTCAGAATTCTTTTAGAGACTTGATTTAACACTTTTTCCAAGGGAAACTGGGGCGAGCTCAGGCAACATCCTGGTTTCTCTCCACAACTTTCCCTAGGTCTAAATAAACTTTTTTTGAAAATAGTATTT
Source organism: Dromiciops gliroides (assembly GCF_019393635.1). Classification (NCBI taxonomy): domain Eukaryota; kingdom Metazoa; phylum Chordata; class Mammalia; order Microbiotheria; family Microbiotheriidae; genus Dromiciops; species Dromiciops gliroides. The sequence goes on along the minus strand of NC_057863.1, from coordinate 232,550,124 downwards.
TTTTTCCAATTACATGTACAATTTTGAGTTTCAATTTTTTTCCACCTCCAGAAGCCAGCAAACAATCTGATATAGGTTATAAATTACAATCATGTTAGACATATTTCCACATTAGTAATGTTGTGAAAGAAGAACAGAAGTAAAACAAAAACATGGGAAAGAAGAAAAAGAAAATGAAACAACAATAAAAGTGAAAATAGTATGTTTCTCTCTGCATTCAGATTCCATATTTCTTTTTCTGGATGTGGAGAGTATTTTTCTTCATGAATCTTTTGGAATTGACTTGGATCATTATATTGCCAAGAAGAACTAAGACTATCACAGTTAATCATCACACAATGTTGCTGTCATTGTGTATAATATTCATTTCACTGCTCATTTCACTCAACATCAGTTCAGGAAATTCTTTCCAAGTTTTTCTGAAATCTGCCTGCTCGTCATATCTTAGAGTACCATAGTATTCAAGTTCAGCTCTAACCCCAGAATGGCCACCCTAGAGCAATGTTATAACCATTACATTTCCTTCATAAAACATGTTTTGCTAATATTCTGCCCTTCCTCAAATTATCTTGTGTTAATTTATTTGTGTTTGCATCATATCCTGGCACTAGAATGTAAATTATACTTTGAGAGCAAGGATTATTTTGGTCTATCTTTATATTCCCAATTCTTAGCTCAGCACTTTGTACTTAATGGGCATCTCATAAATATTCGTTGAATTGAATTGTATCCCCTCTACCTTTATTTGGCAGTTTCTGATCCAGAAAGTATTAAAGGGGATGGCAGTACCCTAAAAGAGAGAAAGTAATTGCAAAATGTATGTTAAAAGTGATGAGCTTTAGAAATAAGTAAAAATGCTATTGTGTTTGGGTGAAATTAAAACTGTATAATGAGGCTAAACTCTAATTAAATTGTCACTATCTTTGTTGCTTCACTTCCCATCACTGCTGATTACAAAGATTTTGATGAGTAAACAACTTTTGTTTCTTCCAACCTCTCTTCTTCTATCTGCCCAATCTATTCAGTATAGCCACAGTCCATGTGATAGTTCTGATTCAGCCTCCTTCTCTAAGATAAATTGGGAAGCTTCAATCACTGGATTATGACATGGTCTTTCTGAATATAAATGAATTGAAGGAAAGGAAGAAAACCTTCAACATAAAAGGAAACTATCTTCACATCAATTGATTGTTGTCAAGAAATTATGGTGGCATATATGGCCTTGAATGGACATTTGTGAAAGTATTTCATTTCTAAAAATATGTCATTTTAGATGCTTGCTTCATATTTTGTTTAACTAGTAGCTTGGTTGTGAAAAGGCTACAAATGACTATTTTTAATTATAATCACATAAAAATAGAATTACAGCTTCCAACTTAGTCTTAATCACCTAAGCAAAAAATAAAGATAGTATACCATTAATTTTGGCACTTATTCATATAGTGTTCTATTTTGTTATCCAACTACTTCATGAAGTGCCTCGCTTGCTATATTGTAAGCTCCTTAGGGACAGGGGATAGGTCTTACATATTTTTTGTATCACTCATCAGGGTCATACTTGGCAGGATTTGAGGTCTGGAGTCATACACATTTAATTTCAATGAAATTTTTGTTACATTAAACAAAGAAAGTGGGTAAGGGGAATATAAATCACAAAAGTAAGCCTGAGCGTTTTGCATGGAAGAGGGATTTTCCTTTGTGATGGAGAGGCAATGTATGAGTTATTTGTAGGTATGAGCCTAAAGTCCTATTGAAGTACCAGCTACTACCTCCTTACTCCATAACTGTCAATTTCCTGAAGACACTGCCCAAAATCAATATCTTGGACCCATTAGGGCACAGAGCCCTGAGTGGTCCTGGGTTCTTCTTGTAGTCAGAAGCAATTTCAGGAACCCTGTACTTGCTCAGTAAATGCACAAAGAATTGAACTGAATTATATCATTTAGCAAATTGTTAATCATCCTCTCTCCAAGTCCCAAATCAGAGATTGTTCATTTTTAACACAATTATCTTCTTTTCACTGTAAAATAACAGAAACAGAATAATACAGAGGAAAGAATATTAGATTTGGACTTAAAAAGAAAGAACACAAAACTCCTAGATTTAAATCCCTACTGTGCTATTTACTAACTGTATGACTTTAAGTAATATGCCTAAACCTACTCAGCCTTTATTTCCTCATTTATAGAAGTAAAGTTAAAGAAGTGTTTATTAAGAGCTTACTACTTATAAGGCACTGTGCTATATACTGGGGATTCAAAGAAAGGTGGCATATACTCCCTGCTCTAAAGATGCTCAAAGTCAAATCGACGAAACAATATGTAAATATGTACAAATGTGACATTTTCTACAGGATAATTTGAAGATAATCAATAGAGGGAAGACATTATCATTAAGGGATATTGGGAGAGACTTCCTGTAAAAGGTTAGATTTTATTTGGGACTTGAAGAAAGCCAAGGAAACCAGGAAATGGAAATGATGAATGAGAAAATTTCAAGCGTGGGGAAGTTATTGAAAATGCACATTGTTGGAACGCAGCATTCTACATGGGGAACAGCAAGAAGAATAGTGTCATTGGATCACAGAGTGCTTGGAAAAAAGTATAAAAATCCTGGCAATGTAAGAAGAGAATAGGCTATGAAGGAGCTTCAAAGTCAGAGGATTTTATATTTGATCTCAGAGGTAATAGGGAGCCACTGAAATTCATCTAATATGATGTGACATTATTGATGCATTTTAGAAAGAACAATTTAATAGCTGAATGTAGGACAGAATAGAATGAAGAGAGATTTGAGGCAGGTTATTGCAATAACCCAGGTATGAAATGATGAGGATCTCTTTTAGGATAATAGCATTTGAAAGAGGAGATAACAGAGTATATTTCAAGCATATTATGAAGGCAGAATATAGAGAATTTGGCAACTAATTAGAAGTGAGGCTTGGTGGTGGTAAGAGAGAATGAGAATTCCATGATGACATCTAGGTGGTACGACTACATAACTGGGAGGATGGTGGTACCCTCAATGATAATAGGAAAGTTTAGAAGAAGAGAGAACTTTGCAAGAAAGATGAGTTGTTTTGTAGGGTATGTTTAAAGAAGAAGTATGTTAGATAATGTCTATGTTTTAAGGAATCATAGTACCATAGTTTTAGATTCTGAGCTGGAAGGAAACTTGGAGGCCATAAAATCCACCACATTCATTTTACATATGAAATCAGTGAAGCCCAAAGAGTTCATGACTGACCCAAGGTCTCATAAGCAGCAAGTAACAGACAATTTTTACTCCTGTGGCCTATGAATATAGATACTTTAGAGCCAGAATTAGGCTGAGCTACTATTAAAGTAGAGGGAGAGATAAGTTGCCACTGGTTTAAAAATATGAAGAACTACTTTCCTTGAGTTTATTATAGCCTGTCTTAAGGCTGAGGCAGTCAAAGTGTGTTTTTCTATTATTGCCTTCTTTAGTAATCTCCAGTACTCTAAAAATAGTATTCAAATGAATCTGTTAGCTTATTGATGCAAATATTTCCTCCAAGAAAGCTGAATGGGTCCCATCCTGGGTGCCTCTTATCCATGTTCTCCTATAAGTTCACCCTACGGGTTTCAAATTATGTGTGGAAAGCCTTCATCACATTCTCTTGATATTTCAAGGATAACTATGGAACACCCAAGCTTCCCACTGATCATCTTTTGTTCTGACTAAATCACCAATCCATCTTCTTTTTGAATTATACGTTTCTTTGAAAATATTCTATATTCTGTTTCTACTTTATATATAGTTCCTTGTTTGTAGACTTTCCATTGCTCTCTGGATCAAAATAATTTTTAATTATTTTGAAATAGTGGTCTATGATTCATAGCAATATTGTAATGACTGTAGTGATGCCATCTGCTGGGGAGTTACTGTTGGAAAGCTCCACCATGAGGAGAAAGCGTCTGAGGGCAAGCCATGCAGTCAGACCCTTGGCGTCAAGAAGTGAGGCATCAGGAAGTGACATTTGCTCATGGGTATTGTCTATCAAACCTACCAGCCAATCAACTTGAGGAACCTCCCATTTCTGGGAGGAGGATGCAAAGTAAGAAGCCAATGCTGGTGGAGGGCTTTGTACTCTTTTGGTTGGAGACATTGGCTTGGTGGAGGACTTCAGGTGGGAGTTTAGGAAAGCTAGGATTTCCATGCTATAAGAAATCTGTTCTCAATCTTTCTCTTTCTTTTACTATCTTTTAATAAACCTTAACTCATTTATCAGTGATTTTAGCCAGTTCCCCCCCCCAAAACTGGGGGGACAGATTAGAACCCACATTTAGAATTTTAAATTACACAATATAATAATACTGATAAAATATTGATATTAAAAAGATGAACATTGATTTCAGGGAGAAGTTTCAAATCATTAAATGAACTTTGTAATTTCCCCATAGGCTCTTTTATTTAATTCTAGACTTAGCTCATTGTCCATTTTCAATGATTGTACAAGAGAAAGCTAGATAGGTAGGTACATAGATAATAGATAGATGATAATGTATAGATAATGATGATGATGGAGATACATGATAGATGGATAGACAGACATACAGACAAATAGATGATAGATAGATAGATAGATAGATAGATAGATAGATAGATAGATAGATAGATAGATAGATAGATAGATAGATAGATAGATGATAGGCAGGTAGGCAAGTAGGCACACAAGCAGTGATAGAAAAGGGAGGGGAGAAAATTAGATTAGTCAAACAAATATTTAATTAAGTACTTAGTTTGTGATAAGCACTAGGCTAAGTGCTACAAAAACAAATATAAACAAAAGTCACTGCCTTCAAGCAGTATACATTCTACGAGGTAATACAACATTTGTAGATAAGTAAATATAGGCTATATATACAAATTAATACCAAGAAATACAGTAAAAGCTATTAAAACTAGGGGAATAAGAAAAGGTAGCTAAGTGGAAATGGCGCTTGAACTAATCTTTAAAAGAAGCTAATAGTTGTGAAAAACAGAGGTAAAAAGTGAAACCTTTCTATACATAAAAGAGCCTTCTCAAAGGCAGAGGCATGAGATCTAATGCCAGGCTCAAAGAAAGACAGTTTGGCTGTGGAATAATAAATATGAAGGGTAGTAATGTACAATCTTCCTGATAAGATGGGCTAGAGTTAGATTGTAAAGTATTATAAATGCCAGAGAAATGTATGCTTTACTCTAAAAGCATTGGGGAGTCACCAAAACTTCATGAATAGGGGGTGACATGTTCAGACCTGCATTTTAGGAATATCACTATCATCTGTGTGGAGATGAATTGTAGAAAGGAGGTAAAGGATACAAATAGATTAAATAGGAGGTTGACAAAATAATCTAGGGAAGAAGGGACAAGGGCTGAATTAACCCATTATTCATATAACTGCATATCACAGTCTGTATAATAAACATTCTTCCTGTTTTTTTTTCCCCTATATGAGTGAATAGACCAAATTATTTTGAATGGTTATGAACCTTGTCCAGGAGATTGTGCAATGTTCTGGGATTTGTTGTTACCATAATGATAACATGATCAAATATGAGCACCAGGAGGACTTCATTATGTGTCCAGAGTCCACAACTTGTACTCTACATAATAATATGTTCATGATAATCTACTGAAGAGGTAGGAGAAGTTTAGGTTACAAAGAACCTTGGATGCCAAACAGAATTTTGTATCTGATCCTGGAGACTACAGGGAAACACTGGAGTTTACTGAGTAGGGGGTTGATATAGGGGGTTGAGTAGGGGTAATTGTTTTACATCAGAGAAAATGGAAATTTAACAGTTAATTTTCAACAAAAACCTTTGCATATTTGGTGGACAGGATGGGAAAATGAGTATTATATCTCAGAAAGAACAGCCTGTAATACCCTATCCCCATTTGGTTCTGTTTACCTTTGTGAGGTGTGTTTTCAGCTATGTCAACCATTAAAATGAAATAAACTGAAATTACAACAAGCCTTTCAGTGGGGCTCAGGGCCTAGCCACTGACTTGCACTAGAGGATGGGACCTCCCTGCTGGTTTGTACTGAGACAGGGCCTCCCTATTGTTCTGTCTTACGGGTGGGGGTCTCACTGCTGACTTTCCCTAGGGACAAGGCCTTATTGCTGGCTTGCTATGGAGATAGGGTCTTTCTGCTGGCTGGCCACAGGGGTGGGGTCTCACTGAAGGGTGGGGTCTTGCTGACAACTGGTCCTAGGGTCAAGGTATCACCACTGGCTGACCCTGGGGGCAGGTTCTTGCTACAGACTGGCCCTTGGGGTGGGGTCCGCATTTGCTTTAATATGAGTATCTGTGACATTTATTTCACCTTACTATTAAGTAGATAAGAATTATTAAGATCTAGAAGTGTCATTATTATAAGTGGCTTATTTCCTGTAAATGTAAGTACATCTGTAAGGGCTAAAGAACTAAGGTAATGAGTAAGGTATTTACTCTACAATAAGGTTACTCCCTGCTCCCTGAGTATATTAGAATGTAACCATGTGGCAAAATCCTTTTCCTGGAACCTAGACCTAGCAGTGTGAGAGCAGGTTGGAGTAAGAGAACCAGCCCAAAGAATGAGCAGGATTCCATATCCCCTGCATGAGAATTTTGAGGTTTTCCAGTGTGGGTGGCCATTCCACTGATGTATTATAGAGGAATCCTTCATAATTTTGATTAATGCATAAGAGAAGTACCTTCTGGACAAAATGCCATGAACCAACCTTTCACATGCAAAGGAAAAGCATCATTTTTTTCCTGTAAATCTCTGTGGGCTATACCTAACTACTTCCATTCTTTCAGTTTTAAAAATATTAATGATAATTAGGTTGGCCATTGGCTAACATTAATTATGTAAATATAGTATTTTCTGAAAAATATTGAACTCCTTGATTAGAAGCTGATACTTTAAAAGTATTGTTTTTCATCCAGTTACCAGTGAAAACCATTTTGGAAATCATAAAATCTAAGAAAGCAAATTACAGAGGGGCATAACACTGAGTAAAACCATCACTGTTCTCTAACTTATTATTAATACTCAAAATTATAAATCACCATACACCAAGAGATGTATTGTAGAAAATGGTTTTCTTATTCAATATTTCTAATCTGTATTTTTCAACCCCTGGGGCTTTTTTTCTTCTGCAAGTGTCCAGAGCTTTAAATAAAAGAATAGCAATGATTGGATTTTCATTCATTTTTCTTTTTAGGCTTAGATATTTAAGGCTGTAGAAAGAACAGAGAACACAAGAGAAATTAGTCTAGTAGAACTAGTCTATGAAAATCATCCTGGGTCACCTGAAGTCATTATCTGGTTCAACACAATGAAAAACTAGGGAATGCCTTTGGAAGTGGAAAATTAACTGTTCCTTACCCATCCTGTTATTGTGTATTTGGCAATGGTAAACTATATCTATATGGTGCAACAATATCCAAATCATCCTATATTTTCCACATAGGGAAAAATACATTGAAGATCCATCTAGCCCGATACTCTCATTTTATAACTGAGGAAAAGAAGTCTAAGAGGTCAGCAATTTCCAGATATTTTTGGTCCATCGTCCCTATCATAAAATAATGTTGATCACACTCTGAATATTCTTCCTTATTCAAAAATTACATACATGTTCTATTATGCTAATTCTGATATATATTATATTAAAATAGTAATATTTTAAAAGCATTTTATGTATCATTGGCACAAACAACATTTCTTTATACATTTTTTTTGTGAGAGTAATGTAATTGTGCTTCATTATTTTTGAAAATCTTGGTTTGACACATTGCGACATTGCTTTTTGGAGTTCTAATTTCAGTTTATTTCATTTTAATGGTTGACATAGCTGAAAACACACCTCAAAAAGAAAAACAGAACCAAATGGGGAAAGGGTATTACAGGCTGTGCTTCTTTCTGAGATGTAGTATTCATTCTCCTATCCCATCCACCAAATATGCAAAGTTTTTTGTTGAAAATTAGCTATTGAATTTCCATTTTCCCTGATGTAAAAAAATTGTCCAGGAAAACTAATCAGAAGGTATTGAATATTTCTATTTTTACCAAATGGTTTCAAATCCTGGTGATGTTCTCTATTTTAGAAGATTTCTAAATAGTTTAGAATTTCAAAGTGTGCAGACATCAGACTTTTTTTTTTTTTGAGAGAGAGTACATCTCTTAGAAGAGAGGGTGAATAACTGTGTCAAATGTTACTGAGAGGTCAAAAAGAATGAGCATCGAGAATAGGCCATAATATATGGCAGCTAAGACAACATTGCTATGTTTGAAGAGAGCAGTTTCAGTTGAGTGAAGAGAAATAATGAGGATTTTCAGGACCTGGAAAACTGGAAGGTTGTTGGTACCCTTGAGAGAAATACAGAAGAAAAAAAGAGAAGTTTGGGAGGAAAGATAAGTTAATGAGATCTATAATGGAAATAGTAAACCAAATGGTGCTTACTCATCCTGTTCTACTCACTTTCCCACCAAAACAAAACAAAACTTCAAAGATAGAGACATCTGATTCACAGGCAGTCACTGTCCCAGAATGCAAAGCCCACCTGCTGAAGCACCTGTAAGCAGCTATAAAGTGATCTGGGGTAGGGACAATGAAGTGATGTCATATGCTGGAATGGGGGAGTTAATGAGGAGTTTTGTTGCCTGTGGGGTTGCTGTGGGTGCCAGGAACGACATTAGGATATAAGTGCCTATAACAGGGTTCAACAACTGGGTTATGGGGAGCCAAAAGTTAGAGGGTGAAGAGATTGCAAGTTTTGAGTTATTATGAGTGAAGAAGATGGTGTGCTTGCATTGTAGATAGGCCCATAATTAGTTATCCCAGGGAGAGTGTGGCATATCTAGGGAAATGCTAGTAAATGTTTAACAAATTGACCCTCTACAAATTTTATACCCATGCATACATGCACACAAAATATACTTTTTAAGTTTAATCTACATTATTAACAATTCCTCCATCCTCTATTAAGTCTAGACAATTAATAAAAAAATAAATTGCACCTTGATTTGTAGCATGTGCAAATTTCTCACAATTCAATCTCCAGCCATTTAAGTGGGTTCCAGCAACTCAGATACTCCTGGATTTATCCCATCTTCCCACTTTCTGAACAATCAATCATACACATCATTTGAAATAAGGCCATACCTGTTTGGAGACAGAACAAGAGACTACAACCTCCAATTTGGAGGACACTGGACTACAGAAATGAAATCTCTGAACATTAGAGTTAATCCAGGATCTGCCTTGGTAGTATAACTAAGTTTTGGTGATTTAAGGAGGTCACCAAGATCTTAGTTTTTTATATGAGATGTTTGGGGAAGGGAGAGTAAGAGTATTAAAGACATGTCGTATTTGAATGAATTCCTTAGTGTTCCATTCCTCATTGTCAATGAAGTAAAGCATTATCATGTAATAATATCTGATCTAATGAAAACAGGTCCAGAGAAAGGAAGTAAAATTCAAAGACAAAGAGAGGGAAGGAAGTCATTCAAGGCATAAGGGATAATGTGATTAATGGTAATTTCAGGAAATAGAGAGGTATCCAATTAGTCTGAAGCATTTAATGTATGAAGGGTAAATAATAAAAAATCAGACAAGAGAAGTAGGGTGATATTAGTTTGTAAAGGGGCTTGAGTCAAAGAAGAAAGTTTGAACTGGCAATAGAGAGTCATCAAAATGAATAGGCTTTACCAAATTTATACATGAAAAGGTTATTCTGGCAGCAGTAATGAAGGGTAGATTAGTTGTAGGAGCTGGGGGAGTAGAGTTAGTGGAAGGGAAAGATATATTAGAAGTCTTTTTCTTTGTTCCAAAGAAGGAATGATGAAGTTTTAAAATGAGTGGTGGAAATGGATATAAAGATGGGATTGATGTAAGAGATATTGTACGGGGAGAATTTATAAGACTGCATATTTGAATAGCAATAAGAGGTGGGAAGAAGGAAGAATGAGAAAAGTGACCATAATTACGATGATAATTAATTTTATACCACAATTTAAGATTTGCAAGCATTTTGTATACATTATGTTTTTCAACAAGCTAGAACAGCTGAGTAAATGGTGATGTTTAGGTGAAAATAATTAACTACTTACATCTGATGTGCTAGTAGGATATCACAGTAGAACCCAGAAGAGAGATTAGGGCTAGAAATGTGGTAGTCATTTTTATAGAGGTGGTATGTGAAGCTACCTACAAGAGGGAATGAAATTGCCAAATGGGCAAAGAGAAGAATGCTAAAGATTTCAAAAACTTTGGGGAATGCTGACGTTAAAAAGGATGACTCAGAGAGAGAATAGTTACAGAGGGTAGAAGAAAAACAGGATATTTTTAGGTAGCTGAAGCCAAGGAAAAGGAGACGAATCAAGTAACAGAATGTGCTAGTAGCATGAAGAACTGCAGAGAGTTCAAAGACAGATAAGGACTGGAAGGGAAAAAAAGCAAAACAAGGCCAATGTTTTACTGGATTTGGTGAGGGAGCAGTTGCCTCAGGGTCAGTACTTCAATTCTCATTGCTTGTAACAGAAAGCATAGGGGATTGAACTAAATGTTTCTGTGCCACCAATTCTTTTTTTTTTTTTTTTTAGTGAGGCAATTGGGGTTAAGTGACTTGCCCAGGGTCACACAGCTAGTAAATGTTAAGTGTCTGAGGTCATATTTGAACTCAGGTACTCCTGACTCCAGGGCCGGTGCTCTATCCACTGCACCACCTAGCTGCCCCGCCACCAATTCTTTCAGTAACTATTTTAACCAAATCACTGCATCCATCCATGACCATGCTCTCTAGTTTTGTGTGCATCTTCTCTCATGCTACCCAACACACTGATCCAAGAGAATGAAAGTTCTTGATCCCCACTCTTATTCGTAGACTGTCACTTTATCATTTTCACTCAATAACTTCTCCTTTCAGATTTTCTCTTCCTATCTCATTCAGATCCTTGCCACAGTTATCTACTCCCTCCCTTATCAAGAATCATAGTCTTTCTTTCCATACCCAATCCTTGCCTTTATATCAGGGGACTTCAACAACAGCCTATGTTGATGTTTCCACAAATATTTTGCCATAAAAATTAGTTTTCCAATTCATCAACTTTGTCAATTCACATTGTTCATTTGCTCTCTTTGATTCCTTTGCTCCATCTAATATACAACACTGAAGGCAAGTCATACAATTGATCTGAAGGTTACCCATGAAGATTCATTTCCATGGTCAAAAGAACCAAAATTTATTTATGTAGATAAAATTTCCTTTTATTATATATCTTCCAGTGCTTTGCTCTGTGACTTCTTCTTCCTCACTATATAATCTCTAGTTCTTTTACCCCTCAGTGACCTCCTATGCCATAATTTCTGCTTTGACTTCACTTTCCATCCTTCACAATCTTGTACTTGTAATTAACCAGTTCAACTTTATTGTGTTTTCTTCTCTTGCCATCTCTGTGCTTTTGTCCTACTGTCCCTCATGCCTAGACATGCCTTGATTACCCTCAACATCATCCTCTTCCAGTTCAACTCACATGCTCCTGAAGAAGCTCATACAACTCTGCTTTCTAAGTCCACTATAAATTTATGTTATTGAATTTCAAATTGGCTGCCATTGCTGCAAGGCAATCCTTTTGTTTTACCCTAATTACCTCCCTTTTACATATTTTAAGGCTATTCTAAGTCTTCTCCTTCCTAAAGACTCACATACTACACCCACTCATTCATTTCCACTAAGAAAATTGAGTCCATTATACATGAATATCCAGTTCTTTCTACCAAACATCTCAGAGCCCTTGGAAATCTCTCTGGAGCACTCTCTCTCTCTCTCTCTCTCTCTCTCTCTCTCTCTCTCTCTCTCTCTCTCTCTCTCTCTCTCTCACACACACACACACACACACACACACACACACACACACACACACATTTTCCCCCCTTTTTACTTGTCTCCAACATAGATGTGTCCTTTTCTTTTGCCAACCTATTCCTGTAATTTTACTCTTTATTCTATTCCATCCCATTTTTTTTTCTTCCAGGTGGTTCCCCAAATCATACCCATCTCTTTAAATTTTAATCTTTTCTTATCTACTAGCTCATTTCCTACTGCCAATAAACATACATAAAGAAGCATAATTAGAGAAGGAGGTAAAGGCATTAGAATTAGAAGGAAGAATAAGTTTAGATGGAGTGAGGCATTGGTAGAGATGGACTAAAAGGAAACTTTAAATGGATAGAGCAAAAATTATAAATGGGATTTTTATAATGTTTGATTTTATTAATACCTGGTATAAGGAAAAATTTCCTAACAATTGGAATTATCCAAAAGAAGAATGGGATAATATCCAAAAGTGAAATGAAGGAGAAGATTTCCCCCAGATGTTTACACAAAGGTTAAATAACTATACATCAGGTATGTTAGAAAGAGCATCTCTTTTCAAATAGAGATTAAAATACTGCCATTTCCCCCTATAGAATGTATTTATCATCTCCACCCTGCTAGGTGATGGGAACACAGAGCAAAAAACAAAAGAAAAAATGATATATGCCATCCCTTCCAACTCTGAAAATCTGTAACTGTGATGTCTTTTTAACTATTGGATATCACAAGCTTAGCATGAAGGAGCTCAAATTTGAATCAACTAATTTGTTTTATTAAAAAGGTTTGAACATGTTCACGAATGAGTTTTCCATATTTGTGGGCAAAGCTACCACAATGCTTTCTTTCTGTCTAAGTGTGTCTCTAACATGCATAGAAAGAAATCATAAATTTTGATAGGCCATTTTCAGAGATGCTTGCTAGGCTTGTGGATCTATGTTTAAGGTACTGGGGTATGTGTGGATGATGGGTGTGCCAGGGAATGATAAACAGTTTTCTCCTTCATACCTTTGTTTTACTACATACAATGTTCTCATTTTGACAAGAGGTTTTTACAGCCACTGATTTGATTGTCTAACAAGCAACATAAAAATCAGTATTTCAAGCTGGGTCCTATAGGAAACAAGAGCAAATTGAATCATTACCCAAATCCTCTGCTGGTGCAGTCTTTGTCATGAATACTGCATTTTCTGTCTGTATTTCTTGTATTAAAAAAATTCTTTAAAACCTAAGTATGCACCAACCAACAGCAAGTCAAGAAATTAATTCATCCTTTTATTTCTTGTCTTTCAATGATTTATGCCCCAAAGCAAGAGATTTGATTCCAAAATGTCATATTTGACTAACAGCACTGGGTGATGGTACTCTAAAGTCAAGTGTAAAGGTAGTAAGATGGAATAGAGGTTGTGAGGAGAGAAAACACAAAGGAGACAAGAGTTGTGTTTAGTAAATATTTACATTCAGTCCCTGCCTCAGAGTAGAAATTTGCCTGCAAGAGACTTTACGCTTTCAAGGCCATACCCAGGGAATTATTTCTGGTGTCATTTTGGAGTGTGAAGCAATTCATGTCAAAAGAGCTCATTCCTTGTTTCACAAATATAAGATGTGTAAAAGAGCTGTCTGCAAAGGAGGCCAGCCTTAGATTAAAGATTCTTCATAAGTGCAACTCACTGGGGGTTTAGGGCCACTCTTTCTTACCTCCTCCAACATACTCATGGTGTGTGTGTGTGTGTGTGTGTGTGTGTGTCTGTCTGTCTGTCTGTCTGTCTGTCTGTCTGTCTGTCTGTCTCTGTGTCTATGTATGTTAGTGCATGTGTGCATACACATGAGTTAACTCCATTCATTTGTGATCAGTGCTGTACTGCTTGGTGAAAGTGCTCTGCCACAGCTTTCTACATATGTATTCTGTCTTCCCAACACATATTGTGAGCTCTGGAGGGGAGAGACTAGGCCTTCTATTTCTGTGTGTTCTCCCCTCCCACAGTGCTTAGTGCTTTTCACACAGTAGGCACTCAATAAATGTTGCTGACTGACTAACTTCAGCCAGCAGGAGTTCTCTGCTGGAGCTCTCTGCTACTATTCAATCTCCTGAAAATGGTGGGTTTCTGCCCCAAGGTTACAGAGTAAGATCAAGGTTACAGAGTAACATCATGTGAGGTTTCATACCCAACTCCAGAACATGCTGTGGGTTCCACTGAGATGCTAGTTTCAATTAATTGTGATTTGGTTACTAACCTAGAAATGATTTCAGTGGAACACCCCAGTGGGGGCATGGAGACAGGCCTCTTGAGAGCTGGCATATTCTACAATAACTAGCATAGTTCTTAGTTTAGAAATGTACTTACAGCTTCCTTGTAATGACAAGAGCCCTGCAAGAATCCCTGCAAGAATTACAATTGCTTAATCACCACACAAACAAACAAATAAAAATATTAGAAGACATCTCTATCGCCTCATATCATTTTTGCATTTGGCTTTCTTTATATTATTCACTTGACAAATCTCTTTAAAGAAATCCTCACTGCCAGAGATGGAAGAAAATTTCTGCCCCATGTCACGTTTTCATAATTACCTCCTCAAGCTCTGTTTTCTTTTAGTTATGAATTTATTTAGAAAAAAAAGCCTGCTCATCAATAGTTTAGAAATGAAAAATTGAAGTGTATTTTTATATATAGAAAAATAACATGTTGCAGGAATCCCATTAGGACAGGAGACTCTCTCATGAAACCTTCAAATCATTTTCCCCCTTGGGCATAAATTCAAGTTTTCATCTCATTTTAAGATCTATCAAAAACATAAACCTCATTAACAGCCACAGTTAGGTGAATATTTTTCTCTTTTCTTACCTCACAAATCCCAATATTTGTATAAGTGATACTTTAGAAACACAAAAACCTGTAAATCATGGAAGATATCTTTATAGCAGGATATGTTTAAGCTAGGCACTTATGAACAAGAGTGATTGATGTTTTGCAACTTCACTGGAGGTTTGGAAAGTAAGAATTAGACTTAAGTACCTAGACATGCATAGCATCACTATGAAACAGAAGCGAGGTTTCAGATACCAGAACCTTTAGTTTGATTCTCTATAAACCACCAGGCTATTTAGCCAATTCCATGAAATAAGCGAATGACTCACTGGGGTAAAAATAGTTGTCAAGTAAATGCAACATATGTAAGCTGATGGAAGACAGTAGCTACTTTCATGTTTGCTTTTGTCTCTCTAGAAGCAAAAAAAAAAAAAGAGTAGCTTTTACATAGTGAGCACTTAATAAATGCATGTTGAATTGAATTGAATTTGGCATTTATTAAAAATTATGATGCAGGAGACATTGTGCTAGACACTAGAAATAAGAGAAGAAAGGAAAGAAATAAGCATTTATTAAGTGTCTACTATGTGGCAGGCACTGTGCTAAGTAAGCACTTTACAACTATTATCTCATTTAATCCTCTCAAAAGTCTGGGAGGTAGGGGTTATTATCTCTATTTTATAGATGAATAAACTGAGACAAAGGTTATGTAATTTGTCTAGCATCTATGTAAGTGTAATTGTCTATGATCAGATTTGAATTCAGGATTTCCTGTATTTTAGCCTAGCTGCCTCTAAAATGCCCCTGAAGGAGCTTAAATAAATAGACTTTGATTTCTCTGTGCTCCTATAATCATGTTAATGTTGTTATTTCTTCCAATGACACTATTAACAACCTAATAATTTCTTCTCTTTCTGTGTGACTCTTGCCCATGCCTTTCTTATGTGTATAAATCATTGGGGGACTAGGTTGGGTTTTCTAAAATATTACTAAATTATATATTAATGGCTATTGCACCAATTTGGGCAGTAAGCGTTTATTATTAATATCACATATTATTAATGTAATGACCACATGTCTCCCTGAGGTCCCCACTAGTCACAGGCTTACAGGCCTAAACAATTACATACCCAGTGTACTGAGTCAAGAGGGCAAGGAGAGGACATGTGGAGAGATAAAGAGAGTCCAGGGAAGAAGAGAGAGCAATCCTCTCATGACCCAGGCTTTTTATCCTCTTTTTGGTAGAGGCGGTCACCATACACTGATATAAGCTAATTGGTTAGCATCATTCACTCCATTGATTGATATGACTTGGGGGGGGGGGAGGAGATCAAATTTCAACTATCTAGTTGTGCTTCTTACCCTAGCTAATCAGAAGAATCAATCTGCATTCCTTTTATTAAGCTGTCTTGGGAAGAGCTAGATGGCTCAGTGGATAGAGCACTGGTCTTGGAGTCAGGAGCACCCGAGTTCAAATCCGGCCTCAGACACTTAACACTTACTAGCTGTGTGACCCTGGGCAAGTCACTTAACTCTAATTGCCTCACTAAAAAAAAAAAAAATTAAAAAAAGATGTCTGGGCAGGTTTCTGGTGTGAGGGAGAAAGAGTAGCAAAAACTAATGTCTGGGTTTCTCCTAGAAATCCATTATTACTAATTATTTTCTCACACTTACAAATTCCCCAACCGGGGGTACACCCAAAATATCCAGGGTTTTCCCTTAGATAATTTGATGTCACATGAATACCAAAGTAGACTACAGGCTGAACATTTGCTATCCCTTGCTCTTATTTCATGGCAAGCCCATCTCCTTTCCCAGTCATACATTTCACCACATTCTTAAAAACATTAATATGTATACTACAAGGGAAATTGAGGAAAGAGAGATCACTAACAACTGGGGTGACCTAGAAGACTTCATGGAAGAAGTGACACCTGAGCTAAGCAATAAAAATATTAAAGTAATTGGAAAAGTGGAGGTAAGAAATGGTTTGTTTGAATTCATGAAGCAGAAGATGTAATGGGGTCTTTTCCCGGCCTTGACGCCACCGTGGTCGGATTCTCTGTGGGCCCCGCCACTCCTGCAGCACCCGCAGCGCCAGGCCGCGATCTCCACACCAAACCCGAGTAGAGCCTAGACCGCCGAGATGCGCTACATGGCCGCCTACCTCCTGGCCATCCTCGGCGGCAACGACCCCCCCAACAGCAAGGACCTGAAGAACATCCTGGACAGCGTGGGCATCAAGTCCGAGGAGGAGTGCCTGATTAAGGTCATCGACAAGCTGAAAGGCAAGAACATCGAAGATGTGATCATGAAGGGGAGCAGTAAACTGCCGGCCTCCATGTCCTTGGGTGGTGCCGTCGCTGTTCCTGCCAGTGCTGGCTTTGCTGCCTCAGCTGCTGCCTGTGCTGCCCCTGCTGCTCCAGCGAAGGAGGAAAAGAAGGAGGAGTCAGAAGAGTCTGATGATGATGGGCTTTGGTCTCTTTGACCGAACAACCACACTGATCCTGTTGTGAATAAACATGGAGAAGGAGAAGGAGGAGGAGGAGGAGAAATGGTGAGTTCAGATAAAATCAAGGAGCTGATTTGGCTGGAATATTACTGTTCATGGAGAGAAGTAGTATACTCTAATCCTGGTATCTATGTTATAGAAAGCTTCAAAGTCAGGCTGAGGAGTTTGAATTTTATAGAGAAGACTCAAAGTTTTGAAGTCAGAGTACGACATGGTCATACCTCTGTCTTTGGAAGATTATTTCAATAGCTGTTTGGAGAATAAATTGTAAATGGGGGAGATAGAGAAAGGATAATGCATAAGAGATTGTTGTTTGTCCTTCATTTTTAAAGAGGACCAAGGATATCACAGTGTGATGTCTTGACTTGTGTGTGAATTGGATTTAAGTGAGGCAGAGTTGCACAAAGTTGTCAGCCTCAATCTTCTTTCCAGAGTCATCAAAGTCCAGTGGCAAGACAAAAGTCAAGATGACTGGAGGTGGCCCCTGATACAGCATCTGCATCAGCTGCCTTCATGGCTATTAGAACAGATGGTTCTTATGTGCCCATTTTACCAGGGGAAGTTTTTATATGCTTGGAGGAGACATTCCTCCAGTTCACTGAGGCCTGTTGGTTACCTCAACCTGGTTTAGCCCATGTGACAAGATGGAATTAACAGAGTGTGGTTGCTCTGCATGCTATAGTTCTTTGGAGCCACAGGTGAGAGTTGGGGGACAGGCGAAAACCAAATGTGGATGAGCAGCCCTGAAAAGGGCTCAGCAGGGTGCTAGTCCTCCCTGAACACCTCATACACCCCACATAAGAGACTATCAGAGTAGTTTAGGGAAGAAATGGTGAGGTCCTGAAATAAGCATGATACTTATGTGAATAGAGAAAAGTAGCGGGACTTGAGAAATTCCATGGGGGTAGAATCAACATGATGATAATGATTGAATGCAGGAAGTAATGGAAGAGGAAAAAAGAGAGAATTTGAAACATTCATTAAAGGAAACAGAATACAGGGTCAATAAGGAAGGAAAAGAGATTGGTTGTACAACTGTAAAGGCCAGTATGAGATTAGACAGAATGAATTTGTCATGGAGCCAGCTGGTATAGTGGTATGTCTTTTTTACAATAACATTGAGGAGCTCAGGATTATAGGTAGAGACAGCAAATTGCTTGACAGTATTGCCCCATAATTTGACTGAATTAAATGGTTAATTCAATGCAATAGAAACACGAACTTCAATTATATTATTTTTTATTCACTCAACCAAAATCCATTTATAAATATGTGTAGTTTTATATCCTAAAGTATACCAAAGAAGAAGAAGAAAGCATAGTTCTTGCTCTCAAAAAAGCTTAAAATCTAGGTAAAATAAACATTTTCTTTAAAACTGTGTGATATACTGGAAAGAACACTTAGAGTCAAAAGACCTGTGTTCAAATCCCAGAGCTGTCACTTAATACTTGTAGAACCATATAAAGTTATTTAGTCTATCTGCTCCTCAGTTTCCTACTCTATAAAATGAGAGGTTAGATTCAAAGATCTCATTCTACATTATATGTTACAATTAAGACTACACAAGCAGTTAAAAATAATTAAATAGGGGGCATCTAGGTGGAGCAGTGGATAAAGCACTGGCCTTTGATTCAAGAGGACCTGAGTTCAAATCCTGGCTTAGACACTTGACACTTACTAGCTGTGTGACCCTGGGCAAGTCACTTAACCCTCATTGCCCTGCAAAAAAAAATAATTAAATAGTAACTATATAAAAATGCTGAACAAAGCAAGAGTGATTTGATTTGAATTTAATTAGAGAAGACTTCTTAGAAGAAGTGAGCCTTGAGGGTTTGGGAGAAAATTATAATGATGACGGGGCAGCTAGATGGCGCAGTGGATAGAGCACTGGCCCTGGATTCAGGAGTACCTGAGTTCAAATCCGGCCTCAGACACTTAACACTTACTAGCTGTGTGATCCTGGGCAAGTCACTTAACCCCAATTGCCTTACTAAAAACAAACAAACAAACAAAAAAACCAAATTATAATGATGACTAACAGTTGGGAGAGCATTCCAAGAGAGAAGAACAAGAGCAATCAAAATGAATAGGGTCTATACTAAGATCACTGAAGACACCACCAAGAAGAAAATAGAAGGGATATAAGGAATATAAGGTTTTCAGTCGATAAAGCAACCCTCACACGATTCTTTGCTTTCCACTTCATCCTACCATTCATTGTTATTGACATGCAAGACATGACTTGGTTAGGTAGATAGTACCAGTTGTTGGAAGCTCTTGAAGGTAAATCTGAATGAAAGGGAACCATCAAAAAGACTGTGGTGAATAAGACTTGCCCAGGGTGGTGACTGTTAAAAAAAAAAAGGTGATAGAGAGCCAAATCTATAGGGATCAAAATCTATTAGGAGAATTCATAGCATTTGGTAAATGATTTCATATAAGAGATTAGTGAAGAGATTAGAAACCCAATATTTGGGGCTTTGAGTGATGATGTCACTGCCAATGATTATTGTTTTATAGATATTCTGTAGATAGCACATCAAGTAAAAGGCCAAGGCTGCAAACGTACACTTGAGAGTCATAAACACAAAAATTATCGTTGAAAAAAAGTATAAGTAGCCTCTCAAAAGAAGTGACTATAGAGAAATTAGAAATTAGACTTAATCCCTGTAAGATAACTACAGATTGGGGTTCAGAAGAAATGATAGAGAAAAATATGAAGAATGAGTAATGAGGGGTAGCTAGGTGGCACAGTGTATAGAGCAGCGGCCCTGGATTCAGGAGGACCTGAGTTCAAATCCGGTCTCAGACACTTAACACTTACTAGCTGTGTGAGCCTTGGCAAGTCACTTAACCCCAATTGCCCTGAAAAAAAAATGAAAGAAAGAAAGAAAGAAAGAAAGAAAGAAAGAAAGAAAGAAAGAAAGAAAGAAAGAAAGAAAGAAAGAAAGAAAGAAAGAAAGAAAGAAAGAAAGAAAGAAAGAAAAAAGAATGAGTAATGAGAGGTAGACAATTAAGTGGCACAATAGATAAGAGTGTTGGAATTGGAGTCAGGAAGAACCATTTTCAAATCCTACATCAGGCCACTATTAGTGAATTTGTTGATTATTGGCAAAGCACTTAACTCCTCCCAGCCTCAGTTTCTTAATCTGAAAAATAGCAGTAATAATGGCACCTACCTCAAAGGAATGTTATAAGGATAAAACGAAATGGTATATGGAAAGTATGACATGAAGACTAGGGAGCACAGTGTTTCAAGGAGAAAATGGATTGGTGTCAAAATGTAGTTACAAGATTAATTAGGATAAAAGCTGATAAACTATTATTGGATGTGTCACAGAGGCATACACTGCTAATTTTAGAGTCAAGATTTCCATGGAATAATGAATCCAGATTCAGTTCTGAGACTAAAAAGATGCAGGCACATCTTAGAAACCTCTCATATCTTTGCCTTATTGACTGCACTAAGGTAGAAACTGGGAATATTTACTACTTCTCCCAATGGGTAGCACCTAGCTCACCTTATAAACACTTAGTCTCACAAAGATAAAAATATAAACAATTGTATCTTCAAATTAACGAACACTCAGATCTAAGACCACAGAAAGTGAAGACTTCTCCCCATAGTACTCAGCCTTTTCCCCAGAGATCTGGTCTCCATTTCTTACAGTGCAGCCTTGGGTTGTGCTTCAGCAAAAGGAGCGGTTCTGTTTTTTCATGTTCATTGTTCAATGCCTCCTATGGCTTCAAGAAGACTGAGATGAACAAGAGTGGTGGCTAATAAAAATGAGGAAAGAGGACCAAATCTTTGTGGTGTAATTAGAATCAGTAACAGATTGTTCGTCTTTCATTCTGGAAGAGGACCATGACATCAGGAACATGATGTCATCACTTTCAGGTAAAGTGGAGGCAAATTTCAAAATTTCATGTAACTTGTGATGCAGGGCTTTGCAAAGTCATCATCCTTACTCTCTCTCTGGAGCCATCTGAATTCACTGGCAAGATATAGATCAGGATGACTGCAGTTGGCCTCAGATGCAGAGGCATTGAGCTTTTTAAGCTAATGTCTTTCCCAAGTCTCAGTTTGTCTGAAGTCACACTTATTCAGTGATTAAGGCTAGGTAAAAAAATGAGGCAAAGAATGGCCTCTTTTACCTAGTCAAAAAGAAAAAGAAATCAGTCAGGGAAGGGAAGACCCTTGGGTTTCTTGCCAAAATGGAAACAATTGCTACTTACACTCACTCTGAACCATCAGAGCCCTAACATTAACCAAGTAAGGCTTGGGCTTGGCTCTACTGTTGGCCAATAAATGAAAGCCAGAGTGATTTGGGGTTTAAGGCATGGTCCTTGAAAAAAAATCTAGTCCCTAAATCCCAAGGTATCTTGCTACCTCAAAAAAGCTCTCTTTAATATTTTCATCTACATAAATTTGTTCTCTCTTTGATCTATTTGGATTATGGTATAATAATATCACTGTGTCAAAGGATATTTACAGTTTAGTAACTTTTATGGCATAGTACTGTCATGGGGGAAAGGTGAGGGTCCTTAGGTATTCCTCAGTAAAGAATTATACTTTCAAACAGAATCTAATTAGAATTAAAATGTGTTGGGATTTTTTGGTTTTTGTTTGTTGTTTGTCTGTTTGTTTTGGGCACTAGTGTAGGTTACCAAGAGAGAAGTAGAAAACTTTACCTCAAGGAGAGGAGAGCTTAGAAACATTCTCCTCCACAAACAGAGAGAAGGCAAAAGCTTTTATAGAGGATAGATGGGGTGTCCACCTGAAAATGGAAAGTTCCTTTTTCGTGTGGGGTGGGGAAAGCCTGGATGAATGTCATATAACTTTGAGTCATGGGGGATTTTTTTTTCAAATGATGGTCCTGACCTTTGGTATTATCTCTGTCTCCTAGCTCAGGTCAGGTGGTAGCCACACCTAATTGAATTTCTTGCTATAGAATTTTATCTCCCCTTACTTCTTAGGTGTTTCTGTCCTGATATCTAGTTGGTCAATCTAAACTTTAATAGTCCTTTGATTCTTCAATGTCTGTCCTGTGATCTGGTCATCTTTGTTTTTTCTTCTCATAGAAGAAAATTCTTCTGATTTATCCTAAGCCCCATGTCAGTACAAATTTCTTTCCAGAATGACTATACCCATTCATAATCATACTCCTAGTGCCTGTTTTCCTGAAATCCTCCCTCAACCTCTAAAATTTGTAATTTTTCTATTTAGTTTAACTTGCTCAATCTTATGAATGTAAGAAATAACATTGTTTCATATAGTTATTAATACCTTGGATTTATTCCTTTGAAACCTTCCTGTTCATATCTTTGACTATTTATCAATTGAAGAATGGCTCTTACTCTTTTTACAGTTGGATCAATTTCTTATGTATGCCTTGGAAATAAGACTTTTATCGGAGAAACTTACTATGTTTTCCCAGTTACCTATTTCCCTTCTAATCTTAAGTGCATCCATTTTGTTTGTGTAAAACCTTTTTAATTTTATATAATCAAAATCGTGTTATCTTCTGTGATTCTTTCAATCCCTTTGATCATTAATTCTTCCCCTATCTAAAGATCAAAAAGGTAATTTCTTCCTTGCTCCTTTAAGATATTTATGATATTGTCCTCTATGTCTAAGCTATTTATCCATTTGGAGCTTATCTTGATATACAGTATGAGACTCTGATCTACACTTAGTTTCTGTCAGAACTGCATTCCAGTTTTTCCAGCACTATTGTTCACTAGTAATGATTTCTTACCTTTATAGTTGATGTATGAATGAAATATCAACCTCTTGCTTTTTTCCAAGCTCCTCTGAGTTAATTAGCAGAATTTACCTTGTTGTAGGTTGGTGCATGAAGGACACACATCCCCAAGACAGGTGCAGCAACTTAAAGATGATTATAGCAGTATGTGAATTCCTTAGGACAATGAATAATTTTGTTATGAATTTAGAGTTAGAGTTAGAGGTTTTCCAGCATGGTCATGCATGCGTTCTTCTGATGAAACTAAACTGAGAGAAGTCTGACCTTGACCAGATAAAACTAGACTGGGCCTGTTTACTAACTTTTGATTCATTCTTTCAGTCAAGTCCTAGGTTTTTTGCACATACATACACACTTCTCATTACTTTCTTTTGTTGTTGGTTTAATTCTGTGTTGTTGTTTCTGTTCTTTTAAGAATGGCATTACCCTGGAAAAAGTTGTATCTTTTAAAGAACATACCTCAATTATTGTTAAAGACTGTTAAAAAAAACTTGTTATAGGGAAATCAGGCATTTTAAGGATTATTCATATTTACAATGAAACAAGATCAACTGAACTGTAGTGCAAAGGAAAAATGTGATTAGAAATTTAAAAATGACACCAAGAACTGATGGGCTACTACTGTGAAATAGCTTAATTAACTTTCACAAGAAAACAAGTAGGAAGGAAAGGTCCCAAGGAAAACAAGATCACAATTGTAGCATAAAAGAGAAGTAATCAAATTAATCTGGAACTGGTTAAAATTTAGAGACAGATTAGGTACATATTAGGTACATATTCAAAAAAAAAAAGCCAGATACCCTAACTCCTGAGATAAGAACTCACTGTTTGGAAAACAACAACAACAATTTGTGTGGAGGGGTGAAGGGTGAGGACTATAAATCAATCTGGCAGAAATTAGGTTTAGATTAGCACTTCATACTTATACCAAGATAAGTTCGAAATAGATAGATGATTTAGAAATCAAGAGTCACAGCACAAACAAATTAAAATGGTAAGGAAGAATTTACCTTTCAAATTTATGGATAGGGAAAAAGTTCATGGGCAAACAAGGAATAGAGAGAATCATAGATGACAATGTAGACAATTTTGATTACATAATTTTTTAAAGTTTTGAATAAACAAAAACAATGCAAATAAAATTAGAAGAGAAAAAATAACTGAGGGAAAAATTGGAACAAGTTTCTCTGATTAAGGTCTAATTTTTATGATGTACATAAGAAATTGATTAAAATCTATGAACAGGAAGTTTTAAGAGGAAGAAATTCAAACTATCTCTAGCCATGTTAAAAAAAAATGGCTCCAAATCACTAGTATAATGGTATATAGTATAGTACAAATCACTTAACATGGAGTCACTGTTTCCCTTCATTTTCCTACCATATAGGCAGGGGTATTTTCCTTTGACTGATTGAGTAACTGGAACAGACTTCATCTTTTAATACTTTATGACTGGTAAAACCTATTTCTTTCTCTTTACTGATGCATCCAGAGGGTGAACATTATGCATAGTTCTCCCATAGCACAGATAACATGAACTGAAAAGAGAAGGAGGGATATCTTACTCCCTTTTTTTCCTTTTACCCAGTAGTAAAAGAAATAGATCAAAGGTGTCTCCATTTCTCTTATGTTTTGTTTGTGTTTTTCAATTTCAGGTGCAGGTAGTAATTCCCACTGGACCCAGGAGTTCAAGTCATGGTGACCTTGGATTCCAGACAGGATGTTGCAGCAAGCCAGACTAACAGAAAAGGCCAAAGAAGCAAGATTATCTGGGCATCAAGTTAGAGGTGAGTTTTCGACTCTGGAACTAATCTAAACTGAGCTAAACTGTGAAACTAAACTTCCCAATCCCCAGAGACTGAAGCCTAATAGGAGGAGAGGAGATAATGTGTCCCACATATTGTGGAATATTTTATATGTTGTTATTATAACTTTGAAGTAAATATTACTTTGTAAAAGCTAATTTAACTGTCAATAACTAAATGGAACTAGGATACAGGGGACCCCCTCCCCATACTTGAATGAGTAGGGACTAGAGTCAATGGCAGAGAACCAAGACAGCCCCCAGTCTCCATTAAGGGTACTGGAGAATGCTGGGGGAGGGGAAAATGTAATATTCCTAGACTTCAGGCAATGGTGGCTTTGGTAGCAAGTGCTATACTAATAATTAATGAAAACCAAGTTGACAATTCTGAGATCCCACCTCATACCTATAAAATTGACAAAGTTGGCAAAATATGAAACTGACAACTGTAAGAGGAATAGTACAAAAAACAAGCCTATCAATGGACTGTTGGGGGAATATGAATTGGACCTGCCATTTTGGAAAGTAATTTGAAAGTATTCCTCCAAAGTTACTAAAATGTATAGCCTTTAACCCAGCCACTACTAGGTCTTTCACCACAAATAAATCTAAGAAGGAGGAAAAGATACTATATACACAAAAATATGCATGTCAGTACTATT
The DNA here is from genome assembly GCF_019393635.1 of Dromiciops gliroides. Taxonomy (NCBI): domain Eukaryota; kingdom Metazoa; phylum Chordata; class Mammalia; order Microbiotheria; family Microbiotheriidae; genus Dromiciops; species Dromiciops gliroides. Next base: position 232,524,699 of record NC_057863.1, on the reverse strand, counting down.
TGTGATAGCAAAGAATTTAAAACTAAGGGGCTACCCATCAATTTGGAAATGACTGAAAAATTATAGTATAAAATGAAATATAATACTAATTTGTTTCAAGAAATGATGAAAGGGACCATTGAAGAGAAGCCTGGGAAGACGTATATAAATTGAATCAGAATGAAGTGAGCAGAACCAGGAGAACAATTTATATAAATAATAACAAAAGCAACAGTTTGCCTTGAAAGACAAACAGTTTTGAAAGACAAGAACTTTGATCAATGCAATAACTCTACATGATTCTGGAGGACCAGTGACAAAACATATTACCCACTCCTGTCAGAAAGATGATGGACTTAATATGAAAAATGAAATGCAAATTTTTGGCAAGGTCAATTTGGAACTTTGTTTTGATTAACTCTATTTATTACAAAATAATTTTTCTTTTTGTTGTTTTTTTAGTAAATTCTTTGACAGAGATTAAAAATAAATTCTTGCTAATTGAAACAAATTTATAAAAGGAAAAACAAGAGTTTGTCATTCAATTCTTTATGATGTGTCATAAGCTCAAGAAGTCAGAAGAATGGAAGAAAACTAATAAAGCTGCTAAATTTTTCTTTGATGTAATTTTTTAAAATGTCATGTGCAAGAAAATACAAAGATTGGATTACTAAAGACTAGAAAAACTTAATTTGTACTGATGAAATGATTTCATCTAAGGCTATACCAAGACCTTTATATGAAGTTCAAGTGAGCTTATAAGATTTGGGCATATTAATTGGACTATAAAACATTCACCTATATATTTGATTTTGAGGACTTTTAACTGCCATTGAGCCTACAAATCTCCTCCCCATTGAGGGAACAATGAAATTAGATAAATTTACTGAGGAATTTCATGATGAAGCTATGAAAAATATGTCAAAATTATGTTCATTCAATGTAGAATAGTGTAAAACAAAGGCCTACAGCAAAAAGAACATATTTTCCAATAAATTTTTCACATGAAAAAGGTGGTAATCTTTATTAAGACAATACATCTAATTATTTTATTTTTGCCCAGTTAATTTGTACATTATACTATTTCATGAAAATAAAATTATTTTGGAGTTGCCTAGGAAAAAGCCAAAATGTGGTTGATTCCACCATGCATGAGTCCTAAATTAGAATCAGTGTTATAGCTCTACAGAATCTTAGTGGTTGTATGGTCTTCTCCCTCATTTCCATAAAGAGAAAACTGAGAATCAAAGAGGTTAAGTTATTTGAATTGTTTTGTTTTTATGTCTGCATCCCAACCAACATACTGTCTGACATGTGGTAGATACTTAATGTATGCTCATTGAATTGATTAATTAATAGATTAACTGATGACTTGTTAAATGTCAGAGAATGTAACATGGCCAGTGTTAGGACCAAAAATAATGTCTTCTTATTATAAGTCCTATATTTCTTCCACTGTACAACATTGTCTTCCATGACTTTCTCTAAGTATGGATAATTAGGCTAGAATTAGACAGGCTTGATTCAAAAGTATGAATCATATTCCCACAGTTTATTTATATATTTATTGTTTATACTGTACCAGCTTCAGAAATCCTTTGATTTTCATAGACATACATCATTTAAAATAGGATAGTCAAGAATTAATTAAAAAAACATTAAGAACCTCAAAACTCGGAACACCTGAAGTGACCAGAGAGAGCAATGTTATCAGGCACCTGAAAAGAACTCATTAGCATAGCTGGACCCTCACTCTAGTTCTGAGTTTCTGGGAAGCTAAGGCAAAAATGGAAATACAGTGTGTTACCTAGTTTTCCTTGCCAAACGAAAGAAAGCAAGCATTTTCTTCTGTAGAAACATATTTCTTTATGGATTCAAATTCAAGAAGGAATTTATCTCATGGGTCCTTGCTTAAAGGACACTGGGTGACAGTGGATATATTCCATTTTGATTAAGAATACATGAAGCCTGAGAAAATTCATACAGAAAACAGCAGGCAATGACTTGAGGCAGTCAGAAGCATCCATTTTAGGCACCAGTTGAGGATAAGTGAGAGTTACATATTTTATTCAGCACTATGAAAGTGGCAGAGGCAAAAAATACAGCTGTCGTTCTCAGAAAATATGCATTTTCCCCCTGTGCTATGCAAAGAATAACAACAACTACTACTATTGTACCTTCTAGTTATATAGCACTTTATGGTTTTCAAAGAACATCCATACATTTTCTCACTTAATCTATATATGTAATTCTATGACATGATATTCTTAATAATCATGATGAATCAATACTGCTGTTAGTATCCCATATGTAGGAATCTTTGTAAATATCTACTCCAGTGTTATTATCAACTAAACAAAATAAGTTATGCCTCCCATTTTTTACATTTTCAAGATCTTCTCCAGTTCAATTAGATGTAATTGTAGAAATTCTAGGTATAGGCTTATCACCAGTTCATGTCTCATTAGGATAGTAGAGGGAATTCACAGAATCACAAAATGGTATCTCACAGTTTGGAAGGGAACTCAAAGGCTATGTCATCCAACCGATATCCAATGAAGAATCCTACCTACAAAACACCTGAGTGGTCACCTAGTCTTTGCTGGAATAATTCTTGGGCATGGAATCCACTTCTTTGTTGTTGTTTCAGGTATGTCCAGCTCTTCATGATCTCTATTTGTGGGTTTTCTTTACCATTTCATTCTCCAGCTCATTTTATAGATGAATAAACTGAAGCAAAGAGGTTAAGTGACTTGCCCAGGGTCAAACAGCTAATAAGTGTCTGAGGCTGGATTTGAACTCAGGTTTTCTGATTCTAGGACCAGTGTTCTATTTCTTGTGCCACCTAGCTGCTCTACTACTACTTCTAGTCCCCTAACAATCTCTCTTCTCTATCTTTAGAGACAATCATAGCTTCTAAAGCAATTCTTTTGAAGACCATCAGAAAACAAGATATCTACTACTATTCAGAGAAAGAATAAACAGAAAGCTGCTTCACAGTGGCCTGGCTGGCTAATTGTTTAATGTGGACTCACTTAAATCGATCTGAAAACTTATCAACATGTTTGTTCCCTGCAATAATGCAAACTACAACTTATTCATGCCTTCCCTCCTTATGTGACTTATGTGCCCTACCATAAGTTAACCACAAAGGAACTTTCCAACATATTAGGGTCCTTTATTGTCTTCTCTTGACCTTGTGAGGATATCACTGAATGACACATGCTATCCATCAATTATCCCTCATCATTAGCACATGCATTTCCAAAATTTGAGCATCATGTGGCTGAGAATCAACTTGATAACTATTGTAGCAAATAGCATAACATAGACCATCTATTTCCAAAACAAGCAGACCAACTGAAGTGAGTTCAGAGCTATTGTTGGTTCATTGGAATTGGTCATAGTTATGATGAAGCAGAAATATCAGTCAGTACCAGCAGAAGAAATGAAAGTCACAACTCCTCTATAACATTTCTTTCCCTATTATGTATTAAATACTCTTTCATTTGTTCCTCCTCTTGTCATTCCTTCATCTTGCCTCCTGTGAAAATATAACTAACCTGAAAAATTATATAACTGAGCTCATATAAAAATTATGATTATATGAAAAATTATAACTTTAGAAAAATTATAATTGGGCCATAAGTCCCTTCTGGGTTGCCATTCAAATGTAAAAATATTTTTTTGTTTTGTTTTTATATAACTGAGCTCATATAAAAATTATGATTATATGAAAAATTATAACTTTAGAAAAATTATAATTGGGCCATAAGTCCCTTCTGGGTTGCCATTCAAATGTAAAAATATTTTTTTGTTTTGTTTTTGGTTTTTGGGAGGTTTTTTTGCAGGCTATGGGGGTTAAGTGACTTGCCCAGGGTCACACAGCTAGTAAGTATCAAGTGTCTGAGGCCAGATTTGAACTCAGGTACTCCTGAATTCAGGGCCGGTGCTTCAACCACTGCACCATCTAGCTGCCCCCATGTAAAAATATTTTTAACTGACTAGGCCTAATATGGGGGGATTAATCTGACTGGGGGCTTTTTGACAGGCTGGCTATCTGACTGCTATTAATTTAATATGGGCCATTTAAAAATTTCTCCATACTGCTCCAAAATTGATAAGCAAAAGATCAAAAGCCTCTTAATTAATCAAAGCAGAATTTATTTATAAAAATCAATGTAAAAGATAAGGGTTAAGAAATGCAAATTATACAACCTGTCTGCTTTTAATATAATAAGGACTTTTGCCACCTCTTGCCTTAGGGTATGCTCCAGCTTTCTCCAACTTTCACTCTTTTTCTCCTTCATTACAGCTTCCCTGAGCTTTCACTTTCACTGCTCAGCTCCTTTCTTCTAACTCCAAGCCCCTTTCACTTTGTTGACCCCCCCCCTTACTATCTAACTTTCCTCTCTGTACTGCTACACTGAACCCCTGTGTTTCTCTCACTGACCTCTCCTTGCGTTCTTCTAGTGCTCCGGTGTCCTCCAGTCTCCTTGCTCTCAGCTTTTTCTCCTTCTCCATCAGCCTCTCCATAGCCTCAGTCTCCTTAGCATCCTTGTAGCAGCCTCCTTTCTGAACATTCCTCCCTTACTGTCTTCTTAATCTTTTGGCCTCTCCCAACCCCCGTACATCTGCCTCCCTCAGCATTTCTAGTGTCCCTTTTTATTAACTCTCTCTCTCAGGTGAAATCCAGGGCTGACGGCCCCCAGGGCCGGCGGAGCCATGCTCTGGGGGCCGAGCTGGGGGATGGGTGAAGCAAACCCCAGCATCTCTGAGGGTTTTCGTGTGCCTCCTCGATGTGTGCACAGGCAGCACCGTGGCCTGGGGTTTTTCATCCTCACAGCTTAGCCCAGCTCAGAGGCCTCCACTCAGCTGAAGCAGAGGGGGAGTGGCCCTAGCTTCTTTTACGCAGAAAAAAAACCCTGATGGTCTAAGGCTTTTTAATCTCAGCCCAAAGGCAGGGTCCCCAAATCAAAATAACTTTCCACACTTCCAAACCAAGGCTCAGGGATTCCTATATCAACAATGTAGTATTCCCTTCTTATTATAGATGCAGATTACTCTATAAGGGTCCTATTGTTTGTTCAGACTCCTTCCCCTCTTGGACCTACTTTTCCTTTTATCTATTGGCTATTCCCATTAGTCTTCTATTAATTCTCTTTTTTAATTCCCCTTCTCCATTTCCCCCCTCTCAATAGACTTATTTTTGTGGAGCCTTGTATTTTTTGCTAAGAATCAAAAATAATTTCACAATACCTAGTAGACAAGAGACCCTATTTCAAAGACAATCTTTGGGGGGGGGGGCAATGAGGGTTAAGTGACTTGCCCAGGGTCATACAGCTAGTAAATGTCAAATGCCTGAGGTCAGATTTGAACTCAGGTCTTCCTGAATCTAGGGCCACTGCTTTATCCACTGTGCCACCTAGCTGTCCTTAAAGACAATCTTAATTCACACACCTATCAGCCCCAGAAAAACCTTCAAATGACCTTGTTATTCTAAGTGAAAAGCAATCATTGAATTTGGCTACCTTGATTTATACTGTAAAATAATGTTTACTTCTGATTCTACAAAATCATGCTTTGGATCTTGAAAGCCAACAAATCTGGTTCATCCTTTATAACGCTAGCTAAATGAATATTGTTCCAGGAAGGCATTATTATCTATACCGAGATGAATGTCTGAAAAGTGCTGAGAATATGACTTACTGAATGACTTACAGATTTTAATCTGCCACAATTTCTTACCCAGTTCTCAGAATGGTTTCATCAGTGATGCCTACAAGTTTCTCTTAACACCTAACAGGCAAAAAGAAGCACAAACAAGATCCTGGAATAGATTTAGTCTCCCAATGTTTATAATGTATTCTATGTAACCCAACTGTTCTGAGTCAGATAAGTGAGGAGGTGAGATGACAGCAAGATCACTACAGAATTGCCAGGTGGCTAAGTTGAAGAGCATCAAATTCAGTCAGAGTAGATCTAAGTATTATAAGGACCTAATGAAATGCAGCATCAAGCAGCAGGGCGTGGCCATGAACCATGGTGAGGAAATGAGAAGCCATGCTGGGGGGCAGCAATCACAGATCAAGTAGCTTATTTCCAACAGAGGCATCAAACAGTCCTTGAAGTTAGAAAAAAATGTGCCACAAACAGTGACAGACTCAGTAAAAGGTGGTCACAGCTGCTAACCAGAGGACACATTATACACTGGCTCAGTGCAACTCTATTTAACTAAACTGTAACAAAGAGACAATAATTCCATATTCAAAGACTGAGGGCAACTATCAAGTCATCTTTTGGAAGCCATTCCTTTTTGAGGTAACTTCAATGCTGGCCAAAAGATACTGTCATTTCAATGTGTGATGTAGATCATATATAACTCATCTGGCAAACACATAGGCAATTAGGACTTGCAACCATGGCTTCATAGAACTGCTATTGATGGGGCCTTAGATATTATCTAGTCAGTCTCTATTTCTTTCTGTGTCTCTTTGTCTCTCTGTCTCTCAATCTCTCTTTCTTTTTTTCAGTCTCTGTCTCTCACTACCTCTGTCTCTCTGCCTTTTTCTGTGCTTCTGTCTCTCCATGTCTCTCTCTGTCTGTCTCTGTTTTCTTACACACGAACATGCACAGACACACACACACACACACACACACACACACACACACACACACACACAAACTAAGGCCCAAAGAGGTTAAGTGACTTGCTTATAGTTATGCAGAAAGGGACTGAAGTAGGATTAAAGACCATATCTCCTGACTAAATCCAGCTCTCTTCTTACAATTCTCATTCTAATAATTATATCTCCTAACCAGGCCAGCCAAATGCCTTATCCACTTCATATTTACAGCCAGAAAAATGCTTTTTACTTATTTATTATTAATAATAATACCAATTCTTTGCATTTGTACAGTGCCTTATATTGCTAAAAATGATTTCACATTATCTGAGCCCATAACCTAATCAATAGACAGTAGACTGGGGACATGGACTGTTTCATTATTGCCATTGTGTCCCCTGTGCCTAGCACACAATAGGTGATTACTAAATGCTTGTTGATTGGCTTATCAAATAAATGAAAATAAAAAGCTTTTATTAAGTGCTAACTATATGTCACCCATCTTATGCTAAGTACTGGGGAACATACATTCTAATAGTAAAAGACAATATATAAAAGGGGTAGCTGGGGAGAATGTTTTGAAAAGGAAAGTAGGGGGTGGGAGTTGGAATCATAGGATGATTAATTGACATATATATTGCAGAATCTGAGAGAAGGTCAAGATGTTCAATTTTTATCAGTTCTCAGCCATTTCTTTTTTTTTTTGGCAAGGCAATTGGGGTTAAGTGACTTTCCTAGGGTCACACAGCTAGTAAGTGTTAAGTGTCTGAGGTCAGATTTGAACTCAGGTCCTCCTGACTCCAGGGCTGGTGCTCTATCCACTGCACCACCTAGCTGCCTCTCAGCCATTTCTCTACCAGGGAACTGGCTATACTCACAACATCATCTTCATCAACTCTTTAGCATTTCTAAATTCATTTCTCTTCAGAGGGGCTTCCAAATCCTTAGGAAAGCAATATATGGATAGAGGCCAATAGTGGAAAGAAAGAATCATCCGTGGAAAGGAGATATAGTCATGACTGTTATGGGCTCCTGAGAGTACTTTGTTTGTCCCACATTCTTTAAGTTGAGTGAAGTATTCAATATATAATATTTCCTTAAGCACTTACATGTGAACTAGTACCCTTTTGCTCACATCATCAGAACCTAGACATAAGCCACATTCAGAAATTCTCAGGGAAATCTGTATGGGGTCAAAATGAGCCAAAAAGGTATTTCTTAGGAGAGACATAGCCATTTAATCTGGTCTATGTAATACCAGAGCATGACATGTTGGAATTGACTTTTAACTTTATATAAACTCATATCAAAAGCCATGCTTTGAAATTTAAAAAAAAACTTTTATTTTATTAGTTCAATGAAGTGTTGTAATATTGTGGTAATTTAAGGTCACTAATGAATTAGTATTCTTTAAATAGGAGAATTAAGTTGAAAGGATTTTTGATGTATTATCAGGATTATGAATTGCCTCATTTTTATTCTCTATTTATCAGTATAACTAAAAAATACATCTTCCCCAGCCCATCACCTCATCTCTATCTTCAATCTACCACTATTGTAAATGTTTTTTTTTTTCTTGTCCAAAAAACATCTCACCCATTTTTAATGTGAAAAGAGTGGGTTTTGGATAATTCCATTCTGTAGAAGAGTGATGCCCCTGGAATTGCCAACCAACTCATGTCTCAAAAGGTGTATAAGCCAGTCCATAGATGGACCTAGAAGTTGTCATAAAAAGTGATGATGATTCCTACTTTCTAACAAGAATAATAACTAGCATTTATATAGTACCATAGGATTTAGAAATCACTTTACAAATATTATCACATTTGATCCTTACAACAACCCTAGGAGTTAGGTTCAATTATTATTCTCATTTTACAGGTGAAGAAATTGAGTAAAACAGTGCCTCACACATAGTAAGCACTATATAAATATTGAAGCAATTATAGTAGCAATAGTATCAGTGGGCATCCAGAGAGGGCAAGATTCACCCATAAAAGAGAAAAAAAATAAAACAGAAACAAGGGAGCCCTCTTGACATTAGTCAGGCTTTACGGAGTGGAGGTAAAATGCAAAATAATTAATTAACAATTTTGTTGCAAAAGACTCAATGAGGCTTGAAAACTGGCTTTTTCAACCAATTGTTCTCATGCTATAATTTTTTTATTGCTAGGTGGTATAGAGCATGAGGAAGATGAGTTCAAATCTACCCTCAGACTCTTACTAGCTGTATAACCATGAGCAAGTCACATAAGCTTCTGTTACATCAAGATAATACTTGCACCTACCTCACCAGGTTAGTGTGAGGATCAAATGAGATGATATTTGTAAAGTGATTCGCTTCCTTCTGTATATGAAAACAAAACTGCCTATTCAATATCTGACTTGGGTTTGTACTCTGGATAATGTTTTGCTTCCTCTCCACCCTAACCCCATTCTTGCACTTTGGAGTCAAAACGAATTATTCCTCAGGAATCTAGTGTGTGTTGCAGTACTAAGAATATAGTCCCTCTTTTGAGGATGCAGGAAACCCCAGAGCAACGAACCTGGGCAAACTTCAAAGTCATATAAAGGATAGAGATTGGTTAAAGTGGTCTCAGTTTAGTCTGGCTTGTCATAGTGATAGACTATGAAATCATCAGGAATCACTAATAAAGTTTAATTCATAACTTTTTCATCCCCAAGGGACTTGGCACTGTGTCCAAAGATGAGAATAGAGCTAAGTTTTATTTATAAACACTTGTCTTGTTTTCATCCTCCTCACCAATGATATCACACTAAAGTTATCCAACTCTCCTTCCACTATGCTTCCTAGATTACCTGCTCCACTAATAAAAAACAACTAGCTTTCATCTTAAAACTTTTCCTTTCTTAATTTACTTGTCAGACCTATAAATAAGAGAACTTATGACCAAACAAGAGATAGAGGGGATCACAAGAAGTAAAATGGATAATAGATAGATGGATATATGATATATAGATAGATACAAAAATACAGAGATACAGAGATAAACATAAAATTAAAAAAGATGTGTACAAACAAAACCAATGAAACTAAAATTAGAAGTATAGTAGAAAACTGGGGGAAATTTTTGATAGCAAATTTCTCTGATAAAAGCCTCATTTTCCAAATACATAGAGAATTAAGCCAAATTTATTAAAATGAGCCATTCCCTAATTGACAAATGGTCAAAGGATATGAATGGTATTTTTCAAAAGAGAAAATCAAAGCTATCTATCATTGTTGCTTTTGAGTCATTTTAGTAGTGTTGGACTCTGTGATCCCATTTGGGGATTTCTTGACAAATATACTGCAACAGTTTGTTATTTTCTTCTTCAGCTCATTTTACAGATGAGGAACTGAGGCAAACAGGTTAAATGACTTGCCCAGAGTCACACAGCTAATAAGTGTCTAAATCCAGATTTGAACTCAAGTCCTCCTTTATTCACTGTACCACCTAGCTACCCAAGTTATCTATAGACATATAAAAAAAAGGTTCTAAATCACTGTTGATTAGAGAAATGCAAATTAATTATGGTAAGAGAAAAGAAAATGACAAATGCTAGAGAGAATATTGATGGGGGAAGGGATATTAATGCATGGTTTGTCGAATTGTGAACTGGTCGAACCAATCTAGAGAACAATTTGGAACTATGCGCAAGGACTTTCAAACTGTGCATACCCTTCAACCCAGCAATGCCACTATGTGTCTTTATCCCAAAGAGATTTTAAAAAGAGGGAAAACATCTACATGTACAAAAATATTTATAGTAGATCATTTTGAGGTGGCAAAGAAATGGAAATCAAGAGAATGTCCATCAATAGGGGAATGGCTGAACAAGTTGTAGCATATGATTCTGATGTAATACTATTGTGCTATGAAAAGGAGGTTTTCAGAAAAACCTGTGAGGAATTATATGAATTTATATAAAGCAAAATGAGCAGAATAAGATCATTGTACACAGTAACAGCAATATTTTAACTATGATAAACTTTGAATAACTTAGCTACTCTGATCAACACAATAATCCAGGATAATTCCTAAGGATTTATGATAAAAATTTTATCCATCAACAGAGGGATGAAATCTGAGTACAAATTGAAGTATAAATGTTTCACTTTATTTTTCTTGCTTTTTTGCAATATCTAATATTGAAATAAGTTTTACATGATTTCACATGCATGGTTGAGTTTTTTTTTTTGCCTCCTCAATAGATGGGAGAGGGGTAGGAGGGAAGGAAAGAATTTGGAACTAAAGATTTTTTAAAAAATGAATGTTCAAAATAAATAAATAATCTAAAAAAATTGGGGGGGTGGGGCTTTTCCTTTCTTGTACCTTCCGTCTAAGGGAAAAGATATACCCAACTGAATGAAGAATTCCAGAGAATAGCAAAGAGAGATAAGAAAGTTTTATTAAATAAGCAATGGAAAAAATGAAGAAAACTACAGAAAGGGAAAATAAGAGATATCTTTTAGAAAAAGATATTTTATCATTCAAAAATGGCCATGATAAAAGATAAAAATCTAGGGAATTAACAGAAGCAGAAGAGATTTTTAAAAGCTGGCAAAAAAGAACTACACAGAAGTACCATACAAGAAGGGTCTTAACACCACTAATAATCATGATGGTGTGATTACTGATCTAGAGCCAGACATCCTAGAAAATCAAGTCAAGTGGACTGTAAGAAGCATTGCTAACAAGAAGGCTAGTAGAGGTGATAAAATATCAGCTGAGCTATTTAAAATCCTAAAAGACGATACTGTAAAAGAGCTGCACTCAATATGGCAGCAAATTTCTAAAATTCAACAGTGGCCCCCAGATTAGAAAAGATCCATTTCTGTTCTAATCCTAAAGAAGTGCCATGCCAAAGAATGTTAAAATTACTGAACAAGTAAGTTCCTATCAAACACCTGCAAATTTATATTTAAGATTCTGTAATCTAGGCTTTAGTGATATGCAAAATGAAAATTACCAGAAGAGCATGCTAGTGTTCCAAGAAGCAAAGGAACTAGAGACCAAATTGTCAACATTTTGTGGATTATGGGGAAAGCAAAGGAGCTTGAGAAAAAAACATCTGCTTCTATTTCATTGACTGCACTAAAGCTTTTGACTGCATGTATCACAACAAAATATGGCAAGCCCTCAAAGAGATGGGAGTGCCAAATAATCTTGTCTCCTGAGGAACGTGTATATGGGTCAAGATGCAATAGTTAGAAATGATCATAAGAACAACTGATTGGTTTAAGATTGGAAAAGGAGTATGACATGGTTGTCACTTTATTTAACTTATATTCAGAGTACATCATATGAAATGCCTGTCTTTATGAATCAAAAGTCAGATTTAATATTGTCAGGAAAAATATCAACAGCCTCAGATATGCAAATGACACCATTTTCATAGTAGAAAGTGAAGAAAAATTAAGAAGTCTCTTTTGGGTAAAAAGGGAGCATGTAAAAGTTGACTTGAAGCTTAACATCAAAAATGCCTATTCTTGGCACCTGGTCCCACCAATTCCTGGCAAATAAAGGGAGAAAAAATGGAAGCAGTGTTGATTTTATGTTTTGTGGCTCAAAGATCACTGCAGATATCAACTGCAGTCATGAAATTAAAAGATGCTTATTCTGGGGCAGCTAGGTAGCACAGTGTATGGAGCACCAGCCCTGGATTCAGGAGGACTTGAGTTCAAATCCAGCCTCAGACACTTGACACTTACTAGCTGTATGACCCTGGGCAAGTCACTTAACCCCCATTGCCCTGCAAAACAAAAAAAAGATGCTTATTCCTTAGAAAGATAATTATGGCAGATCTGGACAGCATACTAAAATGCAAACATCACCTTGCCAACAAAGTGTCCCTATAATCAAAGCTACCTTTTTTTTCCAGAAACAATATGTAGCTATGAGAGTTGGACTATAAAGAAAGCTGAGGGCCATAGAATTGACACTTTGAAATTTTGGTGCTGGAGAAGACTTTTGAGAGTCTCTTGGACATCAAAGTGATAAAATCAGTTAATACTTTAAAAAAAATAATTCAGACTATTCACTGGAAGGCCAAATACTGAAATTGAAGCTTAAATACTTTGGCCACATAATGAGGAGACAGGACTCATTGAAAAGACCCTGATGTTGGGAAAGATTGAAAACAAAAGGAAAGGGGGTGGCAAAGGATGTGTTGGATAGATAGTAACATGGAAACAATGAACATGAACTTGGACAGACTTTGAGAAATAGTGGAGGACAGAAGGACCTGTAATGCTATGGTCCAGGGGGTCACAAAGAGTTGGACATGAGTGAGGAACTGAAAAATAAATAAACTCCATCTTCTTTCACTCCCTTGATTAGGGTTTTATTCTGTTGTTGTTGTTGTTGTTGTTTTTCTAAGAAGACAAAACACTACAATCCATCCAACACCAAGTTGTGCACTATAGTGATTATGGGATAAAGGAAGTGCTGAGGGGCTATGAAAAGGTATCCTTACCTTGAACATTGGATGTCCAGAGTGATCATATCTGGAAAACATCTCCCCACCCCTCACCACAGAAAACAAAATCAGTTGAACATCTTTATTTTATCATTAAATATAAGACCACATGGGGGTCTCAGCACTGGCCAGCATCCAAGCTATCAAAATGCATTTAGTAGGAAACTAACCTCATTTGTGCCAATGGCATCACCATTGCCCTTAATTTCTTTTTCTTTTTTTTTGTTGTTTGTTTTTTTTGGGGGGCAATGGGGGTTAAGTGACTTGCCCAGGGTCACACAGCTAGTAAGTGTCAAGTGTCTGAGGCCAGATTTGAACTCAGGTACTCCTGAATCCAGGGCCAGTGCTTTATCCATTGCGCCACCCAGCTGCCCCCTTAATTTCTTTTAAAATCAAGTACTTTATGATGTCTGCCCACCCCCAGGGGGACAAGAGGGTGGGGGAAATACAAACTGACAAACTTCTCATCAACTGATGAAGGAAGCACAAAGCAGTAAATGCTCATTCAGCCCAAGGGGCTCCTCCTTAATTTTGAGGTTTCTTATTGTGCCTCCCTAGAAGGTCACCAGCCAGGGTGTGCAGGTCCACTCCTAGGACTAGAAGGAGATGGTGGCTGCTTGCCTTAGGTCCCTGGAAAGGTCCTAAAGGTTAAAAAAAGTCTAAAAGAGGTGCAGCTAGGTGGTGCAGTGGATAAAGTATTAGCCCTGGAGTCAGGAGGACCTGAGTTCAAATCTGGCTTCAGACACTTGACACTAGCTGTGTGACCTTGGGCAAGTCACTTTACCCTCATTGCTCACTAAAAAAAGTCTAAAAGGTATTTAGGAAGGATTTAATTTGTGTGAGTCTGGGAAAAAAAGGTTTGTGTTTTTCTCCCCTTCCCCCAACTCAAGTGTAGTAGTTTGGAAGAATGACTGCTTTGAACACTGGGTACTGGGTATTCTTGGCATTTGGAACTACACTGTACCTCAGAAAATACAGGGGCGATTATGGGGCAAGAGACAACTGAATGTGATGGTATGGACAGATCTTATGCTGCAAGCACATTTCACAGAACTGAAACAGCTGAGCTACTGCCATGGTGTCCTCCCCTCAGTGAATCCAGAAGAATAAAAAACCTTCTTCATTGGGGCTGAAAGCTACAAGACACATGGCTCTGTTCCCCTATGACCATGGCTGCTTTACAAGGGCCACGCTGGAGGAACCAGAAGTTGGGACCCATGTTCATAACTTCCTGTACAAAGAGAATTCATGGTGGCTCTGGTTGAAGTGATGGCTGAGGATGCTCAGGTATGGGCATAATCTAGACCGGGAAAATCCTAGGCCTGATCTCAGGAGTATTGCAGAGCTCTCATCCTTCCCACCCTTAGGTCTAATTCAATTGAGACAGACAATGTATTTCATTATGAAATAGGAATTGTGATCTCTCTCTTCAGTTTTAAGCAAAGTCAAAGGCAGAAGGAAATCAGAGAGTATGTCTTCAAAGTGGGAAGCAAAGAATGAGTCCTTAATATCAAGCCACCCTACACTAAACTCATCAGGAATCCACTTTCCTGGAGAAGTTGGGCCATATGACATGACAGTTTGGTCTGGGAAACAATGCCAAAGGTTCTGTGCCTGGATATCTTGAGTCCTGAAAGGATGAGGCAAGAGTAGCTTCTACCTAGCCTCCTGGGCTGAGCCTGAGATATGAGGTGGCCTTGGTTATTTCATGTTCTGGGAGGGTCTTTGTCCTTCCCTCAATCCCTTGCTCTATTGTTCTGAAGTCATATCCTCCTTAAGGCCAAGCTAGTTTATTCAGAACAAAGGTGACCTAAATGGTCACAAGGAGAGCTCATGACAGCCAGCAGGGGAGTGGGGGTGGAGTGAGGGCTGGGTGGAGGGTGTGCAGCAGGCGGGAAAGGTGCTCTTCTCTTCTGCTGTGAGGTTCTGTGGCTCCCAGCAAAGACACTGGGTAGGAAAGGAAAAAGTCCACTCACATCCTCCTGTTCCCAGGAGAGAGGAGAAGGGGACACTACAGTAAGTCAGGCCAAATCTCCATCTAGTCCATAGAGAACAGACTTGCCAAAGGAGATCTGGAGTTTTCATGGAAGCCAGGGTTAGCAGCATCAGTACAGAAGTAAATAGCTTCAGGAGCAGAAAGGTACAAAATGCTCTCCATGTGTCTCTCCACCATCATCCTTGGTCTGCTAATCCTAGGCTCCCCAAGGCTCACTTCACAGCCGCCTCCTTTGGCAGCCGAGCAGGTGGCACCTCCACCTTTTGAGCCCATCCCCAGGGCTGGCTGATTGTGGTGCAGAGGTGAGGCTCTGAGGTGAAAATAAGTGTGGATGCTCAGGCACCTCTTGGTATGTTCTGGGAAGGGTCTTCTGAACAAATCACACAGCTCTGCTATACGCGATGCCACTCTTGGCAGAAATGCTTGACTATGGCAAAAGGCTGCAAAGAAGACTCTGGGCCTGGCAATAATTCTGCTGTGGAATTGAACATGGGCTCACTTTGGGTAATGCAGACCCGATGGGCTAAATGTATTCAAAAATTGTCCAAGGAGGATGCCCCCCATTGATGTAGAGTACATAGGTGAAGCCATCTTTGAGGACTCCTCTTATTGAGTAATAATAGGGTAGATAGTAGTATTGCTTATAGTCTATTTTTATAGAAGTTTATTGCTGTATTGTTTGTGGTGAGGACATGCAGGCAGATGACTTTTCAGTGGTCTTGAGCCATGGTAGATATGTCATCCTTTAGGCTGTCAAGTAAAAGGGAACCTATTCCATGCTTTCTGAATTCTTTTACCACTCCTCTTTATGCACCTTTATCCTACTTTTTATTTTAGCAACTATCATACCCACAATGGCTCCTCTGTAAGTTGCAGCAAGGGAAAAAATTTCTTATTTGAAGTGATGTCATGATACCATGAGTCAGTGAACTCTATTGGAAATCAGTCACCACAGAACTGCTTCACTGTGTCTATGTCATCGTGGCAAAGAAGACGTAGGTTGACCTCACTAAATGCACTGGAGTGTACTTTCTGTCATTCACGCCTTGTTGGGGAGCCGGCGGCTGGGAAGGGGCAGCTTCTAGAGCATCCTAGGGGCTACTTAACATCACAGAAAAAGCAGCTACAGCCAGTGCGGGTACTGTAATCTCTTTCTCTTTCAATCTATTAAACCCGGCTTCCTTCTAATGACATAGCTTTCCTTGCTATCCTATCACTGGTTGCATTGTTATTCATGCCCCCTAACTCACTGGTTATGTTTAGAGAGTTGGAATATTCCTTACTCTATGTTGCCACTTATAGAATATCCCTCTATCAACATTACTCATTACCCACTCATCCCTTGAGTTCTACTCAATCCATACTGAATCACCCAATCATGATTATGGTAACTATTGCATACATCCTTCTAAAACATTCTCCTTCCTTCTTTAATGCATGTTTCCTCTCCTCCCCAATTGCTCCCTTCATACTAGGGGACTTCAACATACATATTGATACTCCTTCTAATACCCTAATCTCCCAATTTCTTCAACATTTCCCATGACCTATTTATTCAGACCACCATAGATATGTCAGAAAAAAAATGCACTTCTTTCATTTGAATTGTCTTGGGAAGATTCTGAAGATTACCTGGCAAGGTCAGTTACCAAACACAGAGGTCCTCTATTGACCTGGAATTCCAATCGTTCAAACTCCACTGCAGAAAATGAAAATCCAATAGGCAGCCCATTTTGTTTGAATACCAATTTTTTGTTTACCTAAAAGATTATTACAGAAAACTCCTACAAGGCAAGTGCTCACATGGGGGTCAGAAGAAGCAATAAAAGGACACTTCCAAGGTCTCTTTGAAAAATTTATTATCAATTGTGTGACATGGGAGATGCTAGCCCAAGACCACCCAGCATGATGTGCCTGCATCAAAGAAGGCACTATGCTCTGTGAGTAAAGAAGAATCACTGTAACTCAAAGGAAAAGTGAAATGCACATATCTAGAGACATCTCCCTCCCTAATATTCAAATGAACTATTTATGCCCAATCTGTGGAAGAATCTTCCAAGCTCTACCTTGACCCCAACACCATAATGTCATTTTGGTCCTCTTTGAATGGAAGGACAAACAACAACAAGATACACACAACAAGGTCATATACTTGAACTTGCCATCACCCAAAAATGTTTCCCATTCATGTTTATAAACTGTGACATTCCCGTATTTGGTCACAATCTGTTGTCATTATACCTCTCCTTTTGCCTTGAACTCCCAAATCTTATTCTTTATCTCCATACCATACCCATGAATGTTAGTCTTAATCTACCTTTTCCATCTTGACCCTTTGGTGAACCAATTTAACTATAAATTTCCTCTTCTCTCAAGTCCCTTGCCTTATCTTGCCCTGCCCAACACAAACCTTGGGTTACTCTTACTATTTGCTGCTGCATGCTAACTTGGACCATTGCAAGTTTATGTTACATGATCTTTTTTTTTTTTTTTTTTGGTGAGGCAGTTGGGGTTAAGAGACTTGCCCAGGGTCACACAGCTAGTAAATGTTAAGTGTCTGAGACCGGATTTGAATTCAGGTACTCCTGACTCCAAGATCGGTGCTCTATCCACTGCGCCACCTAGCTGCCCCTTATTGCGGGGCAATGAGGGTTAAGTGACTTGCCCAGGGTCACACAGCTAGTAAGTGTCAAGTGTCTGAGGCCAGATTTGAATTCAGGTACTCCTGAATCCAGGGCCGGTGCTCTATCCACTGAGGCACCTAGCTGCCCCCTTAAATGGGCCTTCATTAAGGCAATGCAATCCTCTTACACCTTTCTAATTGATTCATTATCCTACTCACCACATTGACTTCCAAACCCTTTTCATCCCTTCTCTAACTTCCCACAGCTCTCCTTTCTTCTACTCTCTTAGCTGAGAAACTTGTCTCATATTTTACTGAAAAAAATTGAGAACATTCACCAAAGCTTTATCTTTCCCCTGTTCCTTATCTCATATTATTCGGGGCAGCTAAGTGGCACAGTGGATAAAGCACCGGCCCTGGATTCAGGAGTACCTGAGTTCAAATCCGGCCTCAGACACTTGACACTTACTAGCTGTGTGACCATACTCAAGTCACTTAACCCCTATTGCCCACCAAAAATTAAAAAAAAATTTAAAAAATAAAAAGTATCTCATATTATTAAGATACCTTCTGCTACCATCTCCTCCTTCACCCATTTCATATGAAAGGTTGCCTTCTCACTGCCAAAGCAAACCTGTCTATATTGAACTGATCCTATTCCAGTCCATTTTCTCCAGAAGAATGCCCCATTATTATTCCTACTCTCTCACTAATCTCCAATTGTCTCCTTCTATTATCTATTTCCCTACTGTCTAAAAACATTTTCATACCTCCCCTACCTTCAAAAAACTCTCACTTGATCCATACATCCCTACTAGCTATCAATCCATATTACTTCTCTTTTTTTGTGATTAAACTCTTTCATAAGGCTATCTACAATAAATGCCTCCATTTCCCTTCTCACTCATTGTCTTTGCAGCCTAACTTCCAACCTCATCATTCAGCTGAAGCTGTTCTCGCAAAGTTATTAATGTTCCTTAATTGCCATATTTAATATTTCTTAATTTTCCTTTTTCCTGACCTCTCTGCATCTTTAACTCTGTCAATCACCCTCTTCTCCTTGATAGTTTCTTCACTACATTTTCATCAAACTACTTCCACTAATTCTTTTCTATTTGTCTCACCACTCTGTCTCCCTTACTGCATCTCCATCCAGGTCGTGCCTACAAACCATGAGTATCCCTTAAGGCTCCTCTCTTCTCTCTCTATACTATTGCATATGATGGTCTCATAAGCTCACATAATTTCAATTATCATTTCTATGCAGATGACTCTCAGATTTACTTCTGCAATCCTAACTTCTTTCCTAACCTCTGGCCCTGTATCTCTAACTATATGTCTCATCTTTTTTTTTTTTTTTTTAGTGAGGCAATTGGGGTTAAGCGACTTGCCCAGGGTCACACAGCTAGTAAGTGTCAAGTGTCTGAGGTCAGATTTGAACTCAGGTCCTCCTGAATCCAGGGCCAGTGCTTTATCCACTGTGCCACCTAGCTGCCCCCTCTCATAGACATCTTAAACTCAAAACACTCCTCTTTTCCTGACTTCCATTTTACTGTCAAAAGAGTCACCATTCTTCCATTCGTCTAGTCTCACAACATATTTACCATACTGGACTCCTCCCTCTCTTTTAACACCCATATACAATAAATTGTCTAGTCCTGTTATCAACCCCCCCCCACCCGCCGACATTGAAACCACCTTGGTGTAAGCTCTTATTATATCATACTTAGACTATTTTATTAGCCTGCTAGTTGGTCTTGCTGACTCAAGGAAAGCCATACTCTAATTCATTCTCTGCTCGATTATTGACTATTCTGTCTTAAGTACAAGTTTGAGCACGTACCCCTCCCAATTCAGCAAATTCCAGTGGCTTCCTCTTGCCTCATTGATCAAACATAAAATTTTCTGTTTAACCTTTAAAAGTGTTCATCATACAGACCCTTTCTACTTATACATTACTCCCTTCCATATAGTTTGCATTCCAGAAATATTGGCCTCCTTGCTTTTTCTGACATACAACACTCCATTTCTCAACTTTGACCTCGCTCCCTACTTGTTTCTACCTCCATGTTTCCCTGGTTTCCTTCAAATCTTGAATAAAGTATCAATTCCTGCAAGCAGTATTTCCCAGTCTTCCTTAATTTTAGTACCTGCCCTTTGAGACTACTTCCAATATATCTTATGGTTATGTTGTTTGTACATAATTGTTTACAAGTGGTCTGCCGCTATGAGGCTGTAAGATACTTAAGAACAGGAACATATTTTGCTGTTTTTGTTGTTTGCTTATTTGGTTTTTACCTTTCTTTGTATCCTCAGTATTAAGAACAGTGCCTCAGCCCATAGTAGGAGCTTAATAAGTGCTGGTTGCCTGATTATTGAAGTTCTATAATATTTTAAACAGAGCAGAAGTAAGGCTTGTCATTTTACTCCATCCCCCATTACATGTGTAACTATCACTACCAACTAACCTACACCCCTCCTCAATCAAGAAGCCCTCTCTTGTATCAAATATGTAGAGTCCAAAAAAACAAACCTCTTTTCAGGTAATTGGGTGTGATGGCCTTTAATGTCTCTCCAAAATCTGAAAGTCTGTGATTCTTTGAAGAGTACATTTTGACATTTTTCAATATACTGAACTATATTTAAATAATTTCCACTTTTGTTCTAGGATAAAACATAATTAAAAGGTTTTGGGTGAGAAAACCATGTGGGAGGGATAGACAAAAAGAAAAAAGAGGAAGGAACATAGAATGAGGAAGTAAATGAATGAATGAAGTTCTAGAAATAGATGGCAAACTTAACCCTAGAAGAAGAAAGCCAGTGACAGGGAGGTGGAAGCAAATCTGAGAACAAAGAAAATGAATCCTTAAAATAGCCAGAGGGGGAAAAAAGGAAGGCCTTGAGAATCAGTTTTCAGCTAAGCATTTTCTAAGACTCAGAAAATGTTTAAATAATGACAAGTACTTTTAATCTTTTATAGCTGAAACACTGACATCTGGAGTAAGGGATACAGAATTTCTGAAAGGGATATTGCAAAAGGTACTGAGAAGGGAAGTTATTTAATGTGAGACTGAACTAGTCATATAAATGTTGTGGAGAAAACCTTGGTCATTGTGCAATGAGTAGACATTGCTCATTTGTGGAAATAAATTAAACCTTTAATTTTTAAATAAAAAAAACTAACTTACAATCTGGGACTTTTGTGGTTTATCTTCTTCTAGTCTTTTTTTTTCCCACTAGAGTGCCATCTATATTATGGAATTCATCCATTAATGAGCCACTACATATTACTGAATAAAAGCCCCAGGCAGAAGGGATTGTGTTTTGTAGTTTGTACTTTTCATTAGTCACTGGATGAATGTTGAATACAAAGCCATATGGAAATGGTAACAATTTTTTTATAGGCACACCTTGTTCTTAATGAAGATAGGAGATGATATCAATTCAATTACACTAAGCTGGTTCCCACTTAACATCATGGTTTATTGCACTCTCCTCCTGGCATGGTTATCTATAATATGCAAATGACACTCACAACCAGCTTCCATGTACTGACACTGAAGCAATTCACAATTATTTTCAGAAGGATTTTCATTTTCATGAAGCTCTTTTCAATAGTAAAGTAGTCCTCTGAAAAACAAAGTTATGATACACTAGACTCAAAAACTTTAAGCAAGTCTGACCTGATCTTTCCCCTTCTGACTTCTTTCTGGCCTTCTCATACTTCTAGCTGTGTTTTAAAGCTATTTTTTCTATCACAATCTCATTGCTTTTAATTATTCTTAAGATATTTAATTTTTAGTCAAGTAACTGGGATTTTTTTTTTGGGGGGGGGAGCAATGAGGATTAAGTGACTTGCCCAGGGTCACACATCCAGTAAGTGTCAAGTGTCTGAGGCCAAATTTGAACTCAGGTCCTCCTGAATCCAGGGCCAGTGTTTTATCCTCTGTGCCACCTAGCTGCCCCAAGTAATTTTTTTAAATGTGTGAATTAGGGTCCAATGTATAACATTGCTCTTCAGAATTCAGCAGCCACAGTGTTCTAAGCCTAACTTTGCAACAGGCTTCCTTCAGCTTTTTCTTCCATCTGACAAGCATTCCAAAAAAGATTTAGTGAACTATCAAGGGAAGCAAAGGCTCAATTTGCATCTATAGAAATTTTTTAGATTAAAATTTTAAGCTCAGTGATTAACAGATTAATATCCGAGTTTATAGGCTCTGCTCAGTTTAAGTCAGGATATTTGTTGCGGTTTAATTATAAAAAAAGATTCTTCCATCTTCCTAGCTATTCATCCAGCATAATAAACATCCCTATATCTCCAATTTTTATCCTATATCTTGAAAGACAAAAACCTATTGCATAAAGCTCCTTTAGAGAAAACTAGTTTATCATGTAAGTGGAATGGAACGTTATTTATTGTGGATTCCTTTATCCAAAGAAAAGCCACATGGCCAAAATAAGCATTGGGCACACTCCATTAAATATGATGTATAGAAGAAAACAAAAATAGCATTTACTTATATAGGCAACAAGCTCTACAATCATTTTTATTGTATTCGACATGTCCCATAACTTATGTCTGTACTCCAAAGTCTGTGTATTGAGGACAGTCAGTGAATATTTGCTGCTCTCGTAGTATGTCTTTTGGCAAGTTCTCCTCTCTACCTCTGCATTGAGTCCATGTTGTTTGTCAATGATAAGTCATTCTTAAGGGGATTCTGCTTGATTTCAACATTTAAGAACAGAAAGATTTTCCAGAAATTACTTGGATTAGAAACAAAGAAGACAGCTGGTGGATAAACAGGTCAATTTTTCTCATTAAGGTGCGGGAAAAACAGTCTGCTGCATCCTGCCTGCCCTTCTCACCTACTGCAGGGAAGGCAGAACAATCTTATCAGGTAAGGTCATTCTGTGTGGCAGTTCTGCAATTTCTGTCTCACCCTTCATTAATCCACAGGGGTAAGCAGTAGGAATCCAATGACTCTTCATCACTGATACACCAGCAGCATCAAAGCAAGTTGTCAAAGAGCCTCATTTTCAATTCCATACAAGTCAGAAAACAATCAATGTTATTTTTTCCTTTCCTTTCCTTTCCTTTCCTTTCCTTTCCTTTCCTTTCCTTTCCTTTCCTTTCCTTTCCTTTCCTTTCCTTTCCTTTCCTTTCCTTTCCTTTCCTTTCCTTTCCTTTCCTTTCCTTTCCTTTCCTTTCCTGTCCTGTCCTGTCCTGTTCTGTCCTGTCCTGTCCTGTCCTGTCCTCTTCTCCCTTCCCCTCCCCTGACCCTCCCCTTCCCTCCCTTTTCCTCTCCTGCTGTCCTCCCTATCTTCCTTTTTAAAATTTCATTTCTTGTTTATGCTGTCCAGGGGTTTTAAGTTCACATGTCTTCATTTGAATATTGGTTTTGAATTATGGAGAGGGTTTTTTTGGTTGCTGTTTATTTTTTTTTCTGGTATTCTGAAGTCCAGAGTTTTACTCTAAGAGAAAATTACAAAAAAAATCCATATATATCATCATTCTAGCATCTTCTTGCTGTTTTGAGAACTAGTTTACATATCTAATGACAAACTTATCATCTTTTGACCAGTATTCACTGTGAGCAGAACATCAACCATTTTAGTCAGACTTAAATAAATACTAGCTTTGATGGGAAGAAAACTCCAGTGAAGAGAAGCAGTTTGCAATCGCTGTGCCCTACTGTGCCCCAATCTGACTCATGGAGCCTCTCTTTGCTAAACTGTTGATAAATTGAAAACTCAAACTCATTCACAGACAGAGGGGTATCTGTTGTGTTCCTTGAGTTTGGATTTGATAGGCCATATAAATTAGATGGCAACAAAAAAGGACACATGATTAAAGATATTGCCAATTGAACTTTTACTAATGAATTATTTTCCTTTCGCATTCTTCTACCACACAGAACATTTACTTTAACGATGAGAAGACTTCATTGGTAGAGTAATTAATAGACAGAAATACAAGCAGAAATTTTATGATAGATTATTACTCTCCTGGAATAAACGCCATACCATTCAACTTTTGCTTTACTCTAATCATGCTTGTTATTGATATCTCAGAAATGTTTAGAAAGACCATCTTTCCTTATTGAAAGTTGGCACAGTGACAACAGAAGACATCCCTTCCTATCATCATAGACGGTAGATAGATAAAGAGAGATGATAAATAGAACTACTTTGTTGTTAAGGTCATATCCAACTCATTATCACCATATTTAGAAGTTTTCTTCAAAAATATACTGGAGTTGTTTGTCATTTCCTACTATAGCTCATTTTACAGGATGGAGAAACTTAGGCAACCAGGGTCAAGGAATTTTCCCCAGGACCACACAGCTAATAAGTGTTCAAGACTGGATTTGAACTCAGGTCTTCTTGACTCCAAGCCCAGAACTCTATCCACCAAGCTACCCAGCTGCCCTATAGATACATAGATAAACAGATTAATAGCTGTTGTTTTTTAAAGGTTGATCATGATATAATAAGAAGGAACAAAAAATAATTTTGGGTTGTTTAAACATTTGCATGTGAGAATAATCCCTCCAAAATAATGGTTTATATTGCTTTTATTCTGAAAGAAAATATGACATAGGGGATACAGAGCTGGTCTAGGAAGTATGAAGACTTGGCTTCAGGTCCCACTTCTTATATGTGCTGGCTGCCTGACCCCCTAGTAAATAATTTGATTTCCCAGCACCAGAAGAAATGTCTAAGATAATAATTTACAGAGTAGGTGCTTATTTGCATTGGTAGGAGGAGTTTCTTCATCAGGGGTCTCCACTAGCAACAAAATCACAGATTTGGTCAAAAACAATTAAAAAAACCAACATACTAACATTTAAAACCTAACTCTCAAGGGTGATTATACATTATTCTCTATCTACTTTCCACATAAACTGGTATATCTGATATATCATTTAAGGTATATCATAACTTAAATTCAATCTCCTATCTCTCTCCCTTTGAATAAGCTATTCCCCAATACCTACAATGTTCTCTTTCCTCCCTCTTATCTCTAGTAATCACTTGTTCTCTTTAATTTAGCTCAAGATCTACCTCCTGTTAGAGGCTTTTGCTCCCTCTTTTGCCAATGTTACTTTCAGTGTATGGAAATGTCGCACCACCTCTATACATCTCACCTTCCCAGTATAAGGCCCTTTAGGGCAGGGACTGTCTTATTTTTGTATTTGTATTTCTAGTCACCAGTACAATGTTTGCTTAGTGCCTAGTAGAGGCTTAATAAATGTTAGTTGAATTGAATTGAATTCTACTTTGTAATGCATGGGAAGAACTTGAGGCCAATTCCTAAATCACTGGAGATTCTAGGATGACAGAGTACTGAGTGGACTTGAATAGAAGAGCAAAAAGATCTCACTTGATCTTATATGATGGAGAAAAGAAGAGTCCTCCTATGATCTCTTGATACTACCATAGTATGATGATCAAATATTTTCTTACTGAGGAACCATAAAAGAAAACATAACTCAAGTCCTGTCACATTTTCCATTATGCATAGATGCAGTGGTACTATAATCTTAATTGATATTAAAATTCTCCCATTCTTGAATTACTTTGTCAGTCTTTTTTTTTCCAGCACATGTTCAGGCATTGCTCTGACAGAAAAAATCATTAGCATGAACCACTTCCTCTATATAGACATATGGACAAATATAACCTCATTCTCTATAGCACTCGGAGGGTTTTTTTGAAACCCTCATCAAAGCAGCAGCATGTGATTTTCCTTAAAGAAATAACAAGTGTGTCCTGGAAAATGAACTAAGAATACCTTGAAAATGATTCACAGTCCAAGAAATAATGAATGAAATATTTTGCAGAACTTAATTTTCTTCCAATAAGACTTTTTTCTAGCATCTTGCTCAGTGTCTCCTATTCTTGTGCCAGTGCATGAGCCACATGCTGTTTTTCTTTCATCTCTTTCTTTCTTGCTAGCTCATTCATTAATTCAGTCTGTTGGTGAGTCACTTATTTCATTTAATTGTTAAATCAATGGAAATTGGTTTAAATGACTTCAGAGTCATGGTCTTGAGCCAGGATTACTCCTTTGCTTGCATGAAAGTGAGTAATTTTTTCATCAGTTTCCTCAAAGGGTAATTTTCAGCAATTCTGTAATTTGTAGCAGCATTTAAAGACTGACAGCAATCTGGTTTCAGAGTAGACATAAGCAGTCATCAACACCATGACTGTCGATTAATATTTACAGATTGCCTGAAGTACAGTTAGCAGTTATCCTCATCATCCATTGTCTTCTATTGGGGGGCCACAATCTCAGTGGTACCAGAGACCCCATTTAATCAACCAGTCAAGAGTGTAATATCCATTAACTTTAGGAGCCTATATATGATTTTAGCTTTAAGAAGAAAAACAACAATCAAAACATGATTTATCAATTTTCTTGGGAACTACAGATACTCAAATAGCCTTTGGGATCAAGCTGTTTACTAGGATACTGATGAAAACAATTCACACACTGTCCATCTGGTACAACTGCTTCTTGTCAAGTGGTGTGAATTTATCATAAATTATCACAAACTTGCTTATACTTTTCCCATCTCCACAATTTAGATACTAGTACTAAGATCATTTAGAGATCAATAAACATTTATTAGTTTGGGATGGGGCATATTTTATTGGAATAGGCACTTTCTTTCAGAGATACTCAAGAGATTTTGCCAGGGCACAGAGATGTTCAATTACTTGCCCAAGGCCACACAGCTAATATGTACTAGAGATAGGACTTGAACCTAGGTATTTCTGACTCAGACATTGTCCCTGAATCCACTAAGTTAATGGTGTCAAACAGAAATAGAAACAGGAGCAATGAAGATATTTATAAGGATCTCTGCTAGCTTAAAAATGACTTAAAAAACTATATATTAATATTGTCTGTGTTCCATTGTATTTGTATTTATTTTGAAAAGTATTTCCCAGTTACATTTTTTTTGGCAGGGCAATGAGGGTTAAGTTACTTACCCAGGGTCACACAGCTAGTAAGTATTGTGTATGAGGCTGGATTTGAACTCAGGTCCTCCTGAATCCAGGGCCGGTGCTCTATCCACTCTGCCACCTAGCTGCCCCCCCCCCAATTACATTTTAATCTCTAAGAATTATGTGTTTGACACATCTGTACTCTGCCATGCTACTTCTCATTTACTAAATATCTTCTTAGAATTAAGTTGAACAAAATTAAAATGTAGACATCTTCACAAAATTTGTCTGTAAAAAGAATGCTAAGAAATTTTACTTAAATGAAGTTTGAGGTTTTTTTTTTTTAATCAGGAGAATACAGTGGAGAGTGGTGTAATTTTCTGGCAAATTAGATCAACACAGACAACAAATCTCATAACTCCATTTCACTTGTGCTATTAGCATATAGCCACTGATTTCTCATGGTATAAGAGCTACAAAAATAATCCCTTGGGGAACTCTAAATTCTCTCTGGACTCTGACTTGTGGTGCTACAGAATCAAATTATTTGGATAAGTTATCTATTCCTTCTGCTTGTATTCCAGTCCATTATTTTGTGGGATCTGTCAGCTGGCAACTCTAACTCTAGGATGGCTTTAGAGGTTTGAGGTGAACCAAAACTACTGCAGGACACCCAAAGATGCCCTATTCTAGACTTTGACTTACTCTGGAGGTCCCTAACATGTCTTTCTGCAATAGTCCTGGTTAGCTCTGAAGACAGTAGTATCATATATCTGGAGCTAAAAAGGACCATAGAAGTCATCTAGTCCAACCACCTAATTTTGAAAGATGAGAATCATGGGGGATCCTGACTTGATCCAACTATCATATCCCCTTAGAAGCTGAAACTTTGTTATGCCACATGGATAGGAATTCTTAAGAATTCCTTTAGAATAGGCATTGCCAAGATGGCAAAGAAAAGGCAGGGACTTTTTGGAGTTCTCTCTAAAACTTCTCCAGATAACTTTAAATAATGTTTAAAAACAAATTCTGGAGTGGCAGAATCCACAAAAGGATCGGAAGAAACACTTTTCCCAAGACAACGTGTAAGATCAGTAAGAAATTTCTGTTACACCTAGGTGAGAGTGGAGCACAGTCCAGCATAGGCCAGCCTTCAGCAAGCCAGCAATAGGCCACAGGGGCTACTAAATAAGTGGTAGTTTTTAGAGTTCTCATCCCACAGAAAATAAGGGGATCAGACAACTGGTCAAAAGTAAATTATGGATGTCCCTTTGTCGGTACCAGGAACAGGACACTGTTGGATTACCCATATTTGAATATGGGTCATGGTCAAGGGGTCTCAGTCCCAGGGCAATGAGGAACACTAATACAACAGAGTGTGTGATTGCAGGTGAGAGAAGGGACCTTTCATAGGTCCAAGGAAGAAAAGAGTGCTTGTGGTCACTCACAGACAAGAGTACAGGCCAGGAGAGTAGCAAACACCTCTCCTGAGATCATACAGCCTTAGAAAAGCCAAAAAAACTTACAGATGCCCAGAATTACCTCTGACAAGAGATATGCAAAAAATCTGGAACTTGAAACAGTGCCCCCACCACTCTGGAAGCAGAGCCCCACTTTACCATAAAGTTTAAAGTCATGTAATTGGCTGGAAAAATGAGCAAACTGCAGAAAAAGATCCTGGTTATAGAAAGTTATTATGGTGACAGGGAAAATTAAGAGACAAACTCAGAAGACAACAAAGTCAAAACTACATCCAAAAAATCAGAGAAAAATATGAATATTTGATACGTATAAGAGCTCAAAAAGGATTTTTAAAATCAAATAAGAGACACCCAGGATCCAAGATGGTGGAGTGAGCAGTAAATTCCTCTTACTCTCCCATATTCACCTCCAAATAACTATAAAATAGTGCAGAATAACAGAAACAGCAAAAAGGCAGGGCAAAAACATATTTTAGTCCAAAAAACTTTAAGATCATCAGGAAAGGTCTGTCTCATGGGGGAAAAAGAAAATGCAGTTCAGGATAAGAAGCATCCCAGCAAGCTAGCATCAAGCCCCACCTCAACAAACCAGTGGGAGATCTTGAGCCCCAGTGTGGTGGAGCAGGCAAACACAAAGACAGGTACAGCCCCCCATAAGCCTCAGCATAGCCAAGAAAATGGGCAGACTCCACCTCTGAGAACCATCACATGCTTCAGCATAGCCCATAGCAAACAAGCAGCCTCCAGTGGCCAGACCTCCACATGCTTCAGTGTAGCCCTGGGGAAATACAGAAACATCTCACTTGTCTCAGCACACACCAAACACCAGTACTAGGACTCCCACTTATCACCAGATAAACTCCCTACTATTTCCAGCAGCACTAACTACTCCTACCCCTCCTCTTCAGTCCAGCACCAAACCTGAGTGTCTCCCATGGGCCTCAAGGTAATAACAGTGCAGCACCAGGTAAACAGACAGGGCCTGCACTCCTGGCACAAGAAGTCTGAGACATAAGCGCCCCTTCAACCTTAGGAGCAGAGCTCAAATTGATTGATTGATTTGTTTGGTTGTTTATTTTTGGTGAGGCAATTGGGGTTAAGTGACTTGCCCAGGGTCACACAGCTAGTAATATCAAGTGTTTGGGACAGAATTTGAACTCAGGTACTCCCAACTCCAGGGCTAGTGCTCTATCCACTGTGCCACCTAGCTTCCCCACCTCAGATTTAAAAGAAAGGGGAAAAGGCCAAAAAGAATGAGCAAAAAATAACAAAGAATCTGACTATAGAAAAGTTATTATGGTAACAGGGAAGGTCAAGGTACAAACTCAGAAGAGGACAACAATGTCAAAACACCTGTGGGGAACACCCCAAATTAAAATGGGAAGTGATGTTAAGGCCAGAAAAAAACTCACTGAAGAGCTCAAAAAGGAACTTAAAAGCACATAAGAGATGTAGAAGAAAATTAGGGGAAAGAAATGAGAGTGTGATGCAAGAGAATTATGAAAAAAAGAGTCAACAGCTTGTAAAAAGAAAACAATTGCTTAAAAAGTAGAATTAGCCAAATTGAAAAGGAGATACAAAAATCCACTGAAGAAAACAATTCCTAGGTGGCACAGTGGATAAAGCACTAGTCCTGGATTCAGGAGGAAGGAAGGAAGGAAGGAAGGAAGGAAGGAAGGAAAAAGAAAACAACTTCTTAAAAGTGCAATAGGCCAAATGGAAAAGGAAGGATAAAAGTTAACTGAGGAAAACAGCTCCTTAAAAGTCAGAATTGGGCAAGTGGAAGTTAATAACTCTATTAAACATCAAGAATCAAATAAATTCAAAAGAATGAAGAAATAGAAGAAAATGTAAAATACTTCATTGGAAAAGCAATGGACTTGAAAAAGAGATCCAGGAAAGATAATGTCAGAATCATTGGACTACCTGAAAGCCATAACCGAAAGGAGGATCTGCACAGCATCTTTCAATAAATTATTAAGGAAAAATGTTCTGATAATCTAGAACCACAGAGTAAAATTGAAATTGAAAGAATCCACCAATCTCTTCCTTAAAGAAACCCCAAAATGAAAATGCCTAAAAATATTACAGCCAGATTCCAAAGCTTCCAAGTCAAGGAGAAAATATTGCAAGCAGTCAAAAAGAAACAATTCAAACATCATGGAGTCACAGTCAAGATAACACAGTTTTTAGCTGTTTCTTCATTAAAGGACTGGAGGTCTTGGAATATGATATTCCAGAGGTCAAAAGAGCTAGTATTACAATCATGAATCACCTACCCAGAAAAACTGAATATAATCCTTGGGGGGGGGGAATAACAGGACAAATGGGAAGAAATAGAATGGATGGAAATAAAGAATTAGTAATCATAACTTTGAAAAAAATTCATAGCAGATTTCTCTGATAAGGACCTCATCTCTCAAATATATAGAGAATGAGTCAAATTTATAGAAATGAGACATTTCATCAGTTGATAAATTGTTAAAGGATATAAACAAGCAGTTTTCAGATGAAATAATCAAAGCTATGTATAGTCAAAGGAAAAAAATGTTCTAAATCACTTATTAATTAGAGATATGCAAATTTCTGAGCTACCAACCCACACCTATCAGATTGGCAAATATGACAGAAAAGGAAAATGACAAATGTTGGAGGTGATGTGAGAAAATTGGTACAGTAATGCATTGTTGGTCCAGCTGTATACTGATTCAACCATTCTGTAGAGCAATTTGGAACCATGCCCAAAGGGCTATCAATCTGCATACGCTTTTACTAAGCAATACCACTACTTTCTATCCCAAAGAGATTAATTTTTTTTTTATTTTTTGCGGGGCATTGGGGGTTAAGTGACTTGTTCAGGGTCACACAGCTAGTAATTGTGAAGTGTCTGAGGCCATATTTGAACTCAGGTACTCCTGAATCCAGGGCTGGTGCTTTATCTACTGCACCACCTAGTTGCCCCTCAAAGAGATTTTTTTAAAAGGAAAAGAATCTATATGTTAATTTTATAGCTGCTATTTTAGTGGTAGTAAAGAATTGGAAATTGCAGGGATTTCCACCAATTGGGGAATGGTGGAACAAGTTGTATATGATTGTGATGAAATACTAGTGTGCTATGAGAAATGATGAGCAGAATTTTCTCAGAAAAAGTGGAAAAGATTCACACAAATTGAAGGAAAGTCAAATGAGCAGAACCAGGAGAACATAGTATATAGTAAGCAATATTCTATGATGATCAGCTGTGAATGACTTAGCAACACAATGACTCAGCAATATAATGATCCAAGAAAATTACGAAGGATTTATGATGACAAATGTTATCCATCTCCATAAAAAAACTGGAGTCTGAATGCAGATTGAAACATAGTTTTTCTTAAATTTATTTTTCTTGTTGGTTTTTTTATCTGTTTTCTTTCACAACCTAACTAACATCAAAAAATATTTTGCATAACGACACATATATAGCCTATATCAAATGGTTTGCCTTCTTATTGGGGAAGGGGAGAATAGGGAGGGAAAGAGATATTTTGGAGATTTTTTTTTGAAAAAAACAGATGTTAAAATGTGTGTGTGTGTGTGTGTGTGTGTGTGTGTGTGTGTGTGTGTGTGTGTGTGTGTGTAATTGGGGGGAAATAAAATAATAATTTAGAAAAAAGTCCTCTAGAAACTTGGGATTAGATTAAGGCCTCTTGGGTAAATTTGAGTAAAGTACATTTCTAAAGTCATCTGAGGCTCTAATACCATAGAAAACTAAGTTGACTTTTCATCCGGAATAGGGTTGGGTTTTTTTAAGTTTTTGCTGTTATGGTCTCCTTTGGCAGTCTGATAAAGTTCTATGGACAGCTTCTCAGATTGATGTTTTTGTCTTCATTCATAATTAAAGGAAATGGCAAATTTCAGTTAGATGTTGGTCAAAAAAATCTGTGTATTGTATATATATATATATATATATATATATATATATATATATATATATATATATATATATATTCATGAATCCATGGATGCCATGGAATTTAACCCTAGAGCCCTATATGAATTGCAGTTTATGAACCCATGTTATGTGGTTTTATAGTAATATTTAATCATGTACAACTCTTTGTAACCCCATTTGGTGTTTTCTCGGCAAAAAAAAAATTGGAATGGCTTGCCATTTCCTTCTCTAGCAGAGAAGAATCATTCTTATAGTTGAGGAAACTGAAGCAAATTGGGTTAAGTGAATAGACCAAGATCACATTTAGCTAATAAATATCCAATGCCTGATTTGATCTCAGGAAGGTGAATCTTCCTAGTTCTAGGCCTGACACTCTACCTACCACATCACCTAGCTCCCATACTATATGGCGTGAATCATAAAAATCCAATTGTGCTAAACATAATTGTTAAGTAAACATCCATTACAACTAATATTTTATATGTTATCATTCAATTAGATCAAATTGTTTCATTACCATGATCTGTGATCTCATAAGTATGGGTACTCCTTTTCATGGTAGAGATTGGAGCCCATTCATGTCTTCTTCATTGATAACCATAGTGAATGTTTCCATAGCTGCATCTGCCACAAAAAGTACACACAACATTTTGGGGTCTTTCTCTAGATCACTTACCATAATATGGATACCAGTGCTAACAGAAATCTCCGTCTTTTCCCCCTTGCTATTATTACTACATAACTAGATCAATTCCTTTTCCTCATTAATAACATATTTTTTTCTTGCACACAATTCATTGTTGTTAATATGCTTATATCTACCAATGCCCTTCATTGTTTTGCCCATGTAGGTAGCAAAGTCTGTCATGTCTGAAATGTCATTATGAATGCTGTGACCACCCCTATTACCAGCATGGCAGAGAAGAAGCTGTAATCTTGCTGTAATATCTCTCTCTCTTCTCCTTGCCAGAATTTTGCAGCAAAAAATCTCTTTCAAGGGCAAAGAAGGAAATATAGATAAAGCTTCCTGTTCAACTACTTATGCTCTTAAAGGCAGAATGGCCTCTTTGCCCTCTCACACTGATTCTTGTAACTGCAAATTTACATATTCCCAAAACTCAGTAAAAATGAAAAGGCATGACAACCTTTCTGAACCCCAAATTACCATCACCATGGTCTGGGGTAAAAGAAATAATTTGAAGATTAGTGGGCATGCCATGGTCACTAGTTATAGTAGCATTTCATGATTAGCAAGCAAAATTTACATCGGTATTAAAAATGTTTTTCTTTCAAGAACAAGCTTGAGATCATTAAAAGTGATGGTTAGTTTCATAAATATAGTTCAACCCTCTTTCTTCTATTTAATTTGGGGCCTAACTCAATTTTTTTTATCTGCAATATCTTACCAAGTTATATTAAATGATGGAATAGTTGTACATGTTATCCATTCAACTGCATTTAAATACTGGAAAATAAATATTTTTTTCTCAACAGTTTTTCCTGGCTAGAGTATTAAGGCAAACTATTTTGATTGGTCATATATTTTATTTTAAAAGCCTTATAATATTCTAGGTGTGATGCATTCAGTCCAAAGTCTTTTACAAACAGGATCATCTAGGAGACGTCAAAATCTATAGGGAATCCCTCTTTTGTTTAGAATTTTTCATGACAGTGGCAAATGCTAGTGTGCATATTTGTCTCCCTGTCTTGTCCCTTGATTTGTAGCAATAATCAGAGGATTCTTGAACAGTGATCTCCCTTTTTTGCAAGCATCAAAAGATAGGGCACATGGGCAAAGATTAAACTTTACTGTCATCAAAGTTGGCACAAAGAGGAAACAACAAATATATTCAATTTTATATAGAAATCTATCTTACCCTATAGGGACGTTCAGTTAGGGACAGTGATAATGGAGCAGAGAGGGGAGAACTGATATGGGGGAGAGGATATTGGGGAAGGCAGTGATCAGAAGTAAGGCAGTTATGAGAAAGGGGAGGGTGTGGTGTCAGAATGGGAAGGATGAGCAGGATAAAAATAAGATGGAGGGATATAGACAGTCATCATAACTCTAAATGTGAACACCTTTGAGGCAGCATGATACACATGGGGTAAATGTAGAGAGTTGGAGCGGGATCTATTATGCTTTGGCTGGAGCAAGGAAAGCAGAGGTAGCAATTATGATTTCAGACAGAACAGAGGCAAAAATATATCTAGTTGGGGGAGATGGGGAGGGAAACTATATTTTTGCTGAGGGGTACCATGGACAATGAAGTCATATCAATACCTAACGTGTATACGCCAAGATTGGTTTTGGGGGGTTTTTTGAAGAAGTTGAATGAGTTGAAAAATCTCTAGGACAAGATGGATTCATAAGTGAGTTTCTACCAAACTTTTTAAAGAACAATTAATCCCAATACTATATAAATTATTTGAAAAAATAAGGAAGACATAGAAAGACACATATGAAATGATGTATTGGGAAGTGAGCAGAACCAAGAGAATACTCTATACAGAGAATGCAATATTGTTTGATGAAGAACTTGTGAATGACTTGACTACTAACAGCAATGCAATGATCCAAGTCAATCCCAAAGGAATATTGATGAAACACACTATCCACCTCCAGGGAAAGAATTGATATTCATGAAAAGAATGGGGCATGCTATTTTTCACATTCTTTCATTTTGTAACAAATATGGTGATGTTTTCCATGATTATATATGTATAACCCATATTGGATTATTTATTGCCTTGGGGAGGGGTAAAGGAGGGATAGAGATTGGATTAGAAAGATATAAATAAAAATGTTTAATCTGGAAGGGTAGGGAAGGGGTGTGCTGGGAAGGGTACAGGAGGTATATATGTATTTATACACACACACACATATGTTGTGCATTTATGAGTTGTTTAGGTATTATTTATATAGTAATTATATTTAAACAAATTTGGCATAAAATATTTATATAAATTGATATGTATTCTTATTTATAAAACAGTTATTTAAGGAATTAAAATATTAAGTTATATGTATTAGAATATAGCTAGGTATATATAAATGTAATAATATATAAAGTTTACATTCCATATGTTATATATGTGTCTGTGTATATTATATCTGTTTGATATATAATATAATTATATACCACAAATAAAATATTTTTTTCTAAAGATTATGGATGACTATAATGTATGGGTTAGAGACATCTTGTTGGAAAAGGATCTTTGAGACTGCATGTTCCCCTACTGAATCAAACATTTTTTTTATAGTCAACAAAAATAAACACAATGTAATGTTTTATTCTTGGCACCTTTTAATGAACTGTATCCCTATAAATAGATTATCTACTCCAGACTATTGTTTGAAAAGGCCTGGCTCTTCCTTTCTTGTATTTTCATCAATCATGGCTTTCTTCAATGTGAAAATAATTCACATAATGATTTTGTAGAAATGAGAAATGAAGTATATGGGTCTGAAGTAAGTATATGTGTTCTGAAACATTGGTGCTCAAAATTTTTAATCATAAGTTTTAAAAAAATGATATTTTAAATCTGTTTACTCTCATTTCCATGTTTCTCAACTTGGCTAAGATATTAAGTGTCTTCTAGAAGTTTCCAGTCTGTTTTATCCTCCTTGCTATGGTGATTGTTTTGCATCAGTAAAACTCAGAGCAAATGATGATGCCATTTTTTCTAATCTCTACCTTAGCTTTGCTGATGGGATAAAAGCAAGTGCTTACTATGTTGGCAGTAAAACTGAAATGACATGTATTTTTTTTAATTTAAGATGTTCTTAACTCTCCACAGTACAAAATAATTGCAAATATTATCTTAGAAAAATTGTTTTTCTCCCAATTCTCTATCTTATTTGACCTAGAAAAACACCATGCTAAATGAGAGGTAGGAAAATTTCAATAAACATTTGTTTTCTTTGAGGCAGTTAGGTGGCACAATGGATGGCATTATAGATTAAGAATCATAACAATCTGAAAGTGAATCTTTCCTTAACCATTTTCAAGTTTTGTAGCCATGGGCAAATCAATTAAACTTTATTAGGCTCAGTTTCTGTATCTGTAAAATGCATAAAAATAGAACCTATACACAAAGTTATTGTGAAAATAAAATGCGATAACATATGCAACATATTTTGTAAACCATAAAGCACTATAAAAATGCTATTATTTTCTTCTTTTAAATGAGATATGTTAAATGCTTTATACAACTTGAAGCACTATATGAATGTCAATGATCATAATTATTTTAGGACTTTTTATTGAGGTTTCTTATAGTTATTGGCCAATAATATTTGAATGTCATTCCAATACCAAAGTCCATTGCTTTGAGACTCTCTTCTTATTGTTGGTGATCATTGATACATACCTGGGTGTGGGGCCAGACAGAGTTTACTAGAAAAAGGAAGGGAGTCACTTTAGATACTTCTGTCTTCATGCTTCAAAAAAAAAAAAAAAGATGGAATATGCCAACCCCACCTCAAATCACTGAAGAAAATGACTCTGGGAAGAAGCTGTCATGACAGGAACTATCATCTCCCTGTAAAACTTTCCCTTGGGTGAGATCTAGCACTCTCTGGCTTGACTAGAGTTATCTTACTCCCATTAGGAGTGCTCCTTCACTCTGTATTGTCAAGTACATATTCTCCTATGCACATTTTCTCTGATTTTTGTTTTCCTATTGACTTCAACAAATACACTTTTTGCTATGCCCTATGTGTGTTCATCACGGAACTAGTATTTTGTTGCAAAGGTGTCAAATCTTGTATATAAAACTTGGGGTGCTATTTCCCCAAATAATGAAACAGCTACAATAAGTTAACTTGAATCTGAAAAAAGCCCACATCATCTATAATAATAATATTTAGGGAAACAGATAGGTATAATTCTTACTTAATACCCTTTCCCTTTGAAGAGAGCCGAGTAGCCAATGCTTCTGGTATCAAACTTCTGCTTCCCCTCCTGGCAGGAAAATAAAGTCTCCCTTGAAGAAGGGGAAGGGGAAGAAGAGACTAGATATGTTTATTATGTCTCCCTTTAAGCCACACAATGACACTCCACATGCTACGTGTAGAGAACTGTCCTTGTTACATAAACTTTTCTATTCAAATCTATTCAAATGACACATATTTAATGCCTCCTACATGCAGATCATTGTGATAATCCCAAAGGAGATAAAGATACATGAAACAAAGTTCCTGCCTTCACTTAGCTTACAAGTTGAAGAAATTTCTAGGAACATGCAATATTTGGATCTCATAAATCTAAATATTGTGTAGCTTTGCAATGAAGTTAAAAAATCACAACCAAAAAGGATTCCCTCAGTGCAAAAACCCTGTTTGTTTGAAATGAAGTATTCATGAGATTCAACCAAGCTGCTTTATTTGTTCAGAGTTTTCAAGGAGGTAGATAATCCTGACTTCTTACATATAGATAGATATATGTATTTATTTATTGACTTTAAGTTTCTTGGTATCACTTTTTGGTCTCAGGTGGCTTTTTAAAAGCAGTTGTATCAATTATGTTTTCCATTTCTTTACAAACAAGCCATAGCTAAGGAAACACACCACGTTTATACAATATTTCTTTGGTGAAGAAATAAAGAATGAAAGAAAGGAAGGAAGGAAGGAAGTTAGGAAGGAAGGAAAGAAAGAAGGAAGGAAGAAAGGGAGAGAGGAAGGAAGGAAGGAAGAAAGGAAGGGAGAAAGGAAGGGTGGGAGGAAAGAAGGGAGGAAGAAAGGAAACAATTTTAAATTAGGCTTGGCTTCGTATAGGGTATATATGTATATTTTATACTTTTGTTCAATTGTTTCTTGTATAAGCATAAATCATAAGTCCTTTGGTTTACATTATAAACAAAATTCCTTTCCCCTTTCTCCGTCCCCTTTCCATTACAAGTGCCTTTCCTTATGAGATTACCTTCCATTTATGTGTATCTTGTATGTAGATTGTTTTTGCATATAGTCTCCCTTATTAAAAAGTGAGGGCTTTTTGCCTTCCTGTCCTCAAAGCTTAGCATTGTGTCTTACATAGCAAATGCTTAATACATTCTTGTTGACTGACTGACTAGTTAAGACAAAATTCTCAATAGAACACTATGAGATGTTAAGGAATGCCCTCTAAATACCCTGGGGATTCTAATGGGTGGGGAGAGAGGAAAGAGAGGAATTAAAATGAATCAGTATTACTATTTTAAAAAATTAACTCTTAAATGATTTTCTTCCTTTAAGTGTAAGTGAAGAAACCTTCAAGGAAATAGTTGTCATTGCACAAAACATGCCATTCCTCTACTTGCCTGTAAAAAGCCCCATATTTTGGTCTAAATGAGGAAAATTTTTAGACCTTGAAAGGTACATATGAGTAATAAATCCCCACAGCAGTGCTTTGGTGGAATAAAAAAAAAGTACTTGGGCCTTCCTGAATAATATTTCTTCCAATAAAGCTCCATTTCTAAAAGACTGCTCTGGAGCAGAGAGCTGAAGCTTTTGGCACATTATAATGAGTCAAGATGAGATGACAAGGGAAATGCAAGAAGCAGAGTTCTGGTCGATATAGACTTATGTCAGAGCATACTGACTTATGTCACAGCATACTAATACTCTCAAGTATTTGTAGAGAGTCTCTCTCCCCTCTCCCTCACCCCATTCTCTCCTTCTCTGCCTCTGTCTCTGTCTCTCTGCATGTCTTTGTCTCTATTTCCCCACTATTATCCATATCTCTCTGTCTCTGTAGCCCCTCCTCCTCTTTCCCCTCACCATTATCAAATGTGGGGATTCCCCAAGACTAGAGCCAAGGAAGCACAAATCCACAATTGGATTCATCCTCTCTCAAAGAATAAGATAATCTCAGCTTTCTAATTGTGATGAATTCATTCAGAATTTCAGAATTAAAAGGAAACACAAAAAGAGACACCAATTTTTGACCTTCCTCCAGGTTTATAAGCTTCTTTATATGCTTTCTTCCCTGTCTTTATGTCAATCTAACTTCATCCCCTCCATTTCCCTTCATGAATAAAAAGGTGGTTCAAAATTGCAACATTAACCCACTAGACCTATTTTCCTCATTTGGAAAGGATGGTTGGATTAGGCTGGTTAGAAGGAGTGGGAAGTGATTTAGCTCCATTTGATGCTTCTGCTTTAGTAAATGTCAGAAGTAGGGAAGAGAGTATTAATAATCATTTGCATCCAGTGTGCTAAAGGCAGCACTCCAAGAGAAATATACTCAGTAGCAGAGGGCTCCAAGGTATGCTGTCGTTGCTTGTTTTTGAACTCCAGGAGGGGGCAGGGGGAAATACTAACAAGTCATTTTGGACAGAGCAGACAAATGCAGGGTTAAATAAAAACACTGGTATTCATTGAAAAGCAAGAGAGGGAGAGTTGGCTGGAGCAGTTATTCCATGTTAATCACTTTGTATTTACTGCAGCTCCAGAAAGACACATTTGTTATGCAGACAGTGTTCATTGTCGGAGCTTGATCATTAATGCAGCACTGCCAGCAACAAAATGAATTAGCTCTCTGAATACTAAAGCAGGAAACCCATCGGAACCAGAGTGTGGCACAATGAGACGAATCGGATTAAAATATACGACCAGCCTATGAGAGCGCACATTGTGACCTCTGTTCATTATCTTCTATTTTTAGGATTGGCTATGGGAAAGGAAATATATGGAATGGTAGAAAGCTGTGTCTCAAACAACAAGGTCCATTTATGGTGTGGGGAGAGGGGTTTGCTTTAGATGGGATTACGCTCTCTTCCAAGTCTATTTCCCAGGCTCTACCCCAGCTTAAAAAAATCAATAATTTATTATTTATCCTTTCTGTGAATGCTTGGAATTTCTGCAATTCCTAGCATGCCACAAAATCAAAGCTAAACTCTGAGGAGTGAGTTCAAGCAAAAGAGTGTGGAATCAAAGCCTCACTGTTTTGGGTGAGAAAGTATCAACATGTGCAAAGACACAATAACAAAGAGAGTACCACCTGTGACTCGAAACATGCTCCCTCTGTGAAAGGATGTCCTCTCAAGGATGCAGCTCCATCATATTAGGTGTCTATTACTGTTTTAACCTGTTGTGCAACAGAATTCAGCATAAATATTCACATAAAAACATAAACATAGTTGTGGGGCAAGGGCACCCATCCACCCATGGACTGTTTTGTAAGTGGGCTCTGACAGAACATGTTTTCCTGGAGTATCTTTGCTTTCCTTCATTTTCACATCTTTGCCCTTTCTACCTGGGAAGGAAACACAGAGATCAAGCTTCTGAAACTGTCTCAGGATAGATTTACTATCACCTGATCACTCTGAGACTACCTAGTGATATCTAGGATCATTTTAACTTATAAGGCAATAGGATTACTCTGTACAGTTAAGGGGAGAGAGGGAAAGGAATGACCAATAAATAATGCTGAGCCTTATGTAAGAATTCTGGAATTCTCTGGAAAGTTTCAAGAGAAGATAAAGACATTCATAGGGAACTTATTACTTTTGAGGACTAGGGAATGCATTGATAATTAGAAAGCCTGAGGGACAAAAAGGGGAAAAAATCCCCAATTAAAAATAAAACAATTAGGTGGTAAAACACTACCACTATATACTAAGAAAGTGCAATTCTAAGTATTTTTTAGTTGCTGTGTCATTATACTTCAATGTATGGCAGAGAGAGGTGTGGTATGTCACTGAATGGTAATGTCACTGAATTCTATAGTGCCTCCATTCTCTTTTCTGATTTTGAACCAAGGAATGTAAGATGAAGGACATAGCTAGTATTAACCGTGATAGAGAGGAGAAGAGGGCAGTGGTGATTGTGCTATATGTAAATGAATATTTTATTAATAAATTCATAAGAAACCTTTTGACCCTGAGTTCTCCAGGTCTACCTTCATCTAATATAAATTCTTGCAGGTCCTATCAACTTGGAAAGACTCCAAGTACAGGCCTGGAAATGAACAACATGTCTGCTGTTCAGGAACCAACTAAGGGGGCAGCTAGGTGGTACAGTGGATAGAACACTGGCCCTGGATTCAGGAGGACCTGAATTCAAATCCGGCCTCAGACACTTGACAAGTATCTTGTCACACACACTAGCTGTGTGACCCTGGGCAAGTCACTTAAATTGCCCTGGAAAAAAAAGAGAGAGAGAGAACCAACTAAGTTCACTGATACCACCAGAAGTATTGTCACCAGTAATGGATTATTTTAGGCAGAGAAACTCATGTGTGACATCTACTAAGGAATAGATGAGAGTGAAAACATTCAAACTATTGAAATCAAAGATCTTTGGAAATATTATTTGAGTATTATTATTATTAACAATAAACATTTGTTATTAGTTGTATACTATGTGTCAAGCACCATGGAGTTTTGTATTGATATAATACGTTAGAGTTTATAAGGCACATCCATCTCATTTGCCCCTAAAACCAATTTTATAAATAAGGAAACTGAGATAAGTTCCTTGCTTGAAAGTCACAGGGATAATAAATGGCAAAGCCAGATATGAATCCAGTAATCTTTCCACTACATTCTCCACATCCTTCACTGGGCACTTACCAAAAACATTACTCTTAACAACAGCAACAACAACAACAAAAATAAGCTGAAGTAATTTCACCTCATTTGGTGACCCTTGGAAAAGAATACCTATACAATTTCTGCTCTCAAGGGAAGAGTGGGATAACAAATAGGACTGTTATTTTCCATTACAGAACAATTAAGCATTTAGTAAATGCCTTATTTGTTGTGTATTAGGGCTAACTGTAGTTTTCCATGATCAATTTAGAAATTTATAGGAACATATTTATTATACTTTAGTTGCATTTGTAGCCTTTTATGTGCCCTCAGGAATAGCCTTCATAAATGCATTAAGGGGCAGCTAGGTGGATAGAGCACCGGCCCTGGAGTCAGGAGGACCTGAGTTCAAATCTGGCCTCAGACACTTAATACTAGCTGTGTGACTCTGGGCAAGTCACTTAACCCCAATTACCTCACCAAAAAAATGCATTAAGATAATCATTCTACATTTACTAGAAAATGTGCCATTCATTAAATACTAACTTCATCTTCCTAATTATAATATCTAGAAGAAACACATGCAGGTTATTTATATGACAGGATTTATACATGTTACATAGAATGCCTAATTCCAATGAACTACATGTGTTGGTATAATACTTAAGGACTTGGGTATTTAAGGATGATGAATAAATCCTCTTAGTCTCTTAGACCCATGATGAATGACAGGTTGGGGGCAAGGGGAGAATTGCATCAATTTTAAAAGGAGAATCATCTTTTGGTTCATTTTTTTCTTCAATTCTCTGGGTGACAGTATTTTACACTGGGATTCTGCATAAGGAGTTGGGTAAGATTGGCCTTCTTCCACCTCCAGGAGCATGATAAGGGCTTCCATATGAAAGCTAGAGAAGGGGGCTCAGTTATTAAGCAAGCTTGAACCTAAGTTTCTAATAACCTCATCTATTTTGTGTTTGTTTGCCATATCATAGGTGACTGTATAGCAATCCTGAGATGTACATTTTGAGTTTTAGAGGTCCATAGATACTGGATCTATTGGTCAGAGTCGAATGGTGGTCAGGAGAATTTCTGCAGTATAGAAGGCAACTATTTTCAGAGGGAAGTGCTCAGCCTCTAGCCAGGCTTACTCAAAGATGTGAACCTGGAGGAAATTGTTTGGATAATGCAAAACTAAGGTAAAACATAAAATGTCTATTCAGCAGTCTTATATCTTGATATTTTAAACATCTATCTCCCTGTAGAATATAACTGCTTATAAACCATTAGCTTCTTGTTTTAGTTTTCTATCAATGTGTTCCTGTGGGTGCCAAGGTAGAGACAAAAAGATGGAAAGAGGATGAGAAAAAATGACTAACCCTTCTCTTTATAGGCTACACTTCCTCAGGACTAAACTATACCAAGATGCATATGGGACCAGAGCTGAGAGAGATCCCTAAGTGTATAGAGAGAAGG
The DNA here is from genome assembly GCF_019393635.1 of Dromiciops gliroides. Taxonomy (NCBI): domain Eukaryota; kingdom Metazoa; phylum Chordata; class Mammalia; order Microbiotheria; family Microbiotheriidae; genus Dromiciops; species Dromiciops gliroides. The sequence goes on along the minus strand of NC_057863.1, from coordinate 232,481,633 downwards.
TGCAACATCCCAGCCCCTTGTCCCTTAGCGGCACTTTTTTTTTCCATTATAACCTTTTATCACATGTAGTTCACTTCATGGATAGAACTATTTGAATTATAGTACTATAAATGTCATAACACAGACATCACAGGCTTGATTTTTTTTTTAACCTTATGCATAAATCTTAGAGGCCTCTTCATTGGTACCAATTGTATTCTCCTGGTCTTAGATACCACTACAGATACACTTCAGAAAAGAGATTTATTAGATCAAGGAGTTCTGAGAGACTAATGAATGAATAACAATTATAATAGTCTCAATAGTGTTAGCAATACCTTTCTGACTGTGGGAGAGTTACCTGCTCACCTTGATCATCCCATAAATTAAAAGGAATAAACTAATTACATACATAATATCCATAGGCTTTTCCTTGACTGTCTTTGTCTGTAGGAGATTATTCTATTATCTGTGATAATGTAGACCAGATCAAGAAGACTTTCCCAATATAGTCCTATATGCATACTTTATTTTCATTATCTTAATTATCCCAACTAGCCTAAGGAATTCTCTTACTCCCATAATTCTGAAAAGTTTCAAATGACAATATAAAAATGAGTAAGAATATTTTTGGTTTTCGATGATTAAACAGAAACACTAAATTTTTTCTTTAGGTAGCAATTATTTTCTCAGAACTAAGGATACAGGAATTGAGAGGAAAAGGTATTTGCCTAAAGTCAGAGAGAATTAGCAGCTGAGCTCAGAACTCTCATCCCATAACCCCAAATCTTGTGTTCAGAGAGTTGGGGAAAAGTACATAGACAGAATCCAGCAATTCAACCCCTTTCTCACTTAGGTGATTCTTATCAATAAGCAATTATGATACATTTCTCTGACATGAATAATATAGTACAACATGGTCCATCAGCTGTCATGCCTTCTTTCTCTAATTTCAGCATTTTCTCCAAAGGAAATTCATTATTTCCAGTTTGATGTGTTTTACCTTAGCAGAGATAATGCAATATCATTTTTTTCCTTTCATAGTGGTGATTTGTTGGTGTCCATAGTGTTCTTTCCTAACTAAGCAATGGAAGCTTAACTAATTGGATAAAAGTTCCCAGAATCTCTTGTAGATTTACTTATTTCCCAAAAATGTTCCCTAATTTTTTAGTACCTTTCATAAAAATAAGGAAATTCATTAGCAAATTCCCTTACAACTCAGGGATAGAGTTCCAGCACATTTTTTTCCCTACCTCAGTACTTGAACATTCCTCTTCAAGACTTATTTCTATTCTTAATATTTTTCATTGTCAAAAAATGGACATTTCCTGCACATTAATTGGGTTATCTTTTAGGGTAATCCTTCAATCTTATACTTTCTGATTAACTTTAATATATCTTTCCATTATACCATTGGCCAAATGACAGAATGAATGTTGTTGTCCAAGGTACAGCCTGGCTAAGTTTGGAGAGGCTTATCACCAGAAAGCTATCCTTAAGATGCTAATTTTTCTGACAATAGCAGTTCAGGAAGACTGTCTTTTTAAATGTGGAGATAGTGCAATCTGCAACTTTTGTAGGAGTATCCACACTAATGAAATCATGAATTCTTGAAGTATTGAAATTATTTTCACTAGGTATCTTAATTCAAAAATTCACTTAAATCTCTTAAACTGATTAATGTATTCCTTAACCTTTGGTCTCCACCATCAAGTTGACATATGGCTGCTTTGGTATCTCTCAGCTGGGAGCCTCTAATTACTATGATTTATCTGTTCTTTCTGTAGCCACTAGAATGACAGGATAATAGGACTTAAAACTAAAAGACTCATTAGCAATTGTCTAATTCATATGTAGACCACTCCCAATACCACCTTTTTTGTTTGTTTGTTTTGTTTTGTTTTGCTTTGTTTTGTTTTTTGCAGAGCAATGGGGGTTAAGTGACTTGCCCAGGGTCACACAGCTAGTAAGTGTCAAGTGTCTGAGACCTGATTTGAACTCAGGTACTCCTGACTCCAGAGCCGATGCTTTATCCACTGCACCACCTAGCTGCCCCCCCCCCCCCATACCACCTTTTAAAGGTTAAATAAATGAGACCTAGAGTAGTAACTGACTTGTTCAAGATCACACTTGGTGATCCAGGATTCATCATTAAATTCCTCTGAGATTATCTCTAATCTGTACTGTATATATCTTGTTTGTCCATGGTGTTTGCATGCTTACTTCCCCAATGGACTCTGAGGTCCTTCAGAGCAGGGACTACTTTTTGTCATTCTTTATATCTCTAGCACATGGCACACAGCTTAGCACATAATAGGAACTAAATAAATGCTTGTTGACTTCACTTGACTTGACTTTTCTCTGACTTCATATTCAGTATTCTTGCCACTAAAACATGGGTATGCTGGATGTGCCCTCTTCTAGCTGAAATTGTGATGCTTACTATCATGAAACACAAGAAACTACTTCCTACTCAGAAGGTCTAGTTCCACTATTTCCCTTCAGTTTTGAAACAAGAGGCTCAAGATTCTTTAAACAAAATCTGAATATGAATAGTCAATGACCTTGACTGTCATCTGCCAAAAAGTCCTCTGAATGGTTCTAATGCTTCTGGTAGTCTTTCTTGATCCTACTTTTTGTTGCATTCTCTCATCCTCCAGAATCCCAGGTTTGGATTTTTCCTTTTGATATCAGATTCTTTTTCCCCTTTGTTTTCCTCTTTAAAGAATTCTTCCTTATTTTGGGAGGTGGGAAGAGGAGAGATAGAGAATTTTATCATTCTTCCTGATAAGGCAGAGAGCATTGAGAAATACTTTACACACCCTTGCCATGGCCATTTTCAGTCATCCTGATATATATCTTGCCACTGGATCCAGATGGCTCTGGAGGAAAGAGTAAGGTTGGTGATTTTTGCCCAAGCCTGACTAACTTAAATCCAACTCACTGCAAGTCATGGCATCACCTCCCAATGCCATGGTCCTCATCAAGAATGAAGGACAAACAACAAACAAAAACACATCCTTGCAAACTTCTTACTAGCAAAGAAACCAACCTGTACAAAATACTGTACAAAAGAAACTGTTACTTGGCTTTTGGAGAAACGCAAACAGTACAATATCTGTAAGTCTTTGGAATGCTCTCCACAAACTTGTTCAAAAACTCCCCATGCCCCACCAAGGGGTCCATGAAACAAACAAAAAATGTTACAAACCCTTAGTCCATAACCTCCATTTGATATTTTCTAAAAAAATCATTTAATATTTTATTGTTTAATTAACATAAATGTACACATATATGTGTGTGGGGGAGGGTTCTCTCCTTCCCACCCCTATTAGGCAAGAAAACAAAAACTATTTCATTGTAATAAATATACAGTCAGGGGCAGCTAGGTGGCACAGTGGATAGAGCACCAGCCCTGGATTCAGGAGTATCTGAGTTCAAATCCGGCCTCAGACACTTGACACTTACTAGCTGTGTGACCCTGGGCAAGTCACTTAACCCCCAATGCCCCTCAAAAATAAATAAATAAATAAATAGATAGATAGATAGATAAGTAAATAAATAAATAGATAAATAAATATACAGTCAAGCAAAACAAACACCCTGATTAACTGTGTTTAAAAATATATGTCCCATTCTGCACCCTGAATATATCACCTCTCTGTCAGAATACCAATAGCATGCTTCATCATCAGCCCTCTGAAATCATAGATGACCACTACATTGATCATAGTTCTTGGAGTTTTCAAAGTTGTTTGTCCTTATACTGTTGTTGCTATTGAAAAACAATTATTCTCCTGGTTCTTCTCATTCTTTTTTAAAAAAAATCAATTTATAAAATTCTTCATTATTCATTTTTATAATTTTGATATAATATATATGATATATATGTAATTCTTATGCTTTTGCTCACTTCAGTCTGCATCAGTTCATCCAAACCTTGCCATGTCTCTGAAATCATCTATTTCCTCATTCCTTATAGAATTACAGTATTTTATTCCATACACATATCATAATTTGTTCAGTTATTTCCCAAATGATGGGTATTCACTTAGTTTCCAGATTTTTGCCCATACAAAAAGAGCTGATTTAAATATTTTATATATATATAGGACCTTTTCCTTTCTTGGATCTCATTCAGGTATGGTCCTGTTATAATTATTTTACTTATATAGTGGATAGGAGACAAATCTTGTAGACAGGAATGCCTAGATTCTAGTTGTCTCTAAGACATACTAACTTTGTGACTTTTAAGAGTCACATAATTATAGTTCCCTAGGCAACTAGGATTATAAATTATGGACAATTTGCTAACCTGTATCGCTAGAAGAAACTTCCACATCAGGAATTCCCTAAATAAAATCCAAGTTGGAGTAGAGAGGCAAAAAGGAGTAAAAGTTTTGTTATAATAAAATTACTAGATTCCAAGTCTTATATTTGTATCCCCCAAAGTGCCTAACAGTGTCAGGCACATAGTAGAGGCTCAGGAAATATTTGTTGATTGTATATTTCTTTTTCTCTTCTCTAATATTTAATCCTTTCCCCTCATATTGTTTTATCCCCTCTCCCTTTTTAAAGTCCATAATAGTCATCACCACATTTAACTGCAAACCTTACACATAAGAATGAATTTTACAGTTTTCATCTTCTGATTGATTAATTTTGCGTGATTGCAACAATGGCCTATCACAATTGCTCAGATTTACTCATGACCCTATTTGATTTGTTAAAACCCCATTTCAATGGCTGTGAGATGATTCAATCAACCACTCAGCAATTGATTATTATAATAGCATAAAGAATTATTAGTAATCAGTTGATTTACCATTTGGAGAGGCATAGTTTAATATTTCATGTAGATTAGCAAAAAGAGACAGCCAGGTGGTTCAATGGATAAAGTGGTGGGCCAGGAGCCAGGAAGACTCAACTTCCTTAATTCAAATCCACACATCAGACACTTACTAGATGTGTGACACTGAGCAAGTCACTTAACCCTGTTTGTCTCAGGTTCTTCCTCTGTAAAATGAGCTGGAGAAGGATATGGCAAATCACTCTAGTTTCTCTGTCAAGAAAATCCCAAATGAGGTAGTAAAGAGTTGGACACAACTGAAAATGACTGAACAGCAGCTTAGCACAGCAAAATGCTAAATTCCTTGATGTTCCTCTCCTTGAGCACCCACTCCAAAAACAAACAGGCAAAAAATAAACTACTTGATCTACTTGTTTTCTATAAGCTTAAACACCTACATACCTGTTATTTTCTCTGTATTAGATGAAGCACCTATATGTCTGCTATTTATGACTATATGGGCTATTTCTATCTACCTGTCAAACTGACTCTGTATCAGGGTCTTGTTTTAGGAAAGACATCCAAGGAAGAAAGTGTCATAGAACAGTTTAAAAAAGCATTTTACTGCTCACTGTTCTCATATCATCATGTCTTCCCCTCATGTTTCTGTGAGCTATTTTCCTCTTTTTCCTTCATGCTAAGGGGCTGGTTTTGAATTATGATGAGGAGACCCTTGATGCAACTATAGGCAATCATTTTTCTTAGAATTCCTTTGCATAATTTCCTTGGGTTTATAATCCTTCATATAAACTTGCCTGAGGCCAAAATCTGGCAGATTCCTTCCCCTGAGAATAAGTATTATCTCAAATTTGCTGTAGGGTTTTTTTTAAAAAGATTATTTAATAACTTTAGTAAGAAAAAAATAGAGGTCACTTTAGTGCACCAAGCCTTCCCTTGGTGCCTGCATATATTTCCTCTCCACAAAATCATTTATTTTGAGGATTATACTTCACAGTAACCTCCTATTTTAAAAAAAAAAGACATTTACTTACATTTTTGCCACCATAAAGCCTTGTTGTTTGTGCAGTTTAGCACACCAGAAAGTACTGGATTCTTGGAATTGGAGTCCAATGACTTGGACCAAAATCTTGGCTTTGTTACTTACTACAAGTATGGCCACAGGCAATTCTCTGCTCCTCTGATTCACACTTTACTCATTCATATGTTTTAAAAAAATGAGAGGGTAAAACTAGATGATCTCTTAGGCCTCTTACAGTTCTAAATTCCAAAGCCTTAGATGGGAAATATGGAGAAAAATCAGGAAACGTTTCCAAGACTATTTCTCATCTAATCAAAGTGGGGATGAACTACTGACCCACCATTTCCTGAGTTGTAAAATGTGGTTGCAGAATTTGCACTATCTTGCTTCCTAGGATTCTTATGAGGATGAACTGAAAAAACATATATAAACAATCATTTTACTCAGTTGAAATTTTCTATAACCATGTATATTATCTACATTTGCAATTTTCTCCAACATGTAGGGGGTATACGGCATTGAGAAAATCCATGACGAATGTATGCTGCATTGAATAGCCATTAAGCAAAATGTTGAGGTAACATGATAAAATGGATATACTGGTTAACTTGGAATCAAGATGGCCTGGGTTCATATCCTACATCTGTCACTTACCGGGTAACTCACTTAACTTCTATATAATTCAGGATTCATTTAACAAGACTGCCTTTTGTGTTGGGGGAGTTTGTTCCTTATATTGATGAAATCCTGCCCTATCTTGGTCTTGGAGTCAAGACCAGGATTCACATCCCACATCTGTCACTTACTGGTAGTATGACCTAGGGTAAGTCACTTAAATTGTACATACCCTGTGCAGCTCTACTGTGTGAAATATATACTATCATTTCCCACAGGAAAAAAAAGATGTCAATGTATAATCTCAGATTTCTTAAAACTTTTTGTTTCTAGAAAATGATGGAATAAGCACCTAACTAGAGTCTGTCCTTTTTTCTCCTCTTAGAGCTGTACTGTCAGCTTCATTTTTTATTTGTGGTATGTGGTGATAAAGGTTAAGTGTTTACTCATTTGGCAAAATGTAGTAGAAAGACTGGAGAGGCTTGTATATTTTCACAGAGTTTGACCTGGTCAGTAGGAATCTAGGTTCAGCTACATAACAAGCTTTCCACAGAGACTGCCTAGACATGAAGAAGAGGGTGAGGGTTGAGAGGAAAGGATCTCTTTTGTTCAAGATTTGCCCCATTGCTAATACCCTTTCAAATACTGACTGGTAGATTGCCAAAGCATGCCAGTGTTATACAACTAAGAATTGTCTCTCAAAACCTTTAAAGGGAAAACACATATTGAAGAGTCCTTCCAGAGTAACTTGGATGTGTCATCTAAAAAAGATGCATATGCCCCCAAATTCTATTGCAGAACTGTGAACTATTTTTAAACTGAAATGATATGAGAATTATATAATCAGGTCCTTCAAAAAACTATTTTCAAAATTTCAAGACCTCAATTTGATAAAACATACACCTAAAGGGATTCTGTACTCCTGGAGAATCAAAAAATCAAGGATATGTGCTTATTCATGGAATCATATGAACTTGGAATTGAGAGGGATCTCAGAAGTTACTTATCCCCCCTCATACCTGAGGATGTACCCTCTCCCCACAATGTCACCAAGTGGTTACCAAGTCTATATCTGAAAAACTCCTGTAATAGTGAACATTGTCTTTTAAGGCTTTCCATTCTTTCTTTTCTTTTTTCTTTATTATTATTATTATTTTTTTTGGTAAGGCAATGGGGGTTAAGTGACTTGCCTAGGGTCACACAGCTAATAATTGTTAAGTGTCTGAGGCCGGATTTGAACTCAGGTCCTCCTGAATCCAGGGCTGGTGCTCTATCTACTGCGCCACCTAGCTGCCCCATCCATTCTTTCTTTTAAAAAAAATAACTCTAAAATAAGTTTCCCCTATTAGTGTCAAGATCTGCCTTCTTTTAAGAAAACATGTAAGTCCAGGTTTTTGCTTTTTGGGGAAAAGTAGGATAAATTAAATATTTGAGAATAGTTGCCATGTTCCCTTTGTTTTAGGCCAGATCCAAATAAACCCTAAAAAAGATCACTCCCTGGAAAGATTTAACCAATAAGATAAATAATTTAAAGTACTTTTTAATGGACTTTTTAAAAAGCTAGGATTTTTTTTTAATCTAGGATATACTGACTCATCTTTCTAGGTATTTGCTGGGTAGGATGCACTCAATAACAACATCCCATGAAGGAAATCCTAAATCCAAAGAACTACTGTCCTTTCTTGATACTGGTTTATTTAAGAGCACTTTAATGTCCGCTTGTCCCTTGGCCTGAGATATCTCACCTACCATTTCCATATTATTCATTCCATGTTCCATGTTCCCTAACTACCTTATGTTTATGCCAGGGATTCCCCCTGGCTGAGTGAAAACATACCATCTAGTCCAAAGTGTAAATGATCCCTTAATTTCTCCTGGGGTCTCATTATCCACTCCTCCACTTGTACTGATAGGCTATGTAAAAGGAAAAATTGGACAAGACACCTTCCCCCATTCCCTCTTTCCTAATTTTTTTCCATCTCTCACATCTGGACAGGGTCTACCCTGTACCCTTTATCTACTTTAAAGCCCTCCTTGATGATTTGCCAAAATCGATCATGAAGAAGAGACAATATGACACAATGGATAGAGATCCAGCTTTGGAATTAGGAAAACCTGGGATCAAATCCCCCTACATTATGATTGTATAACCCTGGGCACATTACTTAATCTCTCTCTCTCTCTGTTCTAGGTAATTTTCTAAGACTACAAATTAAAAAGAAACTACTTACCTGCATTGTTAGCAGGATTTTAGTAAACCATGAAGTAACTAAGGAAATCACAATTCCAGTCTTTATCCCCTATTCAGGGAGAAAAGTAAACATGAAATTGAAGGGAACATTCTGCACAGTGCTGGAGATTTATAGTGGATTCTTCGATCAAAGAAAAATGTCAGAAGAATACCATGAAGAAAGAGTATGTAAATTATTTTCCTTATCCCCAATGGTAAGGCCCTGATGGCGAATTCTAATAAGGACATCCTTCCTGCAAGCATTATTTCTCCTGGACAAAGGAATATCTGATTGTAGGTGAGTACTGATATGGAAAAATTAAATATGCATCAATAAAATTCTTCCACTGCTCCTGTACCTATGAGAGTACCCTCTTCATCATCTAGCCATTGAAACACTAAGCTCCTGACCACTCTGGGAAACACATAACAACAGCACACTAGGAGGACTTTCTAGATCTCCATCCTTCAAGAACTCACAAAAGAACAAGCTCAGCTGAGAACCAACAAGAGACGTTAAGTACACAATGAACCAAACTATCCACAAACCAAACACTAGTCCAATTTAGAGTGTTCAAATCTTCACAAGTGATATGGTGTGCAGAGCTTAGAGGGGGGAAATTGGTTTGATGAGAATATCATCCTCAGGGATGTCAGTGACTTTTTCATGCACCAATAGGTCCAGGCTTAGCATATTTATGGGCCTGCCCGTTCTCTTACAATTCAAATCTACATTGAGGAGAGAATCACAACAACCCTTTCCCTACCACACCCCCATCTCCAGAATACAGCTTTATTGGATGTTAAAAGAATAGGATGGTTTGGGCAAATCAAGAGGCTGCTGATGAACTTTTCCCATTGTAATGGGTTGATATGATGAAACAACAACCTGAACTGAGACTTGTGTGTGTGTGTGTGTATACATAAATGTACATATGTATGTGTACAAATGCTAACAAGTACCTAAGTATTTTCATGTCGTCTCCTAAGTTAGAATGTAAGCTTGTTAAGGACAGGGACTATGTTTTTGCTTTGTTTTGTATCATCTCTATTCTGACAACACAAAAATACCACTTGAGTACCCTGATTGTCCACTTATCATCCCTGACTCTCATCACTTGCCCAGCTCATCTTCTGTTTTTATTATACTATGTGTTTTCCTGATGATATCTGTTTCTCCCGTACTTGGAAGTTTCTCAGTGGTTATATGTTGAAGTCATTCCACTAAAATTCTAATGCTTTTGTCATATTAATTGCTGTTTAACAACATATCCCTGATCCTTTGCTTTAACACCTGACAAAATTGGGGGAGGGGTTTAATGTAGTACTTTACATATAATTTGTGATTGTTCAAAGGATGTATGATTTCATCAATATTGGGAATGTTCACTGTGGGAAATCTCTGTAAACTGGAATTGTATCTTTTTTTGTTTGTTTTTTTCAGGTCAATGAGGGTTAAGTGACTTGCCCAGGGTCACACAGCTAGTGTCAAGTGTCTGAGGCTGGATTAGAATTCAGGTACTCCTGAGTCCAAGGCCAGTGCTTTATCCACTGCACCACCTAGCTACCCCTGAATTGTATCTTTTTAAAAAGTCAAAGAGGCTATCCTTGAGATATGGTTGTTATGGAAGAATAGCCCAGAGTATAGGGAGCTGTTGTTTTTGAGCCTTAGCAGAATTTCCATAGCCCTTCAGCATGTTTTTCAGCTCTAATATTACTGCCCTGATAAATGTGGTGTCAAAAGGAGAATAGTAGCTATTTTTAATAAATTGTGTCCTTTCAATCTTATTGTGAATATATTAATTTCTATTGAATTTTACAGCCCACAACTGTTTTATTTTGTTCTAATCCTAACTCAGAACCACTGGAATAGACTGAGCTAGGTTTGACCTGGAACAACAACCTAATTCTAACTTAGTAAACAGGTGCTAGATGGTGCAGTGGATAGAGTTCCAGGCCTGAAGTAAGGATGACTCCTCTTCTGAGTTCAAATTCAACCTCAGATACTGTGTGACCCTGGGGAGGTCACTTAACTCTACTTGCTTCAATTCCCTCATCTGTAAAATGAGCCGGAGAAGGAACTGGTAAACCACTATCTTTGCCAAGAAAACCCCATATGAGTTCACAAAGATTCAGACCTGATTGAAAATGACTGAACAATAACAACAAGGTAAGTCCTAGGGAATTGTCTATGGCATGGAGAGATTAAATTACTTGCCCAAACCAATAAGTTTCAAAGGTGGGATTTGACCTAAAGTCTTTCTGATTCCTAAATTTTATATACACTGTGGCATGTTACCTCTATTTTGCATATATATATATATATATATATATATATATATATATATGTATGTATGTATGTGTGCATGTATGTATATATGTACATACATATGTAATTTTTATTATTCATAGCTTATTGGTCCAGCCCATAAAACTGTTTATAATACCAAATCTGTTAATAAAAAGGCATGTAAGTTTAAAGAATTTACCCAAGGGTTGGAAGCTATGAGAAGAGAAGGTTCAGAAGTCAGTAGCATACCTCCATTAGCAGGAATTTGGCAAAAATATATTATTGTAATATTTCTTAACAATCAAATCATTCAAAAAGTTACTCTTTTTCTCTGATCACTAGGCACTCTTTTCTATCTGATCTTTGGAATCAATTTCCCTTTTGTCTTTTTTGTTCTATTCTTCCACTGCTATCATTGCATTGTCAGAATATGGTACTCAAGAGATTCCTTTGCCTCCCTCTTGGATCTACTTCCTTTTTCAAGGCACAAGACACAGGATCATATATTTACTCTGAACTTTTTCTATCAAGTATGCATCAGTTCAATATGACTCTTTTTGCCTATCACTAACAAAAACATGATGTGATCGCTTTTTCTAATTTTCACATTATTTACACATAAGAGAATTAGAAGGGACTTAGAGATCACCTAATGTCAATCAGCTCTTTGTTGGTTTAGAATTTGATCTAGAATAAGACTATCCGTTGTTATTTCCTCCATCTTCTGAAATATGAAATCTCATCAGCAAGGAAAATCAAGAATTTCCAGAGCTCTGCTGTCAGGAGAGTCTTCCACCAATCTCCAGATAGTTTAAATTTCTTGTCATGATACTCTGTCTCCCCTGCAGTTTTATGATCTGTCTTAGGAACTTGTCACTGTCATTCCTTTCACAGTGTCATATATTACTCTTATTTTTCCTTCCTATGATCCATACTAAAAACTCTCTGTGCTTTCCCCCTCAAGTTCATGGATTTCTGCAAAAATGTTTATCTTCTTGACATCCAATGCTACTTTGTCATTCTTTCTATTTATTTTGAACAAGAGAAATCTTTTGACTTCTATATTCTATTCAGGACAAAGTTTTTGCAGTATCGATGAAGTTACATTTATCTTTTTTGTTAAGATCACATACCAATTTTTTCATTACCCTTCTCTGCATTATGCTGTATAGAAATTTATAGCCTTCAACATTATTTCTGCCACTCCTCCCTTATATCCATTCCTATAAATACTTGAATACCTCTTGCAGTTCTTCTTCCTTCTATATTATATCTGTTATACATTATGGTTTAAGCTATTATTACAGAAAAGTACAATAATGGAAAGAATATTGGCCTAGAATCAGAATTCAGTTTTTCTTCCTTATTTCAACAAAGTCATTTTGTGACCTTAGGCAAATCATGTTCTCTCTCCAGGCCTCAGTTTGCTTAACTGTAAAATATAGAGAATGAACTAGATGAATTCTAACATCCTTTCCCTCTCTAACATCTTTTGAACCTATGAAAAAAATACAGGGTCTTCTATTTGTTCACTGTTAGCCCTTGTAAGTTATTATTTCTATTTCACTGAATTTCTCTACGATGTTGATTTCTCGCTAACAAGTAATATTATCTTAGATAATTTTTTGTATTTCTTTTACCCAGATCTATGAAATGAGCATGATAATACGTGTCATTCCTACATGGCTATTTTTAGGATCAAATGAGATATGTTAAAAATCAGGGAAATGAAAAGGAAGGAAGGAAACACACATTTGTTAAGAGTTTACTATCTGCCATGAATTGGGTTAAGTGCTTTACAAATATTATTTCATTTGGGCCTCACAAAAAACCTAAGTATTATTCTTGACTGCATTTTACAGTTAAGGAAACAGTGGCAGAAACTATGACTTACACAGAGACATACAGCCAGATTTAACATTTTCCTGACAGAGGTACAGATTAGCAATGAAAGGATTGATTCCTGCCTCTAAAACTTACTGCTTGTTGGCCTTTTGTCAACTCCTTTAACTTTTTTGAGCATCACTTTCCTCACCTGTAAAATGAGGAATTTGGACCAGCTGTTCTCTCTCCAACATCCCTTCCAACTCAAAATCTACTAGCCAATGACCCTAAATGCATAGACAAGTAAGTATTATGGTTATTGATTTAAGTTTTTTTAAGGTGTGTAGTGGAGTATTACAAAGTCAGTAAGTTCCTAAGCATTTATTAAGCATCTACTTTGTGTGAGGCATAAAATTCACTGGGAATTTTTTTTAAAAAGACCAAAAAAAACCCCTCTCTGTTTTCAAAGAGTTTGCAGGCTAATGGAGGAGACAACATGAAAATGATGATGTATAAACAAGATATATGAAATCTAAATTGGAGATAATCAATGCAGAAATAATCAGAAAATAAAACCTTTGCAGATAGGGAAATGGTTTCTTCCTCTATAAAAGATCAACAAAGAGAATTTCATTTAGATTTTCAGTAGTATTTTGTTAGAATTCTTTCATTCTGCCCTCCATTCTAAAATTTTGGACAATGGTTGTTCTTTGGTTTTGTTTTATTTTGTTTTGTTTTTATAAAAGGCTGCAGCAATAGGCACATAAGACATTTTGGCGCCAACTTTCCATGTCAAAAGAAAGACTCCATGCCTTATCCTCCCTTTGCCAAATTAGACCTTAATTGTTCACATCAGCAGATTTCAAGAAAGGCCTCAGGGTCATCTGGAAAGAAAATGAGTCTTCAGAGAACTTAGAGGTTCTCTCTTTTGAGTCATCTAACCAACAAAATGTAAAGTTAATTGCTACCTGACCTCCTTAAAAAGAAATGGCTACTCATGATGCAACACCATTAGCAGTCTTAAGCCAATGCTTCATTCATTGTCTGAGTACAAGCATTGTGTACTCCAACAGTGAACCTTCAGTAAGGCGATTGTCCTCTTAATTGGAAGGTTTGTGTTTTGTGTTTCTCTTTATAATGCCACAGTTGAATTGTGGGGTTTTAGGGTGTATTCTTTGGCGTGAATGTGCACATGTTTGCGAAGTTGTGTGTTATATACCCACAAGACGAAAAAGCTCTAAATTCCCTCTAAGTCCATTTGGTGTGACAGGCTCCTTTCTCTGCAGTTATCACTTCAGGCCAACCCACTGAGGAGGGAGAAGAAAGGAAACTGCAGAAAAGTCACATTGTAAATGAGGTAAAACACAAATTCCACCAAATCCAATTCCTCTCAAATTGCTTTTTGTATGTGTTTACTTTCCATTAACCCAATATCTCAGCATAGGAGTTGCTTGTGGCAGACAAAGAAGACTTTGATCAAAGATTGGCTTTAGAATAACTTATTTTCTGCAGCTTATATCTTCCTGCATCACCTGAGGGTCCAGTTCTTTCCAGGAGTTGTATACAGGCTAGATCTAAGACAAGATAAAGACAAAGTAACATTCACCTTTCTGAAAGGCCATTCACTTCAGCTAGGTTTTCAGCTACCCAAGCAGAGGATTCATTCTAAATAGATGAGAAATGTCCAAAGAAAGGGGAGCATTTATCCAGATCACTGAAGGATTTCATTATTGTAGATCACTTGAGATATAACATATTGCAATATGGCTAGTGCTTTTGACAGAAATATTTGCAGTATCACAAGTTGGGTAAAATAATTTTCTGCAAAACAAAAGGTGGTATAATGGATAATAAGTAGGTCTCAAAGTCTGGAAGACCTGAGTCCAAACTCCCCTTCTTCAATATAAGATGGCTGAATGACCCTGAACAATTCATTCACCTCTCAGTGTTTGAGGGAACTGGCTAAGGTAAGAAGCAGGCTCCTAGCTATGTTGGTAGAAATTTCCTCATGAAAAGTTCCTTATACCAGGAGATTCACAGGTTTCATCGCCTGACCCTTCCTTCCTAAAAAAGCTATGTACGTGAATGATTGCATGGGAAAAAAGATAAATAATAAGTAAATAATAATCAAGGCTATGAATTAACAAATTAAACTAATACTCACTAAAAAATATAGAGAAGGGGCAGCTAGATGGCGCAGTGGATAGAGCACTGGCCCTGGATTCAGGAGGACCTGAGTTCAAATCTAGCCTCAGACACTTAACAATTACTAGCTATGTGACCCTGGGAAAGTCACTTAACCCCAATTGCCTCACACACACACACATACACACACACACACACACACACACACACACACATACACACACACACAAAATAATAGAGAGGGGGCAGCTAGGTGGTGCAGTGGATAAAGCACTGGCCTTGGATTCAGGAGTACCTGAGTTCAAATCTAGCCTCAGACATTTGACAGTTACTAGCTGTGTGACCCTGGGCAAGTCACTTAACCCTCATTGCCCCTCAAAAAAAACCCTAAAAAACAAACAAAAAATAATAGAGAGAGACAGATGTTAGCTATTAAGAAGTTAATAAAATATATGTAGATTATATCAACATGCATATCCAAACTCATCATCATAATACCTGATGATCTTCACAGAAAATTGCAAAGTACTTACTGATTGGCTATGACAGAGAAACAAAACCATAGGCCATATGGATTTGAAAAGTTTAAACAAAGTGAATACCCTCTTCTGCCTATTAAGTATATGAAGCATCACTTCAGAATCATAAACACCATCCTCTATTCTAGGAACAGTATAACTACCCAAAAGATCTGGGATTTCCTCACCCTTAAGAATTATCCAGAACAATGAGGATCTCAAAGATTTAGTAAATAAGTCCTTGGAAATTGTCTGTGGCAAATATAGGTGAAATAACTTGTCCAGGAACTTACAAAAAACATTTTGGGGGCAGCTAAGAGGTGCAGTGGATAAAGAACCAGCCCTTGGAATCAGGAGGACCTGAGTTCAAATGTGACCTCAGACACTTGACATTTATTAGTTGTGTGACCCTGGGGAAGTCACTTAACCCTTATTGCTCCCCCCGCCCCCCGAAAAGGAATTTTTTCCCAATGATTCCACCAAAGTTCAAGCTTTTTAAGCTTTTAACTTTTATTTTATGACCAATTTACTTGACTAGACTGCCCTGCTAATATGAATCAGTCATCAATCCAATTTTAAGATTTATTTCTTTTCATTCAAAATCAGCACTTTGAAGAGAAGAGTATTTGCTCCTTTAGAGAGCTATAAGGAAGATTGATATTTTATTGTTAGAGTACTCTAAATTCCAAAGAGGAAAATATTATACAATCACAAAGTTTCATCATTAATAAATCAGATTTTAATAGAAATAATCATGTTTTAAGTAATAAAGGAAATGGAGATTGAGGGGCTGACATATCAAGAAAATTGATTCTATTTCTATTTCTCCATGTTCCCTTTCTAGACTACATCTAACCCCAGATTACTCTGATATAGTCTAGTACTGAAGGATAAAATACTGAAAAAAATCTAATTCTTAGATTTTCTATAGTGTAAGTGATTTGGAATAGATTATTAAGCTTGTCTATAGGCAAAGTGCTCATGTGGGGATGAGGGGTGGCATCTTTGATCTATGAAAAGGAAATAATATTTCTTGACCTTTAAAAAGTCCCTTTGAATTGAGACTTGTTAAAAAATGGAATAAGTAATAAAAATGGCAGTATTATTTTTAGCTTTTTAAAAGAGCTAACAGCTTCAACTATGCCTCCAAAGTCTTTGTGTCTCTGAATTGCCCTTGCAAACTCTTAAAATCCATTTCTTTTCCAGGTTGAATTCTAGTTCTTAACAGGACAGCCCTCTTCTACCGCTTAAACTTGATTTTCCCCTATTAGTTGAAGGATGCTCAGACAACATCACATTAATTTTGGTGGACACTGAATTTTATCTAATTCAGCAAGCAAGCCTTTGTTAATTAGGCCTCACAGGAGGAGTGATTGCAAAGACCGCCTCTAACTGTCACTGATCAATACTCACAGCACAAGCAGTTCTAGCAGTCAATTACCCTGGCTTCTGAGCAGAAGAGAGGGTCCTATTCTTGTTAACAATCTGTACTTTCCTAAAATCGCAAGTCTCTCTCTGCCTTTCCCATCAAGTTTAAGTAGTTGCATACAAAAAAAAAATGCTTCTTCCTCTCTATCTTTGCACACTATACATTTGCTAGAGGGGGAAAGGAAACAAAAAAGGTTCCCTGCCACCTTGGAATGCTATTCAGGAGTATCTCTCGCACCTCCCAAGTTTGAGCCTGATTGATGGGGAAGTCAGCCTGCTGACAAAGCTAACAAAGATTTGCTATTTGATCTGAAAGACACAGGCTCTGTTTGATGAAGCCCCAGGAGAACAAGTACAAGGCAGCTAATTTAATGTAATACTGTTCTACAATTTCTTAAGAAGAAGAAAAAATTAAAACTTTTTCCCTCTCTTTCCTGGCTTTCATTTTTAAGGGCTATAGAACACAATAGCTTTTTGTCCAGACATCTCTTATCCTCTGGCTTCAAAATCTACCCTTTCATTTTGTAGCAGAAACCTACCCCCTTTCTCCTCAGAAGACTCTGTTAAGCTGTCATAGTTGACATTTCAGTATGAGGAACAATGCAAAGAAACACCATCATACACTAAATAAAATATGGTGCCTCTCTGACACATACAAAACAAATTACATTTGGCTGGGCTGAAGAGTAGTCTCAAAGAAAAAAAAAGGCCAATGCTAATGGGGTGGAAAGTATCATTGTTCATTTAAACTGCTCATGCCAGGAAAGTAGAAGGGAAAACATGTGACATCTCAGTCATAAGCCGTGATGCATTATGACAGAGGAACTTTTTTCTTGAAGGTCTAGCTCATTCTTCTCTAGAAGTAGAAATATTGAAAGATAATGTGGTTTTAACTCTTCTTATGATGCAGAGACTCTAGTAGAAATGGCCACACTTTGCATCTCAAAGATTTTTCTCCTAAAATTAATTATAGCTACAAAGAAGAAATATCATTTAATGCCATTCAATTCCTTTCATAATATGGGAAAATCCTATACTATATAACTATATCTAGATAAAATTATTTGGGTATAAAATATTATATATTTGTAGAAGGAAGGTATTGTAATAATAGAATATGCGCTAGATTTGGAGTCAGAAGTTGGGTTCAAATTCTTCAATAAATAGATGAGTGGGGGGAGTATTTATTCCGTTCTTACTGTGTGCAGAGCACTATACTAAGTACTGGTGATACAAAGAGAACAGCAAATTGTGTTAGGGTTCTTTTTTTTTTTTTTTTTTTTTTGCGGGGCAATGGGGATTAAGTGACTTGCCCAGGGTTGCACAGATAGTAAGTGTCACCTGTCTGAGGCTGGATTTGTACTCAGGTACTCCTGAATCCAGGGCCAGTGCTTTATCCACTGCGCTATCTAGCTGCCCCCTGTGTTAGGGTTCTTAAGGAGTTTACATTCTAATGGGTAAATAAGACTTGCGGAAGGTTTCAGCTAGTAGTCAGCAAAAGGTCTCCTGGACCTTAGGATGCAGAGCAGCTGTTGATGCATTATTTTCACTGATAGAAATCATTTTGGTTTCCAAAGGTGAATCATTTAATAATGCCAAGGAATTTGGATTTCCTTTTCTGAGTTTTTAGTAGCTATGGCTGTAGCATTTGGAGGAGCAGTTGTTAAGCCAAACTTCCATAGGGATTGTTTCCCAGGATGACAGATGCAGAGGCTGGGTTTAAGCATCATTATTCCCAAGGCCTTCGGATTCAGTCCTGAACTGTCTCCATTGGGATAAGAGGGGAGACAGTGGTTAATGTTGTAGCAGTAGTTTCACTTGCCTGGCACATAATGCCTTCTGGGTATCCTTTAGAATGGTATGCTGCTTCAACTAGTCTGGTTTACCTACCTTGTGAGTGGCAATTGGTGAGAATGCCTGCCCCACTTCTCCACAAAATTTCTTTCCCCAGGCTGTGAGGTGTTAAGGGCTAAAATTCTAGCTAGTCTGTCTAAAATATCTAATGAGTGGTCGCCAATAAATTATAAGCTTTAGCAAGAGTTAGACTTTTAAGCATTTATTAAGGAGAATAAGAATTTGGTAAAGAGAGAGAGAAAGGCCTAGATTCCTATCTATTAAAAGGAGAGCACATTTCTAGCTCCCTTCTCCACCAGAGTCCAAAGGAAAGAGCCCCAGAGTCAGTGCCAGTCTCTTCCTTCCTCCTCCCACTAGTCCGCGTCACTTCCTCCCACCAAAGAAAAGACTCCTGGTCTTGCCCTCAAAGACCTTCGCTTCATGGGCAGAACTCTTCTACAGTAAGTATCCAGCAGGTGGCGTCATTCCAATCGTTACAGTCCCCCCTGTTGTTCCTCAAGAAACAAAATGTTTCCTTGACTTGACGGAACAGTAAAAACAATATAATAACTATTGCTAACTAATAATATGTGAACAACAATATAGAAAAGGAAGAGAGGAAAGTTTTGTCCAGAGGGGCGATTTTTTTTTTGTCCTCATGAACCGACGCTTTGACATTAGTCTTGCAAAGGGAGGGCCTCTGCAGAGAATACATGTTACAGATGGTGTATATTATAACAGAAAGAGAAAAAAAACAACAAAAACAACAAATCAAAACTGTTCATTTAAAGTCTCTGAAAGTCTTTTCTCAGATGTCCTCTAGGTGTAGTCGTGGAATGGAAGTCTTTTCAGGGGTTGATGTGTTGATGCTGGTAATCAGCCAGGAAAATTTCCTACAAAACTGAGCTTAACACAACTTTAAAATAGCTTTGTCAATAATCAAATCAAACAATGAAAGTTCTCAAAAACATGTCTAAGGGAATTCAGAATCTTAGTTGTTACACATGAAACATATAATAAAACAAAAATTGAACCATTCTTTAAAATTATAATATTACTATAGTCCCCCCCTTATGGAGGGTAATTGAGAAGACAATTGCTGCGATATTAATTATTAAAAATAATTTTTTATCTTTGTTTCATCACTTTTTGCATCATCTGCCTAATTATCCTCATACCATTATGAGAAATTAAAAAATCTAATATAATTGGTAACAGGTGTCAAGGCCAAATTCAACACTGTATTTATCATGACACCTGAGATAATTATGGGGGTTACCATAAAAGAACAGAGAAATGATGGGATATGAGCATTCCCACACTTGAGCAATATGTACTGCCCATACAGTATGCCAGGCTTAAAATAGGTGGATGGAATATATGTCCATGCCACCGAACATATTGGAAGAAACTGAGTCAGACTTAATCAGATGCATGGGATTGAGATGTCCATGGCATCAGGAATATAGGAGGGAGCATAGAAACCAGGTGTAGAAGTGAGATGGGTGGGATCAATACTTCCAGCCATCTGTACAATATTGTGGGGAAAAAGAAAATAAAATATTAAACCAAGAGAATCCAACCTCAACATTTGTCAAAAGCCGTTCCCTCGGCCATACCTTGACTTCATGCATGTCTCCCCTCATGTGACAGTTCAGTGTCTGCTCTTGCATGTATTCCTCTTGTGATTGGATGGCATCTTGGCCAACTGGCATCTGATAACTCAGAATAACGGCAATTAATGTCTTAAATGATAAATTCCCATAATTTAAAATCTCATATGGATTTAAAAATTGAGGATAATAAATGATTGCAAAAAATGTGAATACATCTTGACTCAGAACACAATATATAATTATGCAACAATTTCAAATAATACCCCTTTTTTTTTTACTTAGTATACAATTACTTTTGTGAAAAATCAGAACATATTTGAATACAAGTTAAAGCACAACACAATCTCAAAGACAACTTTTACAAATGTTCCTCTCTCTCTTTTTTTTTTTGGAATATGCTTATCAAAAATAATACTTCTAGAATCAATTTACACTTGCCATGGCAAACAATTTGCCAGGGAAATGCTTTAAAGAGTTTGATCAAATAATCAGTTGAGAAAAAATATCAAAAACAAATAACTCAGAATATGGGAGCACAATACTCCTAGAATTAACATTGTATTATGAAATCAAAACCATCTCTCAATTTTTTAAAATTAGATAAATGAATAGAAGAAAATACACATGGAACAATAAAAAACAGTGAAATTCAAACTAAGGAAATCTAAATGAGCATGAATTTAATATTAATAAGAGTATTATAAAATATAAACTTGATCACATGACTATAAAAAGCTTTTACAAATATTCTCCTTGTTTTAAAAACTAAGTATGACACAATCTCAAAAGCATGAAAATCTCTATGAAAATAAACCCATACCATTAATTTCAAAATGTATATGTAATAGCATAGAAATCCTATGTAACCTCTGAACTGATACTATTACTCTGAGTGAATTCAGAACACTTTTGATTCCAGTATCTAAAATCCCCAATACTCATATCAATACCTTGCTGCTTACTTCTACATTTCTGTAAAATATATACCCTTCCATGGCAAAAGAATCGGAGTCTTGAACTATGTTGATGATTGTCATTCTTATTCGGCTTAAGTTT
Organism: Dromiciops gliroides; assembly: GCF_019393635.1. Taxonomy (NCBI): domain Eukaryota; kingdom Metazoa; phylum Chordata; class Mammalia; order Microbiotheria; family Microbiotheriidae; genus Dromiciops; species Dromiciops gliroides. The sequence goes on along the minus strand of NC_057863.1, from coordinate 232,460,271 downwards.
TTCTTCTTTAACCCCTCTATATTTTCTGTCAGTCTTTTCACCATACAAATGCTTTATAAAATTACTAATTAAAGACAAAAGTAGGTTAGCAAAATTATGAACAAAACGGGCATATGTGGAATTTAAAGGGCTTTTTAAGGTTGTCTCAGAAGCACAGCCAGGCTGGGGAAGGGCTGAGCCTGAAGCTGCAAATGTATTTAGAGAAAGTTGAGCATGCGCATCTGGACTTCCCAGGCCTGGGAAGCAATGGGCTTGGCCATGGGAGGAGTAGAGGGTGGGGTCTGGAGAGGAGGGGAGGGACCAGTGCAATTTGAATCAGACTTGATTTTGAACTCAGGCCTGGATTCCTCTTCCCCCACTTTGCCTCCAGGTGCTAGGGGATTAAAAACTTCTAGAGGGTGGGTCATTGCCTCCAGGCATGCAAAATTAGAGCAACAATTAGTGTTAGAACTGGGAAAAGCTGCAGGAATCTCTTCAGGTTTCTCTGAAAAAGCATGGTTGGGAGAGGGGGAGATATTTCCTTGTGTGAGTACATTGCTGGCTCTTCTAACAAAAATAAAAAGAAAAATAGAAAATCCACAAAAACAAAGCATTAACATGATCTTATCTCCCATTTGTCTGGTTAAACAGACTAAAATCAAAAATAGGATAATTAGGGAGTTTAAAAGGTCCATTCGAAAAAATTTAAAGGAAAACACAGCCAGTACACCAGTACTTAGCAGTTAAAGGGAGAGGGAGGGGAAATTTCTTACCCAACCAGAAGATCAGAAGAAGACTGAGGTTTAGCTTTCCTCTTCGTGGTCAGCCATCTGTCAAGGGCTAAAATTCTAGCTAGTCTGTCTAAAATATCTAATGAGTGGTCGCCAATAAATTATAAGCTTTAGCAAGAGTTAGACTTTTAAGCATTTATTAAGGAGAATAAGAATTTGGTAAAGAGAGAGAGAAAGGCCTAGATTCCTATCTATTAAAGGGAGAGCACATTTCTAGCTCCCTTCTCCACCAGAGTCCAAAGGAAAGAGCCCCAGAGTCAGTGCCAGTCTCTTCCTTCCTCCTCCCACTAGTCCGCGTCACTTCCTCCCGCCAAAGAAAAGACTCCTGGTCTTGCCCTCAAAGACCTTCGCTTCATGGGCAGAACTCTTCTACAGTAAGTATCCAGCAGGTGGCGTCATTCCAATCGTTACAGAGGCCTGGGATGGATGTATAACCAGATGTCTAAGAGATGCTGCTCTACCTTTCTGAATTTCTTCATTTGTAAAATGGGACTAATTACACTTGTGTTAATTGTCTGATGGGTTTGTTATAAAACTCAAATGAAATAATGAATTGAATATATTTTGGAAACCATGAAGCACTAAATGTCAGCTATTATCAGTGTGAATAAGACTCTTCAGTCTGATTGATATTCTTGAGCCTATCACAAAAAAATCTTTTGGTGGCTATTTATAATTTAGACAAGAAGGTTTCAGAAACAAGCAAAAGGTTTCCTAGGTAGGAAAATTCTACTGCATTTATCCATTGATTTTATATACAAATATATACTTATGTATTATACAACTTCCAATAATCATATCTTATGGAGAGCTTCATATGATACTCACTGAAATGAATTAGAATAGATCTTACAGATGTCACATAGAATAAATGCCTTCCTTTGAAAAGAAAAAAAAAGCCTAATATAACAGACACCTTTGTCACCAGTAAATAATTTGGTGCCAAAGGATTATGATACCTATCACTGCCATTAATCGACCAACAACCATTTATTAAGTCTACATTCTGTCCCATACAGCATGCCAGGCTGACACAAAGACAAAAGTAAAGCCATCACTTCCCTCAAAAAACTTTTATTCTGTAATGGGGATCTGAAAAAATTCTCCCTTCTCCCAATCTTCCAGGGTGCACTAGAACATTGAGGGAAGAAACAATCAGTGCAGTACTTGAAACCTTGTCTGAGATGAAAACGGTCCCTTCACATTAATGGGATTTCATGTAGAGATTCTCAATCCAAGACTTTATATTTTGGGTATCTTCATTGTTGAGATCCTAAAGAAATCGGCAAACACACACATATGCACACTGAAATTGTACAGTCAGATTTCTGGTATGAATTTCATTATAAATTATTTTGTAAATTTTTGCATTTGTTACTGTTGATTGTTTAAGCATCAGCACTTAATACCACATTACTGCATCTTTATTGATATTGAGTCTAAAGCAAGAAATATATAGTTTGTTTCACTGGAATGCTGCTACCTGGTAAAAGATGATCATAATTTTCTCCTTTTTTTGTATTCAAACAGAACTAGGGACAGCTAGGTGGCACAGTGGATAGAGCACTGGCCCTGGATTCAGGAGGACCTGAGTTCAAATCCAACCTCAGACACTTAACACTTACTAGCTGTGTGACCCTGGGCAAGTCACTTAACCCCAATTGCCTCACCAAAAAAAAAAAAAAAAAAAAAAAAAAACGACAAACAAAACAAACAGAACTAGATTCCATATCTTATTTGTGAGATCCTCATACCCTGCAGTTTCATAGGGTAAGGTTTGCCTAGGTGCCTAGATACTTCAACTATTTGGTTTTCTTTGCTATTTTCTCTAGCTGAGTCTAATTATCTTATTGGGCGAGCTGCAATACAATTTATATTTCCTCAAAAGTGTCAGGCATCCATTAGGGGTAATTGTGGTACCTTTTGGAATAAAGAACTAGAGAAAATTTGCCTGGATCTGTAAAGATGACTAGAACCTCCAGAGAAATTTTCATATGCACTATATAGAAAGGGACACTTAGAAAAAATTGTCCAAACCCTAGTTAGATAATTTCAACTGATAAGGAAATCATAGTAGATTTTTTTACCCAATACATATATGGTTTCACACTGGTAATTAAGGGAGTTACTTTAAATCTAAACCAGCTCTTAATTTTCTTGAAGAAAGCTCACAAGATTTAAGAAGTTATATCAGAGGCCAGCTTTCCTTGGAACATAAGAAGCTAGTTTTTGTTTGTCTTTCTGTTTTGCTTTGTTTACTTAACTTTTCAGTTATAGGGTTGAGGAAGAAAATGGGAGCAACAAGTCAGACATTTTTTGAGTGCTAAGCAAGAAGTTAACTTAGATAAATTTTGTGAAATAATCCTTGTTTGTTGACAATATTTTATATTTGGGCATAATTGTGTTTTTTCACTTATAATATGGGAATATATAAGGTTGTCCCATAGTGACTGTTTTGAGACTTTCCTACATGGCACAGGGTATGAAAGTGAGAAGGCAATGTTTTACCTCTCCAGTGATCCCAAAGGATTATTCTGGACTGGGGACATGAATAATGTGTTCAAAATGCACCCTATTCGAAATACCTATTTGCAAAATGTTCATACGGACTATTTACAAAAGATTGTAAGGTGTTTTGGTTTGTTTTTTTTTTTTAATGGTAAGAGAGTATAACAGGAGTCTACATGGGCAGACACCATATTTCTCTCTATCCTGGGTACTGAAGACCTTGTTTCCTAGCACGTTGTGATCAAATGTAAGAGAATGTCTTGGAGAAACTATGGAGCATTCAAAGACATTCCACAATTAGTTCTAGTTAGTTAAATATATGGTCAATAGGAGTATCTGATGGCTCCAGAGGTAGGTCAACAACTGTCACCTCATTTTTACCTCACTCACTCGAGAGATATTGGTGATACTTTTGCTCATGGCCAATGAAAGATCATTATTTGAGGGAAAGAGGCCATGGGGTCTCTCTCCCCTTATGATGTCATGTTAACCCTAGAAACAGTCATCTACCTTTGACTTTTTTGTTTGTTCTTTTCTGTTCTAGGTGAAGGTAGTAAGTTCTTTAGTTTGAAAAGTCTAGAGTATGACTTGATATCATGACCTCTAAGGGTTTTGCAGCCATCTCAGTATAAATATTTCCCAGATCAATGTGCAACTTTGGGAAGTAACCTAAAGCAACCAAGCCTAGTGGTAGCTGAGACAAGGACTCACATAGCAGAAATGTCACTTTTGGATGTGAAGTTGGTAAGATAAATACTATGTAAAGGCTGGATGGACACTAGACTGGTGTGTTATAATGGTATTCTTTTCTGTGTAGAGATCAGACATTATGGCTCTTGAAATCCTTTCTAATGTTTAAATTTTTTTAATCTTTGACTCTATTACACTGAGGGATTGCTGCAAAGATGCCACCAGAGAAATTTATAATTGGAAAAAAACAAAAGGGTTAGTTATATAGTGATGTGAAGAACAATTCATGGTTATACAAGAAGAGAAGAAAATGTGAGGAAGAAAAATTTTGAAGAAAATTTTTGGATTACATGAAAAAAGTATCATGGATTGAATACAAATTGATGGATTGTAATTTGTATCTTCAATGTAATATCATGGAGATTACAAGTCCATTGGAGTAGTAGAATATCTATGTACAAATCTATTTATGTTTTATTTTCCGTAGGAAATTTTTTAGATCCAGATAAACATTGCATTTCATAGGATAATGGCATTATAGATTTAAAGATTGTGGTAAAAAATATGAAAGTTTTTTTTAACAGTCGGTTAGGATAACTGAAAGACGCCAGTTTTTTTTAAGGACCACCCTTTCGAGGAGGAGACCAACGGCATGAGCTACGCACGCCAATCCGCCTGCTGCGCATGTCAGACTGCCTGCTACACACTCGACTTCCGGGGTGCAAGCTTAAAAGGCAAGGAGAGAACGGAAGTGGGGATTTTTTTCCTGCTCTGCTGGTCTCCTGACTGCCCTGCATAGGCTGATGCTGACGAGAGTTCGACTGGGCCCGGCTCGCGGTTAGCAGCAGCACGCACTTGACACGGTCTCTCTCTCTCTCTCTCTCCAAAGGTGGCCTTCAGCTTTTGGTGAGTTTTATATGGAATATAGACTAAGCTTAGACTTAAGACGATTTGTATTGTATTTCTACTTTCCTATCCTTCCAATCAACATCACCTTGTGACTACCATACAATAAAAGCTCTAACTAGAAAACCAGAAGCTTCTTCCATTTACTAGTCTGGGAGATAAATTAAGGGAAAGGTTAAAGAGGGGAGATTTGTGATCTAATATCCAATTTTAAATCTCACAAGATAAAAGGGATATTTGATGTTATGTAATCCAACCTTCTCATTTTACATATGAACAAATTGAGGCCCCCTCAGGGAAGTGAAAACCAAGGTTGCACCACCAACAAATTGCAACCCAGATTGTCTGATTCAAAATCCAGTGTCTGTTGCCAATTTATGGTTTCTGTAATTTCCATGTATTTTTCTGCCCATGTATTATTCTGCATCAAGCAGTACGAGTATTATCCCTCTTCCAAACCATAGCCTTTCAAATATTTTGGATAGCTTTTATACCCCTACCTAAGTCTTGTCTTTTCTTCTACAGAATTTATATACTCAGATCCTTCAAATGAAATCTTGTCTTAATGTAGTGTGAATAATGATCCCAGAGTAGAATACAAGGAAGGATGGAACACCATAAGACAGGATCTAGTATAAACTAGGAGTCAGCAGAGAGAAAATAAAACAAGGCAGTGATTGCCAAAAGAAAATACATTAAGAAGATAGGAAGTATGGAAACATATCATATCCACTGGAGTCCTAGGTGGAATAAAGTTCCCCAAACTAGTGAGGTTTTATATGGTTCTTACCTGGATTAAGCAGGACTAGGCATTAAAGGGGAGGGAGGGGCAGCTAAGTGGCACACGGGGTAGAGCACCGGCCCTGGAGTCAGGAGGACCTGAGTTCAAATCTGGCCTCAGACACTTAACACTTATTACCTGTGTGACCTTGGGCAAGTCACTTAACCCCAATTGCCTTGCAAAAAAAAGGGGAGGGAATGGAGAGCCTATATCTGGTGTACCAGGCAAAGTTGGAAACTAGTGTTGATTCATGCTATAGAGTAGGAATAAGGGAATGCCTAGGAAATTGGCATGGTATTTCATATTTGAACTCTTCACTGGGAGAAAAGGAACATGTTAAAAATTCATGGGGAAGGTTGCAATTCACCAGAGTTTCTTCATTTAGAGAGGTGGGAGGTTGTTTTAGTCCATATATAACTCAAGGTCCTTCTCCAATCTGGTGACTCATCTAGATACATTCAGTTGATTAATATCCTTCCTAAAATGTGGACCTCAGAACATAACAGTAATCCAAATGTGGTTTGAGAAGAGTGTGGTCCAGAGGGATCCATCACCCACTTATTCCTAAACCCCAACCTCAAAACTTCCTTACATATTTGTAATAAAGTCTTCACTTACAATAGCTAAGTAAATGGGGTGAGGGATTTTGCTAAAAGTAAGATAAATTTGAGTGAAAATACTAATTTTTCCACTAATATATGTATTCAGGCAAGTTGGTCTCTCCTGGGCTCAAGTTTCTTATCTAAAAAATGAGGATGTAGGATGAGAAAATCACTGAATTTCTTTTTACTTTTAAAAATATAATGGGTAGGGGCAGCTAGGTGGCGCAGTGGATAGAGCACTGGCCCTGGAGTCAGGAGTACCTGGGTTCAAATCCGGCCTCAGACACTTAACACACACTTACTAGCTGTGTGACCCTGGGCAAGTCACTTAACCCCAATTGCCTCACTAAAAAAAAAAAAATATATATATATATATATATATATATATATATATATATATAATGGGTATAAGTTTTCTAGAGTAAAAATTTTTTAATGTGTTTGCGCACACACATATCCACATACACAAACAAAATAGTTTGAGGACCTTTGATACAGATAAGATAAATAAGTGCCCTTATGCAAAGTCCCAATGACAGAAAGCCTAGTTTTCACTTCTTTCACTCTCAGTGCTGACTAATGATTTTCTGTACATACTGAACATATATACATAAGCACATGTTGACTTGTAGACTGCCATAGTGAAGACTAGAACACAGATCTCTTGACAATCAGACTCACCCACTGTCATAGTAATTTATTGCATCCTATGGCATTGGGTAATCAAAGCATAATAGGAATATTAACATATGCCAAAACTTTACAATTCCTCCTGATAATAGGGAACCCAACCAAATTCAATTGCATACTAAATTAATCTGAGAAAAATAGGCAAGATATTAGTAAATCTGGGCAGGGGAAATAGGAAAGGAGATAGAACTGAAAATTAGCAAATATTTAACTTCCAAATTCTTCCTCTATGAATCTATCCACTTTAAAAAAACATTTGTTTCACTTCTTGGCTAAAGTCTAGCTATGTTCATTTTGAGCAATCCTCCAAAAAATCTGTGAATCACAAATGAGAGACTGTGAAAATATGGATTTTATTTAGTAATTGTGATGTGACTGCAGGCCAAAATCATCTACCCGTGGCTCAAGTATTGCCACAGATGAATTTCTTTTAAGGAATAAATGCCATAAAGCCCTGTCTTTCTACCTTATATGACTGACATGAAGCCGCTTTCCTTTTTCAACCATTTTTCCATTTTGAAATTGACATATTATAGTCCTTCCTTTGGATTAGCCAGCATGGTGTTAGTTATTGTCTTTAGTCAGTATCTCTAAAAATGGGTCTATTTGATAAGACAAATAAGACAATGGTGGCTTCAATATTTGTTCATCATCACAATTTACTTTTGAAGGTATAAACAATATAAGGAAGTCATGTAGCTGTCTGATGACATCCAGAGATTGTGTATGGAGTTTTTCCATATAATATATAAAAAGGGGGTTTTGGGAGGAGCAAAGCAGCAGCACAGTCTTACTACAGGAGCATTCTCATTTAGAGGGGGGTTGAGATAGAAGGAAGCCATGGCAATTGGAACCTGAGTGTAACTGTTCAGGGGCAGTTGTGCAGAAAGATGGCATAAACAGATAAGGGACTGAGAAGTGAAGATCAGGCTCATCACTTGTTGAAATGAGAATTCATACACCCATTGAGGAAGGAAATACACTTTTTTGGATCACCCTGAGCATACTGTGCTGGTTTCCCTGTGTAACTTAGAGTTTTATATGTGTGTGGAGAAGAAATGTAACAAACTTGACAACAAAGAGCAAGAAGAAGACAAACCAGTATGATCAGGCCTTAATGTAATGCATATAAAAATAAAACCTACCTACTTCTCATCTGGACTAGTGTTGTTCCTTAGCAGTCATTTTGAGAAAAAGCTGTTGAAGTTTCTGTATACACCTCCATTAATGAAGTCATTAACTTCCTTATCTATAAACCGGGTCTAAGGTTGTTATCTTGGCCTTGCCAAAATATAGAGAAATATTTCAGTTCACTCAAAATGATTGACATTATTGGTATTGATTTGAGAGGGCTGTAGGGTGTTTTCAGGGAAGACTAGTTCCTCTTGTGTGAGGTCTGCTAAATCCTTTTCAGGGCTTCTTTCTACCTTTGGTGTCTAACTGACCCACCTAACCCTCATCTGTGCCTCCAAGTAGCTATACCAAGCTCAATGGCCACACATGCCATTTTGGCAGATGGGCTAAACCAGGTTGAGGGTAACCAAGGGATCTCAAACCCATTAGTGAGTTAAGTATTTGAAGACTTCCCCTGGTGGAATGGATAGATGCAAACAATTTGTTCCAATGGCCATGAAGGCAGCTGAAGCAGGTGGTGTGGATCACTTAGAGCTTGGTTAGATATCAAAGACACCAAAGTCATCCATTGTATCCTAAACCATCACCAGTCCTCTTGACTCTGTCCTGCCATTGGACTGTGATTAGTCTGAGAGAGTGAGGCAGAAAACTTTGTGTAAATCTGCCTCACCTAAATCCAATTTATACATGAGTCAAGAGATATCATCCTACCATTTTACTATTTTTACCTATCTCAAAGTTCTATGGCAACAGAAAAGTGATGAAGCAGCAAGTTTAGGTACACTAGGAGCTATAGTTACAATCCTCTACCCAAGTGGCTGGGGCCACAGAGTCATCTTCTCACTGGAAACAACAATGGGATTCAGCAGCCTCCTGGGTGTCTGAGCAGCCTTTTAAGGACCACACCGCTCACCTCCTGGTGTGAGGAAGGGGCTAGAAAAGGTACCTTAACAATTATCTGCTTACTCAACCCTGGCCTGATTACCATGGAAGGTGGGGATCCCACCATGTGGTTGAAATACAAAAAAAGGTACAAAAACTTCTGCAAAGATAACTCCACTAACCATCTGTGCATTGAATGTGCACACAGTTATAGACAACTTTTACTTTACTGACAACTCTTGTTGTGAGAGAATTCAACAGGTATCACATGTAAATGGCAGCCCTGTATGAAACAAGGCTGGCAAATGAAGACCAGCTTACTGAAGTTGGAGCTGGATACACATTTTTTCTGGAGTGGCCAGTGAAGGGGAATGCTGTGAATCTAGTGTAGGTTTTGTGGTCAAAATTAATCTACTCAACAAAATTGTATGCCTACCAAAAGGAATGAATGACAGACTCATGACAATGCAATTGCTACTTTTAGGAAAACACCATGCCACCATCTTCAATGCCTATGCTCCCACCATAAAAAATACTGATGAGTTCAAAGAAAAATTTTATGAAGACCTAGAGACCCTTATTATCAATGTGCTGAAAGAGAATGAGCTTGTAATTCTGGATAACTTTAATGCCAGAATAGGCTCAAACTATCAGACATGGCAGAGTCTTTGGGAAGAAGAGAGTCAGAAATAGCAACAGCATTGGTTACTTATTAATGAAAACTTGTGCATCTCATGACCTTCTCATCACCAACACTGTCTTCCACATACCTAAATACAACAAAAATTCATGTTCACATCCTTGCAGCAAAAATTGGTATTTAATAGACTGTGTTCTTGTAAAGAGAAGAGACAGACTAGATGTGAGACAGATAAAAGCAATGCATGATGTAGATTATTGGATTGATCATAGACTTATCCTCTGCAAATTAAATATTCTCATTCAACAAAAGTGGAGGCCCCAAAGCAAAATGACTACCAGAAAACTCAATGTCACCAGATTAGAGTGCTTCTCTGAGTGGGAACAATTTATTCTAATTTGGAGGGAAAGCTGAGCCAACACACAGTCAGAAACAGTGGAGCAGAAAAGGAGGGGGCAGCTTTCAGAAATTTGATGTACAGCACTGAATTTGCTTAACTGGGTCAGAACAATTGCAAACATCAAGACTAGTTTGATGAAAATGATAGAGAAATTCAGAAATTGCAAAATGAAAAGATGAGAATTGCATAGGGTTTACCAGTAGGATTGTGCGTCCATCTCTAAGAAGGCAGCGTTTAACTCCATCAAAATTAAAGTACCAGTGAAACTTAGAGAGATGCAGGATTCTTGGCTCAGTTAAAAATGCAGATGAAAATTAGTTTTATGCTGATCGTAACAATCCAAAGTGGTTTTATGATTCCCTGAAGGCTATTTATGGACCAAATCCATATGGTGCATCTCAACTTCTCAGTGCTGATGGAGCCACATTGATTAGTGATAAGGACATGACCCTGGAGAAATGGACTGAACATTTCCATAATGTCTCAACAGACTATCATCAATAAATGCTGAAGTCTTTGACCATTTGCCTCAGGTTGAAGTCTACCCTTCTCTAGACAAATTTCCAACTGAAGAAGAAGGTTTGAAGGCCTTTAAGCAACTCTTCTGTGGCAAAGCAACTGGTGCTGATTAAATTCTTCAACTTTAAAAATGCTATAAGCCAAGACTAAACTGGAGGGACTGTTGGTACATGGTTTTGCAGATGATTGTGCACTCAATGCAGCCTCTGAAGCTGATATACAACAAAGTATGAATTGATTCTCTTTTTCTTGTGCTAATTTTGGCCTAACAATTAACACTAAGAAAACACAGGTACTTCATCAGCCAGCACCATACAATCCATAAATGGAGTTATCAACTAAAGCAAATAGGGAAGTTTTGAATACTGTGCATAAGTTCACTTACCTTGGAAATATACTTTCCAGGGATGTACACATTGAGAATGAAGTTAATACACACATTGCCAGAGTTAGCTCAGCATTTGGGAGACTCCAAAGGAAAGTGTGGGAGAGAAGAGGTAGTAGACTGACTACCAAATTGAAGGTCTACAGAGCCATTGTGCTGACATCATTGTTGTATACTTCTGAACCCTGGACAGTATACCAGCACCATTCCAGGAAACTTAATTGCTTCCATTTCAATTTTATTAGAAATATTCTAAAGATCACATGGAAGGTTAAGATACCATACACTGAAGACCTCTCTCAAGTTAAACTACCAATAATTCAAATTCTGCTACAGAGACCACAACTCCTATGGGATAACCACATTGTTCAAATGTCACAGGCCTAAAAGACTATTTTATGGAGAACTCACAGAAGATAAGTGTTGACATGGTGGTCAGATAAAGTGATATAAGGATATTCTCAAGGCCTCTCTTAAGAACATTGGAATTGGGGGGGGGGGTGGCTAGGTGGTGCAGTGGATAAAGCACCGGCCCTGGATTCAGGAGTACCTGAGTTCAAATCCGGACTCAGACATTTGACACTTACCAGCTGTGTGACCCTGGGCAAGTCACTTAACCCCCATTGCCCCGCAAAAAAAAAAAAAAAAAAAAAAAGAACATTGGAATTGATTACAAGACATGGGAGACATTGGCACAGGACCTTCAATCATGGTGTGTACTCATTAGAAAAGGTGCTGTGCTCTATGAGTAAAGTAGAATTGAAGTAGCTCAAGAGAAATGCAAGATGTGCAAATTTAGAGAATCCAACCCAAATGTTCACATAGACTATTTGTGCCAAACCTGTGGTAGAATAGTCAGAGCTTGTATTAGTCTGATCAGCCATAGTCAAACACACTGTAACTTGACTCTAACATAGTGATGTCATTTTGGTCCTCTTTGAAAACAAAGGACAACAACCAACCAAATCAATTGATCTAGATGAACAGGATCAACAAAACTCAACCTTTGTAATAATTAGTTCTTTTACTCTGCTAGACTCAATATAGAAAAACCTTCCTAAATTGATTGTCTCACTGAATGTATTACATCTTAAAAATTTATTATCCTTATCACAAAGCAGCCATGGTCATGACTGTATTGCTAAAAGTTTTTGTTAAAAAGGTGAATTTCAGTTTTCATTGGTTCATCTTTAATGTTTTTCCAGAATGTAGGAAGAAATGTCTATCCCACTTATGGATTTCATTAGATTCAATTCATTTTCCAGGTGTTTACTTTCTATAAATAATTGTTCTAAAAATCCAAGAAAGAGGAAGGAAGGAAGGAAGGAAGGAAGGAAGGAAGGAAGGAAGGAAGGAAGGAAGGAAGGAAGGAAGGAAGGAAAGAAGGATGAACTATATTATAAGAAAGTTAGAAGAACATAGAACATAATACTTATCAGATTTATGGATAAGTGAACAATTTATAAATAAACAAGAGATAGCAAGCAAAGTTAGGTTTATATGGATAATTTTGATTACATTAAATTAAATTTTTCCTACAAATAAATCAAATGTAGCCAAGATCAAAAGGAAACCAGAAAATTGAGGGAGGAATTTATAGACAGTTTACTACATAAAAAGTCTCATATCTCAAATTTATAAATAATTTTGTCAAATCTGTAAGAATGAGTCATTCCCCAATTGATAAATGGTTAAAGGACATGAAAAGGTAGTTTTCCAATGAAGAAATCAAAACAATTTATAGTCATAAGAGAAAGTGCTCTAAATCATTATTGATTAGAGAAATGCAAATTAAAACAACCTTGAGATATCATTTTATACCTACCAGATTGGATAAAATTATTGAAGGGGAAAGCAACAATGTTGGAAGAGTTATTAAACTACCTATACCCTTTAACTCAGAGATACTACTACTAGGTCTATTTCCAACAATGATTAGGGAAAGGGAAAAATAATCTGTGTAGCAGCTCTCTTTGTGATGGAAAATAACTGGAAATTATAATGATGCCCATTAATTTGGAAATGGCTGAAGAAGTTGTGGTATATGATTGTGATGGAATATTCCTGTGCTATAAGAAATAATTAACTCAATGATTATAGAAAAACATGGAAAGACTTGCATTGAATAATGAAGTGAGAAATGAGCAAAACCAAGAAAACACTATAAACAGTGACAGTAACATTATTTTAAGGATGACTTTGAGTGAATAAGTTATTTTGACTATTTTAAATACCCAAATTAACTATAAAGGACATATGAAGGAAGATGCCACCTGCATCCAAAGAAAACATAAATAAAAGTATGTATAGGATAATTTTACATATATATTCATTTATGTCTAATGCTAGCCATCTCTAGGGTGGGGAGGAGAGGAAAGGGAAGAAAAAAGGGAAAAAATCAAATTTACATGGTAGTTTTGTGGTATATTTGAAAGGAATACCAAGTTGTGCATAGTAGATTTGCAGTTTCTTTTACAATCATATTTTATTGTACTGTTATGGAAATGTTTGTTTTATTCCTTAAATTATAAACAAAATAAAATAAAGGAAGGAATGAAGGAAAAGGAAAGAAACACCATCAGAAGTAAGAAGACAACACAGTGTGATAAATTGACTTTGAGATGCTCCCTCTGCTGAAGTGATGCCAAAAAGCAAAACAACAGAGTGGCATTATGACTTACTGTGATACCTTCTAAAGGAAAACATTCACATCTCTGGGTGAGAATCACTGCCTTAAATTATGATGGAAAAAGAGTGCACAGGCAGGCTTTCATCTAAAACACTAAAGCACAAAACACAAGCCTAGAATGAGACATCTTGGAAAACTCCATAAAGAGCTTCTGAATGATGTCAGAAATTTAACTTTGAAAAACTCATCTTGCAATGATGATGAGTAGGAGTTTTGACAACACTGTCAAGCCTTTCATATCTTAAATGAAATGAAAGTTCCAGCAACCCTTTCTTTATAACAAGTGGAATTGTACTCTGCCATTGTCATGTAAATTCCCTCCTCTGAGAGATCTATTTACATGTTTCAGGGGTTCTGGGATAGAATTTCACAGATGTTGAAGGGTACAGATTATCTAACTAATTTCCTTTGTGTAATGGCTCAATGTCATGGTGTTTTTAGGACAGTAGGATAATTTTTTTTAGTTTAACATTTTCTTCATGTAAGAAAAAATTCAGCACTTTACCAATATCTGTATAAAGGACTATAAGAAGTATACAGAGATATCACATTAGGGGAACTGAAGTTTTGAACAGTGATTGAAGGTCAGACATTATTTAAAGGCTTTCTCTATTCCTAGATCAAGTAGTATATAATTCTGACAATTCTCCAATTTTAGTGGCAAAAGTTCGGGTCATAGACACAGAACAAAGGATTTCTGCTTACTTGTTATGTTAACCCAGACATTTTGTCTTGTAGGGCTTCAGTTTCTCTTTCCATGAAATAGGTTGCTAAAATATATGTAAGTTACCTTGCAACTATAAATAAATCCTCTGATTTCTGATCACTTCTTTATCACTCAATAGCTATCATTTTAAGTCAAGATGACAAAGAATCCCTTTCAAGTGCCTCTAATCCCCAAATTCCCTTATTCAGCCAAGTCAGTACATAATAGGTACATAAATAGATTTCTGCCAAATTTAATTGATATTTCAAAGGTAAGTCAAATAAAACTCGGGTTTAAGAAATCACTTCCTCAATTATCCTTTTCATTTAAACTAAGTATTAGAATTTTTATGTGGAGCAAAGGGAATCTGACGGAACACAAATTCTTGAGGTCAGACTGTTCCACTTTGTTTCCCTCAGTTCCTAGCTGTGTGTTGTAATTGGTAAGATATTTAATAGATATTTGTTGAATGAATGGAGAATGAATGGATCTAAAAATACCTCAGTATCTTTATGTACCTGTAATTAATACAGTATACTATTCAAAAATCCACCCCCTTTGGAACAAAACAATGTGTGTATTTGGAATATAAGTATTTTTAAAATATATGTCAAGTATTCTAGGCTAAGATGTTTGGTTCTAAGCAGGGCATCAGGCCAAGTGGAAGACCTGGTAAAGATATGTTAGTAATATTGACAAATATTTATTTCATTTTTAAGGTTCACAAAGTGTTTTCTAACTGTGAAAAATGTTCAGTGCAAACATTGTTATTCTCATTTTAAGGATGAGGAGCCTGAAGATCTGAATAGTAAGGTGAAAAGACAAGCATAGATTAGCATGGCTAGTAATTACTGAAGCCAGGACTCAAACAGAAGTCTTCTAACTCTGATTTCAAGGCTCTTTTCATTATACCATAGGGTCAAGATTGATTATGGTTTTCAACAGAAAGGAAAACTATGGGTTTTGGGGGATGGGGCAAGGTCATATATAAGTGATGGAAGGCCTAAAGTACAAGAACCTCTGTCGTGAACCACTGTCTTGCCAGAATCAAGAAAGAGGGAAGACTAAAAGCCAAGGTCTAAGACATGCACCATAGACAACTTATATTTTCTCTGATCCAGAAACAAAACAAAAGTATTTTATCTCTAGGCACCATAGGTCTACACACAGATGTGCAAGATTAGTTTCCTTATAAGGCTTAGGACTTATTCAAGCAAGTTTAGTTTCCCAGTGCTAGTATCTGTGTCCCTATCAACCCAGGAACCCTCAGTGCCTGTGGATAATTTTGCCTCCTCTACATAAATGTCTCCACTACAATATTTGGATTCATCATTGGTCCCATAGGAGGACATATCATACCAAGTTTCTCTTCACTCACAAAAGAGTAAATGGAAATTTAACTAAAGTTTTTGGCACCTGACATTGTTTGAATATTAAAAAATCTGGTCGAGGCCCTTGATGCACATTGTTATATGAATGTTCTTTCTATTAATTTGTGTTCTTAAAGATTTGACCAGGGTTTTGAGAGGTTAATTGAATTGCCCAGGACCGTATAGCCATTTTGTGTCACAGACAAAAAGACTGGAACTCAGGTTTTCCTTACTCCAAAGTCTCTATGTGGACAAATAGGCAAGAAAGATACATGTATACATATGTCTCTCTATACATATATGTTGATAAAGATACATAGACAGATATGCATATGCATATGTCATATTTATATTCTATTATCTTTTAGCATATATATTTTCCCTTGGATTATGTGATCTTGAATATGATAGAAAATTGGAGTCCTATATTCTTGACAGATAGATAGATATAGACATAAAATTGATCTGAATTACCTGCAACATAGTAACAACCTCCATTCCTTTTCCTGAAAATTTCCCCCTAGTTAGACAGAATGGGTGTGGGAATGCTATGAAAACTATTCAAGAAGCCATGTATAGGAATAGTGAAGAAGGAGTTGGAGACTGAGGGTAATAGGAGGGGATGGGGAGACTTCATCCTTGCAGAGATAATGCCTCTGCTCTTGGGCTGAATTTTGGAGTGAATAGGACATTCAGAATTAGCCAAACACACAGTGGGTCTCTGATCACTTAGGCAGCTATACTAATTCTTCTTTTTTTTTTACACAAAGTAAAAATGATTTTTTTTTCCTCCCAGTTCTTGAAGAGTTCTATGGAAATGAGTTTATATTTACAGAGAAGAGAAGACAGAAAAGAGACCAAAAAAAAAAAAAAAAGAAACTGCAGGAACACATTTCATTTCCCCCACTCTCTTTTTTTTTAATTAAAATTTATATTTTTGAATTAGCAATACTTTATTTTATTGCAGTCATACCTCCCCCCTTTACATTAGAAAAAAGAAATCTTTCTTTTTTTTTTTTTTTTAGTGAGGCAATTGGGGTTAAGTGACTTGCCCAGGGTCACACAGCTAGTAAGTGTTGAGGTCTGAGGCCAGATTTGAACTCAGGTACTCCTGACTCCAGGTCCAATGCTTTATCCACTGCACCACCTAGCTGCCCCAAAAGAAACCTTTCTAACAAATATTTAGTCATTCAACACAAATTCCTAATTTTAGCCATGTCTCATTTTGCATATTTCATCCATCACCCATCTGTCTAGAGATGGTTAAAATTCTTTTTCACTGTTCCTCATGGGATATTTGCACTGATAAGAGTGTTTAAGATTTTTATGTTTATTTTTTACAATTTTGTGGTTATAGCATAGTCTGCTTCTGCTCAGTTCACTTTTCTGATTCATACAAGTTTTCCCAGGTTTCTCTGAAACAGTCCCATTTGTTATTTCTTTTAGTAATAAATAATAATAGTAAAATAATAGTATTATATTACAAGCTAAAATTTGTTCAGCCATTCCCCAATTGTTAGGCATTCCCAGTTTCCACTTCTTTGCTAGTACAAAACTAACAAAAACATTTTTGTATATATGGACCATGTTCCTCTTTCTTTGATCTATTTGGAATATAAACTTCACAATGGTACCACTGGGTCAAAGAATGTGTCCGGTTTGGTAATTTATGAGACATATTTAAAATTTGCTTTCAAGAAAGCTTAGACAAATTCACAGATACACCAAGTATACATTAATGTGCTTATTCTCCCACAGTCCCCTCCATGATAATCTCGAAATGGATAAATGACCTAGATATAAAATAACACATCATAAATAAATTAGTGGAGCAAGGAGGACACTGCCTTTTGGATCTATGGTTAAGGGAAGAATTCATGACCAAACAATGGAAGACAGGATGACATAAGATAAAATTTTTAAAAATTGATTATATAAAATTTAAAAGTTTTTGCACAAATAAAATCAACACCCCTAAGATTAGAAGATAAACCATTAACTGGAAAAAATGTTTGCTGTAAGTTTCTCTGATAAAGGTTTCATTTCCAAAAAAAGTAAAGAAATGATTCAAATTTATAAGACTAAGAGCTACCACCCAAATTTACAAATTGTCAAAGGATGAGAGCAAGCACTTCCCAAAGTCTTCTCTCTACTCTCATCTGATAAATGGGAGGAGAGAAAGGAGACAGGGGAGAGTTAAGTGGTATAAACAAAAGAATGAACTATTAGGAGAATTAAAATTTAATAAAGGTATTAATTGGAGGAATTCAACTTTTTATGCAGAAATATACTTAGAAGTATTAATAGATTCTGTTATATGTGTTCATGCATTTTTATTTGATATTATTAAACATACATTTTGTTTCCTTTACACCTCTCCTAGTCAAGGAAAATAAATTCCCATATTGGTCATATCCAAAAAATTAAATCTCATTTCATGTCATCTCTCTAAAAAGAAGTAAGTGGCATTCTTTATAGTTGGTCCTCTGGAATAGTTGGTCATTGCATTGATCAATTTTTTAAAATCCTAACAAGTTTTTTATCTTTATAATATTGTCATTACATGAATTATTTTCCTGGTAGTGTTTATGTCCTTCATTAGTTCATAAAAGTCTTTCCAGGTTTCATTTAAAGGAACCCTTTTACTTATTATAGCAAAATAACAATCCATTACATTTATATAAACAAAAGTTTTTAGCCATTCACAAAATGATGAGCACCATATTGGCTTCTAGTTCTTTGGCAATACAAAAAGAAAAACTATATTGTTGTACAGAGAGGCTTAATAGCAGTAGTCAGTCAGTCAAAAAGTAGTCAGAATTTAGTGACTAATGGGCATAATTCCAAGTTTCTTTCCAGAAAGACTGAAAATGCACACCTCTCTAAACTGGACAAATTTGCCTGTTTTCTCTCAGTTGCTCTATTTGTAATTTTCATTTTTTACTTTGTCAATCTAATTGAAGTAGAATTCCAGAGCATTTAACCTATATTTCTCTAATTATTAGGAATTTGGAATGCGTTTTATCTTGATTGATAGACTAGATTTCCTCAAAAACTGCCCATTGCTATCTATGACTATTGGTTAAGGAAAATCAGTTAAGTTAGAATTTTTAATATTTCTTCTCTCTAAAGTTAGATGACGAACTTCTCAAAGACAGACATAAGATTTTGATTAGTCAGTCAGTCTGTTATATATGAAACAGAGTAAACAGGGTAAATCGAGAGTCAAAGTTCTGATTATGATCAATTTATTACATAGGCTAGCAGTATCCTATAAATTGGGTAAATGTGAGGGCTGACAGTGTCTCCTAACAAGATGACAGAGCAACATATCAAGCTTCCCTGTTTCTGTAAAAGACATCATCATACAGTCAATCTCACTTTTCCTCATCTCACCCATCCAATCAATTGCCAAATTTTGCTATTTCTACCTTTACATCTATTGTATACAATGCTTTCTCTTATAGCTACCCCCTCAGCTCTCATGATCTCTTGCTTTATATTGCAACAACCTCTTTCTTGATCTGTCTTCTTGGCTTCTCTTACAACTCTAACTCCATCCCATATACTGCTGACAAACCAATCTTCCTTTAGTGCAGATCTCACCATGTCACTCCCCTACTCAACCAACTTCAGTGGCTTCTTATTATCTTTAGGATCAAACAAGCCTTGAAGTTTCAGCCTTTTTAAAAATGTTTCAGCCTTTAAAACTTTATATACAATGTCCACAGGCTATCCTTCCACTGAATATTTTTGCCAAAACACATTCCAATAAAGGCAAAAAAGCCCTCTTTCTGCTCTTCTCACAACTTTCTATCTCCTACCTCCATGACTTTGCACTGGCAACCTCCAGGTATATAATGTATTCCCTCCTTGCCTCTGCCTTATACAATTTCTGCCTTCCTTTAAGATACAACTGAAAGCACAATCTTATACATGAAGACTGATTCTCTCAATTGTTGGTGCTCTCCCTCCCAAACTGCTTTGTATTTAATTACTTTGCATATATTAGCTCCTTGGTAACAGGGACTATCTTGCTTTTTTATTTGTATCCCCAGAAATTAGACTAGTGCTTCCCATTTGGTAAACATTTAATAAATGCTCATTCATTCATATGTGTTTGTTCTCTCACCAATTAAAATATAAGTTCTTTGAGAGTAGGGATTGCCCCACTCTTTGCACCCATATCCCCAGTGTCTAGCATAATGCCTAGCACATAGTAGGCATTTAAAAATTGATTGATTGATAGAGAAGACTCTATGGAGCTATAAAGGCAGAAAAATCTTCTTCACAATGTATGCTATATTCTGCATAATGTGGCTGTTAGACATTTTGACATGCAATAATTTTTAAATGTAATTTTTACTGCTGATATTGTAACATGTCTATCTCTTACATAGTCTCCCTTCATTTGATTCACAGAGTCACCATCCTATTTTAGATCCCCATTACCTTTCACCTGAACTATTTCTATTGGCTTCTAATTCTCCTTGCTTCAGTCTCTCTCCATTCTGATTCATAAAGCTACCAGTAATTTTCCATGTTAACCCCTCCCCCATTGAAAAACTTCTAGGATCAAATATGAACTCCCCTGTTTGGTATTTAAAGTTCTTCACAATGTGGCCTCTTCCTATCTTGCCAGTCTTTCAAAATCTTACTCTCCTCCATGAATTTTACCATACAAACATAATCACTATTCCCTATTAATAAACAATTCTTATCTCTGTGTTTTTACATTGTTGTCCCTTGTGACTGAAACATTCTTCCTACCAACCTTCAACTTTTAGAATTTATCTTCCCTTACAACTTAGTTCAAGCAGCATCCTCTTCAAGAAACTTCCCCCAGTCATCTCAGCTGCTAGTGCCTTTCCTCTGAAAGTTACTTTCCATCAATTCCATATTTTTATATGCACCAACTTTATACATATACATACATATATATTATACACCCACATGTGTGTGTTGTCTTACCCATAAGAATATGAATTCCTCAGGTTGAGGGATTGCTTTCACTTTTTCTTTCCTTCTAAGCCCTAGAGCTTAGTATAGTTGCTGACATATAGTAAAGGCTTAATAAATACCTGTTGATTGATCAATATTATTCATTGCTACTTCAATACCTGGATATTTTTATGATAAATAAGCTAGTGTTTCAAAAGTTAGCAGGCCCAACATTAGAATGGAGGTAAAATTTTGCACCATACACTAACAATTTCATGAAGCTAAACTTAAATGAGAAGCAGTACAGAGAAGTGAATAGAGCTAGTTTCTATATCTGGAAGACTTAGGTTCAATTTAAGCCTACAACTTATTTTAACTTTGTGGTCCTGAAGAAGTCACTTAAACTCTTAGAATCCCAGGCACCATAAGACTGTAAGTTGTACAGCAGGTGACAATTTGTATTGGCTAAAAGGAATTTTCAGGCTCATTTCTCTATACCAATTAAATCACTGGTTGAGTCCAAAAATAAAAACAAAAAAATAGCTTCAATAGTTACAGTAAATCTGGATTCGTGAAATCTAAACAAGAAAGTGTGTCTGTGCATTTTAAAAAAGTGTTCTTTGCATAAAATAAGTAAATTTAAAGATGATATTCAGAAAATGTCAACTATGACATTACTAAAAGTAAAAATCTGCTTGCATTTTCTGTTTCCTAAGGGATTAAGATAATCTGTAGAAAGACAATACACTGACATATAGTAGTGCTTTATTCCTCTCACTTAGGCCGGTTTTGCATCCTATATGCTTAAGTTTGTGGAAATGTATGTGTCTATTGTATAGACAAAGAGACATAAGTGAATATGGTAAGTAGAGGAGGGGATTAAAATTGAATATGAGGCAAAGAAAAATCAAATCAATTATAATACTGTAAATACAGGCACCTTAGTGCCAGTCCTTGATCTCTAAATTCCGTATTCTTAAAAATCCTGTTCTGATATTGACAACTTTCTTTCCAATCTCCAAAAGTCAAGATATTGTTCATATAAAGTCTAGATCTATCAGTTTAGAAGAAAAGACTAAAATTTATGAATGTTTATTATTACTCCTACTGTCCTATTGTTGTTTCCTCCCTCTTGTTTTCTTCTCTTATTCTTTGTTCTTTTTCTCCCCTTTTGGTTTTGTTTATTTTTGATTTTTAGAAACCAATACATTATGTGAATTCTCTTCTCTCAAGCTGGGAAAACTTTGTTCTTCAATATCATTGAAGTTAAGACATACACAAAAACTCCCTAGTGCCATAGATACATCCTGAAGAGCATCCTCTGGATTATTTTGAACTATTCCAAATCTCAGCAGTTCAAAATGCACATGCTGAGTAACTCTCAGTGGAATTGAAAAAGGTCTACAAAGATTATCTTACAGTTATAGTCAGCCTGAGGATTTATTTTTAGTTCCCTTTGGATGGTTTTGAGTCACAGACAGGCTACAATCATAATAGCATAGCAAAACATTCAATTTGAGATAAGATAAAATGGTATATCCAACAGTCATACCTTCCCAACTAAAAAGCATTATGATTCATCGATGTGCTGCCCATAAACTGGATACGGGAAAAATTTCTGGATTCCTAATTTTTCAGTTTGTTGTTTCAAATATTCAATGTGCAGGGTGCAAGGTCCAGCATGGAGACTGTGCTGCCTACAACCCAAATCAAAACAACGGATATAAAACCAATAGATATAATTTTCTAATTAAGACCTTTCCCCAACTCCA
Source organism: Dromiciops gliroides (assembly GCF_019393635.1). Lineage (NCBI taxonomy): Eukaryota > Metazoa > Chordata > Mammalia > Microbiotheria > Microbiotheriidae > Dromiciops > Dromiciops gliroides. Next base: position 232,437,886 of record NC_057863.1, on the reverse strand, counting down.
TGCCTTTACTTCCTAGTTAATAAACACAAATCCCAGTGCTACATTTTGTAGTTTCGTGTCCAATTTGAAAATTTTTCCTTCACCAACCAAAGCTTAGGATAATGTACGTTGGTTCTCTGGGAATTCTTTAGAAGCAGAATGTTCCAGGGGCAGCTAGGTGGTGCAGTGGATAAAGCACAGGTCCTGGATTCAGGAGGACCTGAGTTCAAATCTGGCCTCAGGTATTTGACACTGTGTGACCCTGGGCAAGTCACTTAACCCTCATTGCCCCACAAAAAAATTTAAAGAAGAAGAAGAAGGAGAAGTAGAATTTTATAATACCCATCCTTCTCTGCTTACCTACCAGTGATATTTTGGGACTTTCTATAGCTTTTACAAATATAACTTCTTGTCTCTGAGAGAAGTTTCAAAATGGAAGATAATCACCTATTTGAGGTATGGTAGAGAGAATCCTATTTTTAAAAGTCTTAGGGGCAGCTAGGTGGCACAGTGGATAAAGCATCGGCCCTGAATTCAGGAGGACCTGAGTTCAAATTTGGCCTCACACACTTAACATTTACTAGCTGTGTGACCCCGGGCAAGTCACTTAACCCCCATTGCCCCGCCAAAAAAAAAAAAAAAAGTCTTAGACTATATGACCTTTGATGTTCCATGCCACTCAAATTCTGTGATTTTGCTACCACTTAATAGTTTACTCATTGATATTAAAATTATATTTTGAAAGTCAATTCCAGTATGATTCTTGACAGAGTCTTTCTTAATAGGCTGATCCTTTGCCTAGAAGACTGTCATCTATTTAAGGACCAGTGTGGCTCCAGAAAGGGCTAAGAATGGTTGATATGGTGTTTGGTGCCTGTAACTCCAGGAAAAATAGCAGGAGCTGGAGGTCTGTACACAATATTTGGAGATCTGGTACTGTCAGTCATGAGTACTTATGAAAAATTACATAAAAATCTGATTGCCCAGAAAGCTTCATCAGTATTGTGTGCCAATTTCACAATGGTATATTTGTCCAGGTTATTGATAATGGACAATGCTCTCATTCTTTCCCAATTACCAATGAAGTGAAACAAATCTGTGTGGTCGCTCCTGTGATTTTTAGCATGATGTTTTCAGCCACGTAGTAAAATTCTTTCAATAAGGACAAACATGGCCTCAAGGTTAACTACTGCAGGGGTGGGAAATTCTTCATCTTTAAAATGCTACAAAACAAGACTAAAGTAGAGGGATTCTTGGTGCATGGTTTTTTTTGTTTGTTTGTTTGTTTTTTTAATAGAATTTTATTTTCCAAAATATATGTAAAAACAAAATTTTAACATCAATTTTTTTAAAACTTTGTGTTTCAACTTCTCTTCCCCCCTCCATTCCCATCCCCCACCCACAAGAACTCAAGCAATTCAAAATAAGTTATACATGAGTAGTCATGGAAAAATTCCCATATTAGCTAGTTGTGAGAGAAAACAGTAAAAAAAACCCAAAACTTCATATTAAGGAATTGTCAAAGAGGAAAAGAAAAAAGAAAAAAATTTAAAATGTGTTTTCATTTGTTTTCAGATACTATCAGTTCTTTCTCTGCAGATGGGCTTCAATCTTCATAAGTAATTCAGGGTTATATTGGATCATTGCCTTGCTGAAAATAACCACATGCTTTCCAGCAGATCATCCCCCACTATTGCTGTCATTTTGTATACAGTACATTTCACTCTGCTTCAGTTCATGTAGGTCTTTCCAGGTTTTTCTGATGGTATCCTGTTCATTATAACCTGTATATAGTACCTTAAGCTTGACAGAGAATTTTCTTCATAAAAGCCCAGCAAAGTAGGTACCATACATTTTGCCATTATAATCAATCATCATAACTATTTCCCTCCATCCCACTCCATTCCTATGACATTTACTCTATCTTCTTTTTACCTATTTCTCCTCAAAAGTGTTTTACTTCTGATAATCCTCTCCCTCGCTCTGCACTCCCTTTTTTCACCCTTCCTTCCTTATCCTCTTCCCCTACTGAAGGGTTAAATAGATTTCTCCTCCCAATTGGTTATGAAAGCTATTCCCTCCATGAGCCCACTCCAGTGAGATCAGGGTCCCTGAGCTAATTCTGTGTTCTAAATTTTTCTTCCTCCTTCCCTCCTCAACCCTCCCTATGAGATCAAGCAATTCAATACGTCATACTGGTGCGGTAATGTAGAACATCTTCATCTTCCTTGAAAGTGTTTTGCTTTTTACTTCTCTCTCCCCCAATCTGCCCTTTCCTCCTTCCCTCTTTCCCCCTCCCCTTTTCTCCCTCCCCCCCCCCAGGGCAAAAATATATTACTATACCTACTTGAGCTGTATATTAGTCCTTCTTTGAGCCAATTCTGATGGTATTAAAATTCACTCACTCCCCAACTCCTTCCCCATCTTCTCCTCCCCTCCATAAGCTTGTTTTCTTGTATCCTTCATGTGAACTATCTCTCCCCTTCTACGTCCCCCAGTTTATTCCTCCTACACCTCAACCCAATTTTAATGATGTCATCATGGGTTAATTAGGTGGCACAGTGGACAAAGCACCAGCCCTGGAACCAAGGAGGCCCCAAGCCCAAATCCAGCCCCAGACATAAGACACCTCACCCTGTCTGCCCTACAAAGAAAAAAACATAAATGCTTTACAGATATGATGCCTTCATATTCAGTTCAGACCTGTGTCTTCTGTGAATTTCTTACTGAGATGGTTCTTGTGATTTTAAAGTATTATCTTCCCATGTAGGAATGTAAATGGTTTGATCTTTTAATATCCCTCATGAAGTCTTTTTCCTGTTTACCTTTTTAGGCTTCTCCAGGGACTTGTATTTGAAAGTCAAATTTTCTATTCAGTTCAGGTCTTTTCATCACAAATGCTTAAAAGACCTCTTTCTCATTGAAATCCCATTTTTGCCTCTGAAAGATTATACTCAGCTTTGCTGGGTACGTGATTTTTGGATGTAGTCCCAGTTCCTTTCCCCTCTGGAATATCATATTCCATGCCCTTCAGTCCTTTAATGTAGAAGCTGCTAGATCTTGCTTTATCCTCATTGGAGCTCCACAGTATTTGAATTCCTTTTTTCTAGCTGCTTGCAGTATTTTCTCCTTCACCTGGAAGCTCTGGAATTTGGCTATAATATTCCTGGAGGTTTTCCTTTTGGGATCTCTTTTAGGAGGTGATTGGTGGATTCTTTCAATTTCTATTTTAGCTTCTGCTTCTAGAATATCAGGGAAATTTTCCCTTACAATCTCTTGGAGGATGGTTTTCAGGTAGTCCAATGAGTTTCAAATTATCTCTCCATGATTTATTTTCCAGGTCAGCTGTTTTTCCAAGGAGATATTTCACATTGCCCTCTATTTTTTTCATTCAATTGGATTTGCTTTACTGTGTCTTAGTTTCTCATAAGGTCACCTCCCCGACCTGGGCCTTCAGCAACTCAGGATTTCTTCCTGGTTGCCCACTGGGGTGGGACAGTAGAATCCTTCCCCCCCCCAGTCCACTGGTACCCCTGCATTTACCCCCCTGGGCCAGCCGTTCAGCCAGATCGAGCACTCGGTTCCAGAAGACTCCAGTGCTGCAGCCGATTCAGAGGCCCTGGCACATATTCCTCAGGTGGGTGTCTGATGTGTCAGCCCCATTGCAGGGTTAGGCTTTATTCATGGCCTAGCATGGCCCCCTGAAATCTATCTGTAGTTGGAGAAAACTCTCAGCCCATATTTTTGTGTGTTTTTCTGCCCCAAGGGTTCTTTTATTACTATTTTTGGAGTAATTATATCAGGAGCCCTGTGCTTTAATGTCTTTCCTCTGCCATCTTGGCTCTGCCTCTCTCCTGGTGCATGGCTTTTCGTGTGCAGATGATAGTGCACTCAATGCAACCTTTGGAACTGAGATGCAGCAAAGAATGGATTGACTCTCTGTTGCTTGTGCTAATTTTTCCTAACAATTAATACTAAGAAAACAAAGTACCCCATCAGCCAGTACCACACAATCCATACATGGAATTATCAGTTACAGCAAATGTACAACTTTTGAATATTATGTATAAGTTCACTTACCTTGGCAATATACTTTCCAGGGATTTACACATTGAGAATGAGGTTGATGGATTCATTGACAGAGCTAGCTCAGCATTTGGGAGACTCCAAAGGAAAGTGTGGGAGAGAAGAGGTAATAGACTGACTACAAAACTGAAGGTCTACAAAGCCATTTTCATGACCTCTTTGTTGTATACTCCTAAGACCTGGGACAGTATACCAACACCATTCCAGGAAATTGAATTGCTTCCATTTCAATTGTATTAGATATATTCTGAAGATCAACTGGCAGGATAAGTTACCAGACACTAAGGTCCTCTCTTGAGCTAAAATTCCAAGCATTCAAACTCCACTGCAAAAAGCACAACTCTGATAGGGTGGCCATGTTGTTCAAATGCCAAATGTATGTTTGCCTAAAAGACTATTTTATGGAGAATTCACAGAAAGCAAGTGCTCACATGGTGGTCAGGAAAAGTGATATAAGGACACTCTCAAGGCCTCTCTTAAGAACTTTGGAATTGATTGCATGACATGGAAGACACTGGTACAGGACCTCCCATCATGGTGTGCTGTCATTAGAAAAGGTTCTGTGATGTATGAGTAAATCTGAATTGAAGTAGCTCAAAAGAAATACAAGATGTACAAATTTAGAGAATCCAATCCAAATGTTCACATGTAATATTTGTGCTCAATGTGTGGTAGAGGACTCCAAGTTCATATTGGTCTGATAAGGCATAGTTAGACACACTGTCACTTGACTCTAACATAATGATGTCATTTTGGTCCTCTTGGAGAATGAAGGACAACAGCTAACTAACCAAACAACCAATTTTTTTTTAAAGTGTTTACTTTTCTTCACAAAATAAAACAGGAAAGAAATATGTTCGCCTTTTGTTTGAAAAAAAATTGTTGGAAAATATCCCTGGCAAATGTCACATTTTTTTATTTCTCTTCAGTATCAAATCTCATTACCAAATTCTTTGCTTTCATCACTGAATTGGGAATCAAATAAGTTGTTCTCACTACATTTATAATGAGAAGGAAAAGAGCTCCTCATAGATAGTGATCAGCTCTTTACAAATGATGTAATGGCTATTCCCCTAGAAAATCAACTGAAGAACTAAGTGAAACAATTAAAAACTTTAGCAAAGTTGCAGGATATAAAAAACCCACATAAATCATGAAAATTCCTATGTATGGCCAACAAAGCCCAACAGCAAGAAATAGAAAGAGAAGTTACATTTAAAATAACTATAGACATGGGGGAAAGGAGGGGAGGGAGGGAGAAAAATTTGAAACTAGGAATCTTATAAAAACAAATGTTGAAAATTATCTCTACATGTAACTGGAAAATAATAAAATACTTTCATAATTAAAAGAAAACTGTATACAACATAAAATATCTGGGAGTCTGCTTCCCAAGACAAACCTAAGAACTATATGAACACAATTACAAAACGCTTTTCATACTAATAAAATTACATGTAAACAATTGGAAAAAATTCAATTGCTTATGAGAAAGCCAACTAATATAATAAAAATGACAATTCTACCTAAATTAATTTGCTTATTCAGTGCCATACCAAACTACCAAAAATTATTTCATAGAGCTAGAAAAAATAATAAAATTAATCGGGAAGAACAAAAGGTCAAGATTATCAAGAAAATTAATAAAGAAAATGCAAAGGAAGGTGACCTAGGAATACCAGATCTAAAATTATATTGTAAAGCAGCAATCATCAAAACTATTTGGTACTGGCTAACAGATAGAGTGGTGGAACAGTGGAATAGGTTATACACACAAGATACAGTGGTAAATAACTATAGTAATCTACTATTTGATTAACCCAAAGACTCCAACTTTGGGGATAAGAACTGACTGTTTGATAAAAACTTTTGGGAAAAGTGGAAAATAGTATGACAGAAATTAGGCTTAGGCCAACAACTTACACCATATGCCAACATAAGGTCAAAATGGTTTCACAGTTTAGACATAAGAGGTGATATCAAAGGCAAATTAAGAGTGGAAGGAATAGTTTACCTCTCAGATCTATGGAAAGGGGAAGAATGTATGATCAAACAAGAGATAGAAAACATTATCAAATGCAAAATGGATCAATTTGCACAAGCAAAACTAATGCAGCCAAGATTAAAAGGAAAGCAGAAAGCTAGGAAATAGTTTTTACACCCAGTATTCCTGATAGAAGTCTCAGTTCTAAAATATATATAGAATTGAGTCAAAGGAACCCAAGTCATTCCCCAGTTGAGAAATGGTCAAAGGATATGAACAGGCAGTTTTCAGATGAAAAAATCATAGCTATTTATAGTCATATGAAAAAATGCTGTAAATCACTATTGATTGAAGAAATTAAAACTAAAACAACTCTGAGGTACCACCTCACATCTATCAGATTGGCTAACATGATTTTTTTTAAAAAGGAAAATAATAAATATTGGAGAAGATGTGGAAAAATTGGAACATTAATGCATTGTTGGTGGAGTTGTGAAGTGATCCAACCATTCTGGAGAGCAATTTGGAACTATGCCAAAAGGGCTATAAGTCTGTGCATACCCAAAGAGATCATAAAAAGGGGAGAGGAAGCACATGTACAAATATATATAGAGAGAGAGAGAGAGAGAGAGAGAGAAAGAGAGAGAGAGAGAGATTATTTATGACAGCAAAGAATTAGAAATTGAGGGGATGCCCATCAATTGTGGTATATGAATGTGATGGAGTATCATTGTGCTATAAGAAGTGATGAGTAGGTGGATTTCAGAAAAATCTGGACTTACATGAACTGATGCTGAATAAAGTGAACAGAACCAGGAAAACATTGTATGCAGTAAAAGCAACATCATGTGATGATAAACTGTGAAAGACTTATCTCTTCTCAGCAATACAAGATATGAAGGCAATTCCAAAAGATATGTGATAGGAAATGCTTTCCACATTCAGAAAAAAAAAACATGGAGTCTGAATATAGATAAAAATATACTATTTTCACTTTATTTGTTGCTGTTATTTTTTCTTTCTTGTGGTTTTTCCCTCTTGTTCTGATTCTTCCTTTACAACATGACTAATATAGAAATATGTATAACATATATATGTATGCATGTATGTGTATATGTATATAAAACCTATTATTGCCTTGGGGAGAGGAGAGGAAAGGGACGGAGAAAAATTTTGAACTCAAAATGTTACAAAAATGAATATTAAAAACAATGTTTATATGTAATAGGAAAATAAAATACTACTAAGGGAAAAAAGATAGCAATCAAATGATATTCAATTCAACCCTTTAAAAAGATTTTACGAAGTCCTATTATATGTTGAGCATTGTGCTAAGCATTAAAAATTAAAAGATAAAAAACAATTCTTGCTTTCAAGGAGCATTCTTCTACCTTTCTTTCTTTTTCCCCTAAAGTACCTAACATAGTAGTATGAACATAGTATGTATTTAATGATATTTGTTGAGCAAAATGTTTTTTAACAACATGATATAGTCTATTGTGAGGTAGTTTAGCCTTAGAGAATGAAATGCAGGGCTGAGAATTAGGAAAACAAGTTCAAGTCCTAATTTTCATATACAAGCTGTGTGACCTTGGGCAATTCACTTAACATTTCAGTGCTCCCAAGTGACTCTATAGGGCTAAGTATTATGGATGAGATGCCAATCCATATCATTGGAGGGGACGTCTATCCCAGAGCTTCATTATACTGTGATGAATTCATAGACCTGAATCCCTCATCTCTCCAAGAAGACTACACAATATTCTGAAGTAGAGCTCTATATTTAAATAAGAATGGCATTCAATGCTGAATGATTTTCTTGTCATTACAGAAATTACATTCAAGAATGTGTTTCTATGTATGTATCTGTGTATATGCACACATATATACATGGGTCTTATCATTTATATATGAATGTGTGTGTTTATGGGAAACTCATCATTGATCATTATCAAAAGGGTAATATTTATATTACTCATAAAAAACAACTTAGTTCTTGGAGCACTTTACCAAGAGGAAATCCACATTCTGTTCCTAGCTTTGATATAGACAAAGTAAGAGGAAAACAGAAAGAAAACGACATCACACTTTTATTTGTAACATTGACTCTACTTTGTATAAATCATGTGCTGTCTTCTTAATGGAGACTAAATTATTAGGCAGTGTGAAATATATCAACCAAGCTTTCATCTAGTATTCCTGTTCATGGTGACAATCCATCAGAAACTGTAATAAATAAAAGTATTGTTCCTTGTTCTTTGTATTCATGGATGATAGTCATAAGAACCAAGTTTCCACAGAATCAAAGAATTTCAAAATGGGAAATAACTTCAGAAATCATTTAATAAAGGAATAAACACATTGAAGCAAAAATTGAATTGTTACCAAGTTTTGGTGGTACTTTACCAGATCCATTGCATAGACTTCTTGTGCTATATTAATTTTTATTTATTTTTCCAGGTCTATAATTTGATAGATTTATATAGAAACTCCACCAAGACAGATAAGCAATCAGGGTGAAATTTAGTGAATTAAACTTTCCTGGGTACTGAGAGATTAGTAACGTATCCTTGTTTACATTACCAATATATGATAGAAGCAAAACTTGAACCCTAGTCTTCCTAGTCCCAAAGTTCTTCTGGCCTATTAACCAATCTAATATATATGAGGTAGGATCCCCAGAGTTCTTTCAATTTGCATCTCTTTAATTGATAGTGAGTTAGAGCTACATTTTCACTTCTTGAATTAGGATCTTTTGCTAGGGAAAAAATCTGTTTCCTTCTTGTACTTTTAGATGAGGTTATCAGGCTCAGGTCCTGTCTACTATATCAGCTCCCGGGTATAACAATATTATCCTTAGTCTAGAACCTGCCTCTGCTACAGTTTAGAGGTCATTGCTCTATGCTAAATCAGAAGTAACCTGGAGCCAGACTTTGCCTCTTTTTACAACTCTACTCTGTTATGCTCCCAGGAGTTAGAAGTACCATTGGAACTAAGCCTTAGTCAATACCAAAGTCTGAAGCATCCTTCTGTCTTTTTATGCTTTCCTCAGCCAATAACACTGACTTTGTTGGTTTCCTTGGGCATTTTCCTACTAGATGTTTACAGCTTCAGGTCTAGACCCTTGGAGAAACCTGACTCATATCAGAAAACTTCATTCTGGTCTTCTAGAACAGTGATGTCCAACTCATAGCAAAAGGGGCCACTAATCCACACATAAGGATGCCTGTGGGCTACATATCTTAAAATGTAATATTATCTATATTTAACTTTAGTTTTATTTAGTTTGTTAAATATCCTCAATTACTTTTTTTTAGTGAGGCAATTGGGGTTAAGTGACTTGCCCAGGGTCACACAGCTAGTAAGTGTTAAGTGTCTGAGACCGGATTTGAAATCAGGTACTCGTGACTCCAGGGCCAGTGCTTTATCCACTGCACCACCTAGCTGACCCCTCAATTACTTTTTCATCTGGGTCAGGTCACACTTTGGAATATTGGCTGCATTCATGGGCCATATCTTTGACTCCCCTGTTCTCAGATATTCCTGGACCCCTGGTCATGCCACTACTACCATTACCCTCTGAAACTTAGATACCCAGAGAAACGTGGTTTCAGGCTTCAACTCTAGCTTGGATCAGCCTCTTCAAAGCTTGTGTTGAATAGAGGCTCATTTTCTCTGGAATTACTAGAACATGGGCAAACTGATATTGGTTTGGTTTCCTTGTACCATCTCCTGTTGGACCCCAGTTCTATCCTTTCTCACCTTGTGTCCTCCCTTATGTGATGGAAGAATTCAGTGTTTTCACTGGTTTTTAAATTCCTTTTGGAATTTTTATTCATTGTTAATAAGTGTTCCTCATGGAAGCTCTTTTTTTGGGCGGGGGGCGAGGGGCAATGAGAGTTAAGTGACTTGCCCAGGGTCACACAGCTAGTAAGTGTCAAGTGTCTGAGGCTGGATTTGAACTCAGGTCCTCTTGATTCCAGGGCTGGTGCTTTATCCACTGCATCCCCTAGCTGCCCCCCAAGTTCATTTTTCTTACAACCCTTTGCATTGCCATTTTAACCAAAAAGGCTTTCTCATATGCATTTTTTATAATTGTGTTACATTATTGACACTGTGAATAAGTCCTTCCTTGATTTATAGGAGTCATTTATAGATCATATAAATAAAAGATATTACAGTGGTTAAGTAGCCTAAAATTTTTTCAACACTAATACTGTACTTTTGGAATAGAGGCTGGAGAAGATAAAAGAAGCCAATGATTAGTGGTGGTCACATTGTTATTGAAGATAAAGCTATGTTAAGTAAGAAAACCTATTTATTCAGGAAGAAAAAAAGATTGAAAATGTGACTTCTAATACTTCTATCATAATAATGAGACAATGGCAAGATCCCACTCTTTCCAAGGGAAGAAAAACTTCTGGGTTTTCTGTGATTTTTTACTCCCTCAATCAAAAATGAACTTTCTTTCCTCAGATCTAGTATAGCACTTTGTACCTTTCTTACAGAGTTATTATTTCCTAGTTTTCATTATGGCATCTATAGACCTGGAACAAAGGTAGAGAAAGGATAAATTTGCCAGAGGTAGTAAAATTTAGAGAGGCGAGAAATCTTCCTCCACCTAGGGCACAAAGAACAGTGCCTGGAATTAAAGGCAAAAGCAGACAGACCACCAAAGGCACTATCCACATTTTCCAAATCATTTCTCCATTGTGGTCAAGGTTTTCATGTATTTCTCCCTGGCTTCTTTTGCTCTATAACTATTTTTTTCTTATTTTTTTCTGTTCTACCAGCATATTTTGTAAACTGTTATACATAAATCAGAGTCTCAGGAAAGTTACAATAGAAATTATGCACCAAAATTTACAGCAAAGATTCACTTTATCATTTAGGTCTTGAGAGGGGAACCATCTAACTTATGAAAAACATCATCTAAGCACATTTTGCCTTATTTCCAATAGGTCCTCCAAGCAAAATAGATTTCTGCTTCAAAAAAAGAATCCTTCCAGTTACCTGACGGGGTTGAGTACTAAGGAACCTCAAATAATACTTTTTTCCAAGGTTACTAACCTATAAGATATCCAAGGAGACTAGTTAGTTGTATAAAATCATTCTACTTATACATGACACATGGCATAGTTCTTTCCTCTTTGATGTCATAGCATCCAACATAGGGCCATTTGGATTAATTTTTCTCCAGAGAAGGGAACATAATGCTTTGTAAACTCATTCTCATTGCCTAAGACAACAGATGCTGTGAAATATCTATTTCTACTTCAAAAAAATTGTAAGAGTGCAATAGCTTATAATTAGCTCGATGCAATAAAAGTATAAAATGTATAATCAAAATTTAAATGATATGCTCAGACTTTCATTAAATCATGCATTTAAATGAAAATAAAGACAAAATCTCTTTTAATCTACAATTTTCTTGCCAAGGATGCATTTGAAACATAGGCATTCTAGATAGAAATGACCTATTAGGGCACAAAGCTCATCCTTCTTGTCAGTGCTGAAATATTTACTACAAGATACTCCTTAACCATTATTATGAATATTATTATTATTTAGAAAGAAATAAAGTGAAATGTAACTAATAACCATAGTCTCTGAACATCTTTAGTAATATTCTGCTGATCACTGCCTCCCAGCAACCAGTCTAAGGCCAAGTAAATTTTAACACTTGTACTAAAATTCTTGCTTCTTAAAAACCTGTTAGCAGCTTTAGCCACAGTAGTTAGACAAGAAGGGGAAAAGTAATTCATTTCTCTCAGAAGAATCTATTCCATTTCTTTCACAGCAATCCCTGCCTTTAAGGAGCTTACTTTCTAATAAGGGAGAGCAAAAGTCAATAGGATACAGACAAGCAGATGAAAGATAAGAGGGGAAGGCTATAATATCTGAAAGGGCTGGAAAGGCCTCACAAGAAGGTGATGATTAAGCTGAAGGTTTGTTGTTGTTTTGCTTTGTTTTGTTTTAGAAGAGTTGAGAAATAGCCTAGAACACCGTTATAATTGTTTTGCAAGTTGGCCTGGACCCTATGAGCAAGGTAGAATGGAAAAGGAAGGCAATGATGTGGTGAATGTATGTTACATGTCTTTGTTTGGAGTAAGAGTGGTTGGAAGAAGTTTGAGTACCCAACAGAGCAGGTATCTGGTGGCTTAAATGCCCACTAGTATATTTGAAAGTGACATATGATGGGAAAATAAGAATGGGTGAATGTAAAGACTGAGCCATTGTCATGGAGCTCCATCTCTTGTGTAGGTATCATGTTTACAAAAGGATAGGGCTTTTGTGGATCACTTACTAATGCCCCACCCCCACAACATCACAGGCTTACCCATGTATGGCATGCTTAAGTATTTTATAAGCAATGATAAAATCTTTTATTTGATCATCTAGCACAACTTATCTGAATTATGGGAGGGTGACATCTCTTCCTGGTTTCTGTTTCAGATTTCTTAGATGATCAAAAGTGACTTGTGGGGTGAGGGTGGAATTGAGAAGGGTTTAGGGTGGACTGGCATCAGTAATAAAAAAAATTATAAACTTTTAAAAATAGATTTTTGTCTTGTCTTTCCTGATCCCTTCCTTCTCATTGACTACTGGTCCCCAAATCTCATTGACCGCAGGCCCAATTATGCTAACTACCCATGCCAATTGAGAAATAAAAGACGGAATATTGGGTATGGGGAGAGTTACTATGTTGGCTAGAGTGGAACAGAGTGCATCAAGGTAATAATAGTGCAGACAGATAGATGGGAACTATGTTGTGGAGAGCTTTAAATGCCAGGCTGAGGAATTCATATTTTTGCTCAATACATGGGAAAAGTTTCTAATTAGTGTAATGGTCTGCTTGACTTCCTGATTTTAAATACTTCTAACATTCATTTCTAGATCTACTTACACTTACCAGTCCCACCTGTAGACTCTGTAATTAATTTTGTTCTCATGAGGACAGAAGGAACCTTAAAATGTAGCCAACAATCTCTGGGCACTACCACCATGCATATATTTTTTCACTGGAAAGTGAGGAGGATAGGAACATTAGGGAGCTGTCCAGCTTAAATGACTCTAGTTAAAGCTGGAGGATGGAGTCAGTCTCATGTCAAGACATGCAAACATCTTAAAACCCAAAGAAAATTTGTCTTCTAAAAACTGAAGAAATTCATTGTGAAAATCAGAATCCTAATGAATTCTAGAGCTTGACTGGGTTTCCTATCTGAAAGCCACCTTCTACTTCAGGACTTTTAACCTAGTACGCTGTATCTCCAGTTACTTACTTTGACCTGATGCTTCCAGCATCTCCCAGCTTGAGTTTTCATTCTTCAACCAGAAATTCTTCAAACTAAATCCTGATCTGCCCTCAGCATATATCTATTGCAGTTCCATACATTATCATTTCCAGCTTTACTGATGGTCCCACTCTGTATTTCCAATAATTGGTCTCTTGTTCTATTCCCTTATAACCATATTGTTTTAATCCAGTAACTAGATATGTAGTTTGGCCTCCATTTGACACATAATTGATTGTTGGACTGGGTTTCCTACCTATTTTTCTTGTTCCTTTAGTGTTTCCGGGTTTTGAATTCTAATCCCTAAATTTGAGTCCACATATCTAAATGAACTCTATGTATTGCCAGACTTCTCCAGTGCTCATTATTTGGCTACCTGCTTGAGTCTCCACTTATTTCCTATTGTTGAACACCCCTAACACTATACTCATCCCTTCCTAGCCCTTTCTTTCTTGTCTATCTTTAGGATCATGCCAAATACATGCACTAGCATTGGATATCTCTTACCAGCTTCTCCATCCAAACTATTTCCAGTCTGTTCTGTCCCATATTTAATCAATGACCAATTCAGATGAATAGAAAGTGATATTCACTATCACTAGAAGTGTTTAAGCTGAATGATAATGAAGGATTGTGTTGGGAGACTAAAAGTCACACTAATCTCATAGAGGCTGAATGAAGTGACTGGCTAGAAACAAGTATCTTCTATAAAGCTAGTTTACTGAGCTTAGCAAAGATACAGATGTTTAACAGAGATCAAGCATACATGATCAAAACAAAACAAAACACAAAAAAAGGGCAGCTAGGTGACACAGTAGATAAAGCACAGGCCCTGAATTCAGGAGGACCTCAGTTCAAATCCAGCCTCAGACACTTGATACTTACTAGCTGTGTGACCCTGGGCAAGTCACTTAACCTTCATTGTCCCCAAAAAAGAAATAAACAAAAAACAAAGCATACATGGTGCTTGTTACTAAGGAGCCCAGGGGCACCCCATCCCTCTTTTTCCTTACTGGGAAGCACTTATGCCTAGTGGTCTCTACAGTCTATTTAAAGTTAAAAAGCCCAACAAGTCAGAGGAGCCCCACTCTGAGCTCTGGGCTATTTTAGAATCATGGGGCCACCAGGTGTCATGTCAGTAATGCAAAGATTTCCATTGTATTTAAAGAAACTTTTATGCTCTAACTGCCAAGATGGTGAGGACAGTACAATCATTTCCTGGTTGCCACTTAGTTAACTATTTTACATGCCACAACTTTCTCCTTTGAAATTCAATCTGTGAAATCAGCCTGTTTCTCCTTTGTTACACTAGGTCATGGTCTAACATGGGATTGCTGGTAAGAAGATTCCTATGGTTTCTAAGTATATGGGAATAGGTGCTTTCTTTCTACATTTCTACAATTCTTGTTTTGAATGTGGTGCCACCTATATTTTTAATTTTTACCTTTTAAACTGTTACACAAACTATGATTCACTCATAGGAGAACTTTCCTTCAATGGTTGAAGTTGTATTCTTTGTAAAACTGAGTCATAATGTTTTCATAATAAAGATGCTCAAATCATTTTTTTTCCAAATTGGAGTTGGGTGAAGTCTAAAATTCAACCTTAATGAAACTACAGAGATAACGTTGACAGTAGATAGAGCAAATAGGCAGGGACTTAGGAAAATCTGAGTTCAAATGTAACACACTGCTGTGTGAACCAGAGCGAGTCATTTAGCTTCTGTTTACCTCAGTTTCAATTTCCTCCTCTGAAAATAAAGATAATAATAGCACCTACTTTGCATAGTTGTTTTGAGAAACAAATTCTATTCACAGAAAGCACTTAGCACAGTACCTGGCACATAGTAGGCACTATATGAATGCTTCTTCCTTTCCCTTAAGCATGAAAAAGGAATCAGAGGCTTAGAAACTTTTTCTGAAGTATAACATACTTAGTGACTACTTTTTATGAAATCCCTTAAAGGTTTGAAAAGCTAAGTAGCTAATTGCAAAGTACTTTACTAAGCAGTTAATTTAATTATTTCAGAGACATTATTTAAAGAGAACATAAATTTTTCCCAAAGCTCAATATCACCCATAGAAATCATGAAAATGTCATGTATAAACCTTCATTTCCCCAGAATGGGCTGTCAGAAATTGACATTTAATAATGTCAATCTTTAGGGGGGAGAAAAGACCAAGAAAGTATATTGTAGAAATCTGAATCATAATTAATTTCAAGGTTGTGCCCATTTGAAAAAAAAATTCACAAATTTCCTTAGCTTAAAAACATGCATAGTGATTGATGGAACAATTAAGAACCTCAAACAAAAAACTTACATCATTAATATTCTAATTTCTTAATTCCCACAAACTATATCATAACACTTCAGTAGGATACTATAGCTTCCCTAGTAATTACTATGTTTATTAAGCATTTATATTATAATTATTATGTATGTGTCATTTACAAAATAATAGGATAACAAGACAAATTGTTTATAGTTGTCCTATATTATAGAACAATGGAAAATTCCATTTGTTTCCATAATGTCAATACTATCTGTTTGCAAATGACAAAATATATGCATCCCTAAGCATCACACTTGGTTGCTTGACATGTTTGGGTTTTTTTTTTTAGAATTTATTGCAATTTAATAAGATAAACAAACCCTAAACACAAAATTAAAATAATGTAACACAGATATTTATGATAGGAAATAACCATAATAATACTATTAATGTGTTGGATGGGCTGTTTTTTTCTTCAAAGTTTCTCAAGACATAATTAATCTAGTGATTGCTACTTATGTCTTTATAAACTACTTTTCTTTTTTCTTTTATTTTTAATCTGTTCCCATCAAGCAAATTAAAATTTAAAAAGCAAATAAATAAATAAAGCACTCAAAACATAAGTGCATAGTCCCATAAAACAAATTCACATGTTAGCTCTGCCAAAAAATGTATGTCTCATTCTACATTTTAAGTTCATAATCTTCTGTCAGGAGTTAAGCAGTGTGTTTCAGCTTCATACATTTGGATTTTAGTCTAATCTTATATCAACACTTTTATCCACTCTTATCAACACTCTTAGGAACTCTTATCAACACTTACCAACCCTTTTAGCAAGACATCTTGAAGTGGATGGTCATGCTACTACCTCTTCTTTCATTGTCATTCTCAAGCATCTAGTATTTCATAAAATTAGAAAATAATACCATATCATCAACTTCCTAAAGATGGCATGTAAAAGTCAATCTGTATGCATTAATCTTTTTCTCTATACATTTATTGTATAAATAGCCATAATATATTTCATTGCATCTTATTATACCTATGCCTTTCCATATGGAATTGGATCATCTCTTAAGTGAACTATTACAACATTCTCCTCAGGGGATTCCCTACCTATAGTCTCTTCTCTCCCTTGGAATTTTCTACTTAAGATTCAGACATATTCTCAACCTCTATTTCAAAGCACTCCAGACATCACTAATATGTTCTTTATTTTCCTTGTTTCCTTCCCCTTCCATTCTTCATATTCACTTGTTTATCATCTTCATTCATTTGAGCATTTTATTTGTGCCTCTCACATGGTTTTTTCCTAGTATGTCCCTCACTCTCAGGATTATTCTTTCATTCATCCAACAAATTTGTGAATGCCATTTTTTTCCATGAAGACTTTCTTGACTAATTGGAAGGCTTTTTTTAGTCCCTTTGATTCTGATCACTCATCACATTTCTCTCTCACTCTCCTCTCCATTTAAAACTGAATGAAAATAATTTAATTAAAATCTACCCTGTGAGTTTTTTCTACTGTGCCTAGTGGCGCAGTACATTTAAATCTATGTGGCCTCTCTTAGAGAGTAAGTGTCTTGAAAATGGAGGGAGAAAACAAGCACTTGTTAAGTGCTTACTATATGCCAGACACTGTGCTTCAGTAATTTAAAAATTAATTCATTTGATTCTCACAACACCACTATGAGGTAGGTAGTTTTATAATTCTCATGTTATAGTTAAGAGAACTGAGACATACGGAGGTTAATGTTTGGGGCTAGATTTTAACTCAGGTCTTCCTTACTCCCAGCCTATGAATCTTTCCACTTTGCTACCTAATTCCTTTGAAGGTAAGCATTATTGCTTATTTATCTATTCTGAAAAGTACCAAGATGTCTCAATATATAGCTACAATATGGAAATGAGCCATTTTTGTTGTTGTATTTTAAAAGCTAAGACAAATTTAATTTGTTCAGAAATCCTAAAGTCCTGTTATGCTAAATTGTACTATGAGCAGATTGTTATTTTTTAAACTTGAAATTCCCAGTTTCTTGTTTTGTGGGTAGGTATTATCTATGTGGTGTTAGGTTCTCTTCTATTCTATCTCTGTTACAAATGTATAACATATTTCATCTTTATATTCATCCCTCCATTGCCAAAATCAAAATAGAAAAGTGCTAGATCTCCAAAAAGTAATGCCCTTTCTCTCCAAAATCTGAGGAATCTGAATTTGTCATCCTTAGGTCATACAGAAGTTCCTTGAAATATGTGAGTATTTTTCAGCAAGTATAATGTCTTTGTTCCCAGAATAAAAGAATTGTTGGCTGCTGAAATACAAAATTCTTTGTCTTCTATGAAAACCAAGGTTCTAAAAAATCAGCTTCATCAAACAACATAACTTAAATGTGTAAGGATAATTTATTTATTAATTTGTACTTCATCTATTCACATGCAATAATATATATTATAGAGCTTTACAAATCTTAAAGGTTCTAAATAATGCTAGCTATTGGTGGTGATGGTGTTGCTATTTGTTGTTGTTGTTGCTGCTGTTTTCATTTGTTGTTGTTATTGTTATAAACAAGCAGTTGCTGTGTATCTGCTATATACATAGCACTGGACTGGGCATAGTAGGGCTAGACTAACAGCAAAGTTTCTATCATATAACAGATGTTCAATAAATGCTTGTTGAATGGTATACATGAATAAAAAGCTTCCTGAATATCATGAACTTACAAACTAGTCGTCAAGGGTGATGATGATAATACCAGATTCACAGGATGATTAAGAGAAAAACATAGCACAAGGACAGGACACTATTCAGTATTAATATTCAACAGAGCTAAGCTGCTTTTTTTCTTTCTTTAAGATGATGTCACTTGATGAAGAATGGGTGTGTTCTAACTGAGAACAGAAATTCTAGTGAATTGGTCAAGTGACTAAAGGACTAGAGGGGGTTGATTCATTTAAACAATTAATTTCTAGAATATGTGATTCTGTGAATTCACCTGAGATGAAAAGGTTCACATGAGACCATGGAAAATAGATGGGAATAAAAGTGTTGAAAATAGAATTGAAACCTTAAAAATATAATTATTCTAAATTTCACAAACATAGTATATCTTAATGCACTTTTTATAATCTCTACAACAGGAAAAATAAATTAGAGCTATTATTTTGGGTCTCTCTGAAGATATATTGCCTTTTACATTTGCCATTGCTGAATTCACACATTTAAATTAAAACAGCCTATGTCTTTTATATGTACCCCTTTGAGATATATATTGTAGAAATCAGCTGAGGTTACCTTAACTAGCTAGTGAATATATGGTACAATTTATAAAAAACAAACAAACAGCCAAATGACTATTCCTCTGACAGTAATCCTGCAGCCTCTTTAAGGAGCTAGATAAGGTAGAAACCATTGAACATTATGAAAAATTCATTTTTTAATCAAATCTTCCAGGCATCTAACTTAGTTGTATGTTTTATAGTCACATAGAAATACTTTAAAAATATGCATCCATTTTTCTAGAAAATTGCCATTCTTTATTGAGAGAAACGTCCTCTCTCCCCCCCATTCCTCTTTAAATCCAACATTCTTTTTGCATGAAAAGAAAGTCATTTACCTTCTTTAGTTACAAATGTCACCAAAGGAGGGAAACGGGAATGTTCAGAATCAGGACAGGGCCTCTTTCAAAGAATCCAGTAGCTTTTCAGAGCCATGATGCATGGCCAGATGCTAAAATTTCTCTGAAGATCTCTAGAGTAGCAAAAGTAATTAGATGTTATCCTTCATTTCTTCTGTTCAGAATCTCATTACCAAAGATTGCAAAAACATTGGTGATGTAAATATTGCAGGTGGCATTTTGTCATTGTTAAAAAGAAAATGGGGAAAGGACAGAAAAATGGAAAGAGATTTGATGCATATTAAAAATCAAACAAACATTGCATCATTATGGAATTTACTTAATTTGTAGCTACTATTGTTAGTAAATAATTCACAATACTCTTAACAGCAGGGAGGAATTTACTTTAAAAAAACAAGCTCATAATGTCTACATGACAAAATAACATTTTTAAATGGTTCTGAGATCAGAAGGGAAAAAACAAGATGGGTGTTTTTTGTTTACGGTTTTCTTATTTGTTTCTCTTTTTGTTGTTGTTGTTGCTTTGCTTCTATTGCTATTCAATTTAGGAAGAATATGAAGGTATAGGGCAAAAGTTATTAGCTTAACCTTCATAGATGACTGAAACTCTCAAACTCTGAAACTGCCAATTAATGTAATTAAAATCTACCTTGTGAATTTCTTCTACTGTCCATTTGCATCCATGTGGCCTATCTTAGATAGTAAGTGTCTTGGAGGAGGGAGGGAGGTAGCAAGTATTTATTAAGTGCCCAGTATTTACCAGATGCTATGAGTGAGGACTTTAAAAATTATCTCATTTGAACCTCACAACAACCCTATGAGGCAGGTACATTTATTCTCATTTTATAGTTGTCATGCGTTCTTTGTGCATGTCATGCATGGGGCCTGATACATGGCAAGTCTATGGGTTGAGTCAAAAAGGCATTCTTGAAGTTCTACATACAACCTTCCTTTCCCCATCTCCATTCCTTTGCATAGTCTTTCTCCCATGCTTTGAATGCACTCACTCCTCACCACTTCTTACAATTCTTAGTTTTCTTCAAAGTTCAACTTAAAAACCAACTCCAACATAAGACTTTTTCTAATCCTCCATCTGTTACTTCCTTCCCCCTAAAATTACTCAAATGGGCTTTGTATATATTTTGATGTGTACAAATTGTCCTCCTAACCCTCCTCATAATATAAGCTCCTCCTTCTTTCCATAATGTAAGTTTCTTAAGGACAGAGACCATTTTTGGTTTTGTATCTCCATCACTTAGCACAGTTCCACCAATTAGTCAATCATTTAGTCAGTCAATTAGAATTTATTACTTTGTGCCTGATATTATACTAAGCACTGAGGATAGAAAGAAAGGCAAAAACAATCCCTTTTCTCAACAAGTAAACAGTCTAATGGAGGAGACAACAAGCAAGCAATTATGTAAAAACAAG
This sequence comes from Dromiciops gliroides, assembly GCF_019393635.1. Classification (NCBI taxonomy): domain Eukaryota; kingdom Metazoa; phylum Chordata; class Mammalia; order Microbiotheria; family Microbiotheriidae; genus Dromiciops; species Dromiciops gliroides. The sequence continues at coordinate 232,417,203 of NC_057863.1, read as the reverse complement.
GTACAGAATAAATTGGAAATAATCTCTGGGAAAAAGCACAAGGATTAAGGAAGTATAGAAAATGCTTCTTTCAGAAGATGAGGCTTTACTGGAAGTTGAAAGAAGTCAGGGAAGGTAGTAGGCAGAGATGGAGGAGGGATAGCATTCTAAGCATGAAGGACAGCCACTGAAAATGTTCAGAATCAGAAATAGTGTCATTTTCAAGGAATAGTAAACAGGCTAATGTCACTATAACTCACAGCAGTGCATAAAGATTGAGGTATAAAAAGATTGGAAAAATAGGAAGGGGTCAACTTAAAAAGTTCCTTAAAAGCCAAACAGAAGATTTTATATTTTATCCATCCTGGAGGTTGGGGGAGGGGGACACACTGGTATTTATTGAGTATGGAGGTGACATGGTCAGACCTGTATTTTAGAAGAATCAATTGGACAGCTAAAGAAAAGATGGATGAGTGTGAAGATATGACCCCATAATCCAAGAGTGAGGTGATAAGGGCTTGTAGCAGGGTGTTTGCAGTGTTAGAGGTGAGAAAGGGACAAATGCAAGAGATGTTATAGAGGTATAAATGACAAGACTGACCACTGATTGGATATAACGTATGAAGAAGACTAAGGAATAGAAGATGGCACTGAGGTTCCTAGGGTGCGATCCTGGGTGACTGGCAGGATTATGGTAATATAAACAATAATAGGAGAGTTAGGAAGAGGTGAGAGTTTTCAGGAATATATAATTGATAGTAGACATAGAAGTTGCTTAATAAATGCTTGTTGATTGCTTGATTGATAGGGTAGTTTAGTGTGTTATATAAATCTGGGTCAAAACACTGATGGTGCTCTGAAAATCATTTTTGATTTATGGGTTTTACTGGCAACTTCCACAAATACAAAATCCATGTGCCGGTTGTAAATTAAAATATTACAAATTCCTGTCATGGTGGTAAAAACTTCACACCAAATCCATCTGCTGAACTCTATGTCCCTCTGCCTTAGTTTCTGCAGCTGGTGTTTCTGATGCAGTTTGGAAGTTTGCAGATAGGCTTTGCTGAGTTATTTCTCTCTTGGCATACAAACAGCATTCACAAGAATAGGAAACTCATAAGGAACCAGAAAGACACCCATACCAAACATTCATGATGTCATTTGGGGGGGATTTGTAGCTAGAGAGGCACTTCAATTTTGTCAGTTGAGCAGATTCCCAACAACTAAATTATTTAAAGCCCCCAGTCCTCACAGCAAACACAGTTTTAAGTTAGCAAGGAAAAAAAAATCAATAGAAATGATCAGTTGATACAAAGAGATTAATATTTTTAATTTATAACTGATGAAATTTCTCACCCCACCCTCAACTCCCACACAACCACCCAGGATACATCAATCTTGTGCACCTAAATCTTATTATTGGGTTCATTTTTTAAATCCAGATAGCTACTATTTCCAAGGTCACAGTAACTAATGAAAAAGAGGTGGCCTTATCAATTCTTGGAATTTTTTCCTTCTGTTTTTAATCTTCCATTATTAATCTTGTTGGGAATTTTCTTCTCTTTTCTCTTTGTCATATAAAAGAATGGTATTTTGTCCTGTATGGGCTTTTTCTTTTTTGACACGATCACAACTCAGCCTTAAGTTGTTACAAAATATATATAGTTTCATAGGCTACCAGAGCCTCAAAGTATTGTCTTCAGAAAAAAGAAAATACTATCTCATAAATTCAATTGTATCTAGAATTTTAAAAAACTATAACCCTATTGGTTTATTATTGGTTTCCCAAATCTTTCAATTGACTGAATACTTTGGTCTATTCCATACTGGACCATGAAGTCATCTTTCCATTAATAATTTCAAAGACTTTCCATTTTTTAATCTCAATATTTGAAATAAAAAAGTGCAAAAGGTGAAAGGGATCTTTGAGATATCTTGTCCAAACTCTTATTTTGTAAGGAAGAAACTGACGATCAAAGAGGTAATAAAGTTAGAATCAGAGTCCAAGCACTGAAGCTCATCTCTTTCTGACCCAGTTAGAGCTATTTCCCTTACAATTCTCATGGATTCAATTGTCATTCCATTCAGATGTTCTTAGATCTATATGTCCAACACTAATCTCTCTCCTTACCTCTAGTTTTACTTCATCAGCTGCCTACTGGGCATATCAAACAGTCCCATAAATATCTTAAATGTAATATGTCTATCACAGAACTCATAATCTGTCTCTCTGACCTCAATTATATCTTCTTTGTTTTGTTGTTTTTTTCTGGGCAATGAAGGTTAAATGACTTGCCCAGGTTCACACAGCTAATAAGTGTCACGTGTCTGAGACCAGATTTGAACTCAGGTCGTCCTGAATACAGAGCTAGTACTTTATCCACTGTGCCACCTACCTGCCCCCCACCCCAAAACTTCTTCTAAACTTTCTTTTTCTGTTAAAGTTATCATCATCCTGAGTCATATTGGCTCAAAACCTAGCACCATCCTTAACTCCTCCCTGACACTCACCATACATCCTATTTGTTGCCAAGTTGGGTTGTTTCTACCTTCTCAACATCTCTCCTATATTATTCCTTCTTTTTTTTTTTTTTGAAATTTTTTTTTTTTTGGTGAGGCAATTGGGGTTAAGTGACTTGCCCAAGGTCACACAGCTAGTAAGTGTTAAGTATCCAAGGCCGGATTTGAACTCAGGTACTCGTGACTCCAGGGCCGGTGCTCTATCCACTGCACCATCTAGCTGCCCCCTATATTATTCCTTCTTGATTCTGAATGCCACCTTGGTGTAGTCCCTCATCCTCTCATGGCTGGATTATCTAAAGGTTGGTCACCTTGACACGTCTCTCCCCACTGTAGTCCATTTTTCACTGAGCTGCTGAAGTTATCAACCTAAAGTGCATTTCTTGCCTTTCCAGTCTTTTCACATTTTACTTTCCTCCACACTATATCTGCACACAGGGCTTTTCAAATTTCCTCCAATGCTCGTGTTCTCCATCTAAGATTACCCACAAATTCATATGAATGTATACAGTGTATATTAATATATTGATATACATCTGCATATACATATATGCAGAGATATATAATGTAGATATTAGAGGTACATAATTATTGGATTAATGTCTCCCCTATTATAATATGAGTTCCTTTATAACAGAGACTATTTTGCCTTTCCTCGTATACTGTTGTTATATACTGAGTATTTTTTATACTGTTGTATGCTGAGTGCTTTGCCCAGTGTTACACATATAAGTGCTTTAAAAATGCTTGTTCTGTGGGGCAGCTAGGTGGCACAGTGGATAGAGTACCAGCCCTGGAGTCAGGAGGACATGAGTTCAAATCTGGCCTCACACACTTAACACTTACTAGTTGTGTGACCCTGGGCAAGTCACTTAACTGCAATTGCCTCACCAAAAAGAAAAAATGCTTGTTCTATAAAAGATTATTGCTTCCTCTATATCACTTTATTCCAAAATAACAAATTTGTTAGTAAGTGATGGATAGTTTTCCAGCATTCAAGTATCTTAGATTAGCAAAGAATTGTTTTTCTATTTTCTGATTCCTTCTGTTTTCTGCAGGACCTAAGCCTTAGATGTTAGATGTTCTAATTTTTTTGCTATGGAGAAGGAAATATCATTTATGGGACTCTTGGTTTTTTTTATCAGAGAACAATATAGTTTAGTGGATAGAACTCTGGATTGGTCTAAAACCTCAAACCCTCATTAACTATAATGACCATTTATAAGTCACTTGCTTGACCTCACCATTCCTCATTTTCCTCATTTATAAAATGAATGTGTTAGCCTTGATTGCATTTAAAATCACTTCCTGTTTTAAATCAGTTAGTAATTTCATGACAACTTTATGAATGTTAGAAGGACTATTCCTTGTTAGGCAGTCCCATAAAAAGTATTGGGGATTTTCAAAATTAGGTGGCAAAGTATTATTAATAAGACATCCTCCAAATAAACAAATGTACAAATTTCCTCAAAAGAGAATAGTTATTGCTATATTATAGAATATGAGCTATTTGGGGAAATTTGAATTTTAACACAAATAGGCAAATTAATCCATTGCCAAAACACTCCTCATTCCTTCCACCTTCATACTCACACATTTATAAAAAGTAGTAATGTCACATTGAACAAATAGGGTGGCTAGACTGTAGGGGGCAGCAAATATCAGTTGTGTCTCACAACCCCAAAGTAAAGCATCAGCTGGTTCCCACAACTATGTAGCCCATAAATGGCAGAGCAAAACTGGGATAACTAGAATTTTGGAGTTTGTGTTCATAATGCTAGCCCATTCTATTCCATACCTGCATATGCATACATACATAACAAACATACATGCATACATACACACATACATACATACAAGTTTGAAGGTGTTGTTTGTTCTTTGTTTTTGAAGAGGACCAATAACATGAATGTCTTGATCCATGCATGGATTGGATTTAAGTAAAGTGGAGTTGCACAAAGTAGACAGCCTCTCTGGAAATTCCAGGTTTCACAGTCCAGTGGAAAGAAAAAAAAGTCTAGATGACTGGTAATAGCCTGCAATGCAGTGAATGACCTTAGAGTCTTCTTTGTCTGATCAAGCTCTAAGATCTCCACAGCACTTGCTTCAGCCCCATTCATGACCATTGGGACAAATTGTTCTCAATCACTCATTGCACCAGGGGAAATCACATCCTTGGGCAAACATCCTTGTAACTCAGCAATGAGTTTGAGGTACTTCATTTACCCTCAACTTGGTTGAACCCACCTGGCAAGGGTGTGGCTGCTGAATATGCTACAGCTTCTTGGAGCCACAGGTGACAATTGGGTGAAGGTGGACACCAAAGGCAGATGAGCAGCCCTGAAAAGGGCTCAGTAAGCCCTCATACCAGAGGTGCTAGTCCCCCTTAAATATCTCATATACCCTAAGTTTGAAGGTTAACCTTATAAGTAAAACAGTAACAATGGGGTGAACCTAGGAAATCTTATTATACAAGGTGGTGTGGAGGGAAGTGAAGTGTAAAAGACTGGGAAGAAAAAACACATTGCAGAGATGTTTTCTTTGAAAAGATAGAAAACAAAATATAATAAATGGTTCATAATAGATTATATGTAACAAGTTCATGGTTTCATATACAATTCTTTTTGTTCTTTGCACAAATGAAATGTTCATGGTTATTGTTGTCATGATTAAATTCATAATAAAAAGAAAATTCAAAAGAACAAGAAATACAGAATAATAAGGCAGGTAGTATTTCTTCATGGCAGAGATAAAATGAGATAATGTACTTAAAGTTAAATGTATTACTGGGTATCTGCTGATACTAGGTGGCTTTCCCTTCATGTTTCTGTGATGCCAGGTGGTGGGTATGTCCTTGAGAAAGGGATACTGTGCTACCTAGAATGCTAGATGCTGAAAGTCTTAGGTAAAAAGCACACTAGGGACTTTGGTTAATGATTAATCTGCCACAAACTGTGCCTTCTTGATGGTACCTTTTAAGCCTTTCTCTGTACTTTCAAGTCAGCTTATGCAAATGGTCATGGGACTCTTCAAGATATAATGGCATAAGTGGATAGAAATAGATTATAATTAAATACCATTCCCGGATCCCAGAGAGTTGAATGGTTTGAAATCAAGTTTTCTAGGAACCTAATGCACAAGGTGAGGGATGGCAGGAAATGAGGGAAGGAAGAGCAAAGAGGAAGAAAGGGGTGAACAAAATCAAAGAAACAGTGATAGAGAAAGGGAGAAGAGGGAAAAGAAGAAGAGGGAGGAGGACGAGGAGAAGGAAAAGGAGGAAGAGAAGAAGGAGGAGGAGGAGAAGGAGGAGAACGAGGAGGAGAAGAACAACAACAAGAACAAGAAGGAGAACAAGAACAAGAAGAAAAGAGGAGAAAGAGGGGGAGGAAAGAGGAGGGGAGGAGGGGAAGGAGGATAGAGGGAGATAGGCAGGCAGGCAGGCAGGCAGGAAGGAAGGAAGGAAGAGGAGAGAAGACCAAAATAGGAGTTACCAAGCTCACTTGAACTATATTGTTGCTTCTTCATTTACTACCTCAAAACAGAGAAACAGCTGACTATAACTTAATGTGCCAGAAAGAACAAAAGGATTCATATATATATATACACACACACACATATATATATATATATATATATATATATCAGTAGAAGATAGATAGAAGAATGCAATTCCTTCTGGGAGATCACCTAGGCCAGAGTTCTTAACCTAGGGACCATAAACTTGTTATTCTAATACTTGAATAACCAGTTAAATAATATTCATCTTCTTTATAATCCTATGTATTTTATTTTATGCATTTACGAACATTATTCTGTGAAGGGGGCCAGAGCCAACATCAGGCTGCCAAAAGGTCCATGACATAAAAATTGGGAATATTCTGTGATCAAGGCTACCCTTACCACCCCACCCCCATGCAAAGCTCACTGTTACAAAATTCATAAAATCCCAACCTATATTTGCATAATGTTGGTGATGGGCTACCTTAAATGACTAATTCAATCAATTATAAAGATAGAAACAGAAGTACTAAGCTTTTTTTTTTTTATGCAGGAGGTATGATTTGATCAGAAAGGAAGATAGTAGGAAGTGGGTGTGGACATTATAATGATCAGAGTAACTATGGCCAGGTACAGTCAGTATTCCTGGAATGGTTTATGGAATTAGTGTTAATAAATAGTCACTGTAGTTCACCCTTAATTGCCTCACTATTAGCTGACTTTCAGCTCCTTAGTGGCACTTACCGTGAATGATACAACCCAAACTAGATACTCCAGGGACCAAAATTGTACTTCAAATTAAATATTACCTTTACTTTCCATTAAACAGACAATTTTAACAGGGAAGCTCTACAAAATCATCAGGATATAGCAATTGCTTTGATATAAAGGCTATTTTGAATGAACTTATGTTGAATTAATGGGTTTCTCTTATAAAGATTTGGTTAGAGGGGGAAAAAAGGACTACAGAACAATGGGAAGATATTTGATGTAGTTTAGAAAATATGATACATGAGTAACAGTAAAAATAAGGTAGCCATAATTGTAGACCAGAAACACTATCCTTCATTAGTTAACAAAAGATAAATCCCTATACTACAAATACAAATTCTAAAATATCCTTAAGAATTCAGCAAATAAACTAAAGTCAATGCATTATTATAGACAAAACCATTGCCCTCAACAGCCCAGAAATAATATTAATCCGCAAAAATTTAACAAGAACGTTTTTAATGGATGTCCCCATACCAAACACATATAACTTCCAAATTGTGTAGAGGATACAACTGTAAAACTAAAGGGATCAAGAACAAAATCAAAACCATGTGAGAACAGGGTGATGAATACATCATCTTTGACATCCTGACTGCTACTGGACTTGTAGCAAACGTGGTGTTAAGGGGGAGTTTGGGGAGCCAGGTGGACAGTTTGTTTTGTTTTAATTTAAAGCTAGATCTACCTGTCTTGGTCAGATTGGAAAGGTATTGGCCACTCATGGTCCAAAACCAACCACCCAATCAGCACAAAAACTTTAACCCACTCTGTTTCTGACCCATCATTAGGCTGCAGATACCTGATTAGCTTTAGCCCTATTCTACCTCAGAATTCTTGAACTCCAGTGATTCACTACCCTCAGCTTTGCCTATAACAGGGGCTGCAAATATGTATAAATATGCCTAGATTATTAATGTTTCAGTGAGTGCACAAGATACACTTGTATATCAATACTTAATTATAAAATCAATTATTTTATCTACCTATACCTATGCAGAAATTTAAGAAACATTAAAAAGAAGAGAATAGTAGTATTATCGATTCAGCTCTGTCTATGATTGTATGACACTATCTCATTCTGTACAACTATTCCAAAGCTTTTTTCCCTTTCTTTAAGTCTTCAATTATTCCCCAGATACTTAGCCTCCAACTTCATTTAGACCAAAGAAACCTCTGATACCCCTCAAAAACTTACAGCATTCATCAACATCCTACTTTCTTCTCCTCCCCTCTCTCAAGAGCCATAGTTTCTCTTTACTAAAACGAATCTCTATCTGCATCTTTAAACCCATTACCTCTCAGTCCTCCTGATCATCTTCCAGTAATCATCTCCTCTCACTAATATATATTCAGTCATTTTAGTTGGATCCTTCTCTGCTAGCTATACCCAATCCTAAAAGAGAGGCAGTATGGCCTAGTGATTAGAAAACTGACCTTGAAGACCTGAGTTCAAGTCTCACCTCTGACATATATTGGCTGTGTGACTCTAGACATAAACATATTTTCTTCACACAAAACAATAAGCACTCAAGGTTTTAAAGACAAAAGAATGAACAAGAAGGCATTTCCTCAATTCCCAAATGAAGCTATGTTGATATTCTTCATAGCACACTCCTTAAGAGGTCAGGGCTGAGAAGGGGAAAGAAGATAACAAATTTAGGGCATTGATGTAGGAGTATTATGGGGAAGGTTAGGAAATGAATTTTATTTTGAGTACTGGCTTTCATGGATTCTTGATTCTAAAAACTGTTCAAATCCTCTATTGCCAATTTTGCGTCTGAGCTTCATTTTTGGCTTCTGGAAAAATTGGTTAAATTTCATAGAATGTGGGGGCAGCTAGGTGGTGCAGTGCATAGAGCACCAGCCCTGGACTCAGGAGTACCTGAGTTCAAATCCAGCCTCAGACATTTGACATTTACTAGCTATGTGACCCTGGGCAAGTCACTTAACAAATTACCTTTTGAAACAGTGCTAATGATCTATTTATTGTATTTTATGTTAGTGTATTGCAATGGTGGAATTTAGGGCATTGATGTAGGAGTATTATGGGGAAGGTTAGGAAATGAATTTTATTTTGAGTACTGGCTTTCATGGATTCTTGAGAGTAGTGTGAATTACCGAACATATAGGGAACAGGGAGAGAAGGCCAGAAAAATCAATAAATCAGAAGTTCAGAAAGAAGGCTTGACATACTTAGTAATTTTGAATAAGATTCAAGAAGTATCTGATATACCACTGAAAATTATTGCCAGAGGTGAATGACCAGTAAAGATAACTAAACTATTTTGGAAGGCTAACAAAAATACCATTTTGTCAATTTTATACAACCTAGTATATCACAACCTTTCAAGTTCAGGAAGGTGTCTTCCTGTTGGAAGAAGGAAATGCATTATTAATGGAATCATCTGTAAACATTGAGGAAATAAATACTTATGGTTTTATCAAGAACCAGTTGTATCAGGCTCATCTTAATTCCTCATGTGACAGTGCTACTAACAAAATACTGCATGGTACATTGGAGAAGCACTGCTCTAGAGTTTGAAGACCTGTGTTCAAATCCTTTGTCTGCCATGTGCTCCCCATGTAACATTGTACAAGACACTTAAACTCTTTAGGTTTCACTTTTCATACCTATTAAATGATTGGATTGAACTAAATGAAATAGTTCTCCAGCTCTATTTCTCTAATCTGTGAATGGCTGGATCCAGAGTTATGATTCCTGAATCAATGTTAGCCCTAGGAAAATATGTAGTAGAGTTCCATAGGGCTCTGTCCTTGGTCCAGTTCATTTTATCAATAACAACATAGATATCATGGTTGTAAAATTTGAGATGCCAGAAAGCTGGGAGGAATGGTTAACATGTTTGTCAATAGAGTAAGCATCCAAACAATTCTCAACAATGATTAGATTCTAATAGGATGTGAGTTAATTGGGATAAAAATTAAGTCTGGTATTTTACTTCAATAATTCAATTGCATGAATACTAGATAGGCATAGTCTGACTAGACAACATTTCATGAGAAAAAGATCTGAGGATTTTTCACTTACTGTAGAGTAAATATGAATCAATAGTTCAATATAGTAGAAAAATTCTAATAATAGCTAATTTTATACAATTCTTTAAGGTTTCAAATATGTATGTATGCATAATACATATAAAGAACCTAGGTTTGAATTCCACCCCTGATACTTATTACTTGTGTGACCCTGGGCATATCACTAAACCCATCTGAGCTTCAGTTTCTCAAATCTAAAATGAGAAAGTTGGACCAGATGACCCTTTATTTCTCTTCCCATTCCAAATTTATGATCTTATGATTAGTTTCTGAATGTAATTTTCCAGAAACCCAATTTTCATACCACTTCCTATAAAGTAAAACAGCAGAAGCTATCCTAACTGGAAGACCTCAGACCTCAGATGTATATTTATACATCTCCTTCTGAATCATTGCCTTGCCATGGTGGAGGAGCTTGCACAACTCAATTAAATTATGAGCTATGCCATGCAGTGTTATCCAAGATAGTCAGGTCAAAGTAGAGAATTCTGACAAAAGGTGATCCCCTGTAGAAGGAAGTGGGAAACCATTCCAGTATCTTTGCCAAGAAGACCCCATGGAGGCAGATAGGGGGTGCAGTGCATAAAGCACTAGCCCAGGATTCAGGAGGATCAGAGTTCAAATCTATCCTCAGACACTTAACACTAGCTGTGTGATCCTGGGCAAGTCACTTAACCCTCATTGCCCTGCAAAAACAAACAAAAAACCATGGACAGTATTAAAATGTGTTTTGAAATTAATTATTATTGGTATAGATATCAGTTTGGGGTAAGAATATTTTAATTTATTATTATTATATGCCAGTAAAGGATTGACCACATGTCTCCCTAACTTCTCATGGTCTCAGGCCACATTGTAGAGAAAGCAAGGAGAGAGCTTCAGCATGGCAATAAGCATGAGCAGGAGAAAATCCCCCCAAAATCCATGCTGTCTCACAAAGATATAGCACATGGCCTCAAGGAGACCAAAAAGAGCTCAGAAAACCTACAAAACCTACACTGTCCTAAAAGAGAGAGCCAAGAGACTCTCTAAAACCCCAAAAGAAAAAAAGGCTCTAATGGCATCTCCCAAGGGTTTATATCCTCAGTTGAAAGAGGCCGGTCATTATATATTGATGAAAGCTAATTGGTTAACTTCATTCAATTTCATTAGTTGACATGATCCAAAGGTGGTCCACATTATAAAGAACTCTACAGATGACATCAGGGAAAAGTATTTAAAAGACCCTCACTTGAGTTGCTTAAGGTAAAGTCCATTATCTAGGTGTGGTTTGTTCCCATCAGTCCTTCACTGAGCCATTTATTTTGTTTCCTTTAGTTTGTCCCAGACAGATTTCAACTTTCTGGAGGGGGATAGGGAGAGAGAGAAAGGACTAAGAAACTGATCTCTGGGTCCCCTGAAGAAATCCTTTATTAATAATTATTTATTTTCTCCCATATGTGTGTGTGTGTGTGCTCATTTGTACCTATATGGTAAGAACTATAATTATCTCTCTTTTTTTTTCCTTTTACAGATGAAATTGCACCTGAGATTTGCTTGTCAAGGTCACACAACTAGTACGTGTCAGATGTCTGTCATTGTGCTAAGGCAAAAATGTGGTTTCTAACCTCAAAGAGCTTACATTCTGATGAGCAAAACACTCTGCAAATAACTGTGTACGTGTAAGACATATCCCTTGTAAATAGAAGGCAACCTTAATGGGGAAGGTAGTGGGAAGTGGGAGGAGATTCTGAAGAAGGTGGGATTTGAGAAAAATCAAGAAGAAGGCTAAGGAAGGCAAGAAACAAATGTGAAGAGTGAGAACATTGCCAGCATGGGCACTGCTATTGAGAAGACTCAGAGTCAGGATGTGCAGTGTCTTGTGTGAAGAATGGCAAACATAAGATTCAGTAGAGCTGAATCCTAGAGTATCTGGAGAGGAGAGAAATATAAGAAAGCTGAAAAGTAGGAAAGAGGCAAAGTTATAAAGGACTTTGAACTTCAAACAGTATTCTAATACTTGATCCTAGATGTGATAGAAAGTCACTGTAGTTTATTGCATAGGAGGAAGGGAAGGGAATAAACATTTATATAGTACCTACTGTATGTCAAGGACTGTACTAAATACTTTGCAAATATCTCATTTGACCTTCATAACAATTCTATTAGGTAGATGCTGTATTTAATCTCCATTTTACAGTTGAGTAAAGTGAGGCTGAGATTGAGTGATTTGCCTAGTGTCACACAGATATAATTTCTGAGGAAAAATGTTGTATTCAAGTCTTCCTCCTTCTAAATCTAGAATTCTATCCACATGAGCACCTAGTTACCCTGGAGTGACATAGTCAGATCTGCACTTTAGTAAAATCCCTTTCACAATTGAGTGGAAGACAGAATGAAATGAGGAGAAACTTGAGGCAAGGAAACAAATGAGCAGGCTATTACAACTATGCAAAGAATTGAGATGATGAGGGACTGCACCATAGTGGCAACTCTGCCAAAATAGACAAGGGGATGCACAAGAAAGATGCTGTGAAGTGAGAAACATGACTTAGCAACAGATGGAAACATGGAGTTAGGATGAGGAGTCAAGAATAACATAGAGGTTATGAACCTGAGTGACTGGGAAATGATGGCATCCTTGATAATAATAGAAAAGTTGGGAAAAGAGGAAGGTAGAGGGGGGAAGATTCTGGTTTGTATATGTTGAATTTGAGATGTCTATCCAGTTTGAGGTCCCAAACTTTAAAGTTTACAGATATTATTTCATTTGATCCTCACTATAACCATGTGAAATAGGTACTATTATTATGCCCATCTTATGTACGAGGAAACATGCAAACAAAAGTTGTGCCCTTTGGATGGTCACATGGCTAATGAGTGTTTGAGAGAAGATTCAAACTCCAGTCTTCCTGAACTCAAGTCCAGTACTCTATACAATATATCAAACTGGATCTCAAAAACCAAACCAAACAAAATAAAACCAAAAAAAAAAAAAAAAACCTGATGTTACATAAGATATTTTAAAAGACGCAGTGCCCAGAATGAGGAAAGCAGTGGTCTCCCTATACTACTCTCTGGTCTGACTGTATATTAAGTATACTATCAAGTTCTAGAAACCACATTTAGGAAGGATTTTGGCAAAATAGAATACATATATAGGAGGATAAGCAGAAACACGAAATAACTACATGCAAGGGTATTGTTAGGTTTTGTAAGGAATTAATTGTGATTTAGGATTTTCATAACCCTATCTTTACTTTATTATGGTCAGACTGAAAAAAAAATGTAAGCTTGGGTGTGTACTTTGGGAGATAATTGAAAAAACAAGAGGAACTCTGACAACAGGGAACATTTATTGAAACTAAGTAACTAATAGCTCTTCTTATAGCTTCCCCATGCCCACGTGGGTCTGGCCAGATTATAATGGGGACAGCCCATGTGGGTATGCTGAGCCAATTGGAGACTCAGCATGGCTAAGAACTGCCCCTCCCCTTCCTGTGGGGAAGTCAGTTAGATTCAGTTGGATACAGTTAAAGAGGCAGTTAGAGAGGGGTCTGAGGGAAATGGGTAAGGAAGAAAGGCAGACAATTAGAGGAGCTGCTGGTGTTTGACCTTCGGACAAAAAAAGAAGAGACTACAGCTAATAGCTACAGATTTCAGGTATTGGTAAGTTTGTGCGGTTTTTTTAGGCAGAGGCTGGAGGCAGGTTCAGGTGCCTGGGATCTTTTTACCCCCAATATTTATACATTTTTTCTAGTTCTATTAATTTCACTTGTGTTTTAAACTTGTTACCATTGATAAACCTGTGTTTTGTGTTTTTTAAAGAGGCTGTTTCTTTTCTTACCCCAATATTAAGGCAAGTCACCCAATTAACTTTGCTCATACTAAATTTGGCCCTTACAGTTTAAATGAGATTATGGATGGAAAACAATTTGCAAAAATTAAGGCACAATATAAATTCCAGTTATTATTACTATTATTATTATTATCCTATAATCAACAAGTCTCCAGTCTGGTGATGATTTCATTCCCTCAGTCACCTACTGCAATCATGCTTAGTTTGAGCAATGCTTACAGAGCAATACAAATATGTGCTTATAAATATTTAATAATCTCAGGAGGAAAAACAACCTTGCATGCAATTTTGTTTTTTTTTTTTCATTTTTGTTTTTTTGCAGGGCAATGAGGGTTAAGTGACTTGCCCAGGGTCACACAGCTAGTAAGTGTCAAATGTCTGAGGCCAGATTTGAACTCAGGTACTCCTGAATCCAGGGCCGGTACTCTATCCACTGTGCCACCTAGCTGCCCTTGCATGCACTTTTAAATTTAATCTACATTAAGTCTAAACAATTTAAAAAAATGAATTAAGTCCTGATTTATAGCAATTCCCAATTTTTAAATTTTTTTTCACAATTCCCAATTTTTGAGGTTCAAATATTTGTACTAAAAATTTAATAATCATCTCTGTAAGCTGGTTAGAGCTGTCTCTCATGTCCTTGAGTAGGTAACATTGCAATTAACAGAACTAAGGATATTTATCTTAGAGAATAAAATATTTGGGGGTGAAACAGATATAATAGGTCTCTTCAAATATTTAAGGACTATCTTGTGGAAGGATAAGACTAGCTTTGCTTGACCTCAAAGGTAAGGACTAGAAACAATGGTTAGATAATGAAGAAAGACAGGTTTTGGATACTAAAGGGAAGATCATATATCAACTTAATCTAACAATTAGAGCTCTTTAAAAGTGGAACAGGCAGAAAGTAGGGAGTCCCACATCACTTGAAATTCTCAAATAAAACCTTAATGACAGTGCATTGGGATTTCATAGAAGGGATTTTGTTCATAAATGGGTTGCAGGGTGGAGTCAAGATGGCAGAGAGGAAGCATCAAGCTGCCTGAGCTCTCCTTCTGTTCCCTCAAAAAGAACATTAAATCAAGCCTCTGGATGGATTCTGAAACTAAAGAACCTGCAAAGAGACAGAGAGACACAGTCTTCCAACCAGAGATAATTTAGAAGACTTCAGGAAAAGGTTGGTCTGACTCAGACAAAAGGGAGGCACAGCGCAGGGCAGCAACCCAGAGCCGAGGGGGTCAGGGCAAGTCAGCAGGAGCTGCGGGCCACAGCTGAACAACTGAGGCCCCTGGAACCTGGCTCAAAAATCTGATGGCCAAGAAGGACAGTGGAAAAATCTACCTGTACCGGCCGGGAGGGTGGGCGGTAAGGCCACGAATGGGGCAGGTGGGATCAGGTGCCTGGCCGAGCGCACCCAGACAGGAAGTGCAGGGGGACAAACTGCACACATTATAAAGGCCTCAGAGTAAAAAGCCAGTCACATAGCACGTATACCCCTGCACAAGAAGCCCAAAACAGGGACCCTGTTGTCCCCAGAGCAGACCTCAACTTAAAAAATAAACAAACAAGCTGGAATAATGAGTAAGAAGCAAAAAAGAGCCCTCTCCATTGAGAGCTTCTGTATCAATAGGGAAGAAGCCAACACAAACTCAGATGAGGACAATACCCTCAAATTGCCTACATGTGAAGCCTTAAATGCCTTAAAAATGCCTTAAAAAATTCATTTGGCCAAATGGAAAAAAAGGTGCATAATCTCACTGAAGAAAACAATACCTTAAAAATTAAAATGGGACACTTGGAAGATAAGGAATCCATGAGACACCAGGAATCAATCAAGCAGAATCAAAAGAATGAAAAAATAGAAGAAAATGTGAAATACCTCATTGGAAAGACAACTGATCTGGAAAACAGATCGAGGAGAGACAATTTGAGAATCACTGGACTGCCTGAAACCCATGACCAGAAAAAGAATCTAGACACCATATTCCAGGAAATTATTAAGGAGAACTGCCCTGATATCATAGAATCAGAGGATAAAATCATATTGAAAGAATCCACCGATCACCTCCTGAAAGAGACCCCAAAAAGAAAACTCCAAGGAATATTGTAGCCAAATTCCAGAATTATCAGGTGAAAGAGAAAATACTCCAAGCAGTCAGAAAGAAGCAATTTAAATATCATGGAGCCACAGTCAGGATTGCACAGGACCTGGCAGCTTCAACATTAAAGGACTGCAAGGCTTGGAATATGATATTCCAGAAGGCAAAGGAGCTTGGATCGCAACCAAGAATCTATTACCCAGCAAAAATGTGCATTGTCTTTCAGGAGAAAATATGGCCATTTAATGACCTTGGGAACTTTCAATCTTTCCTGATGAAAAGACCAGAACTGACTAGAAAATTCAATGTTAACATATAAGACTCAAGAGAAGTTTAAAAAGGTAAACAGAGGGGGAAAAAAAGGTTACACAATTAGGTAAAACTATTTATACCTCTACACGGGAAGATAATTCTCATAACTCTTAAGAAATGTAAATGAATTTGGGCAGAGAGGAGTTTACACAGAGGGTATAAATATAAATTGTTTTTGATGGGATGATGCAAAAAAAAATTAAGGGGTTAAAAAGGGAGTCTATGGGGAGGAGGGGAAAGGAGAGGTGGAATGGGATGAATTATATCATATGAAGAGGTAAAAAAAACACCTATTACAATAGAGGGAAAGAAAGGAGGGGTGAACATTGTTTCAACCCTACTCTCATTAGATTTGATTCAAAGAGGGAATAACATACAATCAATGGGATAAAGAAACTTAGCTCATTCTTTAGGGAAGCAAAAGGGGAAGGGAAAGGGGGGGACTGATAGAAGGGAGGACATAAGCAAGGGAGAAAAGGGTAAAGAAAAGAGGGGGGGTGATGAAAAAGGAGGGCAGATTGGGGGAGGCAGGGGTAAGAAGTAAAACATTGGTGAGGAGGAATAGGGTGAAAGAAGGGGGAAAAGTACAAAGGGGATAAATAGAATGGAGGGGAATAGACAGTCAGTAATAATAACTGTGAATGTGAATGGGATGAACTCTGCTATAAAACAGAAGTGAATTGCAGAGTGGATTAAAAACCAGAACCCTACAATATGCTGTTTACAAGAAACACATTTGAAGCAGAGAGATACACACAGAGTAAAGGTAAAAAGCTGGAGCAGAACATATTATGCTTCAGCTAAAGTAAAAAAAGCAGGGGTAGAAATCCTTATCTCAGACAAAGTGCAGGCAAAAATGGATCTCAGTAAAAGAGATAAGGAAGGAAATTACATCTTGCTAAAAGGTACTATAGATAATGAAATAACATCAATATTAAATATGGATGTGCCAAGTGGTATAGCATTCAAGTTCTTAGAGGAGAAGTTAAATGGTTTACAAGAGGAATTAGACAGTAATACTATACTAGTGGGGGATCTGAATCTCCCCCTCTCAGAATTAGATAAATCTAGCCAAAAAATAAATAAAAAAGAAGTGAAAGAAGTGAATAGATTACTAGAAAAGTTAGACATGATAGATGTCTGGAGAAAATTGAATGGGGATAGAAAGGAATATACCTTTTTCTCAGCAGTACATGGCACATTTTTAAAAATTGACCATGTATTAGGGCACAAAAACATCATAGTCAAATGTAGAAAGGCAGAAATAGTAAATGCATCCTTCTCAGATCGTGATGCAATAAAAACTACATGTAAGAAAGAGCCAGGGAAAAGTAGAATGAAAATCAATTGGAAACTAAATAATATCATTCTAAAGAATGAATGGGCCAAACAACAAATCATAGAAACAATAACTATAGCCAAGAGAATGACAGTAATGAGACAACATACCAAAATCTATGGGATGCAGCCAAAGCAGTGCTTAGGGGAAAATTTATAGCTCTAAATGCTTACATGAATAAAAAAGAGAAAGAGGAGATTAATGAATTGGGCATACAACTTAAAAAGCTAGAAAAAGAACAAATTAGAAATCCCCAGTTAGATACTAAACTAGAGATCCTGAAAATTAAAGGAGAAATTAATAAGATTGAAAGCAAAACAACTATAGAATTAATCAATAAAACTAAGAGCTGGTTTTATGAAATAACCAATAAAATAGATAAAATATTGGTTAATTTGATTAAAAAAAAAGAAGAAAACCAAATTACCAGTATCAAAAATGAAAAGGGTGATGTTACCACCAATGAAGTGGAAATTAAATCAATAATTAGGAATTATTTTGCCCAACTGTATGCCAATAAATTTGACAATCTAAATGAAACGGATGAATATTTACAAAAATACAAACTGCCCAGGTTAACTGAAGAGGGAATAAAATCCTTAAATAAACCCATATTAGAAAAAGAAATTGAACAAGCCATTAATGAACTCCTTAAGAAAAAATCCCCAGGGCCAGATGGGTTCACAGGTGAATTTTACCAAACATTTAAAGAACAATTAATTCCAATATTATACAAATTATTTGGAAAAATAGGTGAAGAAGGAGTTCTACCAAATTCGTTTTATGACACAAATATGGTGGTGATACCAAAACCAGGCAAAGAAAAAACAGAGAAAGGAAATTATAGACCAATTTCCCTAATAAATATTGATGCTAAAATCTTAAATAAGATATTAGCAAGGAGATTACAGCAAGTCATCACCAGGATAATACACTATGACCAGGTGGGATTTATACCGGGAATGCAGGGCTGGTTCAACATTAGGAAAACTATTAACATGATCAACCACATCAATAAGAAAACCAACCCAAATCATATGATTATCTTAATAGATGCAGAGAAAGCTTTTGACAAAATACAGCACCCATTCCTAATAAAAACACAAGAGAGTTTAGGAATAGGTGGCGCTTTCCTTAGAATAATAAACAGTATCTATCTAAAGCCATCAGCAAGTATTATATGCAATGGAGATAAGTTAGAGGCCTTCCCAATAAGATCAGGGGTGAAACAGGGATGTCCATTATCACCCCTATTATTTAATATTGTCCTAGAAACGTTAGCTTTAGCAATCAGAGAAGAAAAAGGAATTAAAAGAATTAGAATAGGCAAGGAGGAAACAAAACTATCACTCTTTGCAGATGATATGATGGTATACTTAAAGAATCCTAGAGAATCAACTCAAAAATTACTTGAAACAATTAACAACTTTAGCAAAGTAGCAGGATATAAAATAAATCCACATAAATCATCAGCATTTCTATACATGACCAACAAAGTCCAGCACCAAGAGATAGAAAGAGAAATTCCATTTAAAGTAACGGTAGATAATATAAAATGCTTGGGAGTCTACTTGCCAAGACAAACCCAGGAACTCTATGAACACAACTACCAAACACTCTTCACACAAATCAAATCAGATCTAAATAGTTGGAAAGATATCATTTGCTCATGGATAGGCAGAGCTAATATAGTAAAAATGACAATACTGCCTAAATTAATTTACTTATTCAGTGCCATACCAATCAGACTACCTAAAAATTATTTTATAGAGCTAGAAAAAATAATAACAAAATTCATCTAGAAAAACAAAAAATCAAGAATATCCAGGGAAATAATGAAAAAAAAAATTCACAGGAAAGTGGGTTAGTGGTACCAAACCTGGAGCTTTACTATAAAGCAGCAGTCGTCAAAACTATCTGGTACTGGCTAAGAAATAGAGTGGAGGATCAATGGAATAGGCCAGGCACAGGAAATGCAGTAGTAAATGACACTAGTAATGTAGTGTTTGATAAACCCAAAGACTCCAGCTTCTGGGATAGGAACCCAGTATTTGACAAAAACTGCTGCGAAAACTGGAAGATAGTATGGCAGAAATTAGGCATAGACCAACATCTTACACCTTATACTAAAAAATAAGGTCAAAATGGATACACGATTTAGACATAAGAGGTGATACCATAGGTAAATTAGGAGAGAAAGGAATAGTCTACCTATCAGATCTTTGGAAAGGAAAACAGTTTATGACCAAACAAGAGACAGAGGATATTATAAAATGCAAAATGGATGATTTTGATTACATCAAATTAAAACAATTTTTGTACAAACAGAAGCAATACATCCAAAATTAGAAGGGAGGCAGAAATCTGGGAAACAATTTTTGTGGCCAGTACTTCTGATAAAGGCCTCATCTCTAAAATATATAAAGAACTAAATCAAATTTATAAGAATCCAAGTCATTCTCCAATTGAGAAATGGTCAAAGGATATGAACAGGTAGTTTTCTGATGAAGAAACCAAAGCTATCTATTCCCATATGAAAAAATGCTCCAAATCACTATTGATTAGAGAAATGCAAATTAAAACAACTGTGAGGTACCACCTGACACCTATCAGGTTGGCTAAAATCATAAAAAAGGAAAATAGTAAATGTTGGAGAAGCTGTGGGAAAATTGGAACACTAATGCATTGTTGGTGGAGCTGTGAGCTGATCCAACCATTCTGGAGAGCAATTTGGAATTATGCCCAAAGGGCAATAAAGCTGTCCATACCCTTTGACCCAGCAATACCACTTTTGGGTCTTTTTCCCAAAGAAATCATGGAAAGAGGAAAGGGACCCACATGTACAAAAATATTTATAGCTGCTCTTTACGTGGTGGCAAGGAATTGGAAATTGAGGGGGTGCCCATCAATTGGGGAATGGCTGGACAAGTTGTGGTATATGAATACAATGGAATACTATAGTGCTGTAAGAAACAATGAGCAGGAGGAGTTCAGAGAAACCTGGAGGGTCTTGCGTGGGCTGCTGATGAGTGAGATGAGCAGAAGCAGAAGAACATTGTACACAGTATCATCAACATTGAGTGTTGATCTACTATGATGGACTATATTCTTCTCACCAATGCAATGGTACAGAAGAGTTCCAGGGAACTCATGATAGAAGAGGATTTCCAAATCCAAGAAAAAAAAAAAAGAACTGTGGAGTATAGATGCTGAATGAACCATGCTATTTCTTTTGTTTTTGGTGCTCATGTTTTTCCTATTTTGAGGATTTTCATCATGGCTCTGATTCTTCTCTTATAACATGACTAATTCAGAAATAGGATTAATGTTATTATGTGTGTGTGTGTGTGTATATATATATATATATATATATATATATATATAACCTATATCAGATTACCTGCTGTCTAGGGAAGGAGGGAGGGAGGGGAGGGAGGGAGAAAAATCTGAAATTGGAAAGCGTATGTAAACAAAAGTTGAGAACTATCTTTACATGTAATGGGAAAAAATGAAATACTTTATTAATTTTAAAAAAAGAAATGGGTTTCATTAAATTAGTTCTGAGGTACTTTCAAACTTCGGAATTCTGGAAGAAGAAAGAGCAAGAGGAAGAGGAGGATTATAGATGTTGGGCTAGAAGGGACCTAGAGGTATTCTAGTTCAACTCCCAAATATATAGATATGAACCTGAGGCCCAAGAAAGTTTATATGACTTGCAAAGGTCACATAAGCTAGTAAGTGAAAGTCTGCATTTTTTTCAGATGCTAAGAATACAAAGTCAACATATTTTCTACTATATTACACTGGGAATACATGTGTTTGTCTTACCATATCCACCCTTGGAGCTCACATACTACTTTATTTATTCTTCTTTTATTTATTTAATAATATATTATTTCATATTAGTGCTGCCTGACAATATTCCTAGGACCATGAATTATCTAAATTTTTGATTTAATTTAGCAGGTGGCAGCAATTTTCTACAATAGGCATATAATCATTTTATTTTTAATACTTGAAGGTAAATTGGTTCAGTATATCAGATTAACACCTAATCCCCAGGGAATAGTAAAACAATTTTTCATGCATCTAAATAACCTGAGTATTAAAATTTTAAATGGTCAGACTTAATTTCATTGTACAACTTCATAATTTCCCACCAAAGACAAAAAATAAAAACTGGCATCTTTAACATCCCATATGAAAACATTAAAATGACCCATAGCTTAAATTATCTTACATTTCAAGAATTCCAAGCAGCAAACCAAAGCATACAATAATCATTCCTATGAGACAGATGGAGGAACAGAAGTAGAAAAAGAAGAAAACACTTCCCCAGAGCCATTTGGTGAATCAGTGTCAGAGCTAGGACAGAACTCTTGCCTCCTTCCTCCCACTGAAGCTTTCTGAAATCTCAGTGTCCTCACTGTCAGCAACATTCTATCCATAACATATTTTCTGGGCCCATATTCTCTCCCAGTTTTATTTATATGGCTCCTTTATTTTTAAATCATAAAACTCCATACAGTTGGGTAAAGGGATCAATCATGCCTATGATTAAACATGAATCTAGTTGAAATATTTCATCTTGGTTGAAATTTTAAAGAGTGACATAAATGTCACGAGAATTATGCAGGTTTCTCTGGGCAGTAAATATAGTATACTAAGTTCAACTAAGTCACATGTTTTAACTGAGCAACCTCAGATGCATAGACCAATTTAATATTTAAAGAAATTGGATAAAACTCAAAGTTATAGGAAGAAGAAATTGTGTTTTTTTATAGCTGCTATCTACTGTTTCCTCCAAAAAGTGAGAAACAATACTGAATTTAGAGTCAAGGTACCTGCATTTTAATACTAGCTCTTACAATTAGTCTCTGTGTGACCTTGGTCATGTCACAGAACCTCTATAGGTTTTCATTACCTGTTTTGAAAGGAGAAATATTTTCTAGGGTCCTGCCAAGTAGACTGAACTAGCTTTCTCTAAACCACTACCTTCACAAGTTATGGAAGTTATTTTCCTCTAAAAGTACTGAAACTGGGGCAGCTAGGTGGTGCAGTGGATAGAGCACCAGCCCTGGATTCAGGAGGACCTGAGTTCAAATCCAGTCTCAGACACTTAACAATTACTAGCTGTGTGACCCTAGGCAAGTCACTTAACCCCAATTGCCTCACCAAAAAAAAAAAATAAAAAGTACTGAAACTCTCCTTGAGATTTGATTGGGGAAAAAGACTGGCTCAGGTTGTTGAAGTGGCTTCTTGGTTACATTAAATATAAAAAACCAAGGAGTCCTGGCTTTCTCCCTGTGTCTTCTGACAGAAGCTTAACAGTATGACCAATACCAGAAGCTGTTCCTAGCTGAATCAATGGGGTGTCCTCACTGAATATATATGTTAAATATATTCCCATGTTATGGCTAAGTAAAACACATTTGGTTAACTGTTGATGAGCGTCTCATTCCATTCCCTTATCAATTCTAAACCACCAGGGGTCTGACCTGAATCAAGCTCAACACATGACATTTCCTATACAGTTGTGTGTGTGTGAGTGTGGGGGTGTTTTTAGTGGCAGGTATGGGAGGTAGGTGGAGAGTGAGAGAGGGTGGTCAATATTCATTATTTCATTGTTATAGCAAGTACCCCATGCAAAAACTTCAACCAATGCAGACATGAAACTGTAACATACTCTTAGATATTTGCCCACATTTTTAAGAACAATATATATTATAGGTAGGATTTTAACCTAGCACTACATCTCATATGATATTATAATCCTTTGATTCTAGGTTATTTTAACTCCGTAGAAGTCTATAGAGGATTGTAAAACATTAAGGACCTATCAATATATCCTAATATTCAGAGAAAGAACTTAGGGTTGTCATCATTTTATATACAGGTAGGGTACTTATGCCTAATTTAATCACAGACAAAAGAAAAGCTTTCAACTTTCTTTACTGCATTTTCTTTCCACATTATTCTCATGGCTTCCTTGGTTGTTAAGAACCTAAAAGAGCAACTTAAAAAAGCGTTTCAAAGTCAGAATAATAATAATAAGAATTATTATTATCTGTATAATACCTTCATCAAATGTGGAGGTGGGTCAGAAATTGCTAGATATTTTAAGAGCACAAAATAAGGAGATTAAAAGCATAAACAGAAACATTTTTGTAACAAACATGATTTAGCAATAGTAAAAACTGATGCTGGATTAACACACTGATGGATTTGTTGACTGCAAGTGCTTTGCCTCTGAATGGAATCTATGATATGGCAAAGATACAATAAGAGAATCAAAAGGATGCCCATGAGAATTATCCACATGAGTTCAACTAACAGTAAGTAGACCAAGAAGCATCAAACAAATGACAGTCATGTCGATTTATTTACAGCAATGATAGGTTTTATGATAGCAATGATGGACCAAGTCTTCACCAACAGAAATTATAAGAAGTGTTATTGTTAAGGCTATTTATTGATCAATTCAGATTATTCCCAAAAAAGTGTTAGAAACTATATAAGATATCACTATAGGTTTCAAAAATTTAGCAATTACCAAATAGTAAAATAGAACCCAGTGCCTAAAAATATATATCAAAAGGCTGCTATCTTTCATAAACTAACATCCTACAAACCCTCAGAACACAAATATAGATTCTCCTGAAAATAACTTGAGAATTGAACAAATAAAATGTACTGGAACTAGAGCATTATCACATATAAAGCAGCTGTCCTCAGTAAATGGTGTACAAATAACACTGATACATAAATGGTTAAGAACAATGTCTTTGTGAATACAAAATGCCATGCTATCTAATCATATATCCAAGCTTCATGGAATGAAAGCTATTTTATATATATATATATATATATATATATATATATATATATATATATATATATATATATATATATATATAAACATGTGGGAAGATGAGGTATATATTATCCCTGTCATCTTCTGTGTTTAGCCATTGACCAATTGATGTGTATCCTTTCAATTTCCAATTCTTAGCCACCACAGAAAGAGCTGCTACAATTTTTTTACAATATCATTGGGATTGGGTTATAGTCCTAGCAGTGGTAATGTTGGATCAAAGAGTATACACAGTTACATAACTTTTTGGATAGTTTCAAATTGTTCTCCAGAATGGTTGGATCAGTTCACAACTCTACCAACAGTGCATGTGTCTCAATTTTCCCACATCCCCTCCAACATCCAACATTTTCCTTTTTTGTCAAATTAGCCACTCTGATATATGTGAGGTGGTATCTCAAAGATTTTTTTTATTTGCATTTCTGTCTTAAATAGTGATTTAGAGCACTTTTTTATATGAGTATAGATAGTTTTTATTTCTTTGTCTGAAAACTGCCTATTCATATCCTTTGGCAATTTGTCATTTGGGAAATGGCTTGTATATTTATAAATTTGACTCAGTTCTCTATATAATTGAGAAATGAGGGCTTTATCAGAGATACTCATAACAGATTTTCCTCCAGTTTTCTGCTTTCCTTATAATTTTGTTTGCATTAGTTTTGTTTGTGCAAAAAGTTCTTTTTGATTTTATATAGTCAAAATTACCTATTTTATATTTCGTAATGTTCTCTATAAATTCTTTGCTCCTAAATTCTCCATTTATCCCAAATCTGACACAAACTATTCCATGCTCTCCTAATTTGTTTATGATCATCTTTTATTTGTAAACCATGTGCCCCCTTTGAACTTATCTTGGTACACATTGTGAGATGTTGGCATACATCTAGTTTCTGCTATGCTCTTTTTCAGTACTCCCAGCAGATTTGTCAAATAATTAGGTTTTTTCTCCCAAAAGCTTTGATCTTTAGGTTTATCTTACACTAGATTATGATAGTTATTTACTATAATGTAATTTGTACCTGATCTATTCTGATTAGGTACAAATTTTACACTGATCCACCACCATATTTCTTTGCCAGTATGAAATTATTTTGATAATTATTACTTTATAATACAGTTTAGGGTCTTGTAGACACCTTTTTTGATATTTTTTCAATGATTCCCTTGATATCCTCAAGCTTTTGTTTTTCCAGGTGAATTTTGTTATTATTTCTTCTAGCTCCATAAAATGATTTTTGATAGTTTGATTGGTATGGCACTAAACAAAAAGTAATTTACATAGAATTGTCATTTTTATCATATTGGCTCAGCCTACACATGAGTAATTCATATTTTTCTAATTTTTTAGATCTGACTTTATATTTTTTTTAAAGTGTTCTATTGTTGTATTCATATAGTTCCTGGTTTATCTTGGCAGGTACACTCCCAAGTATTTTAGACTTTCTAAAGTTATTTTAAATGAAATTTTTATTCTATCTCTTGCGGCTAGACTTTGTTGGCAATATACAGAAATACTGATGATTTATGTGGGTTTATTTGGTATCCTTAAACTTCGTTGAAGTTGTTAGGAATTTCAAGTAGGTTTTGGTTTATTCCCTACGATTTTCTAAGTATAGCATCATATTATCTGCAGAGTGATAGTTTTGTTTCCTCACTGCCTATTCTAATTCCTTTAACTTCTCTTTCTTCTTTTATTGCTATAGCTAACATTAATAGAGAAATATTAAATAATAGAGGTGATAATGGGCATCCTTGCTTCACCCCTGATAATATTGAGAAGGCTTCAAGTTTATCTCCAGGATGCTTGCTGATGGCTTTAGATAAATATTACTTATCATTTTAAGGTAAGCTCTATGTATTCCTTTGATCTCAAGTGTTTCATTTAGTGAGATAATTGTGATTTCTGTTGATTTTGTAATGGGGGGAAATGGGGTACAGGTTGGATTGGGGATGGGGTTCTTAGGAATTCCTCTTTACAGAATTACACCCTCTTGCACACAAAAAGTAGTTAGAATAAGGTGCTAGTTTATTTAGGAGCAAGGGAAGGGAAGGGGGGGGGGAACCATGAAAGAAATCCTTGGACTTTCATGGGAAGATTGGCATAAAGCACATGGCTCAGAGGTACCAAATCTCCTGGAACAGGAGACTGGAAGGTACTTTTATAGAGGACTGATGGGGGTGGACCATCTGCCTCTGAAAAGTTCCTTTAGTGAGAGTGGACCATCCCCCACTTGTAGTGACTAGAGGAATTGGGTGAGGGGTGGCTACTGATTCCTCTTCAGAACACAAAGGCCGAAGCCACACCCAAATTTATCTCCCCAGGGTAAGGGAGACCAGAATGAAGGGTAGGAATTCAAAGCTAGCTCAGTCCCATTTGGTTCAGCTTATCTCTCTAGGCATTATCTGTCCTCTGGTTTAGTTTCTCAAGGAGAAGCTTCCTTGATGTGCCCCAGAGAACTTATGGGGTGCTCTGCACCCCATGACATTTTTATCTTTGATATGGCCAAATATGCTTATAGTTTTCCTAATATTGAAACAATCCTGAATTCCTAGTATCAATCCCACTTGGTCATAATGTATGATCCTGGTGTTAACCGGGAAATTAAGGAAACAATCAATATAGGAGAAATAAAGTCTTTAATCGGGGCAGAGGAGCTATAGCTCCTGGTATCACAAAGCTCAGAAGCTAGGAATACCCAAAGATGGGAACAGAGGACAGGGTTTTTATGATGTGATAGACCAGAGGGAGCTATGAAACTACCCTTGGGAAAAGTAAGTTTCTCACAGACAGAAACTAATTAATGTAAATTAATCTTTTTACATAATAACCTAAAGTCCAGGAAGTAAGCTTGGGAATCTTTAGGAGGGGATAGTTTGTATGGGGGAAGGTCCATAAGTACATCAAGAGTCTGGAAATGACAAAAACTGGTCAGCCCAAGGCAATTCATTTGTCTGGGAAAAAGGGGACTGGGTGGGGAATCAGTTCTCAGTAAATTTTGCGGTTCTCACTGGTGATGAAGTGCAATAATCTCTGTTAATATTTTATTTGGAATTTTTGCATCATTATGCATTAGGGAAACTGATCTATAATTTTTTCTCTCTGTCTTGGCTTTTCCTAGTTCAGGTATCAGCACCATGTTTGTGTCATAAAAGAAATTTGGTAGATCTCCTTCACCTATTTTTCCAAATAGTGTATATAGTATTGAAATTAATTGTTCTTTAAATCTTTATATAATTTGTTTATGAATGTATGTGGTCATGGGGATTATTTCTTAGGAAATTCATTCATGGCTTGTACAATTTCATTTTATAAGATGTCATGGGGCGCAGAGCACCCCAGAATTTCTCTGGGGCACACCAAGGAAGCTTCTCCTTGAGAAACTAAACCAGAGGACAGATAATGCCTAGAGAGATAAGCTGAACCAAATGGGACTGAGCTAGCTTTGAATTCCTACCCTTCATTCTGGTCTCCCTTACCCTGGGGAGATAAATTTGGGTGTGGCTTCGGCCTTTGTGTTCTGAAGAGGAATCAGTAGCTACCCCACACCCAATTCCTCTAGTCACTACCAGTGGGGGATGGTCCACTCTCACTAAAGGAACTTTTCAGGGGCAGAAGGTCCACCCCCATCAGTCCTCTATAAAAGTACCTTCCAGTCTCCTGTTCCAGGAGATTTGGTACCTCTGAGCCATGTGCTTTATGCCAAATCTCCCTATGAAAAGTCCAAGGATTTCTTTCATGGTTTCCCTCCCCCCCCTTCCCTTCCCTTGCTCCTAAATAAACTAGCACCTTATTCTAACTACTTTTTGTGTGCAAGAGGGTGTAATTCTTTAAAGAGGAATTCCTAAGAACCCCAACTCCTACCCCAACCCCTTACCCCATTTCCCACAATATCAAAGATTAGGTTAAGAATTTTATTTCTTATTCTATTAAGGTGGGTAATTTATATCTTTGTAGATATTGATCTATTTCATTTAAATTGTCAAATTTACTGGCATATAATTGGGCAAAATAGCTCCTAACAAATGTCTTAGTTTCTTCTTCTTTGGTTGTGAATTCACCCCTTTCATTTTCATACTAGTAATTTGGTTTTCTTCCTTCTTTTTTTAAACAAAATTAACCAGTGGTTTTTCTTTTTTATTTGTTTATTCAGTTTTTAGTTTTCAACATTTGTTTTTATATTTCCAGTTTCAAATTTTTCTCCCTCCCTTCGCTCTTCACCCCCTCCCCAAGACAGCAGGCAATCTAATATAGGTTATATATGTACAATCACACTAAATGTATTTTTGCATTAGTCATGTTATGAGAGAAGAATCAGAGCAAAAAGGAAAAACCTCAAAAAAGAAAAACAACAACAACAAAACATAGAAAAAGTATGATTCAATCTGCATACAGATTCAACAGTTCTTTTTTTTCTGGATTTGGAAAGCATTTTCCGTCATGAGTCCTTTGGAACTATCTTGGATCATTGTCATGCTGAGAAGAATCAAGTCTATCCCAGTTGACCAACACACAATGTTGCTGAAACTGTGTTCAATGCTCTCCTGGTTCTGCTCATCTCACTCTCATCAACAATTCATGCAAGTCCTTCCAGGTTTCTCTGAAATCTGTCTGCTCATCCTCTCTTACAGCACAATAGAATTCCATTATATTCATATACCACAACTTGTTTAGCCATTCCCCAATTGATGGGCATCCCCTCAACTTCCAATTCCTTACCTCCAAAAAAAAAAAGAGTAGCTATAAATAATTTTGCACATGTGGGTCCTTTTCCCTTTTTTATGGTCTCTTTGGGAAAAAGAACTAATAGTGGTGTTGCTGGATCAAAGGGTATGCAAAGCTTTATAGCACTTTGGGCATAGTTCCAAACTGCTCTCCAGAATGGTTGGATCAGTTCACAGCTCTACCAACAATGCATTATTGTTCCAATTTTTCCACAGCTTCTCCAACATTTATTATTTTCCTTTTTTGTCATATGAGCCAATCTGATAGGCATCAGTGGTACCTCACAGTTGTTTTAATTTGCATCTTTCTAATCAATAGTGATTTAGAGCATTTTTTCATATGTTAATAGATAGCTTTGATTCCATCATCAGAAAATTTCCTGTTCACATCCTTTGACCATTTCTCAATTGGGGAATGACTTGGATTCTTATAAATTTGATTTAGTTCTTGATATATTTTAGAAATGAGGCATTTGGGGTAGCTAGATGGCACAGTGGATAGAGCACTGGTCCTGGAGTCAGGAAGACCTGAGTTCAAACCTGGCCTCAGACACTTGACACTTACTAGCTGTGTGACCCTGGGCAAGTCACTTAACCCCAATTGCCTCACACACAAAAAAAAAAGGAAATGAGGCATTTATCAGAAGAACTGGCTATAAAAAGTGTTTCCCAGTTTTCTGTCTCCCTTCTAATTTTGAATGCATTGCTTCTGTTTGCAAAAACCCTTTTTAACTTAATGTAATCAAAATCATCCATTTTGCATTTCATAATATTTTCTATCTCTTCTTTGGTCATAAACTGTTCTCCTTTCCAAAGATCTGAGAGGTAAGCTATTCCTTCCTCTCCTAATTTATCTATGGTATCACCCTTTATGTCTAAATCTTGAACCCATTTTGACCTTACTTTAGTATAAGGTGTAAGATGTTGGTCTATGCCTAGTTTCTGCCATACTCTCCTCCAGTTTTCCCAGCAGTTTTTTTTCAAATACTGAGTTCCTATCCCAGAAGCTGGAGTCTATGCCTAACCTATTCCATTGATCCTCCACTCTATTTCTTAGCCAGTACTAGATAGTTTTGATGACTGCCACTTTATAGTAAAGCTTCAGATTTGGTACAGCTAGCCCACCTTCTTGTGCATTTGTTTTCATTATTTCCCTTGATATTCTTGACTATTTTCCAGATGAATTTTGTTATTATTATTTCTAACTCTATAAAATCATTTTTAGGTAGTGTGATTGGTATGGCACTGAATAAATAAATTAATTTAAGTAGAATTGTCATTTTTATTATATTAGCTCGGCCTATCCATGAGCAATTGATACTTTCCCATTCATTTAGATCTGATTTGATTTGTGTGAAAAGTGTTTTGTGGTTGTGTTCATAGAGTTCCTGGGTTTGTCTTGGCAAGTAGACTCCCTAGTATTTTATATTGTCTACCATTACTTTAAATGGAATTTCCTTTCTATCTCTTGCTGCTGGACTTTGTTGGTAACATATATAAATGCTGATGATTTATGTGGATTTATTTTATATCCTGCTACTTTGTTAAAGTTGTTAATTTTTTCAAGTAATTTTTGAGTTGATTCTCTAAGATTCTCTAACTATAACATCACCTGCAAAGAGTGATAATTTTGTTTCCTCCTTGTCTATTCTAATTCCTTTAATTCCTTTTTCTTCTTTGACTGCTAAAGCTAACATTTCTAGTATAATATTAAATAATAGAGGTGATAATGGACATCCCTGTTTCATCCCTGATCTTATTGGGAATGCCTCTAACTTATCTCCATTACATAGAATGCTTGCTGATGGGTTTAGGTAAATACTGCTTATTATTTTAAGGAAAGCTCCACCTATTCCTAAACTCT
This sequence comes from Dromiciops gliroides, assembly GCF_019393635.1. Lineage (NCBI taxonomy): Eukaryota > Metazoa > Chordata > Mammalia > Microbiotheria > Microbiotheriidae > Dromiciops > Dromiciops gliroides. The sequence goes on along the minus strand of NC_057863.1, from coordinate 232,386,327 downwards.
CTAGTGTTTTTATTAGGAATGGGTGCTGTATTTTGTCAAAATCTTTCTCTTCATCTATTGAAATAATTACATGATTTTGGTTAGTTTTCTTACTGATGTGGTTGATTATGTTAATAGTTTTCCTAATGTTTGAACCAGCCCTGCATTGCTGGTATAAATCCCACCTGGTCATAGTGTATTATCCTGGTGATCACTTGCTGTAATCTCCTTGCTAATATCTTATTTAAGATCTGTGCATCAATATTCATTAGGGAAATTGGTCTATAATTTTCTTTCTCTGTTTTGGCTCTGCCTGGTTTTTTTATCAACACCATATTTGTGTCATAAAAGGAATTTGGTATAACTCCTTCACCGATTTTTCCAAATAATTTGAATAATATTAGAATTGATCTTTTTTTTTGTTGTTGGTTTTTTGGGGGGTTTTTTTGTTGTTTTTTGGTTTTTGGTTTTTTGCAGGCAATGGGGGTTAAGTGACTTGCCCAGGGTCGCACAGCTAGTAAGTGTCAAGTGTCTGAGGCCGGATTTGAACTCAGGTACTCCTGAATTCAGGGCCGGTGCTTTAACCACTGCGCCATCTAGCTGCCCCAGAATTGATCTTTAAATGTTTGGTAGAAGTCACTTGTAAACCCATCTGGCCCTGTAGATTTTTTTCTTAGGGAGTTAATTAATGGCTTGTTCAATTTCTTTTTCTGATAAGGGCTTATTTAAGGATTTTATTTCCTCTTCACTTTACCTGGGCAGTTTGTATTGTTGTAAATATCCATTTCATTTAGATTGTCAAATTTATTGGCATACAGTTGGGCAAAATAACTCCTAATTATTACTTTAATTTACACTTCATTGGTGGTGAAATCACCCCTTTCATTTTGATAGTGGTAATTTGGTTTTCTTCTTTCTTTCTTTTTTTTTAAATCAAATTAACCAATGGGTTGTCTATTTTATTGGTTTTTTCATAAAACCAGCTCTTAATTTTATTGATTAATTCTACAATTTTCTTGCTTTCAATTTTAGGATATGCCACTAAATGATAGACTTGTTAAGTATGTACATAGCTAAATTTAAAAAAGTTTCCAAAGTCTGGATTTCTAATTTAGTATTTAATTTGGAATTTTTTATTTGTTCTTTTTCTAGATTTTTACATTGCATGGCCAATTAATTGATCTCCTCTTTCTCTTTTTATTGATGTATGTAGTTAGAGATATAAAATTTCCCCTAAACATGCTTTGCCTGCATCCCATAGGTTTTGATATGTTGTCTCATTATTGTCATTCTCTTGGATGAAGTTATTGATTGTTTCTATGATTTCTTTTTTTGACCCACTCATTCTTTAGAATGAAATTATTTAGTTTCCAATTAACTTTCAGTCTACCTTTCCATGGCTCTTTATTACATGTTATTTTTATTGCATCATGATCTGAGAAGGATGCATTTACTATTTCTGCCTTTTCACATTTGACTATGAGGTTTTTGTGCCCTAATACATGGTCAGTTTTTGAATATGTGCCATGTACTGCTGAGAAAAAGATATATTCCATTCTCTTCCCATTCAGTTTTCTCCAGACATCTATCATATCTAACATTTCTATTCACCTCTTTAACTTCTTTCTTATTTATTTTGTGGCTAGACTTACCTAATTCTGAGGGGGAAAAATTCAGATCCCCAACTGGTATAATTTTGTTGTCTATTTCCTCTTGTAACTCATTTAACTTCTCCTCTAAGAATTTGGATGCTATACCACTTGGTGTATATATGTTTAGTATTGATATTACTTCGTTATCTATAGTACCTTTTAGGAAGATGTAGTTTCCTTCTTTATCTCTTTTAATTAGATCTATTTTTGTCTTTGTTTTGTCTGAGATAAGGATTTCTATCCCTGCTTTTTTTACTTTATCTGAAGCATGATATATTCTGCTCCAGCCTTTTACCTTTACTCTGTGTGTGTCTCTCTGCTTCAAATATGTTTCTTGTAAACAGCATATTGTAGGATTCTGGTTTTTAATCCACTCTGCTATTTGCTTCCATTTTATGGCAGAGTTCATCCCATTCCCATTCACAGTTATTATTACTAGCTGTCTGTTTCCATCCATTCTATTTACCCCATTTGTACTTTCCCCCCCACCTTCTTTCACCCTATTCCTCCTCACCAACATTTTGCTTCTTATCTCTGCCTCCTCCAATGTGCCCTCCCTTTTATCAGCCCCCCTCCCTTTTCTTTACCCTTTTCTCCCCTGTTTCTGCCCTCCCTTCTATCAGCCCCCCCTTTTCCCCTTTCCCTTTTACTTCCCTAAAGAATATGCTAATTTTCTTTATCCAAATGAACATATATGTATTCCCTCTTTGAATCAAATCTAGTGAGAGTAAGGTTACAACAATTTTCACCCCTCCCTATTGTAACAGGTTTTTTGCACCTCTTCTTATGATATAATTCACCTCATTCCACCTCCCCTTTCCTCTTCTCCCCATATACTCCTTTTTAACCCCTTAATTTTCTTTATATCATGACATCAAAGACAATTTATATTTACACCCTCTATGTATAATCCTTCTGCCTGCCCAAATATATATACAGTTCTCAAGAATTATAAGTATTATTTTCCCGTGTAGGAATGTAAACAGTTTAATCTTATTGAATAACTTTTTCCCCCATTTACCTTTTTAAACTTCACTTGAGTCTTGTATGTTAAGATCAAATTTTCTATTCAGTTCTGGTCTTTTCATCAGGAAACCTTGATATTCCCCAATTTCATTGAATGTCCATCTTTTCCCCTGAAAGAGAATGATCAGTTTTGCTGGGTAATAGATTCCTGGCTGTAATCCAAGCTCCTTTGCCTTCTGGAATATCATATTCCAAGTCTTGTGATCCTTTAATGTTGAAGCTGCCAGGTCCTGAGAAATCCTGACTGTGGTTGCATGATATTTAAATTGATTCTTTCTGGCTGCTTGGAGTATTTTCTCCTTTACCTGATAATTCTGGAATTTGGCTACAACATTTCTTGGAGTTTTCCTTTTGGGGTGTCTTTCAGGAGGTGATCGGTGTATTCTTTCAATGATGATTTTATCCTCTGATTCTATAATATTAGGGTAGTTCTCCTTGATAATTTCCTGGAATATGGTGTCTACACTCTTTTTCTGATCATGGCTTTCAGGCAGTCCAGTGATTCTCAAATTGTCTCTCCTGCACTAGTTTTCTTGGTCAGTTGTCTTTTCAATGATGTATTTCACATTTCCTTCTATTTTTTCCTTCTTTTGATTCTGTTTGACTGATTCCTGGTGTCTCATTGACTCATTAGGTTCCAACTGTCCAATTTGAATTTTTAAGGCATTGTTTTCTTCAGTCAGATTATGCACCTCCTTTTCCATTTGACCAAATGAAATTTTTAAGGAATTCTTTTCTTCAGTCATTCTTTGTGTTTCCTTTTCCAAGCTGCTGATTCTTTTTTCATAATTTTCTTGTGTTGCTTTCATTTCTCTCCCCATTTTTTCTTCTACCTATCTCAATTGATTTTTTAAACCCTTTTTGATCTCTTCCAAGAAGGCTTTTTGGTTTTGAGACCACTTCATCTTCCCTCTTGAGGCTTCACATGTAGGCAATTTGAGAGTATTGTCCTCATCTGAGTTTGTGTTTGGCTCTTCCATGTTCACACAGAAACTTTCAATGGTGAGAGCTCTTTTTTGTTTCTTACTCACTTTTCTGCTTATTATTATTCTTGAAGTTGAGGTCCACTCCTTGGGCACCAGGGTCACTCTTTCAAGGTTCTTGTGCTCAGAGATAGGGGCTGTGTCACTGGCTTTCTGCTCTGAGGCCTCTATGGCTTGCAGATTTCTCAACACCCTGGGCTTGCTCCCTGGGCTTGCTCCCAGAGTGCACTTGGATGTCCAGGCCTGGTCATACCCATCCTGTGGGTGGCCCCCTAGTGGGCAGCCTGCCCTATCAACTGGTGCTGGTGGATCTCACCACCGTCCCACTGCACTACCAGCCTGCCAAGCCTAGATCAAGGGGCCTCAGTTGCTCTGCTGTGGCTTATCCCTTCCCATTGACTTGCCCCCACCCCCTCCATGCTGCACTGCTCTCAAGTGTGCTGTACTCCCCCCATGCCCAAGTGAGACCAACCTTTCCTGAAGTCTTTTAAATTATCTCAAGCTGGAAGACTGTGTCTCTCTTTCTTTTTGTAGGTTTTGTAGTTTCAGAATCTGTTTAGAGGCCTGATTTAATGTACTTTTTGAGAGAACTGAAGGAGAGCTCAGGCAGCTCGCTGTCTTCTCTCTGCCATCTTGGCACTGCCTCCTATTATTTGGTGGTTTTTTTTCCTCATAAAATTCACTGCTTTTTTATTTGTTAGTTTAATGGCTTTTTTACTTTCAATTTTTAATAATCTCCCTTTTGACTTTCAGGAATTCCAATTTGTTATTTAATTAGTTACCTTTAATTTGTTCTTTTTCTAGTTTTTTACTTGCATGCCAGATTCATTGATCTGCTTTTTGTCTATTTTATTGATATAAGCAATTACAGATATGAATTTCCCCCAAGGAACCATTTTGGCTTAATGTGATTGTTGTCATTTTCTTTAATGAAATTACTTATTGTTTCTATGATTTAGTCTTTAACCCACTTATGTTTTGGGATTAGATTATTTAAATTACAATTAATTTTAATGTCTCTTTCCATTGTAAATGATTGAATGTAATTATTATTTCATTATGACCTGAAAAGGATGCATTTATTATTTCTGCTTTTATGCATTTGATTTTGAGGTTTTTAGTGGCCTAATGCATGGGTCAATTTTTGTGTAGGTGACATGTACTGCTGAAAGAAAGTATATTCATTTCTATTCCCATTCAGTTTTTTCCACAGATCTATCAAATCTAATTTTTTTCAGAATTTTATTCACCTCATTAACTTCTTTATTTTTTGGTTAAATTTATCTAGTTTTGATAGGAAAGTTGATGTCGCCCACTAGTATAGTTGAGTTGTTTGTCGTTTTTGTGAGGCAATTGGGGTTGTGACTTGCCAAAAGTCACACAGCTAGTAAGTGTTAAGTGTCTGAGGTCAGATTTGAACTCAGGTCCTCCTGAATCCAGGGCCAGTGCTCTATCCACTGTACCACCTAGCTGCTCCAGTATAGTTTTATAGTTTATCTATTTCCTCCTGTAATTCATTCAACTTCTTCAAAAATTTAGATTCTATACCATTTGATACATATATGTTTAGTACTGATATCACTTCACTCTTTATGGTAGCTTTCAACAAGATACAGTTTTCTCACATCTCTTTTAATTAGATCTATTTTTGCTTTTGCTTTGTCTGAGATCATGATTCCTACCCTTGCTTTCTTTGCTTCAGTTGAAGTATAATATATGCTGTTCCAGCCCTTCACTTTTATCCTGTCTATATCTCTCTGTTTCTTATAAACAATATATTGTAGGATTCTGGTTTTTAATTCATTCTATTATCCACTTCTCTTTTATGTGTAAGTTCATTCCATTCACATTTATAGTTATGATAACTAACTGTGATTTCCTTCCATACCATTTTCTGCCTGTTTAATCCCCTCTCCCTATTACCCCCCTACTATTTTCCTCCTCCCAAGTTTTCTATTTCTGATCACTGCCTTCCCCTATCTACCCTATCTTTTATCAATCCCCCTCCCATTTCTATTATCCCTGTCCCTTTTTACTTCATTATAGGGTGAGATAGATTTCTGTATACAACTGTGTGTATACTATTCCCTCTTTGATCCAATTTTGATAAAAGTAAGGTTTAAGCTTTGAGTGTCGCCATCACCCCATCTTCTTCTCTCTTATGATAGCTCTTTTATGTGGAATAATTTACTTTATTAAATCTTCCCTCTCCTTCCAGTGTAATTTTCTTTCTCATCCCTTTATTTTGTTTTTGTATTTATGTATCATCCCATCAAATTCATCATATCCTCACCCTCTGTCTATATATACTCCTTTTAATTACTCTTACAGTAATAAAGTTCTTAAGAGTTACAAATATTATCTTGTCATATAGAAATATAAACAGTTTGACCATATTGAATTTCTTGTTTTCTCTTTCTTGTTTCTTTTTTACATTTTTATGTTTCCCATGAGTCTTGTATTCACCGGTAAAAAAAAATTTATTCAGCTCTGGTTTTTCAATTTGGAATGTTTGAAAGTTCTCTATTTTGTTAAATATCCATTTCCCCCTGAAAAATTGTATTCAATTTTTTTGGATAGGTCATTTTTGGTTGTAATTCTAACTTCTTTGGCTTGTGGTATATCATATTCCAAGCCCTCTGGTTCTTTAATGTTTAAATTGTCAAAATCCTAAGTAACTTGACTATAGCCGCACAATATGTGAATTGTTTCTCTTTGGCTGCTTGTAGTACTTTCTCCTTGATCTCTGAGCTCTGAAATTTGGTTAAGATATTCTGATAGTTTGCATTTTGAGATCTCTTTCAGGTGGTGATCAGTGGATTCTTTCAATTTCTATTTTTCCTCCTGGTTCTAATATATGAGGGCAATTTTCTTTGATAATTTCTTGAAGGATACTATCCAGGTTTTTTTTTTAATTGTGGTTTTCAAGTAGTTCTATAATCCTTATATTATCTCTCCTGGTTCTATTTTCTTTTCTTTTCTTTTCTTTTTTTTTTTGGAGGGGCAATGAGGGTTAAGTGACTTGCCCAGGGTCACACAGCTAGAAACTGTCAAGTGTCTGAGGCTGGATTTGAACTCCGGTACTCCTGAATCCAAGGCCAGTGCTTTATCTACTGAGCCACCTAGCTGCCCCCCTAGTTCTATTTTCTAAGACAATTGTTTTTCCAATGAGAAATTTTATATTTTCTTCTAGTTTTTATGTTTTTTATTTTGTTTTGTCATATTTTGATGTCTCATAAAGTCTTTAGTTTCTACTTGTTCCATTCTGTTTTGTAAGGAATTATTTTCTTCAGTGAGCTTTTGTACTTCCTTCTCCAGTTGGCCAATTCTATTTTTTATGGAGTTATTTTCCTCAGTAAATTTTTGTATATCTTTCCCCATGCTATTGACTCTTTTTTCCTTTTTTTTTCTTTTTTTTTGGAGGGGGGGGGTGAGGCAATTGGGGTTAAGTGACTTGCCTAGGGTCACACAGCTAGTAAGAGTTAAGTGTCTGAGACTGGATTTGAACTCAGGTCCTCCTGACTCCAGGGCTGGTGCTCGACTCTTTTTTTCATGATTCTTTCTATTATTCTAATTTCTTTTTCCAATCTTTCTTGTACTTCTCTAGCTTGCTTTTTAAACTCTTCCCAGAACTGTTCTTTTTGGGCCTGAGACTAAATTACATTATTCTTTGAGGATTTCTGTGTAGCCAATTTGACACTATTTTCTTCTTCTAAGAATATGCCTTGATTCTCCCTGTCACCAAAGTAACTTTCTATTGTCAAGTTCTTTTTTTGTTATTTTTGATAATTTTTCTGCCTTTTTTGTGACTTGGTGCTTTTTGTGAGAGTTGGGCTCTTACCCTGCACTGTACCAAGTATTTTGTGCTGGGGCTCATGTTCTTACTGAGGGCTTTCACTGGGCTTCAGGCTTTAGCTATTTGCTTTCACTATAATTTAGGCTTCCCTTCTGGTATGTACTGGGGTTGGGGGCCTCCCTACTGACCTCCCCTAGGTGTGGGGTTTAGCTGCTGGCCTGCCCAAAGGGTGGGGCCTTTCTGCTGATTTGCTATGATAACAGAGTCTTTCTAGTGGCTTCCCCTGGAGGAGGGATCTTGTTGCTCATATGCCCCAGGGGTGGGACCTTGCTACTGGGTTGCTATGGAAACAGGGTCTCTATAGTAACAGGTCCTAGGGGTAGGGGTTTGCTGTTGCCCAGCCCCAGAACAGGACTTCTCTGCCAGTCAGTAGTGGAGTCAAAGCCTGGCTGGTGGTTTGTTCTGTAGGCGGACTCACTGGCATGGGGGACTTGCTATGCTGCCCAGACTGCACACTTGCCTAGGGAGCTGCTGGTTTGCATGGGGTTAGGGCCTCACTGGTGGACTTCCCCAGATTTGGAATCTTCCTACGGGCCTTCTCCTATGAGGCTGGCTGTGTTGCTCTTGGACCTCACTCTTGGATCTCCCACCCAAGTGAGACAGACCTTTCTTTCTGGGCTGGTAAGCTACTTCCCTGCTCTTAGATAAATTATGAGGGGGCTTTTAAGTTGTTTGAGGGGGAATTTGGGGGTACTTCAGAAGGTTCCTTCCTCACTCAGCCATCTTGGCACCAGAAGTCTGAAAGTATTTTGAAGTGTCAAAGTGCCACTGGTATGTGCATTGCTATTAATACTCCTTATGTGTAAAATGAATATTGGACTTGATTAATGATCTCTAAACACCTGTCAAGGTTTTCTGGTTATATTGTGTCGCTTTTTTCTGCAGTGTCCTTTGCTACCATTGTTATCATTGTTGCTGGTTAAGTGGGGGGACAAATAATAAAAGAATAAGGAGAGTTTCACAGTTGCTTAGCTTTCATTTTAATACATAACAAGTATACTGCAGACACAATTGGGGCCTGAAGCTATGCCTTTCTGTCAGTGACTAAGAGCATAAGTTCTTAGATTTAGATCCAAACAAAATGAAATAAAAATCTTTGATATCATCTAGTCTATAATTTTATAGATGAGGAAAGTGAGGCTGAAAAAGGTCAAATGACTTTCCCAGAGTCACGTTGGTGGCTGGTCTAGAATTTGAACATAGTCCTCTAAATCCAAATCCAGTAGATAATTCCATTAGACTATAAATCCCTTGAGGTCAGGAACTGTCTTTTGCCTCAGCACTTAGCATAGTACCTATCACATAGTCAGCAATTATTAAATGTTTATTGACTGATTGTCAGAGTAGTTTGGTCCTGATTCATGACCAGGATCACACTGACTATGTCTTAGGAAGATTGCTTATAATAGTTTTAATTTTGTAAACTAAACCCATTCAATGATCCAGTACTATGATCACACAATGGCTTAGCATTCATGTAATGTCAGATTGCATGCTCTTTAAAAATATGCTAGGAGCAGAAAATTCAACCACATAATAGACACCCTCTATTAGACATCCATCAACACCCATGGGCAATAGGTAATTACCCACTTTTTACTTGCACTACAAAAACTGGTTGTCATTCAGATTGATGGAGCAACCAATTTGCTCTTGTACATTCCCATTACTTCACACTGGATTATATCCTGACATAACCCAATAATATACAGCTTTTTTCCATTAAGCAAAACACTAATAAGAAAAATTAAATTTTAAACACCTCTAGCAGAATTCAACTAAATACCAAGGGTTTTTTTAACTGAAACTTCCAATGAACCATGGAAAGTTCATCATGCACCATAAAAAAAAAATTGTTAAATTTTCAGTCTTGTCCTTCTAGAGATGTCTCAAATCATCTTAGAGTCAGTTTTTCATCTAATCTTTGTGTAGTGTGCTTTGCCAAAAATAAACAGCTGAACATTATCATGGGACTCTTTTTAACCTGTTGGAATTTTCAAACTCAAGTATTCTTCAGTGGAGAAAATTAGAAGACAGGTACCCCATGTTGCTTTGTAAACATGGTATATTTACTACTAACTTTTTCACTTATTATAAATTATCCCAAACAAGTATGTATATAAATATAGACTAAGGCACTATGTGGTGATCATTTACCTTCATACAATTCAGACATCAGTCAAATCACTGTGGGATACATAATTCAATTGCCCAAAAGGGACCTAAAGCCATGAAACTGAAATTCTACCTTGTGTTTACCCAGAACAGATTAAATGGAAAGTTTTTTAAAGAATCTGGTAACTTCATTTTATCTAAATGACAAGTCAAATATTCCAAATTAAAAAATATTTTTGTTACAATAGAAAATTTTGTCTTACATAAGAAACATTCAAATTCACCACTATATTTGGATGATAGTTTCCATTAAGGTAACTCCAATGTCACCTCCTTCAGGAGGCCTTTCCCAGAATCCACAGTTAATAGTTTTTTCTTCTCTAACACTACCTTCCATACCTCCTCTATTTATCTTGCATTTGCTGATTTATATTTGTAGTCCCCCACATTAAAATATAAGCTCCTGGGGCAGCTAGGTGGCTCAGTGGATAGAGCACTGGCCCTGGAGTCAGGAGGACCTGAGTTCAAATCCAGCCTCAGACACTTAACACTTACTAGCTGTGTGACCCTGGGCAAGTCACAACCCCAACTGCCTCACCAAAAAAAATATATATATATATATATATATATGACATATATATATATATATATATATTTGACATATATATATATATATAAGCTCCTTAAAGGCAGGAACTGTTTTAGGAGGGTTGGGAAGACCATATCCCCACTGCGCAGTGCCTAGAAAATAGTAGTAAATGCTTAAGAAATGTTTGTTAAATGAAATAAATATGCTCCTATGTCATTGAACTTGCTCTCAAGGTAATATGAGGATTTCTGAGCCTTCTGAGGATTGTTTTCTATGAGAAAATTCTTTCATTTTTCTCCTTCTGACAAATAACAGCTATTTTGACATAAAGATATAAGAAATAAGAATTTTATCATGGACATTTGCCCCTGTTGTAAAATCTACTAAGACTTAAACTATCCTAAGGGGTAGGTTTGCTAGGTACATAGAAATTTGATAATACAATTATTCTGAAAAACATATTTGCAAACAAATTAGATAGCAATACAACTGAAGACAAACTGTGTTTAACATCTAAATAAGTTGCTACTTTAATTGTATTTATAGAACATAATAAAAGATTACTAATTCTTCTCTAAGGTCTGTTCTCTATAATTCATGAATCACGCATAATGGTGTTTCCATGTGTATTTTCTCACAAGTATCACCTTCTTCCTATCTGCTTTTATCACTTAGAATTACAGTCAAGTCTAAAATAGAGGATTATCAGAACAAATCTCCCCGTTAAATTGTATTGACATAATTAAGTGGAAGACTTTATGAAGTTATTTGTTGGCACAGTTAACTATTTCTTGTTTACTTTAACTCTCATGAGCAGCCTGGCTCAATTATCTATCCTAACCCAGGCAAGATGTCAAAGCAAATATAGCAAACTTTGAGCTAGAAGGCTTTCTCTCTGAATACATCTTTCACTTTGAGGTCATCTCCTTGCTAGAAGGCAAGCATCTAGAAAAGAAGAGTATCACTAATGTTTCTGGTTCCTCCTGAAACCCTTTTTATTGTGTTTCTCCTTGTGCTGTGTCCCCAAAAGTCATTAACAAATCTATCAAGAACTTTTTGGTGGTTGTTCAGTCATATTCAATTCTTTGTGACCCTGTGCACCATAGCATGGGATTTTCTTTGCAAAGATAGTGGAGTGATTTGCCATTCTTTTCTTCAGTCACTTAAAACAAACAGAAGTTGGGACAGCTAGGTGGTGCAGTGGATAGAGCACCAGCCCTAGAGTCAGGAGTACCTGAGTTCAAATCTGGCCTCAGACACTTAACACTCACTAGCTGTGTGACCCTGGGCAAGTCACTTAACCCCAATTGCCTCACCAAAAAAACAAACAAACAAAAAAACCAAGTTAAGCGACTTGCCCAGGGTCACACAGCTAAGTGTCTGAGGCCAGGTTTGAAGTGAGATCTTCCTGACTCCTGGACCAGTGGTCTATTTATTGAGTTACCTAGCTGCCTCCAGCTAGGATCCCACAAATGAAGCCACAGCAGACAATTCATTGATGCTTTGAGTTCAATTAACTTTCTTAAAGTTCAAAGCCCAGTGATGTGCATAGACCATAGTTAACAGATAAACAGTCATAATTAGACAGGCATAAACAGACAGACAGACAGACAGACAGACAGACAGACAGACAGACAGACAGACAGATAGATAGATAGATAGATAGATAGATAGATAGATAGATAGGTAGATAGATAGATGAAGCATTCATTAAGTACTTTTTACCTTCTAGGCACCGTGTTTAGCACTGGAGATACAAGGAAAAGCAACTATGGCAGTCTTTACCCTCAAGGACTTTGCCTTCTAAAGCAGAAAGACAACACATACAAGGGAACTAGAAAAAGTGGGACATCTCCAGAGCAGCATGGCATTGAATTGGATGAGAAGTGACATGTAGTCTTAATTCATGACAGGTTGAGGTGATAACATACCTGTAAGGGTAGGACTTCTCAGTAGCAGAATCGAAAGTTGCAGTGAGAAGAAGAGGAGGGTGATGGCTAGAGGGCCTTATCAATTAATAGACTGAATTCACATTATACAATGCTTTTATTGTCTTAAAACTCTGTTTATATGCAATAACCATGTCAAAAATACCTCCAAACTTGTAGGAGTTATCCACTTGTTAAAGATCAGTTGTTATACTTATGGAAGTTAATTACTCAAGTCAAATTTATATGGGATAAGTTAAGAAGCTAATAGGAAGCCAAGTAATTCAGAGTAAGCAAACTTGTATTAGGAAAATACATCATTTAAATGGGGTGTGAAGAGATGGGGATCTGTTTATTTTTCAATTAAAGGAGTATTTTCTGAAATTTGAGTTTGGGAAGTCCAGAATTTAAACTCAACATACATTTATGATGTGTTTCACAGTACACATTTTGTGAGGTTTCCAAGTAACAGCATACCAGCCTTTGGGGGGGGGGGTTGCAGCTTATTTCTGAACCATTTTCCTTTTTTTTTTTTTTTTTTTTTTTTTTTAGTGAGGCAATTGGGGTTAAGTGACTTGCCCAGGGTCACACAGCTAGTAAAGTGTTAAGTGTCTGAGGCCGGATTTGAACTCAGGTACTCCTGACTCCAGGGCCGGTGCTCTATCCACTGTGCCACCTAGCTGCCCCCTGAACCATTTTCTAATGTAATTTTTCACTACTTTCATCTGCTCCCCACCTTCTCATTGAAAGCACTAAGCATGAATATTTATGTTGTCTGGGTTTAGAGGATGCTGTTGAATGCTTTGTGTGATTTTTCTACTTTATCTTTTGAAATGATAGTACAGATTATGCTGCAGTTATAATATATATTATATATAATATATAATATATTAATATATTATATTTATATATAATATATTATATATAATATATAATATATATTATAATATAATATTTGATTATCTTCTTTATGAACCCTGTTGGGAAAATTGAACAAATATGTGATAAAATGATTTTTCCTTACATATTTTGGGAAGACAGTTAAACCAACTCTGACAATTCCATTTAATTAGCAGATAAGCACTTCTTATATTCAGCTACAATTTCCTTAAGTCTTCATTTTATTTACAATATGAATGCTAATGTTGGATGTGCTTGATTTCCTCAAATGCACCAACATTTTGTTGGCCATTAGACAAAAGATTCATATAAGGAATGTTCTGATTCTTTGATGGATCTGTGTTTCATCTATGGAGGTAAAAGTATATAGAGAAAATAGAAGCAGAACAAGGAGAAAGCCTTGGGGTATTCATAGTTAGGGGGTGTGATATGGGTGAAGATACAGCAAAGGATACTAAGGAGAAATGGGCAAACCAATAGGAAAAGAAGTAAGAGATAAGAGTATCACAAAAACTCAGAAAGGCTTTTCCAGGATGGAGGGGCCAGCAGAGTCAAATATTATAGAGAGATAAAGAAGGCTAAGGACAAAGGATGAGGACTGAGAACAGGCCATCATATTTGGCAATTAAGAAATCATTGGTAACTTCAAAAGTAATTTCATTTGAATGATGAATTTAGAGACCACATTGCAGAGGGTTTAGAAATAAGGGCTGAGAGTAGACAGTTTTTTCAATTTTAGCTGAGAAGTGGAGGGTAGATATAGTACAATAGATTGTGGGAATGCTAGGGGAAAGACAGGAAAAATGAAGTCAAGGAGTAGACCTTGAGGTGTCAACTCTTCATTAGAAACTAGAGTAGAGGAGAAGATAAGATTTGACATGACGGGGAATGTGAGATGAGAATGAGAGGGAGTTCTTGAAGCAAAGTGAACTAATATTTATTCATAAGTGTGTATTGGGATTCTCAGCCCAGAGAGTGGGGCAAAGGTACTATGGAAGTCCTGGTGGAAGAAGAAAAAAATTGAAATAACCACTGTGTTGAGGGGGTTAAAGGATCAATTATGTAAGAGTTGAAAGTTCTTTTTTCTTGCTAAAGAGCTCAGATGAGATTTAATACCATACATTTGTAGTGGACCCTTACTGTAAGTTTTTGTTAATTTCTTGAGCTTCACGCGAAAAAAGATGAGAGTAATTCAGGATTAAGGTTTGGTAAATCATGAGCAGCAATAAGACAAGGGGATAAAGAATTTAAGAATAAAGTAGAGTATAGATTTGATCTGGTTCATATAGTGTTTGAGATTAGGAAGGAGAAGTATTATTGCAGCAAGGATAATGGTCTGAGAGAGTCATGAAGGTTGTTAATGGTAAGAAGTTTAGGGGTAATAAGGTACAGAAAAGAATGATAAATGATTATGACCATATTTAGGAATTTCAGAGCTTTGAACATAGAAGTGAATCTTTTCTGGATCTTGACAAGATATAAAATATGACCATGCTTCTGTGTAGCTGAAGTGAAAGAGAGCAGTAAGTCATTGAACTTGATTAGAATGAAGAGTAAAAAAGTGAAATACTTGTGGAAACATCAACTTATACATTGAAATCACCTAGTATGAGAACATGCATTGGAATTGAAAACCAGGCACTAAACTCATTAAAAAGAATGAAGAATCCTAAGGGTTGGTAGATATGGTCACAATGATCTAGAATTGAGTGCTAAATTTGGAAAGAATGACCATTGGGACAGGGTTGAAGTGGATGGTAATAAGGAAGCAGATAGTTGGATATGGAGGGTTGAATTTGTTCCTTGGTAAATAAGGGTTCAGTTTCCTGAGGATAGGGAAAATAAAAGAGGGTGGAAGTTTGCTAAGTATTGGAAAATAAGTCCAGGCAAAGTATCAGTGGACAGTAGGAATTCTATCAATGAAAGTAATGATTAGAAAGTTTAAGGTTGGGAAGAGCCTTGAATGAAGCAGAAGGATGTCCTTCTGAACCTTGCCCTAGAAGGACTGACCCAAACACTATGTTTCTAGCTCATGTGACCTCTCAGCTAACTAGGGCCATGCCCTGGGCAGGCCAATGTTTGTCACAGCCGGTCCCGTGGTGTCCCCTCGAGTCTTTGTGGTCCAGTGTTGCTGTTACAGCACCTGGCCCTCAGGCAGGAATGGGCCAGCCCCCCCAGGCCAAGACCTGAGGAGATCCCAAGATGGAAGAGATGCTGGCTCCCAGGAGGATGTCCATCAGCCCCCTGGAGAGCTGGCTCACCATTTGCTACCTGTTCCCTAAGCCCAAGGCCACCATCCCTGACCCCAGACATGAGACAGTGAGCCTAGCCTTGCTCTATGACTGTCCCCCAAGCGAGGCTTGGAATGGGGAAGAGCTGGGGGAAGGAGGCGCCCTGGAGCCTCCCACAATGCACTGCAAAAACATGCTGAAGATCCACCACCAAAAGATGAACCATGACAAATGTCATAAGCTGGTGAAGAGGACCCAGTTCTTGAGGTGCAAGGTCCGAGAAGGAAGAGGGAAAAGGAAGCAGATGAGGTTTGAGAAGGGCCTGAAGCATATGTAGAAGAAAGGGGGAAAAAAAGCAAAACAAAATTTTAAAAAAGCAAAAAATTTTTTAAAAAAAGAAGAAAGGCTGGAAGCAGGCCCCTGAGGGCTGGCAGCCCCACCCCAAGATTTATGTGAAGAGCACTTGAGCCCCTTCCAAGTGCCTCCTGCTAAAGCATTTTAATAAAAACAGTGCCCCTTCAAAAAAAAGAATAAAGTTTAGGGTCTCTGTGTAGCCCTATCTCTCAAGGTCTTCACATACCCCCTCAACTACCTGGTCACATAGTATGACTTGGAAAACCAGCTAAGGAATAGGAGGTGTTGTTGTGTCTCTGGGTATTTGGAATTCCAGGCAGGGCACAGGAAGTCTTACTGTGTGTGTAGGAGGTGGTCAGAGATACAGAAGTGTAGGTTCCCAGCATATAGAAGTAGAACCTGGTATTATTAGGTATGGGAGCATTCCAATTATGTTTTTCACACTGTTCCTGTGCAACTCTTTTGAGTGACTATAGATGTAATTTAGGAAGTACTGCCATGTTGCTGAAACCAAGAAAATGTACAATAAGGACCATCTTAATGACCCAGGGTGATGAATTTGATGACAAGAAGACATGGGTTCAAATTTTCATTATGACACAGATGTTTGACTATGGACAGATTATCAGCATCTCTGTAACTGAACTTTCTCACCCATAAAATGGAGACAGTAATAGCAAGGTACTTTCCTTATATGATTTTCTGCAAAGGTAGATTGTATGGAAAACCCTTTGCAAACTTTAAAATACTTTATTCTGTGGTTGTTATGTTTTGACTTGGTTCTGGATATCTTCTATTATACTGTCATTAATGAAAAGTTTTAATTTTAGGGTTTTTTTAGTAGAAATTTAAACAGATCTTTTCTATTTTTCATTTATTTGTTTCCTTTGTAATGATTGGAATGACGCCACCTACTGGAGACTTGCTGTGGGAAAGCTCCACCATGAGGAAAATGCCTCAGAGGCATTGTGGCTTTTCCTTGGCGTCAGGAAATGACATTTGCTCATGGGTGCTGTCTATCAAGGCTACCAGCCAATCAACTTGAGGAGCCTCCTATGGTCTGGGAGGAGACAGGAAGGAGGAAAGGGAGCCTGCGCAGAGAGCGCTGGGCCTTTTGGCTTCCTGACTTGATGGTGGTGGTGGCAGAGGACTTCACAGGAAATTTGAGGAAAGATAGGAATGCCAGGCTGTTAGAATTCTGTTCTCAATCTTTTTCTTTCTATTTTCCAATAAACCCTTAAAAACCTAAACTCGTTTTATCAGTGATTTTTAGTCAGTTTCCCCCAAACTGGGGGAACAGATTAGAATCCACATTTAGAATCTTAAATTACACACCTTGCTTCCCATTTTCTCCTAAAATATTTTTGTGATGTTCTACCTTCTTTAGTAATCTTCTCAATATTTCTTTGAACTTATTCCTTCCCACACATTTTCTTTTGAGGTGATACTCACTAAAATCTTACACTATCTTCCTCTTTAGGATTTTACAAAGCAACTTATATTATAAACTATTATTATTCTAGATGACCCTATTACATAATTTTTCAAGAATAAAGGATTTTGTTGAATAAAGCTGTTTCTATATTCTCATGGATTCATTGTGATTATTTACATAAATTTTATTGATTTGCACCAATTTATATTAGCAAATCTATCAAAGTAAAATCCCCCAGGAAATGGTATAAATGCCTTTTCTATTCACATTCTACTTTTTTGTCATTAGTGGTTTGTTTAAATTAATCAGGTTGGAATTGCTGAAATTACACAAATCACATTTTCATTTTTGTATTCTTTCCTCTAATTTGGTTTTTATACTTTTTCTAACAAGTTGGTGATCTAATGATTCATGGACATCTGATTTGGAAATGACTTTCTTACTTGTAATCATTTTCCATCTGTTAAAAAATAATCAATTTCAATTTTTGTGATTTCATTTAATGCTTACAATTTAGTGCCTCCTGATTCTTGTATTAAATTGAATATTCATCATATAATGATTTAAGACTCTATATTCTACAACCTTCCGTACTGCCACCTGAAGACTTGTATGGCCTCTCCCATTTATTACTACAAATCCTTTAAACATGTTTTGCAACATCTTCCAGTGACAGTAAATATTAAAGTATGTACAGCTTTAATTGGGAGGCTCCTATTGATTTTTTTTTTGTTTTGTTTGTTTTTTGTTTTTTGCAGGGCAATGAGGGTTAAGTGACTTTCCCAGGGTCACACAGCTAGTAAGTGTCAAGTGTCTGAGGCCAGATTTGAACTCAGGTACTCCTGAATCCAGGGCCGGTGCTTTACCACTGCGCCATCTAGCTGCCCCTCCTATTGATTTTTTAGAGCTCTTATTCCTTTAACCTCTGAAACATATATTGACATATAAGTTGCAATTATCATCACAGTTGACTTTTTTGTAAATTATTATGAGTACCACTGGGTGCCCAAGTGCTTCATGCTTCTCATTGACTTTGGACATCACAATAAAGCAAACCCCTCTCCTAGAATTTGAGCCAACCTTCCATTTAGCTGCAATTTCCTCTTGGCTTCCTATTCAGTTTATGTTAAGAATGTTACAATTGATATCATTCATTGATCCCAGTATTATGTACTCTCATTTGTCACTAGACCAGATTCTCCCATTTAGAGAATGATGATTCAATGTTTACAGATGGAATAAAAGCTGTTTTGTTCTTTGCATTCTTTCCCTGGTTATTCACAACTCTACACTATCACTAAAAAAAAGAGACCTTCAGGTACACATTCTCTTTTTCTGTGTATATCTCATGAGTATCTCTTAGCTCATAAGATTGCTTTGTTATGTTTCCTATTTTCTCCTTTTGATGATATTTTTAGCCTCAGTTCCCAGTTTGGGATTATGTGAAAGGGCCAGTATCTGGCCCCTCCCATGCTCTTGGATAAAATAGTCAGGTTCTATTTGGTCCTGTTCCAAATTGCATGTTCTCTGGATGCGGGCTTCCACCTGCCCTGGTCTGCCTGTACTCAGAGCTGGAAGGCTTCACTTCCCACCACAGTACCTCAATCAGATCATCACTAGTTTTAAGTTCCATTAGAAAGTCTTCAGTGATAATGACATCATATTTCAGGTCTGTTTATCTGCTCTCTCATTGGTTCCTAGCAGGATTTCTCTCAGTGCCCAGAGGATTCTCACTGTATTTTTTTTAACAAGCTAGATTCAATAGAGGCATTTACTCTTGTTTATCATAGGACTAATAGATCATTATTTCAATTTATACCCTTTGTAAATTCTTTGCATAAATATAGG
Source organism: Dromiciops gliroides (assembly GCF_019393635.1). NCBI lineage: Eukaryota > Metazoa > Chordata > Mammalia > Microbiotheria > Microbiotheriidae > Dromiciops > Dromiciops gliroides. The sequence goes on along the minus strand of NC_057863.1, from coordinate 232,367,431 downwards.
TGGGACATCCGATCCCTCCCATGACCTTTCACATCACTGTCTTAATTGGAAGTCCATAATTATTCAATTTTGACAATATATTTGAAATCTATGATGTAATATTACATATGGGAATGGTTTGTGAGCTATAATCTGGAAGCTATTCTTCAAAAGACCTGAAAAATAACAAAAAGTTTGGTATGAAAAGCTCTAGAACTTTATGAGATGGAAATGGATCAGGAATCATTCATTAGTATGTATTATACTACCATCAGTTTCAGCTTCAAAATATGATATTCCTTGCCAGTGGTTTTATAAATGGTACTTATGCAATGTCGGGAGTAGGTTTTGATAAGTAACAGAAAAGTTGATAGCTAGATTTGGAATCAAAAAAACCTGGGTTCAAGTTCTGCTTCAGACACTAGCTATGTGAACACAAGCAAATCACTTCACCCCTCCAAGCCTCAATTTTTTCATCTGCAAAATAAGGATGATAATAATAGAACTGCCTCACATGGTTGTTATGAGAATAAATTGAAATGATGCATTAAAATATATGCTATCTTTATATGCTGTATAAATATGACCTATTTTACCATATATTATCATCTTTATTATGGTATCATCATTATATTATTATAATTATATTACTATATTATTATAGCTAAAATATCAATACTCAAGTAAAATGAGGTAGAAGGAGAAAAAAACAACTTTAATGAAAAACATGACAAAGACTAATTTCATAGCATATGACCTTTTCCATTTAAATTTATCCATTTGAAATAATTCTTGTCCAGGATTAATAGTAAGCAATTAGAGACTGATGAAGAGGAACCTATTCCAGTGGAAGAAGATATTTTTCCCAATATAGAATGTGCTGATGCTAAAATGATTAGAGAGAAAGGTTCTATGTTTTTTGACATATTTCAGAACATAACCTAGAATGCTTTTTGAAATGTGGAGAGAAATTTAAGAAGAAAAGGAGCTTGTAAGTGGATAAATATAGAAAGTATGATGGGTTCAAGTTTCTCCTTTGGAACATATTACCTGTACCTACCCTTTTCTGTAATTACAAACTCATAGTTCCAGCAATACATACAAACTTCCCCCATCATATTGTTTATTTTGTCTTTTCTGCTTTGTTACAGACTTTGGAAACTTTTTTTTTTATTTAGCTATGTACATACTTAACAAATCGATCATTTAGTGGCACATCCTAAAACAAATATTTGTATTTGTTTTAGAAACATCTTATTCTTACCAAGTGGAAATTAAACTTTAAAAATCTTTTAACAATTTTAATTTTTTTAAGTGAGGCAATTGGGGTTAAGTGACTTGCCCAGGGTCACACAGCTAGTAAGTGTTAAGTATCTGAGGTCGGATTTGAACTCAAGTACTCCTGACTCCAGGGCCGGTGCTCTATCCACTGTACCACCTAGCTGCCCAACAATTCTAATTTTAAAAGTTGATAAAGTGTATTTTACTATTTTCCACACATAATTATTTCCTACAAAGGAATTGCACAAGCTAAGTTTCCCATGAGAACAGATTTCTTCATATAATTGCTCATGTGCCACACTAAGAGCTGGATCCACTATTTGCAGAATCCATGTCTAAGTATGCCTCTCAAACTCTTGTCAACATGGTTTTGTTTGCTGGGTCACATCTTATGAATCTGAGGATCATCACAACAGAACATGGTAGAACACTGAATTTTCTGAGGCCAGTTTTAAGGTGACAAGCGTGTCAGTGGTTATCCCATTAAATGAAACAGAGCTTTAAAGAGAAATTTAACGGCATGTAACATGTGCACTCAATCAGAAGACTCAGGAGCAAGAAAAAAACATTATTCCCCATGGCTTATGACAGTTTTCAAAGTCTTGCTGTCTGGTGAACATGAAATGAAGAAGCCAGTGAGCAGAGAGAAAAGCTTAAAGTAGGCCCTCTGGGCCATCTCTGGGCATTTCTGCTCCAATCCCCAATCCTGAAATAGACTTCAAAGCTAGGGCATAAATCTCATACAAAATCAGCAGTTGAATCTACTTTTTAACTAACTTAATCACCTGTCATTCATAAAATTCGGTTCCAAATTACTTTGATTTTTTTCAGAAATCAAATATTTGCTCAAAAACTGAAGATTTCCCTTTATATTCACTTCCCTTCTGTCCTCTGTCCTCCTCTCCCCTGTCCTCCACTTCCTTTTCCTCTCCTCAGCTATCCTGTCCCCTCCTCTCTTCACTTCTTTTTTCCTCTTCACTCCTTCGCTGTTCTTCCCCAGTCCTCTCCTTTCCTGAAGCTATCATGTTCACCCTAAGCCTTTTTTCCAGGTTAAATATCCCTCATTGCCTCTATCACTTACCACATAGTATATTTTCCAATCCATCCATCCTTTTAGTCACCTTCCTTTTTGCCACACACCAATTTATCACTATTCTACACTAGAATGTAGGACCCCAGACTAAACATAATGATCCAAATGTGGTCTGGCAAAGGCAGAGTGCAAAGAACTATCATCTCCCTCATTCTAGATAGTAGGCCTCCTTTAATGTAGTTTAAGTTATGTTAGTTTTTTGAAGGTTGTTACACCATGTTACCTATATTGTACACTAAAACTACAAAATATTTTTCCCATTCTTTTGGCTAGCTATGCCAAAATGGAATTTGGATTATTCCTATTAACTTTTACTTTTTAATATGTATACCATTATTCAAATGGGTTAAGATCTTTTGGGACCCTGATACTATTGCCTAATACATCATTTCTCCTAAATATGTATCACTTGCAAATTAGAAAGAAAGCAGAAACCTGGGAAAATATCTTTATAGCAAATTATATATGCACATATATATCTATATACACATATATATGTGTGTATGTATATACATTTATATGCACATATGTATATCATATATGTGTGTATAGGTATGTATATATATGCCTCATTTATAAAATACATGTGGAACTGATTCTAATTTATATCTATTCTCTATTGATAAATTATCAAAGGATTTAAAAAGATCATTTTTAGAAGTAATCCAAACAATCAATAACCACATAAAAACCTTCTAATTCACAATAATTAGTGAAATACCAATTACAACAACTCTGAAATTCTACTTCATGATCATCGAATTGGCAAAGTTGACAAAAATGGAAAATGACAAATACTGGCAAAGCTATTAGAAAATGAGAAAATTAATACACTGTTGGGGAGCCATGAAGTGATCTAGTAATTTTGGAAAGCAATTTGGAACTATGCCCCAAAAGTTACTGACTGTGCAAACCCTTTGACCCAGTAATATATTACATCTATATCCTCAAAGAGATGAAATAGGGAGGAAAAGGATCCATATTTTCATAAATACTTGTAGTGGCTCCTTTTGTGTTGGGAAATAACTGAAAACTAAGTGGATGGCCATCAACTGGGAACTGTTTGAATAAATTATTCAAATATAAATGTATTATATTAATATAAATTTAATGGAAATGAAGAAGGGAGTGATTTCAGAGAAACCTGGGAAGATTTATATGAACTAATACAAAGAAAATGAGGAAAACTAAATGAATAACTAATATTATGACAACATTGTTAGGACAGAGAACTTTGAAAGACTAAAGAACTCAGTGTAATGAGCAGCAAGAGGTCTCAAAATGAAACAAGCTATCAAATTCATAACAGAGAAGTGATGGACTTAGGATGCAGATTAAAATATTCTTTTCTTCAATATAGCCAATTTAGATATTTGTTTCTGTTATGCATATTTGTTACAAGAGTTTTGCTTTCTTGTTTCAATGGATGTGTGGGATCAAGTGGAAGAGATAGAAAAAATGATTTTTTTTAATTAAAAAATTGGAGTTAAAACTAATTTTATAAACTTGCTGTCAATGCCTACATTTAAGTAAATGATAAAATAAATAAATAACATTGGCAGTTTTCCAATGAAGAAATAAAAATTTGTAATCATATGAAAATTCTTCTAAATCATAATTGATTAGAGAAATCCAAATTAAAACAACGTAGAGATATCATTTTACACCTATCAGATTAGCTAAAATGATTGAAGGGGAAAGTCACACATGTTGGAGGAGATGTAGAAAAAGTGGGACACTAATTCATTGTTGCTGCGATTGTTAACTGATCCATTCATTTTGGAGAGCAATCTGGAATTATGCCCAAAGAGGTATTGAACTGCCTGTACCCTTTGGCCTAGCAATACCTTTACTAGACCTATTTCCAAAGATTATTAAGGGAAAAGAAAAAAGAACCTTTAAGTAGCAAAATGGTTATAACAACTCTCTTTGTGGTGGCAAAGAACTGGAAATTCTGGGGATGTCCACCAATTAGGGAATGGCTAAATAAATTGTGGTATAGGAGTGTAATGTGTAATGATTGGAATGACGCCACCTGCTGGAGACTTACTGTAGAAGAGTTCTGCCCATGAAGCGAAGGTCTTTGAGGGCAAGACCAGGAGTCTTTTCTTTGGCGTCAGGAAGTGACGTTGGCTAATGGGAGGAAGAAGGAAGGCACTAGTGCTCTGTCTCGCTCTCTTTCCTGAGGACTCCAGCAGAGGAGGGAGCTAAAAATGCGCTCTCCCTTTAAATGATAGGAATCTAGGCCTTTCTCTCTCTCTTTACCAAATTCTTATTCTCCTTAATAAATGCTTAAAAGTCTAACTCTTGCTAAAGCTTATAATTTATTGGCGACCACTCATTAGATATTTTAGACAGTTTAGCTAGAATTTTAGCCCTTAACAAATGTAATACTACTATCCTTTGAGAAATGATGATCTCAAGGATCTTAGAAAAACATGGAAAGACTTAAATGAAATACTGAAGAGCAAAATGAGTAGAACCAGGAGAAAACTATGCAGTAATAGCAATATCGTTTTAAGAATGTTTGAGTAAATAAGTCATTTTCACTACTATAAATACTGAAATTAACTATAAAGGACACATGAAGAGAAATACTATCTGCATCTGGAGAAAAAATGATAAATAGAACTATGTATAGAATAATTTCACACACATACATGCATATATGCATATACATGCACATATATGCATATATCATGTCTAAATTTGTGTATATATATGTATGCATATATAGATAGATAGAGATATAGAATAGAACAGGTAAACAGATTCACAATACACAAGAAATCTCTCTCCAGGTAGACATGATCCATTAATTTCATCAAACATGGTTCTATAACAGGTTACAAATCCACCTTGCTATTCTCTCATCCAACAAAATTAAATATGACTTCATGTTATTTGTAAGCTTATCTTGAGGGATTTTATCAATTGAAAAACATATTGCTGAAATCCAAGTATACTGTGTCAGTGGCATGTAGCACTCCTCCTACCCCATTCTCCCCCCCTCCCACATCACCAAAAAAAGAAAAGAAAGAAAAGAAATTCTATTATTTCGGAAAGTATTTTTTTTATGAATCCTTGCTGGCTTTTGGTAATCACTGCTTCCCTTACTAGATGTTAATAACTATTATTTTAATAATATATTCTCAAGTTTCTTTTAGGAATCTAATCCAAAGTCACCAATCCAACTTCTTTTGTTTAAGAAGATGGAGTAAATAGAAGAAGATGAAATCAGATTTGTCCCCTCCATCAGTAAGTAGGTACTGCTATATGCTTTTTTAATGGTCACAATTAATAGGGGGTAGCTAGGTGGCCCAGTGGATTCAGGAGGACCTGAGTTCAAATCAGGCATCAGAGACGTGACCCTCACTAGCTGTGTGACCTTGGGCAAGTCACTTAACCCTCATTGGCACACACACACCCTCAAAGATGATAAATAAGAGCTCAGCAATCACATCAGAAAGATCTTGAGATTACAGATTTGGCATAGGAGTCATCTATTCCAAACTCCACTATTTTACTTTTTAAAATAATAAACATTTTTATTTAAAGTTTTGAGTTGCAAATTTTATTCCTCCTTCCCTCCCTCCCCTACCCCTTCCTGAAGCAATAAGCAATCAGATAGAAGTTATACATGTGATATTATGTAAAACATTACCATATTAGTCATTTTGCACAAGAAAACTTGAATAAAAGAAAGAATTAAAGTGAAAAATCACATGTCTCAGGTTGTGTTCAATCAATATCAGTTCTTTCTTTGGAGGTGGATAATAAGCTTCATCCCTATGATCTTGGATCATTGAATTGCCGAGAATAGCAAAGTCATTCATAGTTCTTCATCAAACAATATTGTTCTCACCGTGCACAATGTTCTCTTGGTTCTGCTCAGTTCACTTTATACAAGTTTTTCTAGACCTTTCTGAAATCATCCTGCTTGTCATTTCTTATAACACTAAAATATTCCATCACCATCATATACCACAGCTTGTTCAGTGATTCCTCAATTGATAGGCATTCCTTTGATTTCCAATTCTTAGTCACTACAAAAAGATCTTCTAAAAATAATAAAATAAACTTTTAAAAAGATCTTCTATAAATATTTTTGTACAAATAGGTATTTTTCTCTTTTGGGGGATGTCTTTGGAATATAAACCTAGCAGTGAAAAACACATTATTTTTTAGATGAGGACAGTGAGATCCAGAGGAGGAAAATCTGTTGTCCATGGTCACATAGGTTTTAAGTAGTGGCACAGTGGATAGAGCACTGGCCCCGGAGTCAAGAAATCCTGAGTTCAAATCTCACTTCAGACACTTAGTAGTTGTACAACCCTGGCCAAGTCAATTAACCCAAATTAACTTAAAACATCCAGGGGCATCTCCATTCATCCTGATGTTTATCTTGCCACTGCACCCAGGTGGCTCTGGAGGAGAGAGTGAGGTTGGTGACCATTCACAGCCCTCCTTCACTTAAATCCAATCCAGTATAAGTCATGATATCACCTCAGCATATCATGGTCCTTTTTTGAGAATGAAAGACAGGGGCAGCTAGGTGGCACAGTGGATAGAGCACTAGCCCTGTAGTTAGGAGTACCTGAGTTCAAATACGGCCTCAGACATTTAACACTTACTAGCTGTGTGACCCTGGGCAAGTCACTTAACCCCAGTTGCCTCACAAAAAAAAAAGAGAATGAAAGACAAACAACAACAAAGTTGTGATTTCAGCCCAGTTTCTTTGCCTACAAATTCAATACTCTCTAATACACCATGCTTCCTCCCAAAATCTTTTTATTATCCGATTTGCAATTCAAGCAATTCTGATGAGTTGAACTCATTATAAGCAACCAGTTACTTTTTTTTTTTTTAGTGAGGCAATTGGGGTTAAGTGACTTGCCCAGGGTCACACAGCTAGTAAGTGTTAAGTGTCTGAGGCCGGATTTGAACTCAGGTACTCCTGACTCCAGGGCCGGTACTCTATCCACTGTGCCACCTAGCTGCCCCAAAACTTAGCCTTCCTATTTTTTTTGTGAGGCAATGAGAGTTAAGTGACTTGCCCAGGGTCACACAGCTGGTAAGTGTCAAGTGTCTGAGGTCAGATTTGAACTCAGGTGCTCCTGAATCCAGGGCTGGTGCTTTATCCACTGTGGCACCTAGCTGCTCCCCACCAGTTACTCTTTTTATGTCCTCACTTATCTTTGTTTTCAGGGCCCTATTAACCAATCTGTATAGCCTTTACAGTATAAATATTTTATTACTTCATAGAGGAAAGAAAACAGAAGAATTGTTGAATATCTTATCCTTCTCTTTATTGTCTGTTATAATTTCATCCCATTTAAGCATCTCACTTAATCCTGGCAGATTGGTCTATAATACAATCCCTTTACAACATTAGTCTCTTTCTGTTTTCATTAAGCCTCAACCAAATGCCCTATACCATGCTTACTCCTCAGAGAACCCCAATTCACCTCCCATAGGTCTAAAAGTTTAGTTGTCCTTGCCTGACTTCTCTTTGTCACCTTCCTTTATTCTCTAGCGTCCTGATACAGATTAGGATTCCTTTCAACATCACCACATTTCTGTCCCTCTTTGTTTTTCCTTTGAAGGACCTCTTCCATTATTCCCCCAGATTACTTGCAAATAGAAAGGTCTTCCTGTATCTGTTTCAACTTCTTCACTAGCAGAGAGACAACTCTGAATTCTGTGAACAAATAGCTGGTATATGGTCATGGGAAAACCAGAGTTTATTCTTGGCAAATCACTGGAAAATTCTACTTGCCCTTCAAATTTTCTGGAATAGTTTGTTTATTCTCTGCAATTTTTGCTGGTAGCTTCTCTGGCTGACTGCCTATTTGACAAGTTTATTTGGTGTACCATAGTCTCTCTCTGGCAGTGCCACATAATTGTTATAAGCAAGGTTTGAAATTAGGAAGACATATACTGATTGTGGGGTCTTGGCCAAGTCACTTAAACTCTAAGTGTTCTAGATAGCTTGGTGCTCTAAGACTGAGAGTTGCAAAAAGGTACTGACTTGAATCAATAGGAGTTGCCTATAACAGTGCAGTCATAGATGCAGTCACTATCCCTATCCCTAACAGGCTCTCTCACCTTTGTTTAGGGGGAAAGAGGGAGAAACATAGGGAAGGTGTAATATTTATATCCTCTGTTCAAAATAGTGGATGGATCAAAGAGAATTAGCATGCAGAAGCAATGAATCACAATTATGAATTTTGGTGCTGGTTGGGAATAAAAGTCATTAGCAAATGAGCAGAACAATTCTCATTTTCTATTCTCTTGAGATTCTAACCAAGAAAGATCTGGTATGTAGATATCAATAGATTCTGCTCTCAAAGTGACAAAAACCTCTGGCTTTGTTTTAGTGGTAAACAATTATGTCACATTGTTGACCCATTAGGGACTTAAAATTCATGAAGTCTCATAGTTTTTTTTTTCCTACTTAAACCACTGTCAACCCTACTAATCATATTTATCATATCCTATACTTTTGCTTAGAGGCAGCTAGATGGTGAAGTTTATAGAGTGTCAGGCATGTAATCAGAAAGAATCATCTTCATGAGTTCAAATCCAGCCTTACACACTTACCAGTTATGTGACCCTGGGCAAGTCACTCAACCCTGTTTGCAGTTTCCTCATTTACAAGAAAAAAATGGTAAACCACTATGTTATATTTGTCAAGAAAACCCCAAATGGGGTCACTAAGAATTGGACACTACTGAAATGACTAAACAAAATACTAGTGCTTTAACTTTTTAAATGTAAATAATTAAACTTTACATTTATTCCTATCAAAGTTCATTTTGTTAAATTTTGATCCTTTATTCATTGTGGATGAAATTTTTGGAAACTAATATTGTGTAGTTAATTAAATGGGATTTTTCTATAAAATAGAGTGTTTACATTTTTTCTGAAGTTTATTGGGCTGTTATGTTCTCAAAAAATGAAATATATTTCAAAATATATACTTCAAAAATATAATATTTTAAAGATTTATAATACCAAGTACTATAATATTATGGACATGCCATATTCTTTGGCAACTCTGAGATGCAAGACAAAAATGTATATTAAAGTTTTGCCTGAAATATATATTAAGTTTGATTTATATTAGACTAACAATTCTGACTCACAATATGGCCAATGGAGTCTAATTGTAAATCAACAGTTATCTAAAAAATTTCATGCAAATGTAAGGTCATTCATTCTTCACCTGATGTAATATGTATTAAGCTAAATCATTTCCCTGAATAAATTCAAAGCATTATATATTAAACCACCTATCTCAGTAATTGCTCTAGAAATAAATCTGTATATTAAAAAGGCAAGAGCTCTCTTAGTCTATACAAGACTGTTCATGAGGTTAATAATTGGAGCACTAAGAGAAGTAAGTTCAATTATAAATCTAGTTGTCTTTAAACTGGACTATTTAACTTAAACAGAATGATACAAATGTGAATTAACAAATCAACTTTTGTTAAAGTCTCTAAAAAGACAGAAGCCATCTTTCTGATCCTTTTTTTTATACCCTAGCATTCACAAGCATTTGATAACCCAGAAATTCATTCCATTTGCTTTTCTTATTTCTCTAAGTACAAGTTACCCCCACCTATGAGATTCTCATTTTTGTATGGGTGAAATTTCCATTTCTTAGACCATAAAAGACTTTTCTAGTCTATTGAACAGTTAATAGTGCAAGCATGGCAGAATTAGGAAATCTGGGAAGGAAAGCCCTAAACAGTAGAAAGAAAATGTATAGTCCTGTTTGAGAATTACCCAAAGATTGAGTGTTTAGAATCATACCATTTAGCTCAAGTATTGTCAATGAAGTGCAAATGCTTTATGACTTACCCTTGAATTACAGAAAATGAAGCTGGCTACATTTATTGGCATTGGAAATAGGTATTTTCCACATGAAATTTGTTCCAGTAGGAGGATCTCAGTTCCTTACAAGAGACAAAGGAAAAATTAAAGGAGAAATCAGTCTCTAAATATAAAACCCTTTGCTAAATCTTTTTTTTTCTGGTCTACATATCCTTTGGAGATTTTTTAGGATGAGTTGCTCATGAAAACCTCCATGGATTATTTAAAATGGTAAATCAATGTCTTGTAAACTGCATGGCCATGTGGGGGAAATAAAACAGAACCTCTTGACTTATGGAAGTAATTCTTATGCACCTAGCTTCAAGGGTATATCTACAGGGCAGCAAAAAAGCACCTTGAAAAGAAATTATTTCCCATTCTTTGGGAAATACTTAGAGCTTGGGAACCCCTGAATTTTTGTAAGGGATCTCAGAAATTCATATAAAAACAACAAAGGAGCAAATGTGCCTAATGTAGATTGAAGAAATAAAATATCATGCATGCATACAAAATAAACTAAATAGCATTGTTTGTGTTTTGTTAAGTTAAAATTGACCACTTCTACTATTTAAATAAAAGACTCCTGTTGTTTCAGGTCAGTGTTCAGTCACACTGAGGAAAGTAACACCGGCCAAAGCCTCTGAATACCTCACAATAGTGTGAATTTAGTTGGGCCAACACATTTTCTAATACAGAGATGAATAATACAGTATAATTAAATAGGTCTGACATATGGCCAAGATTCCACAATCCCCTATTCTAGAGAGCCAAGGAATTATTACAAGTAGTGGGATGGGGGCGGGGGATCACTGGCCAGCTATTAATGATATGGCTACTTTTTCCTCAGTGCAAAGGCAACATAGGGAATCAAAGGAGGCTCAACTAGTAGGTACTCTTTATTCTATAGAGCCAAAGAAATCTATTCAGTGAATCACTAGTAATAATCCAACATCATAATTCTATTTTATTATTTTCAAAGAATGGTATTGTAAGATATGAATATTCAGAATTTTCATATTTTAAAGGATAAAACATTTTCATATTTGCAAAATGCTTAGATATATGTAATGGTGATTTTTAAAACTGTACTAGAAAGATTTCAAAGCTGGCTCAGGATAATAAGGACCCCTCAAAAACCATCATGCTGTTAGCATAAAGTGGAATGTTGTAACAGCAGTTCTGATTTGTAGCCAGTCCCTTTTTTTAAGGGCAAAAATCTTGAATTAAATCTGATTTAAATTAAATCACCTTCAAAAAAAGAAATTTATTACATGTGGAGAGGGACACTTTTCATTATCCAAAATAAAAGAACATCCTAAATATCATATCCAAAAAACCACACCCCAAAATTATAGTTGACAATATTTATCAACTTTATTAATGATAAACAAAGATGCCAAACTGAAAGCATCATGGAGATTATATATCATATTTTGGAGAAAGAGAAATATGGGGAAGGGTCCAGAAACCACTTCTTTAGGTAGCATGTTTTGTACCCTGAGCAATTTCCCCATCAGGTCATCCCTATTAAGTACACAGCTAGCATGAAGGCAATAATATGACACTAATGGTAAAACCAACAAAATACAGCAAAGATACACTTTTAATTTTTTTTTCAAAAAGATAAAGATATAGTCCAAAATAAAGGTCGCCAACTTATTCCACATATATCTTTCTAGTAACAGATGCTTTTGATAAATATTTTCTTTAGTGCATGACAAATTGTTAATTCTTTCCTGTGCTCTTTTACACATGTATTCTGAAGAACTAGTTTCTATTGACTTTCCCCTCTTTGTTCAAATGCCCTTTCTCAGGCACACTAATATTCATATAGATATATGAATAGGCCCAACTGCTTTGGAAAACAATATGAAATTATGCTAAGAAAGAAACTAAAATTGCCATGCCCTTTTGCCCAGAGATTCTACTGCTGGCATATACATCAAGGAAGTTAAAATAGAAAAATAAAAAGATCCAGTACATACTTTTTAGTTGCAAAGAAACAGAAACAAGATAGATGTTTATTGATTAATGAATTGCTAAACAAACAATGATACAGAAATGTAATGAAAAATTATTATTGTACTGTAAGAAATGATGGCTAGTAACCATACTGGAAAGCAAAGGAAAATTTATTTGAACTTATGTAAAATGAAACAAATTGAACTAGGAAAACAATGTGCACACAGACTAAAGTGATATAAATGTAAGGAATAAAGGGCAAGGAGTGTCTTTTGCCTCTTATTTTTTAGCCTCAGCACTTAGGAGAGTGTTGCCATATAGTAGGTACTTAATTACTGTTTGCTGACTAATGACTGAAATAAAAACTGAATAGTGCCTAATTATACTGACCAAATTTGTGATACTAGAAATATGAGAATTCACTTCCTTTTTTTTTTTTTTTGCAAAGAGGGTAGCAGATTGGATTGTTGATGTAGAACACTTGTTTATACCATTAGATTTAACTGATTTATTGGTTAATTTTGTGGAACTTCTTTCTTTTCTACTTTTTTTTTAATGTATGAGGTATTTTATTTTTTCCGTTACATGTAAAGATAGTTCTCAACTTTTGTTTATACATGCTTTACAATTTCAGATTTTTCTCCCTCCCTCCCCTCCCTCCCCCCTCCCCTAGACAGCAGGTAATCTGATATAGGTTATAGCTATGTATCTCTATACATATACATATATATATATATATATATATATACACACACACATATATATACACATAATAACATTAATCCTATTTCTGCATTAATCCTGTTACAAGAGAAAGAATCAGAGCAGTGATGCAAAACCTCAAAATAGAAAAAAAAAAAAACAACAGCACCCAAAACAAAAGAAATAACATGGTTCAATCAGCATCTATACTCCACAGTTCTTTCTTTCTTTTTTTTTCTTGTTGTTGGAGATCCTCTTCTATCATGAGTTCCCTGGAACTCTTCTGTACCATTGCATTGGTGAGAAGAATATAGTCCATCACAGTAGGTCAACACTCAATGTTGATGATACTGTGTACAATGTTCTTCTGGTTCTGCTCATCTCACTCATCATCAGCTCACGTAAGACCCTCCAGGTTTCTCTGAACTCTTCCTGCTCATCATGTCTTACAGCACAATAGTATTCCATCGCATTCATATACCACAACTTGTCCAGCCATTCCCCAATTGATGGGCACCCTTTCAACTTCCAATTCCTTGCTACCACGTAAAGAGCAGCTATAAATATTTTTGTACATGTGAGACCCTTTCCCCCTTCCATGATTTCTTTGGGCAAAAGACCTAAAAGTGGGATTGCTGGGTCAAAGGGTATGCACAGCTTTATCGCCCTTTGGGCATAATTCCAAATTGCTCTCCAGAATGGTTGGATCAGCTCACAGCTCCACCAACAATGCATTAGTGTTCCAATTTTCCCACAGCCTCTCCAACATTTATTATCTTCCTTTTTTGTCATTTTAGCCAATCTGATGGGTATCAGGTGGTACCTCAGAGTTGTTTTAATTTGCATCTCTCTAATCATTAGAGATTTAGAGCATTTTTTCATATGGGGATAGATAGCTTTGGTTTCTTCATCAGAAAACTGCCTGTTCATATCCTTTGACCATTTCTCAATTGGGGAATGACTTGGATTCTTATAAATTTGATTTAATTCCCTATATATTTTAGAGATGAGGCCTTTATCAGAAGCACTGGCCTCAAAAATTGTTTCCCAGCTTTCTGCCTCCCTTCCAATTTTGGATGCATTGCTTCTGTTTGTACAAAAATTTTTTAATTTAATATAATCAAAATCATCCATTTTGCATTTTATAATATACTCTATCTCTTGTTTGGTCAAAAACTGTTTTCCTTTCCAAAGATCTGATAGGTACACTATTCCTTTCTCTCCTAATTTACCTATGGTATCACCTCTTATGTCTAAATCATGTATCCATTTTGACCTTATTTTAGTATAAGGTGTAAGATGTTGGTCTATGCCTAATTTCTGCCATACTATCTTCCAGTTTTCGCAGCAGTTTTTGTCAAATACTGAGTTCCTATCCCAGAAGCTGGAGTCTTCGGGTTTATCAAACACTACATTACTAGTGTCATTTACTACTGCATTTCCTGAGCCTAGCCTATTCCATTGATCTACCACTCTATTTTTTAGTCAGTACCAGATAGTTTTGATGACTGCCGCTTTATAGTAAAGCTCCAGGTTTGGTACCGCTAACCCACCTTCCTGTGAATTTTTTTTCAGTATTTCCCTGGATATTCTTGATTTTTTGCTTTTCCAGATGAATTTTGTTATCATTTTTTCTAGCTGTATAAAATAATTTTTTGGTAGTCTGATTGGTATGGCACTGAATAAGTAAATTAATTTAGGTAGAATTGTCATTTTTACTATATTAGCTCTGCCTATCCATGAGCAATTGATATCTTTCCAATTATTTAGATCTTATTTGATTTGTGTGAAGAGTGTTTGGTAGTTGTGTTCATAGAGTTCCTGGGTTTGTCTTGGCAAGTAGACTCCCAAGTATTTTATATTATCTACCATTACTTTAAATGGAATTTCTCTTTCTATCTCTTGCTGCTCGACTTTGTTGGTCATGTATAGAAATGCTGATGATTTATGTGGATTTATTTTATATCCTGCTACTTTGCTAAAGTTGTTAATTGTTTCAAGTAATTTTTGACTTGATTCTCGAGGATTCCTTAAGTATACCATCATATCATCTGCAAAGAGTGATAGTTTTGTTTCCTCCTTGCCTATTCTAAATCCTTTAATTCCTTTCTCTTCTCTGATTGCTAAAGCTAACATTTCTAGAACAATATTAAATAATAGGGGTGATAATGGACATCCCTGTTTCACCCCTGATCTTATTGGGAAGGCCTCTAATTTATCTCCATTGCATATAATACTTGCTGATGGCTTTAGATAGATACTGTTTATTATTCTAAGGAAAGCTCCTCCTATTCCTAAACTCTCTAGTGTTTTTATTAGGAATGGGTGCTGTACTTTGTCAAAAGCTTTCTCTGCATCTATTGAGATAATCATATGATTTTGGTTGGTTTTCTTATTAATGTGGTTGATTATGTTAATAGTTTTCCTAATGTTGAACCAGCCCTGCATTCCTGGTATAAATCCCACCTGGTCATAGTGTATTATCCTGGTGATGACTTGCTGTAATCTCCTTGCTAATATCTTATTTAAGATTTTAGCATCAATATTCATTAGCGAAATTGGTCTATAATTTTCTTTCTCTGTTTTTGCTTTGCCTGGTTTTGGTATCACCACCATATTTGTGTCATAAAACGAATTTGGTAGAACTCCTTCTTCCCCTATTTTTCCAAATAATTTGTATAATATTGGAATTAATTGTTCTTTAAATGTTTGGTAAAATTCACCCGTAAACCCATCTGGCCCTGGGGATTTTTTCTTAGGGAGTTCATTAATAGCTTGTTCAATTTCTTTTTCTAATATGGGTTTATTTAAGGATTTTATTTCCTCTTCAGTTAACCTGGGCAGTTTGTATTTTTGTAAATATTCATCCATTTCATTTAGATTGTCAAATTTATTGGCATACAGTTGGGCAAAATAATTCCTAATTATTGATTTAATTTCCACTTCATTGGTGGTAACATCACCCTTTTCATTTTTGATACTGGTAATTTGGTTTTCTTCTTTCTTTTTTTTAATCAAATTAACCAATATTTTATCTATTTTATTGGTTTTTTCATAAAACCAGCTTAGTTTTATTGATTAATTCTATAGTTTTTTTGCTTTCAATCTTATTAATTTCTCCTTTAATTTTCAGGATCTCTAATTTATTGTCTAATTGGGGATTTCTAATTTGTTCTTTTTCTAGCTTTTTAAGTTGCATGCCCATTTCATTAATCTCCTCTTTCTCTTTTTTATTCATGTAAGCATTTGGAGCTATAAATTTTCCCCTAAGCACTGCTTTGGCTGCATCCCATAGATTTTGGTATGTTGTCTCATTATTGTCATTCTCTTGGATAAAGTTATTGATTGTTTCTATGATTTCTTGTTTGGCCCATTCATTCTTTTTTTTTTTTTTTTTGCAGGGCAATTGGGGTTAAGTGACTTGCCCAGGGTCACACAGCTAGTAAGTGTTAAGTGTCTGAGGCCGGATTTGAACTCAGGTACTTCTGAATCCAGGGCCGGTGCTCTATCCACTGCGCCATCTAAGCTGCCCCCCATTCATTCTTTAGAATGAAATTATTTAGTTTCCAATTGATTTTCATTCTACTTTTCCCTGGCTCTTTCTTACATGTAATTTTTATTGCATCATGATCTGAGAAGGATGCATTTACTATTTCTGCCTTTCTACATTTGACTATGATGTTTTTGTGCCCTAATACATGGTCAATTTTTGAAAATGTGCCATGTACTGCTGAGAAAAAGGTATATTCCTTTCTATCCCCATTCAATTTTCTCCAGACATCTATCATGTCTAACTTTTCTAGTAATCTATTCACCTCTTTCACTTCTTTCTTATTTATTTTTAGGCTAGATTTATCTAATTCTGAGAGGGGGAGATTCAGATCCCCCACTAGTATAGTATTACTATCTAATTCCTCTTGTAACTCATTTAACTTCTCCTCTAAGAACTTGGATGCTATACCACTTGGCGCATACATATTTAATATTGATATTACTTCATTATCTATAGTACCTTTAAGTAAGATGTAATTTCCTTCCTTATCTCTTTTAATGAGATCTATTTTTGCTTGCACTTTGTCTGAGATAAGGATTGCTACCCCTGCCTTTTTTACTTTAGCTGAGGCATAATATATTCTGCTCCAGCCTTTTACCTTTACTCTGTGTGTATCTCTCTGCTTCAAATGTGTTTCTTGTAAACAGCATATTGTAGGGTTCTGGTTTTTAATCCACTCTGCAATTCGCTTCCGTTTTATAGCAGAGGTCATCCCATTCACATTCACAGTTATTATTACTGACTGTCTATTCCCCTCCATTCTATTTACCCCCTTTGTACTTTCCCCCCTTCTTTCACCCTATTCCTCCTCACCGACGTTTTACTTCTTACCCCTGCCTCCCCCGATCTGCCCTCCCTTTTTATCACCCCCCTCTCTTTTCTTTTCCCTTTTTTCCCTTGCTTTTGTCCTCCCTTCTATCAGTCCCCCCTTTCCCTTCCCCTTTTGTTTCCCTAAAGAATGAGTTAAGTTTCTTTATCCCAATGAATGTATATGTTATTCCCTCTTTGAGTCAAATCTAATGAGAATAGGGTTGAAACAATGTTCCCCCCTCCTTTCTTTCCCTCTATTGTAATAGGGTTTTTTTTCCACCTCTTCATATGATATAATTCATCCCATTCCACCTCCCCTTTCCTCTCCTCCCCATAGACTCCCTTTTTATCCCCTTAATTCTTTTGTATCATCACATCAAAGACAATTTATATTTATACCCTCTATATAAAGTCCTTCTCTCTGCCCAAATACATTTACAGTTCTTAAGAGTTATGAGTATTATCTTCCTGTGTAGGGATATAAACAGTTTAACCTAATAGGGTAACTTTTTTTTCCCCTCTGTTTACCTTTTTAAACTTCTCTTGAGTCTTGTATGTTGAGATCAAATTTTCTATTCAGTTCTGGTCTTTTCACCAGGAAAGATTGAAAGTCCCCAATGTCATTAAATGTCCATCTTTTCTCCTGAAAGAAAATGCACATTTTTGCTGGGTAATAGATTCTCGGCTGCAATGCAAGCTCCTTTGCCTTCCGGAATATCATATTCCAAGCCTTGCGGTCCTTTAATGTTGAAGCTGCCAGGTCCTGTGCAATCCTGACTGTGGCTCCATGATATTTAAATTGCTTCTTTCTGGCTGCTTGGAGTATTTTCTCCTTCACCTGATAATTCTGGAATTTGGCTCCAATATTCCTTGGAGTTTTCCTTTTGGGGTCTCTTTCAGGAGGTGATCAGTGGATTCTTTCAATGATGATTTTATCCTCTGATTCTATGATATCAGGGCAGTTCTCCTTAATAATTTCCTGGAATATGGTGTCTAGATTCTTTTTCTGGTCATGGCTTTCAGGCAGTCCAATGATTCTCAAATTGTCTCTCCTCGATCTGTTTTCCAGATCAGTTGTCTTTCCAATGAGGTATTTCACATTTTCTTCTATTTTTTCATTTTTTTTATTCTACTTGACTGATTCCTGGTGTCTCATGGATTCCTTATCTTCCAACTGACCCACTTTAATTTTTAAGGCATTGTTTTCTTCAGTGAGATTATGCACCTTTTTTTCCATTTGGCTAAGTGAATTTTTTAAGGTATTGTTTTCTTCAGTGAGATTATGCAGCTTTTTTTCCATTTGGCCAAATGAATTTTTTAAGGCTTTGTTTTCTTCAGCTTCCTTTTCCAAGCTGCTGATTCTTTTTTCATAGTTTTTTTGTTTTGCTTTCATTTCTCTCCCCATTTTTTCTTCTACCTCTTGCAATTGATTTTTAAAATCCTTTTTGAGCTCTTCCAGGAAGGCTTTTTGTTCCTGTGACCAATTCACCTTCCCTTGTGAGGCTTCAGATGTAGACAATTTGAGGCTATTGTCCTCATCTGAGTTTGTGTTGGCTTCTTCCCTATTGATACACAAGCTCTCAATAGAGAGGGCTCTTTTTTGCTTCTTACTCATTATTGCAGCTTATTTATTTATTCTTTAAGTTGAGGTCTGCTCTGGGGGCACCAGGGTCCCTGTTTTGGGCTTCTTGTGCAGGTGTATAGGTGCTGTGTGACCGGGCTTTTACTCTGAGGCCTTTGTGGTGTGTGGAGATGCCCTGCCCTGCACTTCCTGTCTGATTGTGCTTGGCCAGCCAGGCGCCAGACCCCGGCGTCTGATCCTGCCGTTCATGGCCCTCTCGGCCGGTGCAGGTAGGTTTTTCCACTGTCCTTCTTGGCCACCAGATTTTTGAACCAGGTTCCGGGAGCCTCAGTTGTTCGGCTGTGGCCCGCAGCTCCTGCTGACTTGCTCTCACCCCCTCGGCGCTGGGTTGCTGCCCTGCGCT
Organism: Dromiciops gliroides; assembly: GCF_019393635.1. Lineage (NCBI taxonomy): Eukaryota > Metazoa > Chordata > Mammalia > Microbiotheria > Microbiotheriidae > Dromiciops > Dromiciops gliroides. The sequence goes on along the minus strand of NC_057863.1, from coordinate 232,348,188 downwards.
GGGCCTCCCTTTTGCCCGAGTCAGACCGACCTTTTCCTGAAGTTTTCTAAATTATCTCTGGTTGGAAGACTGTGTCTCTCTGTCTCTTTGCAGGTTCTGTAGTTTCAGAATCCGTCCAGAGGCTTGATTTAATGTTCGTTTTGAGGAAACAGAAGGAGAGCTCAGGCTGCTTGCTGCTTCCTCTCCGCCATCTTGGCTCCGCCCCTCTTTTCTACTTTTTAAAAATCTTTGTTATAAGATATGACTCTCTGGGTGGAAGAAGGGAAGTGATACAATGAGAAATAAGTAAAACAAAAGCTATAAAAATGTATAAGAAAGATTTTTTTCTCTTTCCTTGAAATATGTGATACTACATAATCCTCATTCTATTTCTATCACTGATTTCTCTTTTATCTTGTCTCTTTTGCTTATTTCTCCCCCTGCTTCTACTGTTTACCTCAGCTCAAACATCCATCCTCTTCTCTTCTCTTTCAATAATCTCAATACTATAAATTCTATATGAATGATTTCAAAATCTGTTATTCCAATCCTCAACTTTATTTGTGCTTTATTCATACTAATTCAATTGCCTGTAGGACATTTTGCACTTGAGTTTCCTCCTATAACCTTTCACTCAAGATGTCTAAGATCTAACCCAACATCTATGATCATCTTGACTTCTGTACTTCTCTCTCCTTAAAATACTACCCATTTCCACAACTCAGCCCAAAAATATGTTATCTCTGTGTCTTCCCCAACTCCATTCCCATCATGATCACATAAGTCCTGAAGTTGTGTTAATTCTTCCTTCTTTCAGAGCTCTTCTTCCTTCCCATTTGCCTAGTCCAGGCTCTCATCACCTCACACACACATTATTTACATTATTGCTATTGCCTCCTAATTAATGGCTCAATGATTTTCCAATTGATTGTCATACCCTCGGTTTCTAGTTATTTGCCATGACAGAAAGAGCTGCTTAATATATTTTGCTCTCTTTGGAGTATAAACCAGATAGGGATATTGTTGGGTCAAAGGATATGCAAAATTTAATTATTTGGGGGCCATAGCTCCAACTTCTTTTTTAGAATGGATAGATTAATCCACTGTTCCACCAACAATGTATTATCTACCTATTTTCCCTCAATCTCTCCAGCATATCATTTTCTTATTTTGTCATCTTTGTCAATCTGATGAGTGTGACATAGATCCTCAAAGTTGTTTTAATTTGTATTTATCTAATTATTAATTATTTAGAGCCCTTTTCATACTGCTATTTATAGTTTGTGTTTCTTTCCCAGAAATATGCCTGTTCATGTCCTTTGAACATTTAGTAATTGTGGAATTATTTTAAAATTTTAATGAGTTACCTATATATCTTAGAAATGAGGCCTTTATGCAAGAGATATTTATTTAGAGGTTTAAAAAAAATGTGTTATTTGAGATTCCAGTTTGGTTCAAGCATCCAATACATGAAGGAGATGTATGTGAAATAAGACTAATAAGAAAAGGCTATGTGAAAGGGTGAGAACCTTGAATAAGAGGACAAAAAATTTGTGTTTTACTTAGCAACAGGGAAACAGTGAGGATTTTTAGCAAAGAAGTGACATGATTAGATCAGCATATATGGAAGATTAGTCTAGCAACTACATGAAGGATGAATTGTAAGGGAAAGAAGAGTGTTCCAAGGTATGAGCCATCTCACAAATATACATACACACATTTATACATACATACATACATACATGCATAAATATATATGTTGTTGTCTTCTCCGGATTTCTAGAACCAAAATCCCCAGTTGATAGATTAAGAAGCCTTATCTAATTGATGCCGTAGCCACCACGACCATGTTCTTAATGACCTCTTGTATCCAGGAAGTGGATATCATTAAGGACTTGGAAGGCTGAAAAAAGAATGAGGTGATTCATGTACCTAGAATGGCAGATAAAAAGATGAACAGCTCAAGTGCAACATTGGCTTACCTGAGATTTTTTTTTAAACAGAATCTCTCTAAATAGTGAGTGAGATATTTTAGGGAAGTTATACAAAGATATGAACCAGAACCACGTAGAAGCAGACAGAAATAAAAAGCAAACATCTCTTGACAAGGAGCTGAAGACCCTTTGATGTGGAGGCTGCAATTCAGCCTCCTTTATTATGCCTACCTTCTTTCAACTAACTATTTAAAAAAACTGCACTCCCTAATGCTGACACCTCTCCATTATTAATTTGTACAGATAGAAACATATTAAGGAAATTCAATTAAAAATTCACAAATTGGAAATGTGACTGCTCTAATGATCTTTTAGGTTCTGGATAAATATATGCAATCAGACCTCTTTCTTCTTTTCCCCATATTTATTATCCTTGCTAAGTCCAGAGCAATAATTTTATTGCCATAAAATGCATTTTATAGCATTGTCTTATTACACTTTGGGCTCACAAATATTTCAATGTCTGTATTGTCAAGACTGTGAAGTATATCTGCCTCAGTGCTCATTGTAATAAGATTTACTGGATGATTTGAGGTCATATTTGTCCAGTACAAGTTTTGGCTCTGCTATATTTTCGAAGAAAGATCATTTACTTAGACCAGTCTATAATCATATGCTTGAGATAGCTCTTCAAAGTAATTACTATGTTAGGAAGAATTACCTGATCATTCTAAATAAAATGGCCGATAGGGTTTAACCATTGAAAGATGTCATTTGTTATTGGAACTCAACAGATATCAAATCTATATATGTGTTTATAAGCACATATAGTGTACATATAAATATGTATGCATGTATATATAATATATTCCACATACTCACTTTGATAGTATTTTCACTTAGTATGGTTAGTTCCTACAGACCTGTAAACCATCACTTCCATACTACACACACACACACACACACACACACACACATACACACTTTTTGATTGCTGCCTATATAATTCCATAATCATCCAAAGACAAAAGACAAGCCATCCAATTTTCTAGAGATCTTTTTCTGTGTTTTTCTTTTTAATCTCAGGTACCAATATGCACTGTCATCTGTTGTCTCTCATATCGATTATATGACTGGCCCACCTTCCTTTTCAGGTACACCTAATCTTGGTCATTTTTATTCCTTTTGCATGAGTCATCATTGGCAATATGCTGCTGTCAACTTCTGTCCAATCTATAGCATTGCATTTTCTTTTTCATTATTTGTAATTTTGACTCTTCTGATCTCATGATAGTCCAAGATTCACAGCCATACAGAAAATAGAGATAATATTGGTGTGAAAGTCACAGGACTGGGGTGGCTAGGTGGTACAGTGGATAAAGCACCGGCCCTGGATTCAGGAGGACCTGAGTTCAAATCCAGCCTCAGACACTTGACACTTAATAGCTGTGTAACCCTGGGCAAGTCACTTAACCCTTATTGCCCTTCAAAAAAAAGAAAGAAAGAAAGAAAGGAAGGAAGGAAGGAAGGAAGGAAGGAAGGAAGGAAGAAAGAAAGAAAGAAAGAAAGAAAGAAAGAAAGAAAGAAAGAAAGAAAGAAAGAAAGAAAGAAAGAAAGAAAGAAAGAAAGAAAGTCACAGGACTTACAGTAAAGAACAGTGTGTGAACATTGAAAAGATGGTGAAATTTCCCAAATAATATCCAACATAATCTTTTCTTCCTTTTCAAGGAATGTCCTAGCTCACTATTCTTCTATAGCGCTTCTTCAAGTGCTACATTGAGGGGGGCAGCTAGGTGGCACAGTAGATAAAGCACCAGCCCTGGATTCAGGAGGACCTGGGTTCAAATCTGGCCTCAGACATTTAACACTTACTAGCTGTGTGACTCTGGGAAAATCACTTAACCCTCATTGCCCCACCAAAAAAAAAAAAAAAAAGATAAACACATTGATAGGATAACTCAGAAAGTTGCCCATTCACCAGTATTTCATACTTTGAGCAAGATGAAATTTTTCTTTCAGTTTGACTAATATATTTTTATGTTTCTATGGATTTCATTTTGAATGACTAATGCAATTATAGCTATGTCTAAATAACTTGGAATAAAGTAGAATAATTAAATTTATTGGCTTATACTGTAAAACTTGGAATTTTCTATAGCTTTAAACAAACTTTTAGCATAAAATTTATTCCTATGGCTATTATCACTTATTTTATACAATTTATCAGTGAGTTCACAAGATTTCAGTCTATTTCCTTTAATTCTTTATTATCAAACCCCATTATCATATTGGCTATTAAGTTTACCTTGGATGGCCAGTCCATTTTTTCTAAGGCTAATCTTGATTATTGACCATAGTTTTTCAGTGGGGTTTATATCAAGCAAGTTCCCAGTCCTTTGAAGCATGTCTGTCTTCATCTCTTGAATACATTTCTCAAACTTTCATGAAATATGGTGTAGTGCAAACCCACATTACAATATTCCATCTCCATTTTGAAACTTTTGTAATTCTTAAATAGCTCTATTTATCAGTATGTAAATATATTTATCAGAGTTCATCAATAACTCAATGGGGATAAGGCCTACTGGAAGTAAAAAGTTCCCAATATATTTTGAGTGGGTTTTTATAGTCTGATAATGATGTAAAGACCTCATAGGCTCATCTAGACTTCTGGTAAAAAATTTAATATAATTTGAATGAAAAAGTGAATTTCATCAGTAGAAAGTATTTTCTTCTCATCTTTGATACTCCAGAATTTACATTGTCTTGTGCATGACAAGCATTTTTATAGCAACATTATCATATTTTTAAATAATCTTCTTGCTGTTCTAATTCAAGAAGCCTATGAAACTCTGTAGGGAAAAAAAAAATTAGTAACAACCCCTCCAGCTGTGAGGTCCCTCTGATGGTTTTGCTTTGTTGTTGTTTTTTTCCTCCTGGTGATTAATTAGACTCCTTTAAAGCAATTATTTATCAGCTCTTGGTGTTGTTTCACATCTTTATCCACACTTACCTAAGTACTTTGGTGCGACTGATCCTATGTCCTTATTGCCTTAAATGGTCTTTATGGGAGTGACTTTCTCATACTAACAGTTGCTGCAATATCTCTAACAGCCTTTCAGGTATGCTTTTAAGAACTACATTTTTGTAAGTTTCCTTGGAGTAATATCTCTTCCTTAAAACCGAAGATTTAAAAACACTGGAAGAGAGAGGAATGAAACTTAGGTTTGGCATGAAATGCAGCTCTCAATTGATAGAGAAATAACTAAAGGTGAGGAAACCAGCTCCATCTAGTTTCCTGTGATCAAGGTCAAATGTTCTGAGCCTGTCTAGTGTCTATAAAAGCACAAAGGCACGACATTTTCTGTCACAAAATAAACCAATATCAGAATCATTCCTTGTCTCAAGAAATTTGTACTGAATAGAGTACCAGACTTGAATTTAAGAAGATGCCTTCCTCCTAGTCAGGATTCAAACCTAACCTCAGTTGCTAACTGTGAGACCTTGGGCAAGTCCCTTCATTTCTCTGAGCCTTAGTTTCCTCATCTTAAAGCAGTAATATTAACAGGACCTAAGTGACCAAGTTGTTTGTGAGATTGAAAGGAAATAATGTCTATGAAGGACCTTGTAAATGTGTGTGTGTGTGTGTGTGTGTGTGTGTGTGTGTGTGTGTGTGTGTGTGTGGCAATTGGGGTTAAGTGACTTGCCCAGGGTCATACAGCTAGTAAGTGTCAAGTGTCTGAGGCTGGATTTGAACTTAGGTCCTCCTGAATCCAGGGCTGGTGCTTAATCCACTGTGCCACCTATCTTCCCTCTGCACTTTGTAAATCTTAAAGCACTATTATTGTGTTTTAAGATTCACAGAACACTTGGGGTAACATAGGTGAGTGACTGAGTAAAAGTTTAAATTCAAGTTTTCTATGCCAAGGGTAGCACTCTATCTATTATTCCAGATGGTTGCTTCTATTATTATTTATTATTAAAAAACCTGTGAATATTAATTCTTATATATGTTCATATATCTATATGGTACAATGGATAGAACGATGGGCCTAGAGTCAGGAAGACTTATTTTCCTGGGTTTAAATCTGGCCTCAGACACTTAGTAGCTGTGTGACCCAAGGCAAGTCATTTAACACTATTTACCTCCGTTTCATTCTCTGTAAAATAAACTGGAGAAGGAAATGACAAACCACTCCAATATCTTTGCCAAGAAAACCCCAGATTGGGTCACAAAGAATTGGACACGACTTAAGATGAGTAAGCAATAAAAAATATCTATGTACATTTCTAATATGTATAAAATACATACCTATATTGTGAATTCTTATGCTAATAACCAAAAGGTCATCCACAAAAAAATACTATTACTATACTACAAATGTGGTGCTACTACAAAAACAACTATTCAATAGCCTACTAAATATTGACATCAAGCAATATGTAAAGCAAAGATACACACTTGTCTCAAGTACTGTCAGTGTCTTTTTATGGTGCAGTTCTCTGAATGCTCCTATTGAAAGATGACATCATAGTAGAGGAAAGATATATATATATAGATATGGATATAGATATGCATGTGTATGCATATATGATATATAAAAAGATATATAAATGTAAATATGTTTGTATACATACATATATGTGTATATATGCATATATACGCACAGTATTAGTATATATGTGTATATATGCACACATCCAAATATATAAATATAGATAGATGACAAATGATAGATAGATAGATCCTCCACTAAATCTAAATCTGATTATTCAATGTAGTGTAGGAGTGATCCAAGGTGCTCAAAGGCTAAACTAGAAGAATGAAAAGCTCTGGAAGGCTCAAAAGACTTTCATAGTGAGCTTAGTAATGAACTATGTACCTGCTATCCAAAGGCCTTGCAGTTGCTGTTCCATTTGCCCATAGAAATTGGAATCTCCATTAGATAGGTCATAACTCATGGTTGTTATACTGCAATATTCTTCAGTTTACCTGATCTACATGGTGGTGGCAGATATCCTTGAAACAGCTAATTATCTCAGCAATCCCAGATATAAGTTGTCAGCATATTGTATTCAGTAACTGCTGGCTTCATTCATTCATTTATTCATTTATTAAATAAGCACTTACTAAGGATATACTATGTATAAGATGCTGCATTTACTTCTTTTGTTCTGACCTCCCCATGACTTTTGGGACATTACAAATTTGCATTTCACATCTTCAAAGCACACTGGATTTGAAAGCCCTAGGAATTCATAATATATCCCTGCTTTCAAGGGTCTAAAAATCTACTTTTGTTGTTGTTGTTCAGTCATTTCAGTCATATCCTATTTGGAGTTTTCTTGACAAAGATAATAGAATAATTTTCTATTTCCTTCTCCAGCTTATTTTACAGATGACGAAACTGAGGCAAACAAGGTATAGTGTCTTTCCTAGGGTGACACAGGTTGTAAATTTCTAAGGCTGAATTTGAACTCAGGTCCTACTGATTACAGGCCCAAATGCTCTATCCACCGAACCGCCTAGAGATCAAATTGCCCAAGTTTGTGTTCTGCTATCATGGCCTTCCAAAATCAGAGTCACTCCTAAGTAATTCTGAGATCTCAGAGTAGTATTTCACTGCAGCAGAGAGATGAAGCATGGGCAGAAATAACAAAAATGAAGAATAGAATGTCATAAATACATATGGGGAGAAAAGAGCAAAATGCTATGGTAGCTCAAAAGATCTTGAGATCACATGCAACTAGTGAGTTTCACTAAATAGAAATGTGAGATTCATGATTCAGATAGACAACTGGGCAAGATATCTGGGGTCCCTTGAAACTCAAAGATTCCAAAGTTATTTTAAGTACCTTCCTCAGGAAACTAGCTAAATATCTTGCTTTGAAGATGATTTGAAGTTTGGTCAGGAAAAGGATTTCACAGGATCCTGCCTTCAAAGAGGTCACAATCTAAAACAGATAGAATGGATAGTGGATAAAATGCATAATTTGGAGTTCAGGAAGACCTGAGTTCATATCTTGCCTCAGGCATTTTTGACACTGAACAAGTCACTTTACTCTCTCAGAGTCAGTTTCCTTATTAGTAAAATAGGGATAAAAATAATAGCTATCTTGAGGACAGCTAGGTGGCGCAGTGGACAAAGCACCAACCCTGGATTCAGGAGGACCTGAGTTCAAATCTGACCTCAGACACTTGACACTTACTAGCTGTATGACCCTAGGAAAGTCACTTAAACCTCATTGCCCTGACCCCAATAATAATAATAATAATAATAATAAAAGCTATCTCTATTAATATAATATAATATAACATAATGTTTTGGGACTCAAATGAGATTATTTACAAAACAACCCTATATATATATATATGAGAGAGGAAAGAGAGATCTTTGCAAAATATAAAGCACTATGGAAGTGTATCTATATTATTTAAAAGATAAAAGTTAAAAATTTTAAATGACTAGAAAAACTTGGAATTAATTTAAAAGTAAAAATTGGGTACAATATTAAGTGCTATGTGAGAATAAACATTGCACTGGGAAGAGGATTAAATTTGGAATCTGACAAACTAGGTTTGAATTCCACTGTTCTCATTCATAAGATCCACTTCCTGTGTGACTTTGGGCAAATCTAGGCCTCAATTCCCTCAACTATAAAAGAAAAAAGATTTCATTAGATGACTTCTCAAGCCAATTTCTGCTGCAAATCCTCTAGTCCTGTTACAAGACAGGGAGAAATCAGTGTGGGTCAGAGATCTGGAAAAGGGCTTCTTGGAGGATGTGAAAATTGAGGTAGGCCTTGTAGAATGATTTGCATTAGCTAGAATTAAGAAAGTAATCCTGGATAGACAAAACCACATGAACAAAAGTGTGAAGGTAAGAATTGGATATGCTTTATTTCAACATCAACGAAGAGATATGTATTGTCATGAATTTGGGTTATATAAAATTTTAAATGTATCAGGAGAGGTTTAAAGTTTGTTAGGAAGAAGAGAAAGGGATGACTGTTGAAAGAGGCATGTTATTTTAGTGGAAATAGTATGACAAAGTCAGAAGATGTGAGCTGAAACCTTGGTGCTTCCACATATAATCAATGGCCTTGGGGAAGTCAGTTCATCTCTGAAAGCCTCAGCTTCTTCATCTGTAAAATGATGGGCCTGACCTAGACAATTCCTCAAAACCCTCCCACTTTTGAATCTATGTGACTATGAAATGCTTTCCTCCAAACAAATTAGCAACAAGATGCATACAACCTACATGACCTCATTGGATTAATGGAACTAATTGCTAACCATAAAATTATAAGCTAAGAATAGAAGAACAAAACACACCTGCTGCCTTGATAAGGAAACTAAAATGTGACTCCTCTCCACTGGTCCTGAGGGAGCAAAAAGAGCTAAACAACCAACTTCCACACAACTGTTATGAAGAGATAATTCTAAGTGAAGTACTTTACTCACCTGACATCAAATAGCTTTACTTAATAGGTTGTGTTCATTATTGGATCTGTGAAACTGCCTCAATTCACCATGGCTGACATGAGTCTTGGAATTCTACTTCTGTTTATTGTAGATTGTAGCCTGATTTTTTAGGAACAGGATTATTGAACAGGTTTTATGCATTGAATTGTTATCATTGATTTACACTCATTTCTTGCTGTTTAATTGGCAGTAATAAAGTAGAACCTACTTTAGTGTATCTTCAGTCTCAAGCGAGTGTTCTATCTTGAAAGAGAATGAGTCAATGTAAGCATCTAATGTTGTAAAACAGCACTATGATAAGTTATTTATTTAACACCATTTAACTGGAAAAATAAGTGTTTTTTCTTAACCTATTACACAATGTTTTTTCACCTATGCTTCTATCCAGTTTCTAGCCCAACTGCATGTGAAATATAGTGAATACAAGCATATATCACACTCATGCATAGACGGGTTTTCCAATGTATCTTCATGGATTACTCCTATATGACTAGCATTAGCAAGCTGTATGCCATTGTGTGATGGGATTGCATAAAAATAAATAGAAATACATAATTAATTTTCTCTTTTAAATTAATCAAATGCTTTGTCCACTTTCTCATCTCTCTCCTTCCTCCTTGCCCACCACACTAATGTAATCAAGTATGAAGATTCCTTCTTATCTTGAAGAAAAGCACACAAATCTTTATGGACTACCACATCCAAGTCTCGGAATAAAGTCCATCAGGGATACAGTTCCCTTGGAGATTGAAAACATACAGATCTCAAATTATTGAAGCATTTCGGTGCCTAATGAACTACCAAAAATCAGTTAACCAGTCTTATAGATTCAATATCCACCATATTTCTCAAATCCATCCCCTTCTCTCCACTCATATAATCACCACTTTAATTTAAGCCTTTATCACCTATCATCTGGTCTACAATTGCAACCTTGTTGGCCTCTATGCCTTCAGTCTATCTTCTCCAGTCCTTCCTCTATATAGCAGCCAAATTGACATTCCTAAAGCACAGGTCTGCTCATGTCCCTTCCCTACTCAAGAAGTTTCAGGGACTCCATATTGTTTCTAAGATAAAATGTAAACACTTCTTGGAACATAAATTCCTTTACCTTATGGTTTTCAAACTTCCTTTCCAAAGTTCCTGAACATTATTCTTCCTCCTGTAATCTAGGGTGACTACAGACAGTAGAGGTCAAAGCCAGATCTCAATCTACTCTGCCATGATATCTCCTTATCTAAGCTCCAAAGGGAGCATAAAACTCCTCTACCTCAAAGTACTTTGGGCTGGCTCAGTAATGAGGCAGCCCCTTTGTGTTGCCACACATATTTTATTATTAGTGAGAACCACAGCATATGTAAAAATACAGAAAGCTTAGTCTATTCTGATTTGGGTTATCACTTCAGGGCTAGTGGGAATGGACACACAACCAACTTTCACTAAATCCTGTATTTCCTTCAATAAACATCTAGCTTTATTAATATCTCTTTGTCATTATTTCCAGGATTTTACAGTTTAGTCAAACTAAAATGTGGGAAGAAAGAATACACTTGTTTTGTCATGTTTTCTTTTCAATATGTCTGTGAGTTTGGATTGCCTGAGCATGAGTATTCCCTACACTCACATAGGTCATTATCCCTAGAATGCCTCAGTTAAACATTATCTATTGGTTATGATGACTAAGAAACTCATCACCGTGAACCAACCTAGCAATGAGCCTCCTTAGATTTAGGCTTGACCTCAGACCCAATACATTGTCTACCATTCTACTTTTACATGAAACCTGACCCTCTTGGTAGTACCAGGTTTCTTGTGATGGACTTTCAATGGCATGCCTACTCAAGGGGACCTTCTTCTTCCAGGGTCTACATCTATATCCTTGACTCTGCAAACAGTCTTAGGATAAGCAAGAGTGAGCAGGTTGTAAATAATCCTCAGATATTGTGGAGTGCATGGATTTTTCTGTAATCCTCTGACCTCATTGTCAAGAGATTGATGTCTGTGTATCAGTGAGCATAAGGGGGGTCATGGGCTTTACTTGGATGACCAGAACCTCAGTTCTGGTAATTATAGCTTGTGTAATATTGGACAACTCACTATATCTTAGTTTCTATATCACTATATCACTGGATCTCAGTTTCTTCATTTGTATAAGGGTGCATGGGGGTGGAATATTTGACCTTTGAAATACCTTCTAGCCTACAACCTGCAGGAGCTTGCACTGCACTGACAATCATTCAGGTAAGACTTATTAATAGTTTACAAGTTGTGATATATGATTGTGATGGCATACTACTGTGCTAGGAGAAATGATGAGTTCAATGATCTTAGAAAAACAGTATTCAGTATTCAGTAATAGCAATATAGTTTTAAGAACAACTTTGAGCAAATAAGGTATTTTGACTATTATAAATACCCAAATTAACTTTGAAGGACACATGAAGAAAGACACTATATGTATCCAGAGAAAGAAATGATAAATAGAAAGATGTACACAATAATTTTTACACATATATATTTATTTGTGTCTAATGGTGGCCATCTCTAGTGGGGGGTGGAGAAAAAAAGAAATTTCCATGGCAAATTTGATGTATATTTTAAAGGAATAGCAAGTTATACATAGTAGATTTGCAGTTTCATGTGCAATCATGTTTTTATTATAATAAAATTATATATAATTAAAATTATAGTATACTATGTTATGTAAATGCTTTTTTTATTCTATAATTTACAAAAATTTTAAGCTTACTAAGTATAAGTGCTAGACTACTGACTTAGTCTTTAAGTACCTGCATTACTTCCAAGACATGATGAAACATCAGAGGAGGAATTTTCCAGCTAAGTAATTCATCAGGGAACTGTTTTGTGTAAGATGCTCAATAATGTATGCAAGTATATTAACAAGTACTTTAATGCTTTGATGGTCTCTAAGTTTGTCATTATGAATATTCCCTCTATGAACATAGATTATAGATTCTCTAAAACAGGGGTTCTAAACAAGGGGTCTGTTCATTTTTTTTTTAATTCTAATAACCATTTCAGTATAATTAGCTTCCTTTGTAATCCTATGTATTTTATTTTATGCATTAAGACTCAAAGCCCAGCCATCTATCCACTGTATCTATCACCTAGCTGCAAGAGTATGAATGAAGAAGCATTCTAAACACCTCCTGAAAGAAATGCTGAATTAGGCATACATTTTGGGTCTTGGCCAATATGAGGTTTTGTTTGTGTGTTTGTTTGTTTGTTGTTGTTGTTTTTGCTTGACTATACTTATTTGAGATGAGTTTTGTTTTTCTCTTTTTCCTCCATGAGGTAGGCAGTTGGGAGGGAGAAAAAGTAAATGACTGATAATGAGAAAAGGCAATAAAAAAGTTCTACAACTTAATAGATTATTTTGAATTTACCTAGGCTGGTAAGTCTGTTCAAGAGCCTCTAGCATCTGAAGCCTTTCCAAACATGGAAAAACCTGTCAGAGCTTATTCTCTTCTGTCAAATCCTTCTATAACCCAAGGTTACTTCCCCAATCTTACTGTATTTATATAAATTCACATAAATCAATGAATACAAATTTTCTGGGAAGCGAGGAACATGGTGTAATGACAAGAACACTATGTCCAGTATTGAGTTCATACCATGCTTCGGATACTTATTGCTTATTAAAATCACTTAGTATCCCTGGGTCTCAGTTTCTTTCTTTGTAAATTAAGGATGTTATACTACATGGCTTCTCAGGCCCTTATAGCTCCTGATGTCTAATCCTATGATTAATAGAAATCAATAAGTTTTCTTAAAAATATATGTGTTTAAATGCATGCATATAATACTTTATTCTTCAGTGTTTCTAAGTACCCAAAAGTGTATTTCAATGAAATAAATCAAGATTGTCTAAAGAAAAATCTGTATTGATAAACTACATCATTGTTTCATTGCAAATTTGTTTATTTTGTTAGTATAAACACTCAAATCACTAGGAATCCTGAACAGCATGATTTTCCCATCCCTCAATGACCTGCCTATTTTCTTAAGGGAAAATCTCCTCAGTTACTTTGATCACCACCTGTGTGGTACAAATTAGGTCAGAAAGTACAATGAGGAAAATCATGGGGGCAGAGTCAAGCCTGGAATGAAACCCAGCAAGCATTTTGGTTCCCAAGGCATGTTTAAAATCACCTGGATGGACAAAGTCACACTGAGCAACATAATGCGCTTCTCAGTAGAACCCTTTTAAAATGCTGGTGTTAGAGAGAAGATTAACACTCTCTCCTTATCTCTTAAACAACCCTTGACTTTTCTTACTTACATAGCTTTACTCATATCATTCTCCCATGAGGGGAATGTCATACTTCCTGGAAGCATTTAGCCATGTCTCACACCAAGTAAGCACTTAATAAATATTTGTTGAGTGATCAGTTAGTACATTAACACCAGGGCTTTTCCTTTACATAGCTATGTTTCAGGGGACATAATTTCAACTTGTCATATATCCGAATTTATGCAGTAATGAGTTGTGATAATAGGTTCCACTCACTAATAAATAATCCTAAACTGTCTCATATGAAAAATGGCCTTTAAAAATTACGCAAACACTTTCCCCCACAAATGTTCATAACAAATTTAAAGCCTCAAGGTCACTGAGTTGCATAGCAATGTATATGTTTTATACAGATAGCCAGTGATATATAAGCAACAGGAGAGCCAGGGCAAAAACATTTTTTTTTTAGGATTTAAACTTTATAAACCTCAAAACATTAAGTAGTCCTTTTCACCCCTCTAAATAGATTCTAATTCAGGAGAGTTCTTAGAGACATTTTCAAGTGTCTAATGCACAAGTATTTACAAAAAAGAACTTTGTCACCTTGAAGGCTCCATGAGTTAGTTCATCAGTATGGGTACTACCTTTTTAAAACACAATTCACAACCCATATTCTTTTTCATCTTATATAATTATTGTTTACACTTTCTCACAGAATCACCCACTGAGGATCTACTCAAAGACTGGTGATCCCTTAGTGCCTCTAATGTAAAAACATATGATTTAGAAAGTTTACTTATTAACTATGCATAACCAGAGCTTTTCTGGCCATACATCTTAAGAATATTTTTTACATATTTTCTTACAAAAGAATCAATGTTGGTAACATTGCAGTTTGCTTATACTCTTCATTTGTAATTTTAAATCTTTTGTAGTCATTGAATTTTAGGATTCACTGCCATTCAACCAGGTGAGTATTAGTGTTGAAGACACAGAGATAAGCAGTGTTTGATCACTGAAAGTACTGCTGTTTTTCAAACACAACCCAGGCTGATCTATTCTGATCTCAAAATTTTATCCTCCTATAGCACTTGTCTAGGAGATAAATATGGACAGACTTGGTCAACTAATGAAACAAATAAATACCTTCTTCCTAAACTAGACTCCATTTGCTTTTATTTCAGTCTTTTTAAAAAAATCCTATAGAAAAAACAGAAAGAGAATGGTGTGATTTGATGTTGGGAGTAATTGAATCAAAGGTCACCAGTTTTTTTCAGGCTTCTTTAACCAGCCTAGACCCTGTAACTTTCAAGGAAGAAAGAAACATGGTGGAAAGAATGTGAAAGCAATTCTTGCCCAGAGTTTCAGCCAGCAATTTTTCCATTTGGGGAAGTAGAACTCTGAAGATTCTTGCTTAGCTACTGGGTAGTATGAAAATAACTAAGAGGTATAATTGGTTTTCCCCCATAAGTCATAGATGAGTTTAACTGAGGGAGTCAGAAGAAACAGGAGAATACTTCAGAGAACAAGTGTGATCTTACCCAGGATAGCCTTAAATGTAAACAACCTACCTGAGAAAAATTTTTTCATGGCCATCGGCTAGCTGTCTTCTCCAGCCAGGGATAGGTTTACTAATCACAATGCTACTCAGTACTTGGTAAAGGTAGCTGCAACCTAGCAGAGACCAAGACCATTATACCACAGCAATGCTGTCACAACAGAGCCTTGAGATATCCCTCCATGCATATCTTGAATGTTGTTCATCCTTTGTTTTGAAGAGAACTAATGATATCACAAGATGTTGTATTGGAATTGGATTTAAGTGAAGCAGAGTTGCACAAAGTTGTCAGCCACACTCTTCTAAAATCATCCCAGGATGCAGTGGAAGATCTTGGCATCTTCAATGAATGACAAAGCTCCAATAGCTCCATAGCACCTGCTTCAACTGCCTTCCTGGCCATTGGAACAAATTATTCTCATCTGCCCATTATGCCAGGAAAGTCTTCATATGCTCCTCCAAACTCACCAATAGGTTTGTGGCCCATCAATTACCTTCAACCTGGTTTAGCCCATCTGCCAAAAGAGTTTAATGAGATATGGCTTATATGCAAGCTACAGTTTCTTGAAGAAATAGGTGAGAATTGGACAAAAGGAAGACACCAAAGTGGACATGCTCAATTCAAATCAAAGGAATTATTTTTAAAATATAGTGGAAATGACCAACTACAACACCAGAGAACTCATGATGAAGCATATTACCCATTGCCAAATAGAGATATGGGACTTAGAATGCATCTTGAGACATTTTTTTTTTTTTTTGGTACATGGTCAATGGGAGAATTTGGTTTGCTTGAATATGTGTTTGTATTTTTTTTTCCTTGGGAGGGAGAAAAGGTTGATCTGCATAGAAAACATAATTTACTTTTTAAAAAACGTATAAGATAGCCACATATCGTAGTCAGCTTCTGTAGGTCAAGGAAGAATTTTAGTATAGCTGTACACTTTTGTGATTTGTAGTCTACCTAGCCTGAGAAGAGACTAAGGTATATACATTGTGACCTTGAACGTAGAGTTCCCACCACAGTGAGTATTTTAGAATCACTTTGTGAGAAACAGAAAGAAGGTAATTAAAGAGGCAGGTAGAAGATAGATGCAGGGACTGACCTGTGGCAGGGAGAAAACTCTTGAGTTGGTACGGATAAGACCATAGCAAGTTGATCACTTTGGGATGTGGCCCCATTTTATGAAACAAAGGATTCAGATTGTATCTGCTGGGTGCGATTGTCTTTTCAAGAGGCCCATTGGCTACTCTCAACCTGGTTTAGCCTGTCTGCCAAGAGGATTTATTGGGGTATGCCTGCTGCACATGCTACAGCTTCTTGGAGCCATAGGTGAGAGTTGGGTGACTAATTGGACACTGGTTAGTTTAGCTTGAATTTACAGACTTCAAATGGATTAAGGATTAATTTTGTCCTAGAGATCAGAATGAATATTATCTAGGGATCCATAAACTATACAATGATGGATTTTATTAAAAACTTGCTTAACTAATAAAAGTAAACTCATTGGTGGGTGCTTGGGAGTTAAAGAGGTGCCAAGAACATAGAACCTCAGGTAACATTCTAAGGGCCTCAAGTAAGAATTGCCTGTGATACATACTTATAAATTCATAGAATCTCAGAAATAGAAGGGATTTCAGAAGTCACTGAGTAAAAATAAGGAATCTCTCTTACTTTTTTCCCCCATTAAATGATCATTTAGCCTCTTAGATACCTCCAGTTGAGAAAACACGAGAGAGGAACTAATTTCCCTAAATATCCCATCCCACTTTAGAATATCTCCAATTCTATTTTTATTGAGTGAGCCAATGAGGGTTAAGTGACTTGCCCAGGGTCACACAGCTAGTAAGTGTCAAGTGTCTGAGGCCAGATTTGCACTCAGGATCTCCTGAATCCAGGGCCAATGTTTTATCCACTGCGCCATCTAGCTGCCCCTCAATTCTACTTTTATTGTGAGGCAACTGGGGTTAAGTGATTTGCCCAAGGTCACACAGCTAGTAAGCATCAAGTGTCTAAGGCTGGATTTGAGCTCAGGTTTTCCTGACTTCAGGGCCAGTGCTCTATCCACTGTGCCACCTAGCTGCCCCAATTCTATTTTTTAATAAACATTTTTGTTGAAAATTTTGAGTTCCAAAATCTATCCCTTCCTCCCTCCCCTCCCCTCTCTCTGAGGTGGTAAGCAATCAGATATAGGTTACACATGTGCAAATGTATAAAACATTTCCATATTAGTTTTTTTTTGTAGAAGAAGACTCAGGAAAAAATTAAAGAAAGAACATGAAAGATAGTTTATTTCAGTCTGTGTTAAAACAATATCAGTTCTTTCTCTAGAGGTGGATCATTTGCTTTATCATTAGTCCTTTGGGATTGTCTTGGATGATTATATTGCTGAGAATAGCTAAATCCTTCACAATTCTTTATTGAATGATATTGCTGTTATTATGTACAACATTCTTCTGGTTCTGTTCACTTCACTATGCATAAGTCCATGTAAGTTTTTTCCAGGTTTTCCTGGAATCATCCTGTTTGTCATTTTTTATAGCACAATAATATTCTATTACAATCATATGCCCAACTGATGGGCATCCCTTTGATTTCCAATTTTTAGGCATAACAAAAAGAACTGCTATTGAATATTTTTTAACAAATAGATCCTTTTCTCTTTTTTTGATGTTTTTGGAATACAGAACTAGCAGGAATATTGCTGAATCAAGGAACAATTCTATAGCTCTTTGGGCATAGTTCCAAATTGCTCTCCTGAATGGTTGGATCAGTTCACAACTCCATCAACAATGGATTAGAGTCCCAGTTTTCCTACATTTCCTCCAACATCTAACATTTTCCGGAATAGCTCCGATTATTACTGTTTTTCTCCTTACATTGAGCCAAAATCTGCCTCTCTGCAATTTTCTACCCTTTCTCCTAATTCTTCCCTTCTGAGGCCAACAAGGGCAACCACTCTTTCACATTCTCATATCTTTCTTATCTCTTCTCTTCTTCAGAGTAAATATTCCCACTTCTTTCAACAGATTTACATAAAGTAAGGTTTTGGTTTTCCTTATCATCCTGATTGACATTATCTAGACTTGCTCCAACTTGCTTACTCCCTTCCTAATATATAACCTCAAGAACTAAACATAATAATCTGTGTAATAACAAAGACAAATCATCAGGATTACAAGGATTGCACTCAGTATTGGAGAGTCAGTGTGACACAGTAGAAAGAATGTGCGATTTAGTGTCAGAGAATTGGGTTCAAATAAAAGCTCTGTTCCTCCCTACCCATGTGACCTTGGACTAGTTAAATAACCCCAATGGACCTCAGCTTTTGCAAAATTAATGGATGACCTCTAAGATTCATTTTGTATATTCTGCTTCTATTATTGTAGCATAAGAACACATTAGTTTTTTGGTTGCCAGATCACAAATTTGGCTCTGTGACAAAAATTGCTCAAGATGCAGAGATATGATTAAAAACTGGTCTGTTGTGCTCAGGGCAAAGACTCATATAGAAAATATCTGTGAGCCTTTAACAATAGTTTCAGCAACCTTATATAGGTTTTGGTTACATAAATAGGATGAGTAAAATGGAATGAGTACAAAGGGAAGATAATGATTTACAGATGAAAGAATAGATGGCAGACAGGGAAGAGCTATAGCAGGTAAAACAGGAAATATTGTTGGGAAAGAGTAGAGCTATGTCTGTTTGTCTCAACCTGAAATTTGAACCTGTTAACATGAAGATTATCACTAATATGTCAGCATGATTTTGCAATCCAGCTAGTTAGTTACATGACCTTATCATCTTATGTAAATGACGGTAATAGTTAAGGCAAAAATTCTCGTATGACAGATCATATTGAAATTGTGGCCCACTAGAACCCCAAGACCTCTTGGGAAAGTCTACAGCTTCTGAAATTTTGACATAAATGTATACTGCTGCATTTAACCTAATGTTTGGTCCATTCCTGATTCCACTTTTCTCCTCATATGGAAGATGTGAATAAAAGCACATCTTTCACCACATACCTATGTCAAAGGAGATTTGTTTATATGACAGGTTATAGGCAGGCCCCCCCCCCCGCCAGTTGGCACCAAAGGCAAACCAGAAAATCTAGTTAAAGACAGTAAATGATAGCACTGTAAGGATAAGAGGCTGGAATTTGAAAGGAGTTTAGATTCCCCCAGTGGTAAATAAGATTGAATATATCATAAGGATAGATGAAAAATAGCTTGTCCCCACCTTCCTTATAGCAAAGCTCCATGTCACTATCACCTTTTAGTTATCTCTAAGTGATTCAAATCTCCTTAAGCTTTTTTCAAACATCCTGTTTTCTAATGATTTTACCCATCATTTTGTCTCCTGGGCCTAGGGCCACTTTTCTTTTGACTACTGTATGTCACCTCATAGGAAAGGCCCTTGTATTTAGAAACAGAGAGTTGAATTACATAGCTCAATTCATTATCCCTACTACTATTATTTCTCAGACATCCAAGTCTGTGCAAGATAGCTTGAATATATTTGTGAGCATGACTGTTTCTTTCCACCCTCTTTGTGATCTTCCTTAAAGAAGCTGCTTATGAATTTTGCTATCACCTCCTCCTTGCAATTTGGGTCCAGCAGTACAGTGAATCTAGTACATAAACTGCATCCTTAAATTTCACTCTATGTGAGGCAGCTATATAGCAAAGCAGATGAAGCATTGAACCTGGAATCAGAAAGAACTGAGTTAAAATCTGACCTCAATCCCTATGTGACCGTAGGGAAGTCATTAAACCTCTATTTGCCTCAGTTTCCTCATTTGGAAAAAGGGAATAATAATAGTACTTACCTCCCAGATTTGTTGTGAGGATTAAATAAAACAATAATTATAAAGTGCTTGGTATAGTAATAATAATGGTAATTAACATTAATATAGCACTTTCTATATATCAGGCTTTATTTGCTTTAGTTTCCTCATGTATAAAATGGAGGCAATAATACCACCTCCCAGTGTTGTTGAGAGGATTAAATGAGAAAATAATTATAAAGTGCTTCACTTAATAATATTAATAGATAACATTTATATAGCACTTATTATGTTCCAGGAACAGTAGCACATAGTAAGTACTATATGAATGTTAGCTACTAATATTATTATGTTATTGTCTACATTATTTCCCATGTTATCCAAAGCATAGCTTATGTGTGTCATTTACTAAGATCATCTCAAAGTTGAATGTCATATCCAAGGAAGACTCAAGTTGAATAGTCATAACAGCAGTCAACCGGATACAACTATAGGAGAGAAAACCAGAGCTGAAAACCCACTGGGTTAATCTTGATATCTACATGAATAATTTGGGATCATTTGTCATGCTGACACTGGCAATCTTTTCTTGGCTTCATAGTGTACTATTGTCTTATCTTTTTTAGTTTCCAGAAGAACACATTACACATGTCATTAAATTCAGGATTTAACACATTATATCCCTATAGATAGTCTGCCAAGAAGGACCTTTACATTGTTCCTCATATTGTCCCCTACCACAGCAGCCCATTCAGAGAGTTCAATGAGCTAGAGTCTGCCATCAAAACTTCTCCAGAGGGGGGATGTTGCAACTAGCAAGATAAGCCAGTTTAAAAAATTCCTGCTGCTCACACTTATAATTGAAAATACTGAAAACCTCTTGATTTTCACTTTCCTACTAGGGAGCACAGTTGGCTTTATATCATAAGATATGGTATAATTGACAACAGCAGGTACAACTTGCAAACAACTTACTAAAATATTTAATACACAGTTCCTAGGGAGGGTGACTTGTGAAAGATGGAAACCTTATGAAAATAGGAAAGGGAAATCAAAAGATTATTAAGAATTCCATTCCTATTTAGGTTACAGGCACTTTGCTTTCATTTTGGAGAAACAGTGAAATTCCATCAATTTGCTTGGCAGAGGATATGATAGCTACACCTTCAAGACATAAATAATAAATATTGTTCAATTGAAGCAATAAAATTTGGAGAGATTCAAATGTGAATATCTTTTGTTCTTTCTTGGACAACTTTTCAGATATTGAGATAAAGGAACAGGCCTAGGAATTATCCATCTCAAATATAAAGTTTCTTCCTTTATTCTCTGAGTAATGATAATAGAGGCAGAATTAAATCACTTCCTCAGTTGTTCATTTAAGCCTTATTCAAGACTATTAAGATCCTTGAAAATTTCATCTAGTCAAAAAGCAATGTCTCTCACACATACACTTTCTTCTTAGCTTTAGTTTAAGGCAGCTTTTCCAAACTATTTTACTGACCAAGACTTTTAAATTTGAAACACGTTGAAGGAATCTACAAATGATGGTTCTTGGGATTTATGAACAGGGGTCAGAAAATCAAGACCAAATTTGAAGAAATTAATCCTATTTAGGCACTAAAAATTGCCACATGTGAGAAGTTCCCTTTGGGAAATTGCACTGTGATTCAAAGGACACCCAAAATAAAGGTCCATATTAAAATATTCATATTCTTCAATTGATTCTTCAATTACATGACTGATAGTCATACATTCTTACCATCTCTAAAGAACTAAAGTCAAAGGTAGCCTAATGACAATGGAGAGGAATATGCTCGATTTGAACAAACTATCATATATTACCAATGAAGGATTACACAGGTTAATTGGTATAAAATGTTATTATATATCTATATCTATCTACATAAAAATGAAGATAGAATTACAGATCTGCCTATATATGCAGCTATGTCTATATAGAGAGATAAAAATGAAAGGGAAAAGGGAGGAAGGGAGGGAGGGATGGAGGGAGGAAGAAAGGAAGGAAGGACAGAAAAAAGGAAGAAAAGAAGGAAGGAATGAAGAAAAGAAGGAAAGAGGGAGAGAGGGAGGGAGGGAGAAAGAGCAACAAAGGGAAAAAAGCTAGTCCTCCAACAGTGAAAGTAAGGAATAACAATGGTCAACCCACATTTTTTTACTGGTATCCATCTTCAGGTAGCAGGTGTTGCTCTGGAAGGCAATGTCTGATTAAGGAAAACCTTTCCCCCATTTTTCTAGAAATGGGCAGAGCCAGTGCTTCCCTAAATGTGACTGCCTCTGCCCACAGAGCAAGCCATTACCCTTACTCCTTCCTGCCCTTCTTTAGAGGACAGAGATAGATAGCCTACTCAGCCATCAAAGTGATACATCCTGCTGTAGGTAAAGAGATAAGCTGGTGGTTTTAACCCAAGGCCAGTTTCTACCCATAATCCCTGTGGATTCTTTTCTCTGCAAAGTTAGAGAACTTAAAAATTATGAATTATTAATTTATAAAAATCATAAATGCTCAGAACCTTGAGACCAGAATGATCTATGTTACTAGTCCAGAAAAGAGGATCCCGACCTATTAAATACTATATACTAAATTGCCACTAGTGAACCTTCCCCTCAACCCCCCCCCCCATTTTAATTCTCTCTGGGTATAAAGACAAAACAGTTAAGGACAGCTTCATCTTCAAGAAAAATCAGATTTAGGGGATTAATGAAACAGTGAGAAACATCCTAAAAAAGAAACAGAGAATTGGGATTTACACATTTGACATTTTGGATAAAAAAGAAGCAAAAGTAAACAACAATGAAATGGTTCACTAGCTGTGTTTCCTCGGGAAAGACCAATCCCACCATTCCTTTACAAATTTTCTTTAAATATGGATACTAGTGATCAAACTTTCAATCTCTCGACATTTATCTTAGTCCCCATTCAATATTTTCTACATTTTGGCTTTCAGAAGCTGGTTGCTTCTGTTTCCTTTTACCCAATGCAGACTTATTTCAACTTCCCAGGCCAGCACAACCCAGTAAAAACCACATGACAAATTCCATGTCTTCCTGTGCTGGGAACTATGAAATGGAAGAGAACGGTGAACTTAATGATTTTAAGATATGCTCCAAAAAGTCTGTGATAAATGATGTATTAGCTTCAGATCATAGGATGTAAATCTAGTAAGGTCTTTTTTGTTGTTGTTTTTTTTTAGTAAAGTCTTAAAGGTCATTAGAGATATCTAGGTGATTCAATGGAAAGTGCTTTGCACTGAGAGTCAGGAAAGACCTGGTTCAAATCCTACGTCAAACACTGACTATCTACATGACTTTGGCCAAGTCACTTGAACCCTTTTAGCCTCCATAGCCTCATCTATAAAATGGGGAGAATAACAGCACCTATATCCCAGGTTTATTGTGAAGATAAAATGAGATAATTGTAATGTATTTTACAAACCTTAAAGTGCAACACAAATGCTAGATATTATTATTAATGCAAAACATTCATTTTTACTGAAAGAGGAAATGACTTCCTCTAAGTCACACATTTAGTAAAGGACAGAGACAGAAGTCAAAATCAATTGTTCTTACTCAAAATTCAATGTACTTTCTACCATCCATTTCTGATTTAGTTGTCACCAGAAATCATGGTGACTCAACATAAATAATATTCATAATTATAGAATTAATAATACTGAAACTGAGTACTCCCCCAAATCTGTTTTTCTTTTCAAATCACAGAAGCATCTCACTTCTTCAGAGTTCACTTATATAAACAGACCATAGCCACTAACCAGGAAGTAGGCCCCCCAAAAAAGGTATCCAAGCATTGACATATTAAAATGTAACAGGTCCTTACTCTAACCTATTTATTTCATATTCATATGTAATTTGAGGAAACTTGGAATTTTTCCTACGTCACAAAAGATCAGAAACAGTAAATAAGAAGAGAATGCATGGAACCTTGAGTCTGAGAGGGAAGAGGCCCAGAAAGTAGAAATTCTTGTTAGAAACGAGTAGAAGAGGGGGCAGCTAGATGGCACAGGGGATAAAGCCCTGACCCTGGATTCAGAAGGACGTGAGTTCAAATCCAGCCTCAGACACTTGACAGTTACTAGCTTTGTGACCCTGGGCAAATCACTTAACCCTCATTGCCCCACAAACCCCACCCCCAAAAAAGAAGAAAAGAAACTGGTAGAAGAAGAGTAGCAAGCTAGCAAGTAATCAACATATATTGCATACTACGTGCCAGACAGTGTGCTAGGCACTAGGTAAATAAAATCAAGTGAATCTGTAGGAACCTGGTAGGAAAGCACATAAGGGAGGAAAACCCAAAAGCTTAGGGTAACTCACAAACCTCTACTTCAGGTTTTGATGTGTGTAATTTAAAATTCTAAATGTGGGTTCTAATCTGTCCCCCCAGTTTTGGGGGGAAACTGACTAAAATCACTGATAAACAAGTTTAGGTTTTTTAAGGGTTTATTGAAAGATAGTAAAAGAAAAAGAAAGATTGAGAACAGATTTCTTATAGCCTGAAATCCTCACCTTCCTAAATTCCCCTGTGAAGTCCTGCCACCATGCCGATCACTCCAGCCAAAAGAGGAAGAAGACTCTCCCCAGCATCTGCTTCCTACTTCATGTTTCCCTCCCAGAAATGGGAGGTTCTTCAAGCTGATTGGCTAGTGTCATTCAAATTCATTGGTTCACTGGACCTGAAGGTGGTCTCCATGTAAAGTTCAAAGTTTTTAGCTTCTTAAGTACCATTCCCTCTTAAGTACCCTTAAGTACCAGCCAAATGTGCTTACAATCTAGTAATCTCCAGGTGGGCTCCTGAGTATCTGCTAAATCTCATCTATCACATTCTATTATCTTGACACAATTGTCAACAGTTCATTCAGAAACTTCTGGACCACATGAAGGCTCTTCTCTGATAGGAACTTATCTGTTGGCATTCACTGTTATCCAGCTGGGCAAATCAATCATTTGAAAAGCACTTCTTAAGCACCTACTGTATTCTGGACACTATTAAGCATTGGAGATCCAAAAAGAAGCAAAAGACAGTCCCTGAAATCTAATGGAGAAGACAATATGCAAACACGTGTTCAAAGCAAACTATATACAGGATAAATAGGAAATAATTGAGGGAGGGTATTGGAATTAAGAGGAAGTAGGGAAGGTTTCCTGTAGGTAGTGGGATTTTAGTTGGGACTTAAAGGAAACCAAGCAAGTCAGAAGTCAGAGTGGAGGAGGGACAGCATTCCAGGCATAGGAGATAGAGTGGATACCTGGAGTGGAGAGATGGAGTGTCTTATTTGTGGAATAGGCAGGAAGCCAATGTCACTGGATCTAAGAGTATATATGAGGGAGGAAGGTATAAGAAGACTGGAAAGTCAGAAGGAGTTTAGGGTATGAAGGGCGTTAAGTGTCAGGCAGAGCATTTTATATTTGCTTCTGGAGACAAGAGGAAGCCAGTGAAGTTTACTGAATATGGGGGCTATGATCCGTACTTTAGAAAAATCACTTTAGTTGCAGAATGGGCGATGGATTGGAATGGGGAAAGACTTGAGACAAGCAGACCCATTAGCAGGCAATGGGAGGAGTGAAGGCTTGAGGGGATGAGATCCTGCATGAGAATGGTCACAATGTCAGAAAATACTTGAGAGAATATTTTTTCAGGGGAATATTTGAGAGATGTTGCAAAAGTGAAGTCAACAACAAAGGTGAATATAGCAGGTATTGGATATAAGGAGTGAGACAGTGAGGAATCCAGGATGACTCCTAGGTTATGAGCCTCAAGAACTTGGAGGATGGTGTTGTTCTCAACAGTGATAGGGGGAAAGAATCTCTTCTATACAGTCACCAATGTAGCATTTGCCAGCTCTTTTGACTTAGAATCATGCTGAAAAGGGTGTTTAGAAGGTGTCTCCCCTTAATGTGAATAGGAATTCCCTTTAACCCAGAGAACTCTAAAGCTCATGAAGGTTGCTCTCTGGGCATCACAGACCAGACCAAAGAGCTCTTCACTCATGAGGAGGTGAGTGCACTGTCCAGTCATAACAGAACTGATAGCAAAGAGAACCAGTTGACTCTCTGGGGAAGAAAATCAAACCCAGCCAGCTCTTCTTATACAGGAAACCAGCTGCAGTCTTTAAATACTTTCCACTTTTCCATCTCAAACCAGAGATGGGTGAGATCAGAGGGGGGAAAAGGTTCAGTAAGAAACAGTAAGAGCTAGCTCTCCCTTATAGTTACTCCCACAAAGACCTGGAAAGAGTCCAACACTGAACTGTGATCAGGGAATCTAATGAAAAATCACAGTCATTTTTATAGCCTATGCTGATAGGGAGACAGACAGAGGTCTACAGAAACAGAGGACAGGGTCTAAAGTGCCATACAAAGCCTTGCAGAGAGGAGACTGAACTGGAGCCTGCCACTATGTACTAGGGCATGAAGCAGTTCCGGGTCTAGCAAGGATAAACCTGACACTGTATGGGGAGGAGGAACAGGAAAAAATTGGGAAGCTCCATTAGACATATCTCAAAGGTATGTTTTGCAGATCCAATGTGGGCTGATACTTCCACTTAGAGGTAGTCAGCATGTGGCTGCACAGTGGGGCAAAGAACAGTCAAAAGGCCAAGGCTGAGTTCAGGGAAAGGAGCAGAAAAAAAAAAGCAAACAGCAACTGAATGGCTCTAACCCAGGAGCTGAATCTCAGATTCAGGTCTTAGCCCAATGTGAGATCTGCAACTGAGTACTCAGGGCAGGGAGCTTAAATCAAGGATGATCCAGAAGTTCTGTTGCCCTTAATGTGCACAACCATCCAGCTAGCATATGGTAGATGGGGCCAGGAGTTATTGGTCTCTTGAAACATTTCTGACAAAGCTGCATTTTTTTGTGGCTTACTGTTTCATCCTTCTATCAGGTTCTTCAATCTCTTCACCACACAAACCCTCAGCCTGTCTCCTCTATATTTCAATGACTTAAATAAGAGTATCCTGGCACTAGGTGATTCACCTTTCACTTAAAAGGTAACAGCCCATCAAATTTCTACTGTGAAATCAAAAGTGCTTTTAAAATCATACCTTACTCTCCAACTAGTTATATGGTTTTTGTTTTCATTTTTCCCTCTTAAGTCTTGAGACGTCTGCATACAAATGAATTAAGGGACCATAATGCCTTGCATATCTGAGTTTTCAACTTAGTCCTCTCATTTTATATCTTTGAAACTGTGTTACTTATACTCAAATTTTCCCAGTTTTGAGCAAATAAAAATTCTTTCTCTGACCTTTGAAAGCATCAAATTATCCACATACAAATGAGGCATCATCTTATATCCTTCACAAAGCAATTTAAGTCATTATATTTGCACCATAACTTTATATTTGCATCATTTTCTGTCCCATACTGTCAAATCCTGTCTAAAAATTGTTATATTATACACATATTTTAACAATTTTTATTGAACCCAAATTCCTTTTGTACTCGTCTCAAACATCAAAAAGTTCATCTGACAGCAGCAATATCTTACATCCTTTACTAACTTCAGTCTTTTTTTCCTTTACAAAGTATTTTTATATTCCTTTTAATACTTAATTGTTCAATATGAAAGGGCAGTAAATTAAGAGTACCTTATATCCTTAACCCAGTGAGCACTGTCAATCCTCTACAAAGAAAATTTTTGAGATGAAGGGGAGTACAAACATCACATAACTGACAAATATATGGATGTCATATATTTTCTGCTAATATTTTTACATTAGATCAACATATTTTATTTAAGATTAAAATATTAATATATTTTTATATAAAATCAATACAACATATTTCTCATTAAAATCAACATATATATAAAGTACAGGTAAGCATTAATTCACAATTATATCAGCAAGTGGATGACCCAACATATAATTCATATATAAATTTTTTATATATAAATGTAGCAATAAATACAAATAGACTAATGTTTTCTAGCTAGTAAAGGATACATCTCAATAAATGTCATAAAATGCAAGGTGAAAAGGTATACAAACACATGTTTTAGATTAGCCATTGCAGAATTATGTTTGCTATATTAATAATTACCACCTGGCATCATATGTAAGACTAATGACTTTCTTAATATGTCTACCCCTTAATATGAATCTGTATGCGTGTATAATTTCTTAACCTTAGTTTCTATATCCAAAGATGTTTTTATCATTATATAACAATCTCTAAGCTCATAGATGGTTCATGCAGTTTATTGCAGTCCCCTATGGGTACACTTGGTTCAATCTCTACAACTGTATATCAGGATAAAATAAAGCTACTTTGAAATTCAATCTTCCACCATCCTTAGAACTGTAATCACTATAGCTGGGACTCAGCTTAATAGAAGAAAATTCCAGGATGTGATGGCCAGTTTGAAGTAAGCTGATTGTTAAATTTTCAGTGTGAGCATTTACACTTTAAAAATCAGCAAATGTGGGGACAACTAGGTGGCGCAGTGGATAAAGCACCAGCCCTAGATTCAGGAGGACCTGGGTTCAAATCCAGCCTCAGACAATTGACACTAGCTGGGTTACTTTGGTCAAGTCACTTAACCCCCATTGCCCTACCCCAAAAAAAATTAGAAAATGTTAAAAATTAAGACTTGACAGTGTTTGTGGATTGTCTAGACTTAAGAAGATGATGGAGAAATGTTAATAATGCAAATTAATGAATTTGTCTTCCAAACTTTTTTTTACCCCAGAGAACTGGTTCTTAAACATTTGCCAGAGCACTATTATATGAAATCTTCAGCTTGTCACTCTCTTTTTACAATTTATTAAGCTCAAAGCATAGATTGCACTGAACACTTATGGGTCACTGAACCCCAAACAACAGTTTTAATCTACATTACATAAGTTTTAGATACATCAGAATGATAGGTACAATGGAGTTTCAGAGAGGAAATAGGGGGAGATCATTATTTAAACAGCAAAAAACAGATGGCAGAATTGTGGGGTCTTTATCAAGTAAATCAAGAAACTAGCTGGTTTAGACTGGACTTTTGGTTAATATCTCAAGCTTGATTTTGCATTCTTTTATTAGTTACATGATATGATCCTTTTTTAAGTAAATGGTGGTAAGAAAGCTAAGCCAGAAATTCTCTTATTATAGCTTTTTGAAGATGCCACTTAAGCTAAGACTTGAAAATAACTATGGCTTCCAACAGGTAGAAGTGATGCAGGAGAGAATTTCAGACATAGGAGAAAGCTTTTATAAAATTGCAGAGGTGGAAGATGGCATGCTATATGCCAGGAACAGGAATCAAGACAGTTTGACAGATATATGATATTGGGGTATAATGATAGAAATGTGTTAATATTATATATCGGAAGTCACAGACATCTTGAACTTGTTTCTGAGAATAATAACTGATATCAACATATCATTCTAAGGTTTACAAAGTTTTTTTTGGGGGGGGCAGGGCAATAAGGGTTAAATGATTTGCCCAGGGTCACACAGCTAATAAGTGTTAAGTGTCTGGGGTCAGATTTAAACTCAGGTCCTCCTGAATCCAGGGTCATTTCTTTATCCACTGTGCCACCTAGCTGCCCCCTTAACAAAGTCTTTTACAAGCATCACTTCATTTGGATTTGGTATTCCCACATAATTGAGCCTATGTATATTTTCCCCAAATCATTGTCATTTTTTCCCAATTCCAAGGATATTAGGAGTTCCAGAAGTTCCAGAAATATCTTGTAAATAATAAGACAACCTATCCACTCCAACAAAATGGATACCAAAAATTCAACAATTCAGCTTTTATTTCCTTTCACCTTTAATATCAGAAACATTAGCATATAACTTAAATGCAACTATATACTAAGAGCACTCAATACAGGTTGAAATATTGAATTTCATGATGGAGAGACATACTTATTGGAATTTTTACACATACACACCCAAACATAAACACACACACACACACACACACACACAGACTAATCTGTCAGCACTGACCTAAAATCCAGTCTTCAATTAAAGAATTGGAGAAAATGTTTAGTACCTACTATACACAGGGTACTATACTAAGCAGCAGGAATAGAAGTTTTAAAGAATATTAAGTCTCTGCCCTGATGGAGCTTACAGTCTAGTAAGGGACTAAAATTCATCCACAGAAAATTATACACTTTAGTAGGATAACTGGCATTCAAATGCCCCTAACAATCTTTAAAATTGCCACACCCAGAATTTTGAACAGATCGAATTTTGATGATACTTTGCATGGTAGTCCCTAAATGATTTCAACACATGAGTGAATGGAGATAGCCTAAATTAGTGAAAAGTGAGAATTATGGTCTAAATATAAATACAAAGAATAAGATAAAGTCTAAATAACAGAGTACTGATGTGACATCTCATGAAATTTCTCTGACCTCAATACCAAGGAGACTGAAGTAAAAGATTAAGTTTCTTGCAGATGCAGTGGTGTCTTTTGAATTAGAGACCTCTTGTCTTAAGGGCAGTTAGGTGACACAGTAGATAGAACACTGACCCTGAAATCAGGAAGTCTTCAGTTCAAAACCAGCCTCAGACATTTACTATCTGTGTGACCTGAGGAAGCCATTTAACCCTGTTTGCCTCAGTTTCCTCATCTGTAAAATAAACTGAAGAACAAAATTGCAAACTACTCTAGTATCTTTGAAAAAAGAAAACTCCAAATTGGGTCACAAGGAGTCAGATGCAACTGAAAAAAAATGACTGAGTAACAACAATTGTCTTAAGGGAGTTGATAACTTCTGTGACTAGTATCCAACATCTCTCAAAAATACTAGCCCCTGCAAGGTCAAGACTATCAGGTTAGGATGGCCTGCATCACCAGTTAGAAGGCAACATTTTAAAAGAAGATGTTTTATTTACAATCTATCTTCCCTGGAGAGCTATTGACTATTGATCCCAGTTTTCAGATGCCTTTCTATCATCCAGTTATCTAATTCTGGCCTGATGTGTCAGTCACATCAATGTCAGTTCACTATACTTTATGATGAGATGGTCCCATAAACCCAGACCCTGAACTATCCCCTTTTCTCATCTACTCAGACATCTCAGCTTCTATGTCTTAAATGCGTACATAGAACTAACACCGTAGAGAACATGTTCGTAGAATCATTCAGGTTTGAATTGGAAGA
Source organism: Dromiciops gliroides (assembly GCF_019393635.1). Classification (NCBI taxonomy): domain Eukaryota; kingdom Metazoa; phylum Chordata; class Mammalia; order Microbiotheria; family Microbiotheriidae; genus Dromiciops; species Dromiciops gliroides. The sequence goes on along the minus strand of NC_057863.1, from coordinate 232,317,029 downwards.
CCCCTTAAAGATTACCTGATTGAGATTCTTTGCTTTACATATGAGGAAACTGAGGCCCAAAGAATTTAAATAACTTGTCCACAATTATACAGCTAGTTAATGATTAGGGCCATGACTTCTCAAGACTACCTAATGTCCTTTTCAGGAAACATATTTTTCATGCAATGTTCAATATCTATTAAAAAATAAAACTTCTCAATAGCACTTTTATGAGAATATATAATTTGATTGGATTAAACCTCCTTAATCTATAATTTATATGTACATGTGTATTATATATGTATGTATGTATTGTGGGAATTTATTTTGATTTGGGGTCCCTGCCTTTGGGCTGAAATTAAAAAGCCTTAGGCCCTCAGGGGTTTTTTCTGTGTAAGAGGGGCTGGTGCCCCTCCCCTTCCACTTCAGCTGAGCCAAAAAGCCCCATGGGCTTTGTCAGATGTCTGGGGGGGAAAGCCCCAGTTCCCTCCACCCTGAGGGGATATATCCCAGATATCCTGGGCTTGTCCAGGCCATGCTCTGGCTTAGCCCATGCAGAGGTCCCAGGCATGCAACAGGGGCACAGGCCCCTGGAGCCCTAGGTGTGGTATGCACAGGACATTTGAGCCTGGCCACAGCACTAGCATGGCTGGTGGATTCACTTGATGTGTGTGGGGGTACAGGGAGCCCAAGATTTGAGGGGAGAGAAGGAAGATATATACTGGGGGGCAGTCAGCACAGGGAGGTTGGAGAAAGTGAAGTTGGAGAAAGAGAGGGGGGAGAAAGTGAGAAAGGGCTATGATACAGAGACGCTAGAGACACTGAGGGGAGAGGACTTGACAGAGTGGACAGACAGAGAAAGTGGAGAAAAGGGGTTTTTTAGTGAGTTAGACTGAGGCTACATAAGGAGGGGGGAGACGGAGAAAAAACTAAGAGCAATGAGGCTGGAGGACTCCGGAGGACTAAGAGAACACAAGGAGGTCTGTGAGAGACAGACACAGGGGTTCAGAGTGGCAGTACGGAGAGGCAAGTTAGACAGTAAGGGGGGTCAACAAAGTGAAAGGGGCTTGGAGTTAGAAGAAAGGAGCTGAGCAGTGAAAGTGAAGCAAGGGAGCTAGAGTGAAGGAGAAAAAGAGTGAAAGTTGGAGAAAGCTAGAGCATACCCTAAGGCAAGAGGTGGCAATGGCCCTTATATTAAAAGCAGACAAGTTGTATAATTTGCATTTCTTAATCCTTATCATTTACATTGATTTTTATAAATAAATTCTGCTTTGATTATTAAATTAAGGGACTTCTTAATCTTTTGTTTATCAATTTGGGAGCAGAGCAGTGTGGAGAAATTTTTAAATGGCTCCTTACTAAATTAATGGCAGTCAGATAGCCAGCCAGCCAAAAGTCCCCAGATTAGTCCTCCAGTTAGATTAGGCCCCCAGTAAAATTAGGCCCTAGTCAGTTAAAATATTTTACATTTGAATGGCAACCCAGATGGGACTTATGGCCCAATTATAATTTTTCTAAACTTATAATTTTTCATATACTTATTTTCATATAAGTTCTGTTATTAATTTTTCAGATTAGATATATTTAATTTTTTACAGTATATATATAAAATAGCAATCATTATTGTCAGTGCATCTCATAGACAAGAATAACACTATCCTTATCTCATTCATTTTAGAGGAGTACTCTTAATAAAAACCCATTTTCCCCACAGTCTCTTTATTAATAAACTATCTCTCTATGCCCAACATTTTACTGCTCTTAGTTGTGTATTTACTTGTTTGTGGTGTGTCTTAATCATATTAATTATTTATTCTTTGCAGTGAGGTTCTCTTCACTGACAATATTCAGCAATTTAAACTTATGAGTATATATTACTCCTCTGAGATGTGTATTGCCCTTTCTTTTTCAGATATTTACAAAGCTTTCCAGGTGCATGGTGTGTTGAAATGAATGAATCTGTGAACTACCCAAATATCCAGGTAGCATTGGTATTTGCCTTCTCTAGAAGAGGTCACAAATTAGCTGAAACAGGTTAATAAAAAGTTATGATTTCTCTATTCCACCTCCTGTACATAGCACAGTGTATTAACTCAAAAAAAAAAAAAGAGAAAGTTCTCTGCCTCTATTTTCTTCAATACAAAGGCATTCCTTCTACCTCTAATAGTGTATGATTTATTCTATTATTTATGATTTTAAAAAGAAATACAAATGTCAGGACTAACATTTTGGCCCTTTATCCTTCCCTATTTTGTGGGTAGGTTGTGATTCCTCAATGAGATCATAAACTCCTTGGACATTTCTTATCCTTCTTTTGTGTAGCCAGGCATGGTTTTATTTGATTCTGGGAAAGACTGAAGAAGGTGGATCACCTGAGTTCAAGAGTTCTGATCTTCAGTGGGGAAGAAGGAGAAGGAAAAGTAGGAAGAAAAAAAGAGGAGTTAGAATTCATATAGTACTTTAAGGTTTGCAAATATTTTACAAGCATTTTACACTTTACAAATATGATTTCATTTAATTTTCACAATAACACTGGGAGATAGGTGTTATTATGGTTGCCTCTTTACAGATGAGAAAACTGAGGCAGATAGAGATTAAATAACTTGACCAGGAATACACAGCTGGTTGTATTGAAAACATGAGTTGTATTTGAACACATCTTCCTGACTTTGTCTACTTCTTCATCCACTGTACCACCTAGATGCTTAAATTGATCTGATTTCCCACTGGACCCGACATTAATATAGGGAGACTATCAGACCATTTTTGGAGGGAGCAAATAGGCCATGTCCAACATGGAGAAGGTCAAATCTTCCTTGGCTATCAGGAGTGGGGTCAGTCCATCAGTGAAAACTTTACTTACAGACTGGATAATATAAGGAAACATAGTTCAAAAAAATATTTTGTATACTTGGCATTCAATCAGCAAGCATTATTAAAGAATTTGGATCCTTTCTTTTTCTTCTAGAATTTCCTGACTCTAAATCCCAAGGAAGAATTACTCAAAACTTAGGTTTAACTCATGTATAGATCTCCCCAAAAAGGAGAATAGAATAAGACTCAACACATAATAATAGATTAGGTACAGGAAAGCTATTTATTTCTTCCGCACAAAATATTTTTAAATAGAACTCATAAGAGCACATTGACAAAGACAAAATATAAAACAGTAATGTATAACTACCATTATGCTCTCCATGGAGGCTAATACCAAAAGGAAGGACATGTAATGGGACTGTTTTGTAAGCATTTCACCTTCATAGCTGCTCTCTACAATACAAGCAACTCTCTCAAAGCCCATTTTTTTTTCTGGCAAACCAGACCAAGGGTTGTGCTTAACTTCCTTTTAGTGGTCATCTTGTCTTCCAAAAAGATATGTAGCAAATACAGAAGGTACCTACCATAGTATAGTTGACATCAACTGAGGAATATGAGTTGCTGACCTCTCAACCCTTTAAGATTGTCCACAAGACTAAAGATTAATTTCACATGCATAATCTAATGATTATTAATTAATAATTAATATAATTAATGTACAATATAACATGTATAGATAAATAAGGAACTACATATATTTACATTTAATTGCATACTTAAAATAGTATTTATTAATAAGAATAAATGAAAAAAAAGTAGAGATGCCTGAAAGAAAGGTTTCCAGAGTGAATAAAAATACAGGTAATACTTTGCAAGTGTAAAGACTTTAAGGGACTCCAAAATTCATAGGACAAGAACACATCCACCAAATAGAGAATTATTAAATTTCAGAACTCCAGAGCCAGGAAAAATTACCTGTATCAACAAAGAAAAAAAAGAGGTTATAATTTGTCAAACTAGTTATTGCTATGTCTGCATGTCTCCAATGTACAAGAGAATAGAAAGAATGAAGAAAAACACATTTACTAAGCATTTACTATGTGCCCCATACTTTGCCAAATGCTGAAGATGAACATTTTTCAAAGGCAAAACAGTCCCTTCTCTCTGATTTCAAAAAGCACAACCCCTTAACAGCATTTATTACATGCTATTGAGCACAACCCCTTTATAGTATTTATTCTTTGTGTCAGAATTAACACACACACACGTTTACTACATGTAAAGCATTATGAAAACAAAGAGCAAATGACAACTCTTGTACTCCACTCACTTTCTAGTCAGAGAAAGCACACAGGAGTTTTCCAATGTAATTTAGAGAGAAAAAAGCCCAGTGACCTTTGGGTTGTAGCAATAGAACATACAGTAATGCATCTCCCATATAATTTCCTTTCATAAACCAATAATGAAGAAATAAAGGATGATTTTAAAAACTATATAACATATACCAATATGTCAAGTTAAAATAGTAAAAATGATAGCATTCCCCAAATTAATTCATGTATTCAAGGTAGCATGGAACAGTATAAAAGGAGCCAACCTTGGAAACAGGAAAACAGGTTTCAACTCCCACCTGATACATAATGGTTGTTTGACCCCTGGACAAGTAACACAACTTCTCAAGTGTGTAATTCTCTAAAGCTATAAATTGTACAGAAAATGCTGACCTGAAATAGTAGAATTTCCTTATTTGAAACTTCCCTACACCATGAAACTATAGGTCCAATCTCTAGCTGTCTTTGATTCAATACTAAGCAAAACACCAATGGGTTTCTCCACAAATATGAAAAAAGTTAATGAATTTCATGTGGAAGAACCAACAGGCAAGAATCTTAAAAGGACTTTTTAACACAGAATTAACACACAAAGCTACACAGACTCCACACATATACACACTCCTTTGATGAAATATATTCATTTCTAGATTTTGAAAATGTTTAGATTTATAAAATTATTTAGGATAAGAAGTAAAATAGAGAAATTGATCAATTGAAATCTCATACATAGAATCATATACATGCATATTAATTCTCTTAAAATTTGATACACTTTTAAAAACTGAAAGTGGGTAAAGGGGTAGTTATTTAATAAATGTAGTCAAGTATTATTTAGCAATATGGTGGGAAATAGAATGAATTCATATTTCATCATACAGCCCCCCCAAAAAAAATCATGCTATTTGTTTCTCCAGTCATAGAATAAGGGTGTTTTTTTCATAGCATAGTGCTTTACATTCATTAGGCACTTAATAAATCATTTTTCATTCATTAGTTCAGTGATTCATAAAAATAAAAAACTATAAAAAATGGAAGAAATTAGTAGTATAAATTTATTCTTGTTTTTATTAAGCTTTTATTATGGTACAATGCCAGGTTCTGTGTATGAAAAGACAAAAATTTCTGAACTGAAAGAACTTTCTCAAAATACCCTGTTTTTACATATCAATGCTTTGGTTTTTATTTATCAGTTCAGGTATAATGTGTTATGATAATTTGTAAGATGCATTTCCCAGTAGGGGGAATAAAGTAAAGTTTAATGAAGGAGAAAGTATTTGAACCAGAGGTGGCTAGATCTGAATTGGAAACAGAGCTTGGGGAGACAAGACATTACTGTGGAAGGAACTATACTGAAGGTTAAAAAAAAAGTATTCCAACCCTACCCTTAATAAACTTTAAAGCTTTTCTTAATGTTAAATGTTTCACTGATGCTATTTCTCACTGCACAATAGTATCTCATTACACTCATGCCATATTTTTCAGCCACAGAAAAAAATTAATAGGCATCCATCTTATTTCCACTTCTTTGCTTTCATGTAGAATGTTGCTCTGAATATTTTGGAATATCCCTTAAAAGTTTTGATGTAAAGAGGTTACACAATCCCTTCCAACAATCCATTTTATTGTCAAAATGTTACTATAACTATCTATTACTTTAAAATATCTTTTTACTTTAAAAAAAACTGGCTACATTTTAAATTTTTTCATGTGTGTATGGAATGAAAAGCAATTTTTAAATGTTACAATTAATTAAAATTAATTATCATCATATCTGGCTACATGACTACAATGAGAGACTTGAATGAATAAATGAACAAAAGCATTTATTAAGTGTTTACTATGTACTAGGCTCTTTACTTAAGCACTAGTGATACAAATAAAGAAAAAGGCAATTCCATCTCCCAAAAAGCTTACATTCTAATAGAAAGAGACAATACATATTGGATAGTGGTGGCCAGTGCAGAATATTTATAGCCCAAAAGAATCAGAGGAATAGTGACCAGATCATAGAGCAATTGATTGAAATGTTCTTTACCTGGAATACTAGTGTTGATTTGATATTTTTTTGTTCCCAGATATCCTGGGAATAGCAGCATGGGGTTCTGAATTCAGCTAGAATGATGAAGATTCACCAATTAAAAATCTAGGGTTTCTGGAGGGGTTGGCTCAAGAGAATGTTATGAAGATAGCCACAGAATGAGGAATGTAACCTCAAAGAACATTATCATGCCTTATCATTCCTGTTGGTACAGCTCACAACCCATTTGTGTCTTCTCATTAGGAATGATTTCTATGAATATTTTCCAATAAATCCTTCAAAGAAAATATACTGAATATGATACAGGCCTTGTTCTGGTTCTTTTACAATTTGGCAGATACTAATGTAGTACTTTGGCTGTCCATAACTTTCATTTAAGGACTGGTATTGCTTCCTTTTATGCTCATACATTGTCTTGATTACATTTCTCATGTGTAAGTGATCCATTATTGGTAATATATAGCAAGTTCCATAAATTCACCTTTCTACTTTCCCGTGGTTCACCTGTAATTTTTACTCTGTAATCATGGTGTTCCACAATTCACACTTCATACGTTTGTTGAGTCATAGATTTAGAGCTGGAATGGACCTCAGAGACCATCAAATGAAACCCCTCATCTGAAGAAAAAAGCAAAAAACCAAAAGAACTGAGGTCCAAAGAGGTTATGTTACTTGTACAAGATCACAATTACATGCCATATAACTGGATGTATACACACATATATAATATTTATGTGTATCTATATATGAATGTGCATGTATGTATATGTGTGTATTACATATGGCTTTTGATCGTGAGTTAGATATATGGGCATAGACATAAATGACAGATATAGATAGATAGGGATATAGATATGATATATGTGAAATATAAAAAAATATATAAAATATTCTTGGAAAATAATTGCATGAACTAATACTGCTTGAAATATTGTATCATCCCCCCATTTAGTGTTATACAAATATGCTTTTACTCTAAATAGATTTCTTTCATATACTACCTCTTGACCAGCACAGTATATGTTTATTGGTTAGGGAGACTTGGAGCCTAGGCCACCTCATTATTTTGCTAAATTTCTAAAAAAATGGTGAGACAATGTCTTTACTTTTGTCTATGTCCTGTTTTTTAGAGTCAACAGATAATTTGAGGTCAAGTTTGAGCTGCTATAATTATCTATAGTATCGTACTCTCATCTTTATTCTGCCTTCTTATTTAGTACTGATTTTGACCTATTCTCTAACCAATTGATGATTTGATTATAGATAGAGAGTTGATTCTAAAATAACTTCTACACTGACAAGTCCATTTCTGTCTATTAAATTATAATCTACTGGATTTTTTGGTAATTGTCCAACTCTCCATGAAGTATTCATAACCTATAGATCTGAGGATTCTAAGCAGTTTCTAAATTTTTAGCTTCTTTCATTTCTTGAGTCAAAGATGTATTTTCTAACACTTGGGTTTGGGTTTTAGTTTTTCCACCCTTTCCTCTATCAACATTTACACTGAAGTCACTGAGCATTAATGTGTGTGTTAACTTGGTTTGGTGTATTTTTGTCAACTTCTTCACTGATTTCTTCTACTTCATTATCAGTAACTTATGTTTTCACATAAGGTACAATTTTGTTTGCGATAGTTCCTTTATGTACAAGAACTGAAATCAATATGACTAAGTGAAAAATATTTCAACTCAAATCAGTGCAATTAAGTATTTATTAAATTCTTGTTCTGCATAAGGCACTGCATTTACTATTGCATTTGGGATTAAGATGAAACCAACTCACCAATGTCTTTATTCACCTCTTCAAGGAGAATCTTTGAACCATCCATCCATTAATTTAATGCTTCTTTATGTACTCCAATTTCATTTAGAGTAAGACTGTCAATTGGATTTTGTTTAGTTCCATCATTTGATTGTCACATAAACATCTCACATTAAGATCGCCAACAGTAAAATGAATGTTTGTAGACATTCTAAGAACTTTGTCATATACAGGAAAGAATATTGGCTAAAGGGTCCAGAGGACTTGGTTTAAATCCTTCTTCCTAAGTTACTAACTGTGTGACCTTGGGCAAGTCAAATTACCTTTCTGGGCCTCAGGTACCTCATATGTAAAATAAAGGTGTTGGACTAGATGAACTCTAAAATCCCTTCTAGTTCTGTGTTCCTTCTGTCCCCCCCCCCTTTTATATAAGAAGTAGGGTGCAGCTAGGTGATGCAGTGGATAGAGCACCAGCCCTAAATTCAGAAGGACCTGAGTTCAAATCTGGCCTCAGACACTTGACACTTACTAGCTGTGTGACCCTGGGCAAGTCACTTAACCCCAATTGCCTCAGCAAAAAAAAAAAAAAAAAATAGGGGGATATGCAAATTGCAGGCCATTATGTATTTTTATTTTTCATGCATTTTCATAGCCAGTCTTTCTAGTAATGAGACTCTCCACGTTTACCATTAGATAGTAAAGTTCTTGAGGGCAGGGATTATCTTTTACCTCTTTTTGTATCCTTCAGTGTTTAGCACAATGCCTGACATGTAGGTACTTAATAAATGTTTATTTTATTTGTATTTAAAGTACCTAGGTTAGTGTTCAGACAATATGACAGGACCATATTTAAAGCCAATCTAAAATAGTAGAACTTTCAAGAAGAAATTAACAAACATCAAAATAATAAAATTATATGTAAAAATAAGCTTTTTCAAAGATATTTTCTTTTCATTATCTCATGAATATTTTATTGTGAACATCTCAGAAGCCAATCAAGAGCCAAAATTATTTCCTTCTAGATTATTTTGGTTTTACTTAGTTATTTCACTAAATAAGTAAAAAATAAGTGGCAATTTTGCTTTTATAAGAACATCAAACACTGGAAAACATGATCTTGACACCCTAGAGCAAACGTGTTAAAACTTTTAGAAGGAGACAATTTGTAAGCTTTAGAAAACTCTAAGCTGGTATATGATGAAATTATGATTTCTAGAAATTCAACACCAACACACTGTTACAACAATCTTCTATGAAATGTTCCTTTTTTGTGGGGTAATGAGGGTTAAGTGACTTGCCCAGGGTCACACAGCTAGTAAATGTCAAGTGTCTGAATCCAGATTTGAACTCAGTTCCTCCATGGCCAGTGCTCTATCCACTGCACCATCTAGCTGCCCCTGAAATGTTCTACATACTTATCATTTAAATGAGTGGTTAAGTGTGAATTAGTACAAAATAGAACTTAATGACCCTACTGTAAAAGAACTCTTACAATGGCTGACTGCTGTAATTATAAAAATTCACCTTGCTCACTTATTTTTGGGTTCCCTAACACAATACTAAATTCATACCAAAATTATGAAAGGCCAACAAGAGAATAAGGTGAGCTAAGATGAAGTTAAATAGATAGACTGAGTCTCAAAAATGAATATAGTGGTAAGTAAAGAAAAACACAAGCAGGGGAGGGGGCACTCATAATGAATTATAACTGTTTCCCTACAATTCCCTTTGCAACCGTTTTTCCTATATATGAATACATAAAGAATACAATATGGTAAATGTAATATACAAAATGCAATATACAAAAATAATGATTTCTATAAAAAATAGTATAAATCAGTACCTGTGTATATTGTATGTACCATGTTTTATTTTATTTGCCATGATATAGATAATTATATGTTTTAAAATAAAAGTAAAGAGGTATAAAAATCAATACCTTTGTTTATTGTATTCATCATGTTGTATGTAGGCCAACCTTTGGTAAAAAGGATTCTTAATCTGGAGGCTATGGACACTTTGGTTTATTCATAGTTTTCAATGGACCCATGAACTTGTTTATTTTTTTTAATTTATGGAATGATACAAACATTTACATAATATGGAATAATATAGTTCAATTTTTTAAAGTTGTTTGCACATGAAATTGCAAATATACTATCCACAATTTATTATTTTCAAATATTCAACAAAATTATCATGTATCTTTTTTTCCTTTTTCTGTTTTTTCTTCCCTTTTCCCCCTGCCCCTAGAGATGACTATGATTAAACACAAGTATGGATTTAGATGTAAAATTATTATATGCAAACTTCTATTGATCAGTTTTTCTTTGGATTCAGATAGCATCTTTCTTCACATGTCCTTTATGGTTGATTTGAGTATTTGTAATAGTCAAAATTATTTAGTCATTCAAAGTGGTTCTTAAAACAATATTGCTATTACCATATACAATGGTATCTTGGTTCTGTGCATTTTCTCTTCATTATTTTGTGCAAGTCTTTCCATGTTTTTCTAAAGTCATTGAGCTCATCATTTCTTCTAGCATGGTAGTATTCCATCACAGTTATATACTACAATTTGCTCAGTCATTCCATGATTTGGAGGTATCCCCATAATTTCCAGTTCTTTGCCACCACAAAAAGAGCGCTATAAACATTTTAGAACATATAGGTTCTTTTCCTTTTTCACTAATCATCTTCAGAAATAAGCCAAGTAGTGTTATTGCTGGATCAAAGGATATAGGGAGTTTAATAATTCAGACATAATTTCAGATTTCTCTCCAAAATGGTTTGATCAGTCATGAGCTTGTTTCTAAAAATATATTGATGACTACATTTTAATATAATTGTTTTGTTTTTTAATTCCACACATTTTATTTTATGAATTTAAAAACATTATTCTTAGAAGATATCTATAGGTGTCACCAGACTGCCGAAGGAGTCTGTAACACAAATAAAAGTTATGAGCCTCTGTCTTAGTATAAAATAGTGCTACTTCTATTTAAAGTAATGTGTCCCCAATAGCATGGAAATCTAGAGATAACTATCAAGGAAATATACATTTTATGAACTGAAATTCTTTTTCAAAATAAATAAGCATGTTTATTTAAAATTTTGAGTTTAAAAATTCTAACCTTCTTTCTTTCCCCCTCTCCACCCACCCCTCACAGCCCCTGAGGAAGTAAGCAATCAGATACAGGTTAAACATGTACAATTATGTAAAACATTACAAATTAGATATTTTGTATAAGAAGATTCATAAAAGAAAAAAAGTGAAAAACAATATGTTTCAGTCCGTTTCTTGGATCATTATATTGCTGACAATAAGTCATTCACGGTTCATTGAACAATATTGGTGCTACTGTGTAACTTCTGGTTCTGTTCACTTCACTATCTATGGTTCATGTAAATCTTTACCTATTGTACTCTTTATGTGTTCATATATAGGAAAAATGGTTGCAAAGGGAATTGTTGGGAAACAGATATAATTCATTATGAGTGACCCCTCCCCTGCTTGTGTTTTTCTTTACCAACATTTTCCCTTTTTGTTATATTAGCCACTCTGATAGTTGTGAGGTGGTACCTCAGAGTTGTTTTAAGTTATATTTCTCTGGTCAATAGTACTTTAGAACATGTTTTCATATGACTATAAATATCTTGGATTTCTTTGCCTGAAAACTGCTTGTTCATATCCTTTGATCATTTATCAATTGGGAAATGACTTGTATTTTTATGAATTTGTTTCAGTTCTCTATATAGCTGAGAAATGAGGCCTTTATCAGAGATATTTGTCACAAAAATACTTTCCCAGTTTTCTGCTTTCCTTATAATTTTGACTGCATTGGTTTTCTTTGTGCAAAAGCTTTTTAATTATATATAATAAAATTATTAATTTTACATTTTTGTAATGCTCTTTATTTCATCTTTGGCCTAAATTCTTCCCTTGTCCATGAATCTGGCAGATAAACTATTTTATGTTCTTTTAATTTGCTTATGGTATTACCCTTTATGTGTAAATCATGTACCCCATTTTGACCTTATTTTAGTATACAGTTTGAGATGTTTGTCTATACCTAGTTTCTGTCATACTCTTCCAATTTTCCCAGAAGTTTTTGTCAAATAATGTTTTTGTTCCAAAAAACTGAATCTTTTGGTTTATCATATACTAGATTACAATGGTAATTTACTAAGATGAAATTCATTCCTACTGTATTACACTGATCCACAACTCTATTTCTTACCCAGTACCAGATTGTTTTGATAATTATTACTTTATAATATAGTTTGAGATCTAGTATGGCTAGACCACCTTCTTTTGCAATTGTTTCATTGATTTTCTTGATATCCTTGAGCTTTTGTTCTTCCAAATGAATTTTGTTATTATTTTTCCAGCTCTATAAAATAAGTTTTGATAGTTTGATTTTTATGGGACTAAATAAATGAATTTATGTAAGATTGTCATTTTTATTATAATGGCTTGGCCTACTCATGAGCAATTAATGTGTTTTATAGTTATGTTAATATAGTTCCTGGGTTTATCTTGGCAGGTAGACTCCCAAATATTTTGTATTTTTTACATTTATTTTAAATAAAATTTCAATTTCTATACTTTGTTGCTGGACTTTGTTGGCATCATATAGAAATGCTGATAATTTATGTGGATTTATTGTGTATCCTGCAACTTTGCTAAAGTTGCTAATGATTTCAAGTCGCTTTTTAGTTAATTCTCTAAGATTTTCTAAGGATAGCATCCTATCATCTACAAAGAACGATGGTTTTGTTTACTTATTTCCTATTTTAATTTCTTCAATTTCTTTTTCTTCTCTTATTGCTATAGCTAATATTTCTAGTACAATATTAAATAATAGAGGTGATAACAGACATTTGTCTTAATTTCCTCTTTAATTGTGGTGAGTTTACCCCTTTCATTTTTGATGCTAGTATTTTGGTTTTCTTTTTTCCTTTTTTTAAATCAAATTAGCCGATGATTGGTATATTTTATTGGGTTTTTTCATAAAACCAGCTTCTAGTTTTATTTGTTAGTTCAATGGTTTTCTTTCTTTCAATTTTATTAATCTCTCCTTTGATTTTTAGGATTTCCGATTTGGTGTTTAATTGGGGATTTTTCATTTGTTCATTTTCTAGGGTTTTTTTAGGTGCATGCCCAATTTATTGATCTGCTTTTTTCCCTTTTTTTATTCCTTTAAGGAGTTAGAGATATACATTTTCCCCTAATTACCACTTTGGCTACATCCCATGAATTTTGATATGTTGTCTCATTGTTATTTTCTTTAATGAAATTATTTCTTATTTCTATGATTTGTTCTTTGAGCCACTTATTTTTAGAATAAGATTGTTTAATTTGAATTACTTTTTAATCTATTTTTCAATTGTCCTTTATTGAATATATTTTTGTTGCATTATAAGCTGAAAAGGATATGTTTACTCTTTCTGCTTTTCTGCATTTGGTTGTGAGGTTTTTATATCCTAATACATGGTCAATTTTTGTGTAGGTACCACATATTGCTGAAAAAAGCTATATTCCTTTCTATCCCCATTCAATTCTCCAGATATCTCTCATATCTAACTTTTCCAGTATTTTATTTACTTCTTTAACTTCTTTCTTATTTATTTTTTGGTTAAATTTATCTAGTTCTGAGAGGGGAAGGTTAAGGTCCTCTACTAATATTGTTTTATTGTCTATTTCCAACTGTAACTCATTCAACTCCTTCAAAAATTTAGATCCTATACCATTTGGTGCATATATGTTAAGTATTGATATGACTTCATTGTCTATAATACCTTTCAGCAAGATAGTTTCCTTCTTTATCTCTTTTGATCAGATTTATTTTTGCTTTTGCTTTGTCTGAAATCATGATTATTACCCCTGCTTTCTTTACTTCAGTTAAAGCATAATAGAGTTTGTTTTAGTCCCTCTCCTTTATTCTGTGTGTATCTCTCTGCTTCAAATGTGTTTCTTATAAACAACCTGTAGTAGGGTTTTGGTTTTTAATTCATTCTGCCATCTGCTTCTATTTTATGGGTGAGTTCATCCCATTCCCATTTTAAATTATAATAACTATGTATTTCCCTCCATGCTATTTTCTGCATGTTTATCCCCCTCTTTCTAATACTGCCTACCCTTTCCCTCCTCACAAGTGTTCTGATCACCACCTTCCTCAATATACCTTCCCTTATATCAGTACTCTCTCCCCTTTCTATTATCCCCATCCTTTTTTTTTTTTTACTTCCTTATAGGGTAAGATATATTTCCATGTCCACCCGAGTGTGTATGTTATTCCATCTTTGATCCAATTTTGGTGAAAGTAAGATTTAAGCTTTGCCTGCTGCTCCCCCCCCCATCTTATCCTTTATATTAGTTCTTTCGTGCCTCTTTTATGTGGAATAGTTTACCCCATTTAATCTCCTCCCTCCTTTTTCTTACAGTACAATTTCTTTCTTACCTCTTTATTTTGTTTTTGAGGGCATCATTTGATCAAATTCACTTGATATCCACACCCTCTGTCTACATATAACCCTTCTAATTGCTCTTAAAAGTAATAAAGCTGTTAAGACTTATAAATATTACTTTGCCATATAGAAATATAAACAATTTAACCTTATTGAATTTCTTATGTTTTTCTTTCTTGTTTCTTTTTTATGTTTTTATGTTTCCCTTGAGTCTTGTATTTGGAGGCCAAATGTTTTATTTAGCTCTGCTCTTTTAATAAGAAATGCTTGAAAGTCCTCTATTTTGTTAAATGTTCATCTTCCCCCCCTCAAAGATTATGTTCAGTATTTCTGGGCATGTGATTCTTTGTTGTAAAGCTACCTTTACCTTCTGATATATCATATTCCAAATTCTCTGGTTCTTTTGCACTGAGATGAAAAAAAAGACCAAACCTTCTTCTCTTGTACAGCTCTTGAGTGGTTATTAAATGAAGCAAAATTTATTAAGCTCAAATTATTTTTCAATTCCTTCTTGAATCTTCATTCTATTTTGAATTGCAAAATATGGTGTATACAGTTGAGGTATTAATTACATTCCTTTATTCTCCTCTTTCTTTCTTTCTTTCTTTCTTTCTTTCTTTCTTTCTTTCTTTCTTTCTTTCTTTCTTTCTTTCTTTCTTTCTTTCTTTCTTCCCTTTTCCCAGAGAAGTAAGGTTGAACCAGGAAGTCTGGAAAATTAAAGAAACAGAGACCAGCTTAAGTTGATTTGGCACTTTAGAATTGTGTGTCTATCAAGCAAAAATATAATGTATACTCTTCATCCCATAAAGGAGTGTGACACTAAACAAAGTAACATGGAGAGAAGCTTAAATAAGTAAATATAAATAAGTAGAGAGATAAATGAGTGAATCAATTAATAAATAGATGAATGAATAAATAAATGAATAAATAAGGATTTTCATATCTTCCCAATATCAGTCTTTACTGTATATTTCATCTTGATTTGATTTTGGTTTGAAATTGTGTTCATTTACAGAATAGAGCTCATATTCAAATATAAGGACTAAAACACTTTTAAAAGCGAAACACACACATGTGTATATATATATGTATGTATAAATATACATATATGCATATATATGTGTATGTGTTTGTATACAGAGAGAGAGAAAAACATATCAAAGACAATATCTTTCTAATTCATTGTTTTAGAAAGTTGCCTGAGATTCAGAGATTCCACCCAGCTATTAAATTATTTTTTATTGTGAATATGTGAAGGATCTTTAATCTTGTTATTGTAGAGCATTCCTTATGTGGAAATTCCCTCCAACAAGGCAGATCACTACTGTCTATGACTTAGTAGATATATACTGGGGACTTACTTATGGTCACACAGCTAATAAGTATAGTGTCAGGATTTGAACTCATCTTCATATTTCTAAATAGAGCACACTTCACTATTTGACATTTAGCATTGTTGAGATAGAAATAGATATATCACATATACATATGTATGTATAGATATGTATAGATATACATATATGCATATATTATGTATGTATACATGTGTATGCAATATGTGTATAAATATACATGAATGTATTGTGTGTATACACATATATACACATACATATATGTGTATTTATATCATCCTCATAATCAGCAAAACCTGGGGGTTCAAGTTCCACCTAACATCAAATGTAAAAATATACATTATTGTTCAATATATTTATTATTGTTCTCCACCCCACCCCACTCATTCCCCCCCAAAAAAAAAACCTGGATTCATTATTTCCTGATTTTTATTTAAAATACATGTCATGCTGGGGCAGCTAGGTAGTACAGTTGATAAATCACCAGCCCTGGATTCAGGAAGACCTGAGTTCAAATCTGACCTCAGGTACTTGACACTTACTAGCTGTGTGACCCTGAGCAAGTCACTTAACCCACATTGCTCTGCAAAAAAATAAAAATTAAAAAAAAATACATGTCATGCTAATGTGGAAATATTTTTAGCATGAAAGGAATGTGTAACATATCAAATTGCTTGCTGGCTTTGGGAGGGCCGGGGGAAGGAAGGTTGAGAGAAATATTAGGAACTCAAAATCTTACAAAAACAAATATTGAAAACTATCTTGACATGTAATTGGGAAAAAATAAAATAAAATTCTAAGATAAACAAATAAAATACACGTCATGTCCCTGGTTACAAGTTCACCCCATGGTCTGGAGAATTATATCAAGATGAAAAATGCCATCAATCCAAGTATAAGAAATTCATTCCATATAAAAAATGGGGGTTGCTCCCATAAGAGCAGACTATGTTCTAGCCCAGGTTTTTATGTTTATTTCAAAGCCTGATAAAAGCACATTCTAGGGTCCTTGTTCAAAAGAATACTTCAAATACTCCATTACCAGCTTCATGCTAATAGTGCCCGCACATGTAAGGGCTTCAGAATTAAAATGTCTAAAAATATAAATGAATAAACACACAATATAAGCCACAAAGAAACAGAGAATTATGGATACACTTAAATGGGAAGAGCAAAACTTAAATTATAGGTCTAAAAAGTGTTAGTTCTTTTTTTAAAGCTTCCTTCTCTTTTTTAAATGGTTCTAATTCCACGAAAACACAATAAAACACAAAGCCTTTGATGAGGAAAAATGAGGCAGTACAACTCTAATTCAGTTTAATTAATGTCATCCTGCTCTTTAGTCTACAAACAATTATGGAAAATGTGAGATAGCTATATCCCTCCTTCCTTAACTACTTGGTTCTTTGACTAAACAATATTATCACCAACTCAGGGCAATGTAGAAGGTAATTTTAAATTATTGCAAGACATATTTCTAAAACCCAGACAGAATAAGTTCCATTTTGCCTCTGCTTCCTGGGGAGACAGGTGAGACTGCCCTTTGGCGTACCTCAGACAGGTGATTAAATGAATTCTCTGCAGAGAACTCCAAAAGCACCTTAACTTTTGACTGATTGGCACCATAGTTCTTCCTCAAGCAGGCAAAGTTAAGGCCATATGTATTGAAAGGGAGAGCAAAGTTTTTTTAAGTCAATATCTATAAAAGGACCATAATTATTTTGCCATATAGCATATGATGACAGTAATAGCATTTTCTATCTAGCATGAACTTCATTTCTAAAGTGCTCAACAATTTTCTCATTCCCTGGTTTGTATTCTCCCCTAAGTCATTCTTTGTCAATGTTCTCAGTGCTTAGGGAGGCACTTTGAAAACAGCCTCCTATAAGCAATTTTCCATTCCATGGAATAAATTATTTTATATAATCATTTGCAGACTACAGCTTCACATGGATATACCTGGCCTAATGTCCCTGAGAAACTACAGCAGCTGAAATGCTCAGTTTTGAGCACATATTAAATTTAAGCTACTAATTCTCAAGTTAGCTACCTGGTACTAGATAAAACCTCATCACTACCGCCTCCATAACTTTTGGAGTGGGTCACTTAGAGATGCACTTTCACTCTTGGCTCATTCTCTTATCTCACTATTCACTTCAGTCCAAAAGAATCAGGTTGTGGTTTTGGATGAGCAAAACTAATGTGTTATTAAGACACAGAAGATATGATGGGAAAGAGGTTGCCTGTTACACTATTTAACTTCTGGGGAAAATTCAAACCATATGATGACACCACAAGTCTGAAAGGGACTATGTAGGATCCTGTGGGAGAGCAAGAGACACCAGAATGTTAAAGGGTTTTCTCAATGGCAATTCCAAATTCAATTCATTTCCTTTGGGAGTTGATAGGTATTTGAGAACTTTTTACAATTATTTATCTTTTTGTGCTTCTTTAAGTACTTTGTATCTCCTATATTTTCTGTGGACTGAAATAAAAGTTTTCTACCAATATGCAATATGACCTTTAGTGTCTACATTGGAGATGGGACCTTGTTGCCCACATGAGAGAATCTAGACATGAGTCATACACAAATCATATTTATGTATTTTTATGAAGTAACTCTATGTGGAATCAAAGAGCCAAAGAGCAAAACTGACCCTCTTGGGTGAGGTCTTCTATGTTCAAATCAAAATCCATATGAGCCTAAGGGTTTGGGGGAGGGGAGGGTACAGGAGGGTACTGAGCAGTGAATTACATCTTGAAGACTCACACCAGATCTTAAGGATTAATTTACAAACAATAACAATTAAATAATATATTTTTTTGGTTAACCTACACATATTGAGCCTTACTGACAAGAGTCTGTCCTCCTGAGTATCAAGGAGTGACTCATCTTGGAGGCAAGCCTAACCTGAAAGCCAATCAGGAATTCTATGTCTTCTTAGCAAGTCATTAATGGACAAGCTCACTCTATCAACATGGAGGTGTCCTTCAGATGCATCCAAAGACACAAAGTTTATAATCTCATCATTTTGATTGGATACTCTTTTGATTAATACCTTCCCCACCTATAGAAGATAAGTAATTTATTGGCATGGTCTCTTGTTAGCCCACATTAGCACCTAAAAACATTCTATCAAGGTAGTTTTGATAGTTGAAAAAAATTGTATCTATGGTATAGTTATATTTTTTTTAATTTCCTCTTTCTTTTGACCATGTCCTTTCAAGTTCCAGTTCTCTTCATCATCAACTATTTTGTAATTCAACATTTTAATTAGTGAGCTCATTGTTTCAGGCAAGCTGATAACTTCATATTGAACTTGGGAAAGCAGTATCTCCTGAGTTCCATCATCTGTTACAATCAGGATCTGACAGATGATAAATCATTCATGCCAGAAGGACCTTCCATTGGTGATTAAATATGTGAGGAACAATTAATTGTACAGAGGTCAAAATCTAATTAGATGTTGCATCCATATTACCATCTTGTAAAGAAAAGAAAAGAAAAGCATATCTCATTCATGAGGTTTGCTAACCCCTTTCTTTCTATCTTCATAGATCCTTACTTCATCTGATTGCCTTACCAAGTGGAGGCATTCATTTCAATTGTAGGAATTAGCAAAGTAGACAGACTGCCAGAGATGATAAGCCTAAACCAAATCAAAAGTATGTGACTTTTGCCAATTAAGGACTTCTCATCCTAAAGCCACTTTGTTCCTCAGATGTCTTCCATGCTGAGGTTAGGCAGCAAAAAGGTGAGGAGGAACCTTTATGCAAATAACACATTTTACTTTCAAATTCCTCAGCACAATTATGCATTATGTTCCAGAAAATAGGTGATAACTAAAAAAAGAAGATAATGGATAAGTACTACAGCAGACCAATTATAATGAATGCTAAAAATTACCTTTCTACAAACTTAGCCTCAATTCTCCTGTTCTTTCAGTTTGGGTGGCACGTGACTTTTTATCTCTGGGTTTTAGCCCTCATTTTAAGAATCCCTTCTACATTTAGTGAAGTAGAGTAAATGGAATTGTTTGCTTTCTAGGCAAGTTATGTTATATGTCTGTCAAGAGTTTGGAATTTTTTGACCAGTTATTATTTTTGTCAGAGGGGTTATATCAAAGAATTATTTTTTGAATGCAACTTTGAAAGAAATGAAAGAATTAAGGAAAATAAATCTAGACTTGCATGTAAAGAAATTCCCCAAAATTCCTATTGAAAATTGTGCCATATGTAATCCAACAGCTGTTGAAAATAACAATTCCCAAAAGAAACTATAGGACTCAGAAAAAGATTTGTTTTAAACCTGCTTCAGTCCACTTTTGCTTGTATTTGTATTCCCAGCTATTTAGCATAGTGTTTGGTATACAGTAATCAATTAATAAATGCTTTGTCTGTAATATTTATATATCTTCTGTCTATGTACCATATATATACATGTCCATATATCCATCTAGCAATCTATCTACACATCCAGCATTATCTACACTGGCATCTCCTCTTTCTTCCTTATAGAATGTCCTCTCTGAAATCAAGAAAGCATCTTTAGTTTGTGAAACTTGGATATTGATAACTAATCAACAAAAGCATTTGTGAATTACCCACCATGCTCAAGGCTCTGCTGTACTTGGCCTCTGGCTGAACAAAAACAGTACCAGCCCTTGTAGAGTTTGCTTTGGGTTGGGTGGAAATTGGTGGAGGATAGAGAACATTATAAACCTGAGCTAGTAAATAGAAGGAAGTAGCTAGATGGTTCTGTGGCTAAAACATTGGGCCTGGAGTCAAGAAGTTGTTGTTGTCATTTCCGTTCATGTCTGACCCTTTGTGACTTTATTTGGAACTTTCTTGGCTAAGATACTGAAGTGGTTTGTCATTTCCTTCTTCAGCCACATTTATAGTTGAGAAAATTGAAGCAAACATGGTTAAACTACTTGTCCAGGGCCACATAGCTAGTAAGTGTCTGAGGTCAGGTTTGAACACAGAAAGATGAGTCTTCCTGACACCAGGCCCTGCACTCTGTCCACTCTGCCACCTAGGTGCCCCTATAAGGAGTCAAGAAGATGAGTTCAAAAGGAGCCTCAGATACTAACTGTATGACCTTGAGCAAGTCACTTACCCACTGTTTGCCTTAATCTATGAAGAAGGAAATGGCAAATCACTCCAAAATGTTTACCAAAAAAACAAACAAACAGAAACATGGATGGTATGGTTCATGGGATCATGAAGAGTCAGACAGAAAAGAACAACAAAGAGTAAATGGAAAGTCATTTTAGAGAGAGATCCCCAACAAAAGGGGGAAATAAGGAAAGCAGTTGGGAAGCAGATAAGGATTCTGACAGTAGAGGGTAGAAAAGCGGGGAGGAAAATGTAGTCTAGGCATGGGGAGGCAGGGTGGATAGTCCCTATTAATGCACATGTAAGAAATATTTTTACTAACTTGCCTAATTTCAGGGGACTAATCTGACTGCAGGGCCTAATCTAACTGGAGAACTAATCTGGGGACTTTTTGACTGGCTGGCTATCTGACTGCTATTAATATAATATGGGCAGTTTAAAAATTCTCCACACTGCTCTGCTCCCAAAATTGATAAGCAGATGATTAAGAAACCTCTTAATTAAATAATCAAAGCAGAATTTATTTATAAAAATCAATGTAAACAATAAGGGTTAAGAAATGCAAATTATACAACCTGTCTGCTTTTAATATAATAAGGGTGTTGCCAGTCTCTTGCCTTAGGGTTTGCACCAGCTTTCTCCAACTTTCACTCTTTTTCTCCTTCACTCTGGCTCCCCTGCTTCACTTACACTGCTCAGCTCCAAGCCCCTTTCACTTGACCCCCCTGAAAAACCTCTTAGCATCCTCACCTCTATTGCCAACCCCCTGAAGTCTCTAGCATCCCTCTCTCACTGATCTCTCCGTGTCTCTAGCCTTCTGGTATTCTTTTTCCTTGTTCTTATCCTTTTTTCCATCTCTGTCAGCCCCTCTCTTTACACAGCCTCAGTCTCCTTAGCAACCTTGTAGCAGCCCCCCTTCTGTCTGTCCTCTTAATCTTCCAGCCTCCCTTTCAATGTCTTCTCCCCTGTATATATCTTCCTTCTCCCCCTCAAACCTTGGGCTCCCTGCACCCCCAGACACACCAAGCTAATCTGCCGGCCACACTAGTGCTGCGGCCTGGTGGGGGCTCAAGTGTCCCATGTGTACCATGCCCAGGACTTCAGGGGCCCATGACCCCTGCTGTGCACCTGGTACCTCTACATGAGCCTGGCAGGACAAGCCTGGGATCTCTGGGGCAGATCCCCCCAGGGTGGAGGGAGCTGGGGCTTTTTCCCCCAGCTGTCTGACCTGGCCTCCCGTAAAGCCCACGGGGCTTTTTGGCTCAGCTGAAGCAGGGGGGGAGGGGCACCAGCCCCTCTTATATAGGAGAAAAAAGCCTGAGGGCCTAGGGCTTTTTAATCTCAGCCCAAAGACAGGGTCCTCAAATCAAAATAAATTTCCACACACAGAAGCAAGAGATAAAATGTTGAGTACATGGAGAAAGCTAGTAATACAGTTTGACTGGAACACAAAATTTGTAAAGGAAAATAATATAAAATAAGTCTGGAAAGTTAAATTGGTGCCAGATTATGAAGGGTTTTCTGTGATAGGTTGAGATCTTAATCATAGAGCATAAGATCTCAAACTTAAAGAAAACTTAGACATCCTCTAGTCCAACCCTGTCTCTTTACCAATGAAAAAACTGAAGTCCAGAGAGTTTAAGCAATTTGCCCAAGATCATGCAGGAAAAAAAGTGGTAGAAATGGAATTCACAGTCAGGATAGAAAGCTAGCTTCAAGGGCTAGAACCATGGTCACTAAAGTGGGGGCTGTGCATCCTCAGAGGGCTGTAGCATGACACCAAGCATGCCCTCACACAGAAGGTAGAAAAATGGATCACATTCCATCCTTCAAATGAGTCAGTCCTGGATTGGTCTCTACCTCAAACATGCCACCCCCTTCACCCATTACAGGTTTCAACCCCATACCTGAACTTCAGACTTTCCCTGGTATATCCCTCAGTGCTTGGGACCTCCACTTGTGAACATCATTCTTCCATCCCCCTTCTCCCACTGATGAGTTCCTCCTGTTACTTTTATTTTGGTGAGAGGCTCAGGCCAGTCAACTTCAATTCTTCTCCAGGTTGCACTCCTGTCTCTGGAATTTTTCTACCATTCTCCTGTAACAGATACTTTCATCTCAACCTTCCCCCCCCCACCCCCCATTCCCAGTTCCTTTTTGTGTGCTATCTTCCCCCACTCAAATTTAAGCTCCTTAAGGAAAAGAACTGTTTTTCTTTTTGCTTATAATCTTATCGCCAGAATTTAACAAAGTGTCTGGCACAAAGGAAATACTTACCAAATGTTTGTTCCCTGCCAGGATAGATCAACACTCCCTCTTTAAGCCCCTTCTTATTACTGGTCTTTCATGGATATGATTCTTCAGGGTGGTTATAACTTAATTATTTTCTGGTCACTCAGAGCTGTGATAGCTTCATCCAGCTGGACCACCCACACTCTCTCCATCCTCATATGCTGACCACCTACATAGCCTCCTGGTAAGCCCCTCAGCCAGTAGGCTCTGTTCTCCAAAATAGGGGCCAGCAAATAAGCTCTGACCTACTAAACCTGTTCATTTTCAGTGGAACATAAACCTGGTTTGTGGTCTGTATCAGGAGCTTTACAACAATATCTTTCCCACCAAACGCACCTCTATCTTGAATATCACTATTATTATTAAGAATACCACCATCTTGCTAGCCACACTGGTTTATATCGGTGCCTCAGTACCATGGCGTCAAACACCATTTCTCACTTCATGTTTTATATCACTTTTTATAATGTACAAAATTTCTGTAATATAACTTATAAATAAATAAATATACATATATTATATATGTATGCTAAAACTTCTTTTGAACTTCTGAGGGCATTTTTTCATATGACTATAAATTGTTTTGATTCCTTCATTGGAAAACTGTTCATACCTTTTACCATTTTTCAGTTGGGGAATAACACATATTCTTATAGATTTCACAAAGTTCTTTATATATTTGAGATATGAGACCTTTATCTGAGAAACTATAATTTTTTTCCAATTTTCTGCTTTTCCTCTGATCATAGCAACATTTATATTATTTTTACAGAAACTTTTTAAATTTAATGCAATGGGAATTATCTATTTTACACCTAACTTTGCTCTCTGTTGTTTATTCATAAATTGCCTATACATAAGTTGGATAACATGTTCCATGTTCTTCTAATTTTCTTGTAATATGTCTCTTTATATCTAGATCATGTATCCATTTTGACCTTATTTCAACAAATGGTGTAAGATATTGGTCTATGCCCAGTTTCTGCCATACTGCTCTCCAGTTTCCCCAACAATTTTTACCAAATAAAAAATTCTTATCCCAAATCTTAAGTCTTTATGCTAGTCAAATACAAGTTTACTTGTTTTATGCTGTAAATTGCATGTCTACTCTGTTCCATTGATCTATCTTTCCATTTCCTAGCCAGTTTGAACAAGTTGTGGTATATGATTACGATGGAATACTGTTGTACTGTAAGGAATGATGAGCTTGATTATCATAAAAAACATGAAAATATTTGCATGAAATAATGAAGAGTCAAGTGAACATAACAAAGAGAACATTGTATAGAGTAACAACAATTGTGTTTTAAGAAAAACATTGAGCAAATAAGTCAGTTTGAATACCATAAATATTCAAATTAACCACTCCAGTTCCAGAACATGAAAAAAAAAGACTCGATCTTCATCCAGAGAAAAAACTGATAAATAGAAGTATGTATAGAATAATTTACATACATATACCTACTTGTATCTAATGGTTGTCATCTGTAGTGTGGAGGGAAGGGAAGAAAAAAAGGGGAAAAATTTACATGGCGATTATTATATATTTAAAAGTAATAGCAAGCTATAGTTTCATATGCAATCATCTTTTGATTATACTATGTTATGGAAATGCTTCTTTTATTCCATAAATTAAAAATAAATTAAATAAATATGAAGAAATAAACTGATATGAATACTCTATTAAACAAAAAAGTTTGGAGATTTCTGGGCTTGAAGGCCTGAATTGAAATCCTGTCTCTCATGAGTACAACCTCTTAGCCTGCCTTAACTGTAAGACTAAAAATTGGAGAGCAGAGACTGACCTACATTTATAGAGATGGTTAATGCCTAGATGTTACATTTTGAAATGAAATTACAGATCTTATCCTTACATGGACACATACACACAAATGCTAGTTGATACTTTCCTAAATGCTAATCATACAGAATAGTTTGTGTGGCTTAGGTCAATATTTCTAAATCCAAACTATTGAAGACCAGTCAAATATCAGATTTCTTTACTTTGGTCTTTTTGTGGCTCTTCATGGTTTTAGCATATTCTTGTACCAGAGCCAGCTTGAACCAGGTCAACTGTTAAATTTTCAGGATGACCATTCACAGCCTAGAAATCCAATTTTATAAATCAGAACTTGATTTATTGTTTTTTGGATTGTCTAGACTTTTAAAAGTGTTTGGGAAAATAATAATACAGATTAAACTTCAAAGTATGTATTTGGCATATTTCTTTTTTTTTCTTTTTTTTTTCTTTTCTTTTTTTTTTACAGGGCAATAGGGGTTAAGTGACTTGCCCAGGGTCACACAGCTAGTAAGTGTCAAGTGTCTGAGGCCGGATTTGAACTCAGGTACTCCTGAATCCAGGGCCAGTGCTTTATCCACTGCGCCACCTAGCTGCCCCCTGGCATATTTATTTTTGAGAGCTGATTGTTAAAAATTTATCAACTCATCCCTGCTCAGGTGGAAAGGAAAGGAATCAGGGGAAGAGACAGTAAAAAAATAGAAGAGTAGGATGAAAAAAGGAAGAAAATAAATCAGTTGGGCATTTAGGCTAGTTTATTTAGTTTGTGTGATGCATTAAGTAAAGACCTTGAACAGTAAAATTTTTGTAAAATAATAAAAAATATCTAGGAGTGAAGAATAGTTGAAAAAATCAAATAAGACCAAGTCCATGTCATCTGAACTGCTTCATTTTACCACACCATGTGGTAAACACTGTGCTTAATACCTACCCTACAGACACTTCTCAGCGATGGGCAGGATCCCAGAACAATACCTTCTTCCATCTAACAAGTAAAAGTTTCCATATAGACTTCCCTTGGACATTATCTCTCTTTCACCTGGATTGCTTTCATGCAGCTCTTCTCATAGAAAGGGATATACTTGTGGGGCAGCTAGGTGGCGCAGTGAATAGAGAGCGGGTCCTAGAGTCAGGAGGACCTGAGTTCAAATCTGACCTCAGACACTTAACACTTACTAGCTGTGTGACCCTGGGCAATCACTTAACCCCAATTACCTCACACACAACAAGAAAGAGAGAGAGAGAGAGAGAGAGAGAGAGAGAGAGAGAGAGAGAAAGAAAGAAAGAAAGAAAGAAAGAAAAGAAAAGAAAAGAAAAGAAAAGAAAAGAAAAGAAAAGAAAAGAAAAGAAAAGAAAAGAAAAGAAAAGAAAAGAAAAGAAAAGAAAAGAAAAGAAAAGAAAAGAAAAAAGAAAGGGATGTACTAGGTTCTACCTTCTTCTGTGATGCTGTGGGAAGGGAGCTGGATTAGGAAATCAAAAGCTGTGTGACAACCTGGGGTCACTTTAATTTAACCTGTAACATTTAGGGTTTGAATTAAATGAATTCTAAAATCACATCCCCCTCTAAATCTAGAGTAATAACCTGCTCTACATACAACCCTCCTTTGGGTTTCCAGAGGATTTTAACTGATGATAATCAAACAGGAAAAAAAAATAGAATCAAGACTCCTCATTATTTCCCTTGCCTTCTATTCCTGGAGAAACCTATAGACTTCAGGATAGAACAAGAAATGATAATTGCTCAAGAGAAATTCATTTATATCTCAGAGAAAACCTGTCAGCTTCCATGCTAAGCATTTCCTTCTCCCTCTTTCTTTTCTAATACATGAAGGTCATCTTAGGTCATTTCTGCACATTTTTTCATTCAGTCTTCTAATTCAGATCATTCTGGTTCTTGTTATACCAGCCATATCTACTGGCTCTTTTCTTTCTGCCTCTAAACATTCCTAAGTAACAAGCTTTACTTATTCTGCCATCCCCTCAGGACATTATCTTTTACTTATCTTTTCTTTTTAAATACAACTAAGTTTGTGAAATTACAAGTACAATTCATTGTAAAGTTTAAATAACTATCTGGATAACTAAACAAACTGGGAAAAGTACCATCTTTGTAAACTTATTTATTTTGTTTATTACTGCTTACACTGGTCTAATTTAGTGGAAAATTACTATCTTCTTTGCCTTAGGTTGCATGTTTAAACAAGCCCAGCTGACTTCAGAGCCTTTCTAAAACTCAAGAATATGATAAAGGTACAGCCAGTTAAGAGAAAGCATAATGATCTAATCTACACTTAAGTGAATGCATATTTTCAATGTCTTGGCAAGCAAAGAAATAAATATTAATAAGTTGTTATCCCTCAACAAAGCTGTTAACCATATTCATTCTAAGAGCTTAAACCCAAAGCCCTGGTTACACAAAATTAAATGAATAATGAAAGTTGTTTGAAGAAAAACAAAGATCATCTGATTCAGTCATATCTAAGAGGCCTCGTAATAAGTGAACAATATATTTTCTTTTGAATTCTAACCTATTATTGAACTAATAGTTATACTTTTTTATTGGTTAGTTCCCATTAGAAGACCAAGCCTATTTGTTCATTTTCTAGCTCTTATTGTGCTGTTTACCACCAAGTTAGCCATAGATTAGGTGATGGACAGGGCATTCATATCCACTTCCACCATTTTCTCCTCCTTGCATCCTAATTCCCAAGTGAACTGATCCTCCTTTGTCTACTCTTTAGTCAGATAGAAACCCTGACTTGCAAATTTCCTCAACTATCTGCTGAGTAGGCAGAGAACCACCCTTTTTCTATACAGCAGTCATGAATTCCCTTAGTCAACAAATAATAAAGTCCTAGCATCTGTAAGATGGGATATAACAATATAACTAGGCTCCAGGGAATGGATGAAGGCACCTGAAAGGGCTTCTCATTATAGTAAATTATTTAAGCTATCGGGTATTAGACTTTTGGGAACAGTTAGGCAGAAATATCAATGTGCAAAAAAAAGTGTATATTGATAAGTCACAGAATATGAAAGGCAGAGGTATATCATTGAACATCAGATATAAAAGAAAATAGGGACAAAGATATTAAGTGACTTGATTAATGCCACAAAGTAGTAAGTAGTAAAGCTCAGATTTGAACCAAATCTTATAATGCTGAATCTAGGATTTTTTGTCTATACCCTCATGCCTCACTACTTTTCATTTGCTCCTTGATCCACAGTTTTGCTTCTTTGGCCATGTATCTGAAATTAAAACTTTAAAAAGTTCTAATATCATCTTTGATAAACCAACATGGCCTAAGACAAATGTAGATAATGTTTGAAACCTAAAGAGGCAAAACTCCTGTGGCATCTGAAAAGTTTTCTAAGGATCCTATGGTTGAAGTCTAGTTTGAATTGGGCACTGGTAACAAAGGGAATGGCCAGGGAATATAATAAATGAAATTGGATGTAGGAAAGACATGACAAAATTGTCAGTGGGGAAATCCAAGGACAGTAAAACAGTGTGGTTAGAAGTGGGAAAGTGAGCATTCTGAGAGAGAATGGAGCAGCCACAATAAGATCTTTTTTAGCTTTCTGCTGCTTGGAGTGTGATTTTATGTGTGGGCCCTTGACAACAATCTATACTTCTTAAGAGATGATGTTTATACAGATGTGTATACACAAAAGACATTGAATGGCTGTGAAGATTGAAATAAATGCTCATATACATCATTCTCTTTTATTATGGAAACCTTAAATGTAACAAGTATGAGTAATAGACCTATAACAGTGGATTTATTTTAAGGATGGCTTGAATTAAAAATAAACCAGTTAAAATTACACAACATATCATTCTTAGCACTATATGATTGTATAAGGTTTCACAGAAATGTTAAGACCAGGGCAGTTGTCTGTGCCCTTTAAATAGGGCATGTAAGGATTTTAACTTCTAACCAACATATTTTCCCTTGGGTTTTTCAAATGTCATTAACTTTCACATCCAGTATTTAAATGGTGAAAGGGAATTGGAGGGGAAAAAAAACAAGAAATAGTCCTGATCTTTTTCGAGACTGGATTGTAGTTGCAAATGGAGAAAATGCACCAAGATAAACCTTAGGATATCCCTACTTTACTGGTATCAAAAATACTATTTTAATAATGAGTCATCTGAGATAACTTACCTGAAATTATATTTTGATTCTGAAAGGTAACTTTAGATCTTGTCATCACTGTTGCAATAAGGGTCATTGGGTTAAAATGTCTTCTTTGTCTGTCTGCTCCAAGCGTCCAAAAGCACCAAGAATTATGCATGCAGGGGAAGTACTAATATAGCTCCACACAATGATAATTATATTAAGGATAGTTACCATTTATATAGCACTTTAAAGTGTGTGAATCACTATACTTTGGATTAGGAAGATAACATATATACCAGTATTGAGACCGTGCATTACTATAGCACTTAGCACAATGCCTGGCACATAGTAGATACTTAATAAATATTGATTGATTGATAGTATTAATCACAGGAGGAAAAGACAGGTTATAATAGTTAAAAGCTTCTTGCTAAAGAATACTAAGGCAGCTATATCTCAATATGACTGGAATAAGCAGGCTGTCTTGCCAGGTCATGTACTTGGCACATGATGGAGAATCTCCTTCAGATTTGTCAAAATTGATTACTACTACTCACTTCTTAAAATTCAGGTAGGGGCTAGCAATAAGCTCAAATAAAATCTACAAAGCACCTCTTTGGAGGGCCCAGGCAGAAAACTGAAGACCCATGAAACACAGGGTGGGGTGCAGAGCAGGGAAAGAAGTATGTGTATCAATTCTATTGATTGAAGGTAGGGAACTCAGAATAGAAAGGCCGATGTTGAGAAGTGAATAGTTGATTAAGATGCTTTCAGAGAATGTGATTTGTTTTGATTTCTGCTATATCATACTTTAAGGAACAGAAATAACAGGAATAAAGTGAATCTAATGTAACAAGGCCTAGTAAGAATACATTTGATTGGAAATTTGTAGTTCTGATGAAGTAAACCGAAAATGGAAAAGAATGAGAAAACTGCTCACATATATTTGCTAATCCACATGTCACAAAGAGTAGTAGTAGCAAGTACGAAAATAGGAAGAAAAGACTCAGTGAAGAGGCCCAATAATTCTAAGGAGAAAAATCTCCCAGAAGACAGATGTGATCATTTTTATGGATGCAGAAACTAAATGGTAAATACTCAGAGTATAGGAAATCAGCTAAATCAACTATATGTTAGTGCAGATTGTTTATTAGATCTCATAGATACCACAGAGATTCATAATAATTCAATATGGAAAGAAAATAGAAAAGTTTTCAAAAAATGGATTAAGTAAAAGAGATGTTAAAGTAACCTACATAACAAGAGTAAAACTCAAGAGAAAATCCACGTACTGAAGGGGGCAAACATAATGGAAAGCAATTGTTTGAGTATTAGTGGGGGGGAAACCAGTAGTATTGAGGTGTGAAATTGCTAAAGACTATATATCCAGAAGAATGAAATGGATGATAAATTTATATAGTATGAGCATAATGTAATGGAAATGGGAGATTCCAATCAACCTTTTATTAAGTATCTTCTATGTGTCAGGCACTATGCATATATGAAACTACTCAAATGTCTACTAAAAAACTCTGCTAAAAATCATGACAGATGATAAGTTATTTACTTACTTAATTACAATTGTATTCATCAAAAAGTAAAAGATGTCACAAAGGCAATTTCTAATTTGGGTTTGATTCTAAAAATTCAGAATGAATGGGTTTGCAAAGTGAAACAATGAGAACTTTGGAAGAAAGTCACCTTAACTTCTAATTCTTTATAAGAGATGAGGATTAGAACTCAGACTACTGGAGGTTTCATGAAGGAAAAACATTTTAAAGGGTCCAAAAAAAGACAATTAAGAGTCCAGATACTTTAGTATAAATTAGATAAAGAAAGATGGTATGCTCTCAAAACCAAAAATTTGACTATATGTCAATCAATAAATATTCATTAAGCATCTACTGTGTGCCAGACAATCCAATCTAATAAATATTTATTAAGTGTCTTCTATGTACCAGGAATAATGCTAATTGCTAGGGATACAATTAATAAAACTGTAGTTCTTGCCCATACATTCTTACAATATAAAGGAGACAACACACAAAAGGAGGCAGAAAAGGGGAGTAGGCAAGAGATAGGACACTAGAAGTTACCTGATGGGAAAATCTCATTCCATGGAGTTGAAACCAGGAAGGGTTTGCAAAGTGGAATGAACTAAGAATCCAGACTCTACCCCCTATAAAGGAAAGCATTGGGAGGAGTTTGGTACTTTGCCCTCTAGTCTTCAAGGAAAAGAGAGAGGAGAGGATATTAATAAAGCTTCATTTAGCAGCATGGTGGTGAGTTTAGAAGTTCTGAGTTTATCATAGCACAGGAACTATACTAGGTACTATGGACATAAGTAAAAGAAATAAATAATTCCTACTTACAATGGGCTTAAATTCTAATGTAGGAAATATGTTCTGTGAGAAATAAAGGTAAACAGAGGCACAAAGTTCTGAGCACAATCAATTTATTAGCAAAATCAGCAATTGTCAATAAATCAGATCCAAGCCTCCTCAGCAGCCAAGAATATTCATGGCAGGATGCAGAACATTTTTATCATCTAAAGAGAAACAAATCAAAGTACATATTCGTGAGATTATTGTATAGTCATGAGATGCATGAGATTAATGCATATTTATAGAGTTTTAAGAAATAAGGTGGTATGATGGGAATAGGGAAGTAGGTTTATTTGTAAGATTTGCCTTGGGATATTCCTGACCCCATGTGACTTATAATAAACTAATGGCCAATGAATCATTATTAGGAAATTTAAAAGGAGGGTCTTATATAGTTAGGAGATCCTTGCTGCAAGAATCAGAAATGTACAGAACATTCTGCAGTCACTTTCTTAATCCCATTTCTCAAACTTGTTTATTACTCAGATTATTGGGAATTTAGCAATTAGCCAATGCCCTGCCAGCTTTCACAAGATCACATACACACTTCTATTTTCCCATAATTTAAGTAACTTAAATAACTTATCCTCATATGATTTAAATAGCAAAATCACAAAGTTAATCAAGGTTTGATTAGTAGAATCTGATTTCAAATTCTCATTTATATAAAATATATACAGAAAATATAAAGTTAATAAATCAAAATGAAAACAAATAATTATAATGGAGAAATGGAACATATTGAAAGAGAATGATGTATGTGCATAGGGAACCTGCTGGCAATTTAGATTTTTAAAATACATATGCAACATTTTTTTCAGATTAATAAATATAATTAATAATCTTAACTCTAGAGAACTGGTGCTATAAGTCTTTTATTTTTTCATCTTGATATAAGGAATGGTTCTATGGGTAAAGTGGGGGTGTCATTAAGAAATTATTTTTAAAAGGCATCAATAATTTTTTTTTCTCTTGAAAAGTTATATATGAAAAATAGAAGTAAGGGGAGATACCTGAGTATTAATAACAAAAACAAAATGGCAGATTTGGAAAAATTACATCAGAAATGCAGAAGCCTGGAACAACCTGATACATGAGGAAAGCAGAGACTAGGGAGAGACTCCTTACTGACCCTCTTACATAACACTTCACTTCCATACTCTGTGCTTTCTCATCAGGTGTGTTGTATGCCTGGAATTCTCTCTCTCTCTCTGCCTCAAGACACAGCACAAATATGACCATCTACCAGAGGAATTTTGTCATCAAATTTCCTTCCCTATTCCCACTATTCCTGGCTTCCCTCTAAGATTATCTCCCATTTACACTGTATATACCATGCATGTACACAATTATCTATACATTGTCTTCCTCATTAAAATATTAGCTCCCTCAAGGCAGGGGCCACTTTTTTTCCTGTCTTTGTTTCCTGAGCTCTTAGCACAACCCAATACCTGGCACATAAATAAGTGCTTGATAAATTCTTGATGATGATAAGAGGCAGAGTCAAGGGATAGAATCAATGTTGTCAGGGAATGGAATAATGAGGAATAATGATTCTTTTTTGTCTGAATTTGTGATTTCACTGGTGTAGGGCAATGAGTGTTGAACTCAAATAGAAACCAAGGCTACTAATCTATACATAAGTGTTCTTGTAGTAGCATATTGACTTAGTTTTGAAATATGTTATCTATGCTTTATTATATTTTTATTTCTTCTGTTAAATATTTTCCAATTACATTTTAATCTAGCTCAGGATGCATTCCATAATGGTATAGTCAGTAGGCTATGTGTTTGAAACCTTTGGTAGAGGAAACTACCCAGCAAGGGGACTTACTCTGTCAATGCTGATAGGTAGTTGCTCTGAAACCTTGAAGAGTTATCTAGGCTCCTGAGAAGTTAAGAAATTTGCCCAGGGTCACATAACCAGTATGTGCCGTTTTGACTTCAAATCTAACCTTCTATTCCCTATTTACACTACCTCTTGGGATGAGGATTAATTGAAATAAAAACAGAGCTATTCAACATCTATGTTGATTCCATTTTCAGTATCAATGAGAATGATCTTCATCTGGGACATATAGGATACAATTAGATAATATGAAATTGAAATCCAATGTAAGTAAGGTGGTTCTATGTAAGCACTTAGCTACCATCAAATGAGTTCAACTGAAACAACATCTAAAAGAGTTTCTTGGTTTGATTATTGAGCCACTGCAGACAGATGACCTTTGAATAATCTTAGTAAACAGAGAGGAGTAATAGAAATGATGTTGGGCAAATAACACTCCCATTGTCAATGAGGGAGAGGAGGAGCATGGGTGGAAATGGATTCTTTAAACTCTAGTTTTGAGTTCAATTCCTGGTATAATTCTAAAGTACACTTGTAACCTGACTCCCAGTTGAGCTCAACCAAAAGAGAGCCTCTAGTCTTGACCAAGATGAGATTCCTGAAACTCTCTAAGAAGGTAAAATGGAAATTAGGAATATGGTGAGGAACTGACTTTCCACTGCATATCTGCCTTCCAGCTTGAACAAGCTGTTAAATTTTCAGTGTGTTAAATATTCACACTACTAAATTTTCAGCATGAGCATTTACACCTCAAACATTGGTAAATGTTACAAATCAGGACTTTCCTTATTGCTTTGTTGATTATATAGACATAAGAAAGTGATGGAAAAAATGTTATAAATGCAGATTAAACTCTAAAGTGTGTCATGCATATATGTATATGAAATTCATGAAGACAGTAATTATATCCCTCCTTACTCTTTTCTTCCCCAAGTCAAACATTCCTAGTTCTTTCAACCAATACAGAATGATCTCAGTACCCCTCAGTAACTATTGACCTTCCTCTGGTCTCTCCATTTTCTCAACGTCTCTAATTAATTTAATTTTTTGCTTGAATTTATATAGTGCTTTAAGGTTTGTAAAAAATTAGTGGTACACAAAACAGAACATTGATGTCATCTGACCAAGTGAGAGTATAGTGGAAGCCTAGTCCTATACTCTTACTGCCCAGGCTTTTTAGGCTGCTATGTCACAGTGGACAATTTAAAATTATTTTAGCAACTATAGATAAAAATAATGAACATTTATATAGGCCTTCCAGGTTTTTTCACAGAAACTCTGACAATTGTATAGTATGGGTATTATTATGTCCAATGTACAGAAGAGAAAAACAAGGCTCAGAAAAATTAAGTGACTTTACTGTAGTCAGGTTCCTGTGGCAATCTTTCTGCATACATCTTAAATCTAAACTGATAAAAAGAAATGGGTGTGTTTTTACATACTGACTTCTGGATTTTAAGATACACCTTATTGGTTTCTACCTCTGTTTGTAATCAAAGGAGCAAACCCTCTGAAATGAGTCAGGACAAAACTGACATTGCTCTTAGGAACTTTGTAAGTCATTCCATTTCTATAGTTTACTGGCCCCTGCTGAAATTAAAACTCATTCTGTTTCTTCCTTTTTACCCAGATGAAAACTGAATAAAAAATTGAAGTTAATAATATAGCCAAATTTGAATGAGACTCTGTTAAGGGAACAACTAATCATGGCAGGTTTTTCAGTTAATGAGCATAACAAGAAGGGTAAAATTCTGTTGAAACTGCAAGGAAAAAATCATTTTAATCTTGTATCCCTATCACTCAGTGATAAGTGGTATTTGATATTCATTAAATAGGAAGTAGTTCATAATCAGTAACTGGTAAATGATTAAACCTGGATAGAAATCTTACTTAAATGTATGCTAAAGAGGTTGGGGTGGGGGTGAGGGTCTAACCAAAGCACTGAAAGATGTGAAGTCATTTAAATAGAATGTATTGGGATTTTTAAAATATTTATTTATTTATTTATAATGTTCTTTTCTTTTTAAATATTGAGTTCCAAATCCTCTCCCTCCCTCCTATTCTCACCCCTTTCCCTGGAAAGGCAAGCAACATTATATACATTATACATGTGAAATCATGTAAAACATGTTTCCATATTAGGCATATTTCCCCCAAAAAGCAAGAAAAATAAAGTAAGAAAATTATACTTCAATTTTCCAGTTGAAGTTTATCAGTTTTCTCTCTGGAGGTAGATGATATTTTTTCATCATGAATACTTTGGAATTGTCTTGGATCATTGTATTGATCAGAGTATCAAATCTTTTACATTTGATCATCATAACAATATTACTGTTAGTGTGCACATAATCTCTGGTTTCTTCTTATTCCATTTTGCATCAGTTCATTTAGGTCTTGCCATGTGTTTCTGAAGCCACCACCATCAAACCTTATCATTTCCTACAATACGACAGAATTATATCACAAGCATATGCCACAACTTGTTTAGCCCTTCCCTAATTGATAAGCATGCCGTCAATATCCAATTCCTTGTCACCACAAGAAGAGTTGCTATAAATATTTTTGTACACATAGGCCCTTTTCCCTTTTTTTATCTCTTTGGGGAACAGACCTAGTAGTGGTATCATGAAGTCAAAGGGCATACACAGTTTGATAGCTCTTTTAGCCTAGTTCCAAATTGTTCTCCAAAATGACTGAACCAGTTCACTGCTCTAACAATTATTCATTAGGGTACCTAATCCCCTCATCCCCTCCATCATTTGTCATTTCTTATAGGTATGAGGTGGTACCTCAGAGTTGTTTTAATTTGTATTTCTCTAATTAATGTGACTTAAAGCATTTTTGCATGACCATAGAGAGCCTTCATTCCTTCTTCTGAAAACTGCCTGTTTATATATGATTTGACCATTTATCAATTGGTAAATGGCTCTTATTTTTATAAATTTGACTATATTCCATATTTAGTATATATTTGAGAAATGAGGCCTTTCTCAGAAGTTTGCTATAAAATGTTTTGATGCTACTTTATTCTCTATAGTACCCTTTTGGGGAAAAAATGCAGTTTTCCTGATTATCCCTTCTAATTAGGTTTATTTTGGTTTTTGCTTTCTCTGAGATCATCATTGCTACCCCTGCTTTTTTTTTTTTTAAGATAAGTTGAAGTGTATTAGCTTGTGCCATAGTCCTCTGTGTGTGTGTGTGTATCTTTCTGTTTCAAGTGTATCTCTTATAAACTGCATATTACTGGATTCTGGTTTCTAATCCATTCTGCTGCCTACTTCCATTTTATGAATGAACTCATCCCATTCATAATCACAATTACAATTATTATGTATTTCCTTTCATTCCATTTTCTTTGCTTTCTCTTTCTCTCTGTCTCTCTCTGTCTCTTTGTTTCTGTCTCTCTCTCTGTCTCTCTCCTTCTGTACCTCCTCAAAAATCTATTTTGCTTCTAACCACTGCCTCCCTTAATTTGTCCTACATTTAATCATTCCCTCCCCCTTCTCTTAGGGCAGGTAGGTGGCATGGTAGATAACATGCTGGGCCTGTAGTCAAGAAGACTCATCTTCCTGAGTTCAAATCTGGTCTCAGATACTTACTAGCTGTGTGACCCTGAGCAAAGTCACCTAACCCTGTTTTCCTCAGTTTCCTCATTTGTAAAATGGACCAGAGAGGAAATGGCAAACCACTCCAATATCTTTGCTAAGAAAATTCCAAGTGGAATTAAGAAAAGTCAGGTATAACTGAAAAAGAACTGAAAAACAAACAAACCAGAACTTTTTCTCTTATCCCTCCTGTTGCATAAGTTATACTTCCATACCAACCTAGGGTTTTCATATATTCTTCCCACTTTGAACCGATTTTGATGAGAATGAGATTCAAGCATTTCCTAATTCCCCCCTTTTCCTCTCCACTGTAGGAGTTCTCCCTTGCATGCCTCTTTAGTGTGAGAAAATGTCCACCATGATGCCTTTCTTTTCCCTCTTTTCCCAATGCATCCCTCTTTCTCACCCCTTTATTTTTTTTTTGAAGACCCTTCTAACATAATTGACTTACGTTCATCCCTCTGGCTATGTAAATTTTTTTTGACTGTCCAAATAATGGTAAAGTCCTTAGGAGCTACATATATTATCTTCCTGTATAAGAATATAAACAGCTTAACTTTATTCTACTTCTCTTAAATCTTGTGTTTGGATGAAAATTTTTCTATTTAGCTCTGGTCTTTTCATCAAAAATTTTTGAAAATTCTCTATTTCCTCAGATGTTCTTTTTTTTTCCCTGAAGGGTTATATTCAGTTTTTATTATGTCATTCTTGGTTATGTTTTTCGATCCTTTGCCTTCTAAAATATCATATTCCAATCTTTCCACCCTTTTAACATGGAAGCTACTAAATCTTGTATTATCCTAACCGTGGTTCAACATTATTTGAATTGTTTCTTTCTGACTGCTTGACATATCTTTTCTTTGACCTGGGAGCTCTAGAGTTTGGCTATAATATTCCTAGGAGTTTTCATTTTGGGATCTTTTTCAGGAGGGGATCCTTGGAATCTTTTGCTTTCTAGATCTAAGATACTGCGATAGTTTTCCCCAAAAAGTTCTTGAAATATAATATCTTGACTCTTTCTTTGATCATGGATTTCAAGTAGTCCAGTAATTCTTAAATTATTTCTCTGTGATCTATTTCTAGGTCAGTTGGTATTCTGATGACTTATTTCATAATTTCTTCTATTTTTTCCATTCTTTTGACATTGCCTTACTGTTTCTTAATGTCTCATGGAATCATTAGCTTCCACTTGCCCAATTCTAAATTTTATGGAATTATTTTCTTCAGTGATTTTTTGTACCTCCTTTTCTATTTAGCCTCCTATTTTTAAATTTTTTATTTTTGGTGAGGCAATTGGGGTTAAGTGACTTGCTCAGGGTCACACAGCTAGTAAGTGTCAAGTGTCTGAGGCTTGATTTGAACTCAGGTCCTCCTGAATCCAGGGACAGTGCTCTATCCACTGCGCCACCTAGCTGCCCCTAGCCTCCTATTTTTAAGGAGTTCTCTTCAGTGGATTTTTCTTCATCTTTTACCATAAGGCCAATTTTTTTTAATGAGGTGTTATTTTCTTCAGTATGTTTGTGTCTCTTTTACCAATCTATTAATTCCCTTTTTATAATTTTCTTGCATCATTCATTTTTTCCCATTATTTTCTCTACTACTCATCTATTTAACTCTTTTAGGAATTCTTGTTGGGCTTGGGTCCAATTTTCATATTTCTTTGAGGCTTTGTTTGTAGCTGTTTTCAAAATGTTATATTTTCTGAGTTTATGTCTTGGTCTTCCCTGCCATTGTAGTAGTTTTTTATAGTCAAATTTGTTTTTCATTGTTTGCTCATTTTTTTTAGTGAGACAATTGGGGTTAAGTGCCTTGCCCAGGGTCACACAGCTAGTAAGTGTTAAGTGTCTGAGGCTGGATTTGAACTCAGGTCCTCCTGACTCCAGGGCCATTGCTTTATTCACTGAACCACCTAGCTGCCCCTAGACTATTTCTTGATTTTCAACTTTATGTTAAGTTGGGCTCTGCTCACCTGGAGGTGGGGAGAGATAGTTCCAAGCTTCAGGCTTTTTTGTGATGCTGTTTTCAGAGCAAAGTCTAAGGTTCTGCAAGTTTGGGGTGTTTCCAAGGTGGTGATGTGTTGAGAGCTGTGGTCACTGTTCTCCTTGTATGGACCCTAGTCTTTACCTAAGAAGGGCCCCTGGTGTTCTCTTTGTCTTAAAACTGTGACTAAGACTCTACTCACTTGTGACCAATCTCTAGCACTCCTCTCTTCCCTGGAACTGTGACCCACAACTGCCTTGAGATCATAGAATTGCTAGTCAGTACCAAATGTACCCAGTGACAGCAAAGAGCCCCCCCATAATATCTTTCTTACCAGTTGTCTCTGCCCCTTCCCATTTTTGTGCTGAGAGCTCTCAAAATTGCTGCTGATGAGGGCAGCTAGGTGGTGAAGTGGATAGAGCACCAGCACTGGAGTCAGTAGTACCTGAGTTCAAATCTGGCCTCAGACACTTAACACTTACTAGCTGTGTGACCCTGGGCAAGTCACTTAACCCCAATTGCCTCACTAAAAATTTTAAAAATAAATAAATATATAAAATGCTGCTGATGGTGCCACTTCCACTGCCATCTTGTGTATACTCCAGAGGGGCTTCCACCCTGGTATCACACACTTCTGCAGACTTTGTAAATTTTCTTCAACTGGAAAATTATCTCACCCTGACCTTTTGTTGACTCTGTTTCTCCAAGTTTTTATTTGAGGTGTTATTTTAAAATTGTTTGGCAGGAAATGTTGAGAGAGTTCTGCTGGGTTGCCTCAAATCCCCCATCTTCACCCCAAAAACTGTAAATGAAAACCATTTAATTAGACTGTCAAAATTTTATTTCATCAACTGAAATAATCACAAGCCCAGGGGAGGGGTTGTGGAAAACAAAAAAAAGAATGTCCCCTCACAAAATCACAAAAATTCAGAATTCAAAGACAACTTGTACCTGAATAGGAATCCTCTTCTACAACAATCATAGTCTACATGCCTGGGAGATCAAACAAGAGATTGAGCAAGAGAGATTTTTGCCAATAATAATGGAAATAAGAAGACAAATAGAGAAAATTTTAAAAGTAGAAAAAATGTTTATCTTCCTCCCAAGACTTTGTTTTTGCTTGTCTAACTTCATGCTTAGGATAATAGTTAGCATTTATACAGTATTTTGGGTTTGCAAGAAACCTTAAGATATTTAATTTTATCCTCCCCAAAACACTGAGAGGTAGGTATTTAAAATCCCCATTTTACAATGTAGAAACTGAGGCAGAAAGAGGCCAGGTGACTTGCCCAATGTCATAGAGTTAGTGCTGAGGCAAGATTTAAACTCAGGTTTTTTTGGACTTCATACCTAGTGCCAGCTAGTTTGACTGAATACTCTTCTCTACCAGTTCCACCTGCCCAGATTTTACCAGTCCTTTTGATCCAGCTCATCTTTCACTGACTTCATAAAGTCCTTGCTATGTGTTCAATTGGATTCCCCTTTGACAAAATTCTGATTCACTTACTTGGTCACTTTTTCATATACTGCCTTTCATGATTACTTACCTTCCCAACTAGATTCTAAAAAGATCCTTCCCTTCTTATCATACCTGTTTTGAATATGCTTCAATGTCTTGGACAGTACAAGACATATAAGGCAATTAATACATAATGATACATAATAATTAATACATGAACAGACAGATGGATTAATAAATGGATTGATTAATTAATGAATGGATGTATGAGTGAAGGAAAGGGAGAGAAAGGACAAAGGGAAAGAGGGAAGGAAAAGGAAAGGGGACAAGAAAACTTGAGAGGCCAGGTGGTGAAAACTTTGGATAAACTGGGCAAGAAAGAATGGAAATAAATCAAGAGAATAAATGAAGGACATAGTCTTAGCTGCTGCAGATAACATTGCCACTCCCCTAATGTTCCATGAAACTTGAATCAAGAAAACTGTCTCTTTACAATCATTGCTGTCAATTCCAGCTTCCATTTTATACATATTCAGCAGTAGGAAAGACAGAAAAGATGACAGTAGATATCATTTTAGAATGATGAATCTTCCTTCCTGACGTGTTCCTTTCTCACCTGCTTTGTGGAAGTATTTCAGGGAGATAAATAAAGAACACTGACTGTGTGAACATTTCTATGGTTTGTCTATTTCTGATTTCTTGACTTTGGGTCATCTTGGTAGTCAAATGTTTTCAAAAGCAGTTTCCCTAAATCCAGATATGTTCACAGCAAGCAAAGCCCCTGAACATTCTCTAAGGGTCGGGCCCACACTGATGAGTCTCCTGTTAAACATACAAGGTTATGAAACACATGGTATAAAGAAAATTTGTTCTATCATCTACTGAGTTGAGTCCAACACCTAGTTAGGATAAAAAGGAGAAACAGATGTTGATCAAAAGTATTCTCCATTTTTCATGGTAGACACCCTGAGAAAAGTCTAAATAGGTAATCTGCAGATAACATTAAGCTGAATGACTAAGCCCTAGAACATGACAGGGTCTTCTTCTCCATTAGACTGGTGCTTGTTCAAAAGAAATCAGCCTGGCTATCCATATTGGAATGGCAAAGTGAAGAAAAATGCATATTATCCAGATTACAATATGAAAATAATAATAGGTAACACTTATGTAATGCTTACCATGTGCCAGGCACCATGCTAGGTGCTTTACAATTATTATTTCACTTGATCCTTATAAAAGCCCTGGATTACAGATGCTATTATTATCCTCATTTTGCAGATGAGGAACTAAGGCAAATGGAGTTCAAGTGACTTATCCAGGGTCACATAACTAGAAAGTATCAGAGGGTACATTTGAACTCAGGTCTTCCTGACTCCAGCAACAGCACTTTATCTACTCCACCACCAAGTCATACAGCAAGTGGTTGAGTTAGTCCATTAGTAAATATAAGGCAGCTGGTGGCACAATGGATGGAGTGCTGGGCCTAGAGTCAGAAAGACTCATCTTCCTGAATTCAAATCTGACCTCAGGCACTTACTAGCTCTGTGATCCTAGTAAAGTCACAAGCCTGTTTGCCTCAGTTCCCATCTGTAAAACGAACTAGAGTAGGAAATGGCAAACCACTCCTGTACCTTTGCCAAGAAAACCTTAAATGGTTGTAACTGAAAAATAATTGCATTAGTGCACATATCTTGAGCAGAAACTTCAGATAAACAACATTTAAAGCATTCAAAATTAAGATATTATTGCATTTTTATATTTGTATATCTACCTTCTAGCACAATGCCTGACCTAATGAATACTTGTTTACTGATTGATTTTTAGAGATCTTAAGCTACTCATTACTACCATAGAAGTCCAACTTTTTAAAGAATTAATATTTTCTTGATGATACTACTTTAATATGAATCACCTGTGCTATAGTCATAGAAGAATAAAAATTTCAAGTGATCCAAATGAGTAGAAGAAAATAAATAAATAATGGATATAATAAAGGTATAATATTTTGCCAATGATGAGGTGCCTAGAGGAAGTGTCATGAATGACATCATCAGTTATATATGATTTTTAAAAGGAAGTTGATCAGTCAAGTAGTAAGAATGAAGAATAATGCATAGTCCAAGCTTTGCTTCAGTATTGTAGAAGAAACATGAATTT
Source organism: Dromiciops gliroides (assembly GCF_019393635.1). Classification (NCBI taxonomy): domain Eukaryota; kingdom Metazoa; phylum Chordata; class Mammalia; order Microbiotheria; family Microbiotheriidae; genus Dromiciops; species Dromiciops gliroides. The sequence continues at coordinate 232,274,508 of NC_057863.1, read as the reverse complement.
TTTTTTTACGGGGCAATGGGGGTTAAGTGACTTGCCCAGGGTCACACAGCTAGTAAGTGTTAAGTGTCTGAGGCTGGATTTGAACTCAGGTACTCCTGAATCCAGGGCCAGCGCTTTAACCACTGAGCCATCTAGCTGCCCCCAGAAACATGAAATTTAAAACATAATGATCTGGTTTGAATGCCATCTTTTCTACTTACTCCCTATGAGAACTTTGGCAATCATTTCCTTTTTCTGGGCCTCAGTGTCCTCATTTGTAATATGAAGGAGCCCATACAAATCATTAGCTTTTCTATATATAAGCAACAATATCTCATCTGGGAAGTAGGAAGATTCAGGAGAAATTCCAATAAAAATTCCTATATAAAATATAATATATGAAGATGGAAAAGAATTATATGATACAACCACAAACTCATCTTTATAGAAATAAAGACAGAACTAAATGACTGGAGAGCAATTAATTGATCGTGGTTGAATCATGTCATTGAATAGAAATGACTTTGCTTCAAATTAGGGATAAAAACTATCACAGAAAATAAAATGGACTTTTTTATAAAGTTGAAAGGCTTTCACACAAACAAAATTAATGCAGCTAAAATTAGAGCAAAATGGTAAACTAGGAAAAAAATGTTTCATCAAGTTTCTGTGAAAAAGATCTGATATATAAGGCGTATAAGGAATTGGTTCAAATGTATAAGAACACAGGCTATTCCAAATAGATAACTGGTCAAAGAATATAAATAGGAAGTTCCCAAAAGAAGAAATCCAAGCTGTTAATAACCACATGAAAAAATACACCAAATCTCTAATTATGAGGGATCCAAATTAAAACAACTCTGAGATTCTACCTCACACATATCAGATTGGCATATATAACAAAAAAGGAAAATGACACTTTTTGAAGGGACTGTGGGAAGACAGGCACTGTAATGGTTATCAATTGGTACAGCATTCTAGAAAGCAATTTGAAACTATGCCCCCCAAAAGTCACTAAACTTTGACCAAGTGATCATATGATTCTGTATATAAACCTAAATGGAAGGAGGTAGGGGAAGAAGAAGGATGGAAGGAAGGAAGGAAGGAAGGAAGGAAGGAAGGAAGGAAGGAAGGAAGGAAGGAAGGAAGGAAGGAAGGAAGGAAGGAAGGAAGGAAGGAAATATGGGAGGCACATTTATTAAGCATTTTCCATGTATCAGGCACTGTGCTAAACATTGAGGATACAAATACAATAAAAAAAGAAAGACCATCCCTTCCTTCAAGGAACTAACATTCTAGTAGGGAAAGATAATACATAAAAAGGAGATGAAAAACAAGGGATTGGGGTGGGCAATAAAGATACCTGGCATTGAGGCATGGTTTTGAAGCATGGAAATTCAGGAACAAGGCCATTGACTGAAATGAAGGTAGGCTGCCCTCCCACAGTCCATAAAATATAAACTCTAGGAAGAACTTACTAAAGGGAAAAATTGAGCAGGACTTGCAGAATGATATTCCAGGGTGAGCAAGTTATTCTAGGGTGGGGAGGACCTAGGCACTGCAGTAGAAGGAGGACAATTTTCAAATCCGGAAAGTCAGGAACAGAAACAAGAGGGGAAACCAGAGATCATAGAAAGAAGGAAAGGATCCATATATATCTAAATATTCATAGCAGCTCTTTTTGATATAGCAAAGAATTGGAAGCTAGGGGGATGCCCAACAACTAGAGAATGGCTGATGAAATTAATTATTGATGTACACTTTTTTCTTATATCTATCACTATTCACTAATCCATCTTCCCCACACACACACACCCTGGAACAAAGACCCTCCTTTTTTTTTTTTTTTTTTTTTTTGGTGAGGCAGTTGGGGTTAAGTGACTTGCCCAGGGTCACACAGCTAGTCTCAAGGGTCTGAGGCCATATTTGAACTCAGGTCCTCCTGAATCCAGGGCAGGTGCTTCATCCACTGCTCCACCTAGCTACCCCAACCCTCCTTTCTAATATGTATAATCAAAGAAAACAAATTGCATTGTGTACAAACAACCTGAAGCTTTACTAAATTCTAGATTGAGTGAGAGACAGTCTTTCCTAGTGTCTGGCATCTAATAGGTACTTAATAAAAATGTTGAAAGAAGCTAAATTTTCTCTTCTGAATTCCTGAGTTAATAAGGTACCATTTGGTAAATTGTCTCTGTATGCTATTTTATGTGAATTATGCCCTAATGGTTAGAGTAAATACTTTTCTATGAAGTTTATTCATTTATTTCCTCAAAGTATTATTTTAAAATAATGTACAGTTGAAAGTTAAGTATAGATGACCTAATTAAATATAATATGTATAATAATGTCTATTTTCTAAAATAAATAATAAGGTGAGAAATTTAGAGCTAAAAAAAAGGCCCTTGAAGATTATCTGGTCCAACAACTTCATCTTGCAAATAAAGATGCTGAGACCTGGAAAGGTAAAGGGATAGTGCAAAGTCATGCATATAACACAGGTAGCAGAGCTTTAGGCTTATGAAGAAGGGGAAGGAAAAGATCAGGATTTCTCTCTGTGCATGAATTAACACTAACTAGCCAGTCCTAGTCACAAGCTAATAACAATGAAGATGTTATTAGCAGATAAAAATTGTTGTCAGATGGGGAAGATTCATTTGTATACATACTCACACATAGACATATAGACATACATACAAAACCACACTTTTATGGCTAGTATTACTTTAAATATTTACCTAAATGTGTGTTTGTGTTCATGTGTGTGTTTATATCCATCCATCCAAGCAAACACTAATATAGTTCAGAGAATGGATAAATTTAAGCCTAAGCACGTTGTAGGATATATCAAGGAGAGTGATTTCAGTAAATGATTAGTTTGCCTGTCACCTGTTCCAATGAGTTCACCAATATTCTTTAGCTTTTTGAATTACACAGCTTAGAATCCAAAATATTAAAATAATAGTATCAGCCTGAGGTTCATGTAATTAAGTCGGCATTCAGGTGCCTTCTGGGTAGCTAAAAGTTGAGTCTATCTACTTTTCCTCCTTACTCTTCTGGTTTCTTTTCCTTCAGATCTTTAGCAAGGCTTAAAAAAAATGTATTATTCACTGTTGTGTGGAAATGAAATATAGTATTCAAGGTCAGCAACTTTCTCAGCAATCTAAGCCATTTTCACTCTTCTACCTATATCCATTATGTAGAAGATGCTGCAGGCAGTATGTTAAAGAGAGTAGGGTAGTTAGCTATCCCAACTGCAATATACAACAATATGATTATGAAGAACTGTCACAATTCCTGCTTGCTTTGGTTTAGTGAAGGCCTAACTGCAACTTCTTCCTCCATTCCCACCCTTCACCTGCCTCAAAAGTTTATAGTCTAAGCCCCTGATCCTTCTTTAATTCAGTTTCAACTTAGCTCTATCCTCATACCCCTCTTCCTTCCCAATCTCTTCATTGACCCTCTATTGCAGGCTTGTAAAGGAGTAAAGATTAGGCTCAAAAGGGAAAGGGAACAGAAATTCCATGTGCCTAACCTACAACTCTGATTCACAGAGATTCTAGAAAGTAAAAGATAAAAAAGAAACTAGAGGGGCGGCTAGGTGGCACAGTGGATAGAGCACTGGCCCTGGATTCAGGAGGACCTGAGTTCAAATATGACCTCAGACACTTAACACTTACTAGCTGTGGGACCCTGGGCAAGTCACTTAACTCCAATTGCCTCACCAAAACAAAACAAAACAAAACAAAAAACTGGAAGAGAATTCAAGACAGCCCTCTTCACCTCACACCTGCACTATGGGAATAGTCTTCTAGTTGGTCTCCTTGCCTCAAGTCTTTCCCCACACTAAACCATCTTCCACTCAGCTATCAAACTGATCTTCCTAAAGCACAGGTCTGACCATGTCTGACATGCCCTGCCACCATTAAATAAAATCCAGTAGATCTCTCTTATTTCCAGAATCAAATATGAAAATGCTCTATATGTTCTTCAAAGCTCTTTATAACCTGGCTTTCACTTGCCCTTTTAGTCTTTTTATACCTTACACCCCTCCAAGATACTATGACCCTGGCCTCCTTGCTCTTGCTAGTGCATTATACTCCCATCTCCCAACTCTGATTGTTACCTGTACCTAAAATGATCTCCTTTCTCATCTCCATATCCTAGTTTTCCTGGCTTCCTTTGAGACCTAGCTAAAACCACACTTTTTGAAAGAAGTCTTTCTCAACCTTCCTTAATGGTATTGCCTTCCCTCTAGCCATCATTTCCAATATATCTTGTTTGTACATACTACTTTGCATATCATATTGGCTCCCCAATTGTACCATCAGCAGTTTGCCTTTCTTTATGTACCCAGAGCTTAGTATAGTACCTGGTACATAGTAGGTTCTCAATAAATGCTTGTGAACTTATTGGCATCTTTTCTGAATAGAATAAAACCCATACTCCAAGATATTCTTTCATGTATTGATAGTTTCCAAAGAAAACTGTTAATACTAGTCCCAAAACCAAATGCACTGCCTACTATTTCCTTTTTTTCTTCTTCCTTCCTTTCCATAACCCACCTAATGCAATCTTATTAACTTTTCCCTCCACAAAATTAACTATGGCTTTAGGTCCTCTTATCAGACAGACAAAAGTCAGAAAGAATCATTAGTCTTGGCTGTCAATGCAGTTGCAGTTTCACAGTTTCTTCCAGACATTGCTCCCTGCTGGTCCCATCATCACTACTAGCTGCTAACTGCTGCCTCTAAATAGATCTATTGTCAATTCCAGAATATTCTGCTCATATGTCACCCCTTTTTCATGTAAGGGAGGTGGGAATAACTAGTAAGCCCAGTTCTTATGCACATGAACATCCAACTCAACTGATGAAATCTTCACAGGGACATAGAAGCATGCACAAATATTCTGTAACTGATCTTGATCTGTTAATTCAATGGTGAAGAAGAGTTTTGTTTTGTTTTGCTTGGGGTTATGAAATTTGCTGGGTGAATTCTAAATGCATTAACCAATCAAAGTGAGTCTCCTGGTCTAGTCCTTTGGTATGGTAGAGTGTAGAGTCAAGAAATGCTGCCAACTTTGTGAATGGGGAGAGAGCCCCTAAGTCCTTTATCCCTGTCCAAAAAGGCCACTACTAGATGACCTGCTTTACTCACTGTTGTGTCTATTCTTCCTTTTTTTTTTTAGATAAAAGAATATTGGACACAGCTAAGACCAAGTCAAATGTGAAAAGTTAGAATTTCAAGCCACCACAAGTCCAAAAGACAGAGTCCATGACAATTTTGCAGCGAGTATCCCAGCAATAAAATTCTTAGAAATGACTGTTGGACTCTAGGCCTGAGATGAGGATTCATTCAGTATGTATGACACATTCAGAAGTGAACTTAATGGGATCAGCGGTATATAGAAACTACTTTAAGATTGAGCCCAAACTGTCTAAGGACTGAGGTAGTAAAGGGAAGAGAGAACATGCCCCTAGGTGTTAGGCAGTGCAATGAAGAATGTTCTGATTTATGTTCTTGTTACCTCATCACTGTAAATATCCCTTTGTAAAAGTTAATTGATGTTAATTGCTAAATGGAACATGAGCTCTAAACACTGACACTTAACAGTCTAGATAACACACCAGGTACTTGATCTGATAGCATTTTTAAAAACTACCAAAACACCCCAGGGCATAAGGCTATTGAGATGTAGACAGTCTTGTTCTAGGAGAGTAAATTCAAAGCATATTACAGCTGTGAGAGGAAAAATGAGTTTTGCCATCTCTTTTAGCTTGAAGCCCAAAGGTTTTTGTTGCAGGTCATTAGGTAGGCCTTCACAGACCCAAGTCATCAGACTAGGAGAAAATGCTCAAAAGCTTTTCTTTCTCATAGAAATAGTCTTTTGGTTCTCAGAACCTTGACTGAAAATGACATTTCCTCTCCAAAAATCATGTAAGTGATAATTGGGAAAGGGTAGTACTTTGAGCATAAGAATATGTCCTAATACCATCCTCTTGATAATTGAAGGTGATAATTGAGACAGCTATTTGCTACCAATTACAAAAAAAATCCATATTAGTGTTGGGTGAACACCACACCCATTTCTGCTCCTTGGTGTGAGGTGCATGAACATTTCTTGAAAATTCTAACTTCCTTTATCTTAGCAAAATAGAAGTTTTAGAAATCTAAATAGTTTCTATAGGCTGCTAAAACTTGTTGCAGTTACTAGAAAGCTTGTAGATCTTTCTCAGTTTCTTCAGTAAAAAAGAAACAAAATAATTCGGTTCTATGTGAAAGATGTTCTGAGTTTAGAAATGGGCAAAGGAAATTTAGAAAGAAAAGATAAGGAGGAAAGTTCAGCATGTATTAGGTAGTTCACTGGGTTACTATTTGAGTGGCTTCCAAATAGACTTTATGTTATGGAACTCTGAATAAACACTAAAAATACTTTGTTTGAATTTTCATGCCAAGAAATCTCCTGCTAAAGTAAGTTGATTTTTTGCTAAGTGGATAGTCATTCCATTGATGAAAGTTACCTACCATATTCCCTGATGTATTTTAGTGCCTACTTATTAAAAAGAAACTTCTCATCTAGGAAAACAAAATCTTGATCAATTATTCTGCCACCCGCATATACACAGTGCCATCATTTCCAAAATCACTTTGTGCTACTTGAAACTTTCATAACCTTGGGAAAGTAACTTAATTTCCTTGAATCTCAGTTTCCTCAACTGTAAAATAGGGGAGTTGGACTATACAATCTTTTTTTTTTTTTAGTGAGGCAACTGGGGTTAAGTGAATTGCCCAGGGTCACACAGCTAGTAAGTGTTAAGTGTCTGAGGCCGGATTTGAACTCAGGTACTCCTGACTCCAGGGCCAGTGCTCTATCTACTGCACCACCTAGCTGCCCCTGGACTATACAATCTTAAAGGTCTATGCCACCTCTAAATCTATGATTCTAAAGTTATTCTGCACATGCTAAATACTCTCTTACAATTAAAAATATTGTGCAGAAACACATTCCCCCTTAATTCTCATCTCTACCAAATGGACTTTTGCACTAACCCATAGCTAAGATATCCTCCACTGATCGTGGATAACACCAGAAACCCACATAAATCCTCCTCAAGAACACTTCCTTCTACATCATGTGTGGGTGTTTCATTTTATTATGAGTAGACAGTAGAACAGCCAGTTCCCCACCTCTGTCAAAGCATATGTGTCCTTTGTCAATTTGGCAACTATACTAAGACAGATTTTACACTAATGGACAACCAAGGAAGTATTAAGAAATGTTCCTTTAAGACTCATTAATTTAGGAATAAAGGCAATACACTTGCCTATTATTATTATTATTAACAGTTTTATTTGTAAGAAATAATAATGCTCTAATAACTTAACACTAATCTCAGGATAAGATCCTTCTTGGATCAACTGAAAGAATAATGATCCTTTTTAAGAAAACATTATTTTTACTCTCCAAATATCAATTTATTTTCTTAAGTAAATAATTGAAGATATTAGCAAAGAAATGAATCCCTAGCATATGTCCTTATATTATGCTACAGGCTTGAAGATAGATAGAGGAATAATAAAATGTTTTAGATAAAATTTCAACTTGGCAAAGAATGGAGATTCAAGAGTTCATTTCATATTTTAGCTTTTCTAGTCACTTGCTGTGTCATCATGGAAAAGTCACTTAATTTCACTAAGCCTCAGTTCTATCATCTGTAAAATGAAGGGTTTGAACTTGATAATCTAGAGGTTCAAACATTTTATGTATCACTTAATGACTGCCTTTTTTCATTTTCTAATTATATGTAATTTTATATATATATATAATGTTAAAGGAAAGTTATTGTAACTGCAAAATTGTATGAAACTCAATATCAGTGAGCAACAAGCATTTATTAATAATGTAAGGGGCTAAAATTCTAGCTATACTATCTAAAAATCTAACGAGTGGACACCAATAAATTATAAGCTTTAGCAAGAGTATCTAAGTGTTTAAGTATTTATTAAAGAGCATTAGGATCAGAGAGAAAAGTAAAAATCTAACTATTTCTAAGAGACCCCATCATCCAACCCACCATGGCAAGGTCAGGAACCCAAAGAACCCCTCCACCAGCATCTGCTTCCTACTTCGTGTCCTCCTCGCAGAAATGGGAGACTCCTCAAGTTGATTGGCTGGTAGCTGTAACAGACAGTACCCATGAGCAAACATGACTTCCTGATGCCAAGGAACTGACCACATGCTCTCAGATGCCTTCTCCTCATGGTGGAGCTTTCCTACAATAGCTCTCCAGCAGGTGGCATCATTCCAATAATTAGAGTAAACAGCTAGTAAAGTCCAAGTACTGAACTGGGCTTCATATCCATAAAACTTGAGTTAAAAAACTTTTTCAAAGAATATGGCCCTAAACTTTTTTTAATGAAGTATAACATTCTACAGGAGAGAGTGGCAGGAGTAGGAGAAGGCTTGAATAGGGGAAAAAAATGTTTGGAACAACTTTAGGGCAGGGTTTCTTTTTTTTAAAGTATTTATTTTATTATTTTCCGGTTACATATAAGGATAGTTTTCAACATTTGGTTTTTTGTTTGTTTTTGTTTGTTTGTTTGTGGGGGAGTGAGGGTTAAGTGACTTGCCCAGGGTCACACAGCTAGTAAGTGTCAAGTGTCTGAGGCTGGATTTGAACTCAGGTCCTCTTGAATCCAGGGCCGGTGCTTTATCCACTGCTCTACCTAGCTGCCCTTCAACATTTGTTTTTACATTATTTTTAGTTCCAATTTTTTTTCTCCCACCCTTCCTTCCCTCCCTCCTCCCCAAGATGGAAGGCAGTCTGATATAGGTTGTATACATACAATCACATTAAATATATTTCTACATTAGTCATCTTGTGAAAGTAGATCAGAGCACAAGGAAAAAACCTCAAAAAAGAAGGGAAAAAGACAGTCCAATTGTAGAAACAGTATGGTTCAATCTGCATTCATAATTCACAGTTCTTTTTCTGGATTTTGAGAACATTTTCTATCATGAGTTATTTGAAACTGTTTTGGATCGTTCCGCTGCTGAGAAGAGCCAAGTCTATCCCCATTGTTCATCACACAATGTTGCTGTTATTGTGTACAATGTTCTCCTGGTTCTGTTCCTCTCAGTCAGCATCAGTTCATGTAAGTCCTTCCAGGGTTCTCTGAACTCCTCCTGCTCATAGTTTCTTACAGCACAATTCCATTACATTCATATACCACAACTTGTTTAGCCATTCCCCTATTGATGGGCATTCCTTCAATTTCCAATTCTTTGCTACCACAAAGAGTGCTGCTATAAATATTTTTGTACATGTGGGTCCTTTTCCCTTTTCTATGGTCTCTTTGGGATACAGACCTAGCAGTGGTACCACTGGGCCAAAGGATATGAACAGTCCCATAGCCCTTTGGGCATAGTGCCAAACTGTAGAGCAGGGTTTCTTAAAACTTTTGCAATCATGACCCCTTTTAGCCCAAGAAATTTTTATGAAAACTCAGGTATATAGATATATTAAATAGGTATACATAACTTTTTATGGTTCTCAAATTTTTCACAACCCCCACATTGTTACATGACCCCATATGAGGTCACAACCCACAATTTTAAAAGCTAGTCTGTAAAGAATATAATAGAGAACTGAGTACAAAAGTGTAAACGGATTAGTGTGAAGGTAGGTGGCACAGTGGATATAGTACTGATCTAGAGTCAAAATGATCTGAGTTTATATCCAAATCTGGTCTTAAGGCACTTATTAGCTCTGTGACCCTGGGCAAATCATTTAATCCTATTTGCCTCAGTTTTTTCACCTGTAAAATGAGCTAGAAAAGAAAATGGCAAACCATTCCAATGTCTTTGCCAAGAAAACCCCAAATGGGGTCTGGTAAGATATGATCTAGGGTCAAGGTTTGGAAAGAAATTAATAACAATAGGATAAGGGAAAGCAGAGGGAATGGAGTGATTGAGGGCATGAAAACAGGTTTGGGAAGGGTGAGGCAAAAGAAGAGCTAAAAGGGCAAAAGATTATAGACAAGACTTTCAGAATTGTAGACTGTGTAAATGGAAAATGTGAATGTTGATGAAATCAAAAGCATGGCCATCCCTTTGTGGGCTGGAGCAAAGCGAAGTTACATATCATGAGAGTTGAGGAGGACAACAGACTGAAAAACCAGAGGATTTGAGGGAAGAGGATCATATAAATTGATGTTTCCAAGTAGGGTAAAGTGGAGATGAATATTGAGAGAGAGGTATGGAATTCCTTGCCAAATGGGGAATAATTATTTTGAGACCAGTAGATAAGAGTTAAAAGGATCTAGATAGAGTGATATAACTGGGGGGAGATAACTTTGCTGAATAAATATAGTAAGGGAAAGGTATGAAAGTGAAAATGAGAAGAAAGTATACCTACTCCTCCTGGCCCAGGATGTTGGGAGAGGAAGAGAGAAGAGAAAAGATATATAAAGGGTTCTAGAGGGTGTCTAGGGATGTAGTGTTTGCAGAGAAGAGCTAGAATTTTATGATTGCAATTAGATGGGATGAAAAGTATAATATGAATAAAGGACATGTTAACAAAACAACAGGGATTCCAGAAGTCACAATACAGGGGGAAGGTAGAATGGGATAAGTTCCAAGGACAGTTTGGGTTAACATGGATGGGCATGAAGAAGCAGGTAGTATATGGCAATGAAAAGAAATTCCATGTTGCCAGCCTACAACTCTGATTCACAGAGATTCTGGACAAAATCATAAGTAGTAGATTATTGTGCCCTTCATAGTATGAATGGTAATAGTCCTTTTATTATTCCTAGAGCAAGAAGTAAATGGAAATGAGGGTTCATAGACAGGTGCAGGGGAGACAGCAAGATGCCTAAGCTGATATAATGTAATAGCAGAATTCAAGAAATTAATCAGCAGAAGCTTACTGAATTTAAAAGTCTCTTGATTTATAAATACACACACACACACACACACACACACACACACTATCCAAGCTAGATTGGCTTGGACCGACCTATCAGAAAACTTCCAAAATTGTAATGTCAGGTCAATTCACGACACAGAAGGATTCATATCAGTGAAATGACCAACATCATATGTAAAAGACTAATAGAGAGGTGATATATTACAAGTGCTGAATAAAGCATATGCTCTCAGAAATTATCAGTTTCTCAGAGTGTTTTGCTTAATTGTACCCCTTTGTTACAAGAGTTTGACCTACTGGTGGTGGGAAGATTATTGGGGAATTAGCACAATGTTTAAAAAAAAGAAGCATCAATAAAACTTTTTTTAAAGCAAGGATGTGGCAAATAGAAACGAGGAAAGAATAAGAAGTAAGGGAACAGAGGCTATCTTTTTGAAAAGATCTATATTAGAAAAGGTTAAAATTGGGAGGAAATGAATGGAGTTTCCAAGACTATTTTTATGTACTTCCAGAAATTTCCTCTATCAGAATTATTAATAAGACAGCTTCACACATTTTTCAGCAGAACTATTATAAACTCAGATCATTTGGCAATTGTTAATGGCTTCTTTTGATAGATGGCATCTCAATTAATCAAACACCCAGGTGTCACCTTGAAGACAGAGGGTAAATATTTATGAATACACGGGATGTATTAATTTTTTTTAATTTAGCTCAAAAATTTTGATACAATAATACCTTCATTAGGTCTTCATAGATGTGTGATATCATCAATGCAAGTATTCTTTCCAGAAAAGTATATAACAGCCCTAATCTATGCCCTCACATCTCATGCAACACTTGGCCATGCCTTCCTATAAATTAGAAGCAAAGTATTCCAAATATAACCTTTGTCAACTCTCTTTGGGTGGAGAATCTAACTGTAATACAAAATTCCTAAACTGCACATTTATACATCAATCATACTAAAGAGACAGATGTGGATTATCCTTCCCTATTGTCCCAAATGATGATCTGGATTTTTTTGTCTGGGCAAAGCCTCATCCACATGGTCACAATAGCCAAGAAAAAGACCTTTCAAGAAACTGCCAGGATTAGCAGCACACTCACCAGTTCTCAAATGATCATATTTTGGATGAGAATAATGCCACACTTAAGTTCCACAGGTTTGTTACCTCCATCATTATTTCCCTTCCAGAATGAGAAAAAAAAGGAAAAAAAAGGAAGGGGAGGGCCACAAACATCTTTGCACATTAAAGATCACATTTCTTCACCAGCTTCTGGTGGAGCACTTGCAATTCATGAAATGTCATAATTCTTCTAGTTCAAAATTTTAAATCCCAGTATCTTTTTACCACACCAAAAGGTAAAAAGAATGCAAAATATTTTTCATCCCTCTTACCATTAGTTCAACTTCCTCCAGTATACCCCACTATGGTTCTCCAAATCTGCTAGAATACTTTTTCTTCAAACAACCTAGTATTCCTTTTATCTGTTTTATGTATATACTTATGCTGCAGCCCTTCTGGCATTACTTCCCCAATTCCCACTCACATTGGCAGGCTGGGTCCCCACAGGATTGGTAATTACTATTCTCAGAGTCCTGGGTTGACGCTAAAGACTGCATTTCTGGCTGTCATTCTTATGCACTGACTAGTGTGCTTCCCATTGACAATTGGTCATCCAAATTTAATTAGCTTTTGGAACCCTTGCTACAAAAAATCCACCCTCTAAAATAATTGGCTGTATTTTCTAATAAATTCACATAGACCTTGATCTCCTCCAGACCAAGGAATGTCTTTTGTTTTTCTTTGTATCCCCAGTACTTAACACAGTGCCTGGTTCATAATAGGTGCTTTATATCATGTTCATTGACTGACTTAAGTACTTCACTTGGCTAGATGTTTTGTCTGTACTAACCACTTTTCCCTGGTGACACAGGATTATTGTGAAGCAAAGGGAGGAGTTAGAGTGGAGCACTCCCTCTGGGCTTACTTCTTTTCACCCTTATACCTCTGATAGAGGCAAAATGGTCTGACTACTCAAGGTGCTTTAGAGCCTAAAGTTCTTTCCACTTGACTACTGATGACTTGAGCTGATGATGATCTTATTTGATTATCCAATAATCTTTTGGCTCAATTCAGTAGTAGTTTACACCCAATAAAGTTATAACATTATACAAATAGTCTTGTTTAGACTTTTTAAAAATATCATCACGTCTATTGACTCATTGATTAAGATTAGGGTGGTCCAACTCCCTTCATTTTATCTATGTATGCACACATGAGGTATAAGGGTGTTCAGGGAAGATGAGCACCTCTGGTATGAGACTGGCTGAACCCTTTTCAGAACTGTTTTCCACCTTTGGTTTCCACCTGAGCTTATTCACTCAACTCTCAACTGCCACTATAAGAAGTTATAGCATGGGAAAGAGTCATACCCAGTAAACTATTTTGGCAGATGGGCTAAATCAGGTTGAAAGTAACTGAGGCATTTCAAACCCACTGGTGGGGGGTAGTCCTACACCAAGCAGGTGAAGACTTCTCCCAGTTGAATGAGTGGATGATAACAATTTCCTGCAAAGGCCATGAAGGCAGATGAAGCAGGCACTGTAGAGCATTTTGAGCTTACTTAGACATCGAGGACACCAAGGTTATCCATTGCATCCTGAGCCATCACCAGTCCTTTTGACTTTTATCTTGCCACTGGACTCTGATGACTCTGGAAGAGAGTCAAGCCAACAACTTTGGATAACTCTGCATCACTTAAATCCAATTTATGCATAAGTCAAAAGATGTCACCTCTACTATTTTACCATTTTTACCTACCTTAAAGTCTTATGGTGACAAAGAAGTGATAAAGCAGCAGGCACAGATATACTATGAGCTGTAATCACAATCCTACACACAGGTGGTCCAGGCCATAGGGTTTTCTTCTCATTGGACTGAAGCAGAAGTGGGATTCATAAGCCCCCTGGGCATATAAGCAACCTTTTTGAAGGACTGCAATGATCAATTCCTGACATGAGGAAATGGCTAGAAAAGGTGCCTTAAAAATTGTATGCTTGGGGGGCAGCTAGGTGGTGCAGTGGATAGAGCACTGGCCCTGAATTCAAGAGGACCTGAGTTCAAATCTGGCCTCAGACATTTAACACTTACTAGCTGTGTGACCCTGGGCAAGTCACTTAACAGCAATTGCCTCACCAAAAAAAAAAAATTGTCTGCTTGGGGCAGCTAGGTGGCACAGTGGATAAAGCACTGGCCTTGGATTCAGGAGTACCTTAGTTCAAATCCAGCCTCAGAAACTTGACACTTACTAGCTGTGTGACCCTAGGCAAATCACTTAACCCTCATTGCCCTGCAAAAAAAAAAAAATGTCTGGTTACAGGGCCAGGTGAATTTACAAGTAAATTCTAACAAACATTTAAAGAATAATTAATTACAATATTATATAAATTATTTGGAAAAAAAGGTGGAGGAGTTCTACCAAATTCTTTTTATGACACAAATATGGTGTTGATACCTAAACCAGACAGAGCCAAAACAGAGAAGGAAAATTATAGACCAGTTTCCCTAATGAATATCAATGCAAAAAATTTAAATAAAATGTGAACATGGAGATTACAGCAACTTATCACCAGGAATTTATCACAATATGACCAGGTGGGATTTATACCAGGAATGCAGGGATGATTTGACATAAGGAAAACTATCAGCATAATTGACCACATCAATAACAAAACTAACCAAAATCATATTATTATCTCAATAGGTGCAGAAAAAGCTTTTTATAAAATATAGCACTCATTCCTATTAAGAACACTAGAGAACATATGAATAAATGAACCTTTCCTTAAAATGATAAGCAGTATCTACCTAAAGCCATCAGCAAACAATATATGTGATGGGGATAAATTAGAGGCATTCTCAGTAAGATAAGGGGTGAAACAGGGATGTCCATTATCACCTCTATTGTTCAATATTGTACTAGAAATGTTAGCTTTACTAGTAAGAGAAGAAAAAGGAATTAAAGTAATTAGAATAGCAAGGAGGAAACAAAACTATCACTCTTTGCAAATTATATGATGGTATACTTAGAGAATCCTAAAGAATCAACTAAAAACTACTTGAAACAATAAACAACTTTAGCAAAGTTGCAGTATATAAAATAAATACATATAAATCATCAGCATTTCTATACATGACCAACAAACCTCAGCAACAAGAGATAAAAAGAGAAATTCCACTTAAAGTAATTGTAGACAATATAAAATACTTGAGAGCTTCTCTGCCAAGACAACCCCAAGAACTCTGTGAACACAAGTACAAAACACTTTTCACACATATCAAATCAGATCTAAATAATTGGAAAAATATCAATTGCTCATGGATAGGTCGACCTAACATGATAAAAATGAAAACTCTATCTAAATCAATTTACTTATTCAGTGCTATACCAATAAGACTACCTAAAAATTATTTTATAGAGCTAAAAAAATAGTAACAAAATTGATCCCAAAGAAGAAAAGGTCAAGAATATCAAGAGAACTAATGAAAAAGACTCACAGGAAGGTAAGATAGCCATACCAAATCTAAAATGATATTATAAAGTGGCAGTCATCAAAACTATTTGGTACTGGTTAGGAAATAGAGTGGTGGATCAGTGGAATAGGTTAGGCCCAGGAGACACACTAGTAAATGATTATAATGATCTACTGTCTGATAAACCCAAAGACTTCAGCTTCTGGGAAAAGAACTCAATATTTGAAAAGAACTGCTAAGAAAGTGGAAAATAGCAGTGGATAGAGCACCAGGCCTGGATTCAGGAGAACCTGAGTTCAAATCTGGCCTCAGACACTTAACTAACTAGCTGTGTGACCCTGGGCAAGTCACTTAACCCCAATTGCCCTGCAAAAAAAAAAAAGAAAGTGGAAAATAGTATGGCAAAAACTAGGCATAGACCAACACCTTAAACTGTATACCAAAATAAGATTAAAATGGGTACATGACTTAGACATTAAGGGTGATACCATAGGCAAATTAGGAGAAAAAGAAATAATTTACTTCTCAGATCTACAGATAGGAGAAGAATTTATGACCAACCAAGTAATAGAGAATATTATGAAATGCAAAATGGATCATTTTGGTTACATTAAATTAAAATGGTTTTGTACAAACAGAAGCAATGCAGTCAAAATTAGAAGAAAAACAGAAAGCCAGGATTTCTGATTAAAACCTCTTTTCTAAAATATATAGAGAACTAAATCAAATGTATAGGAACAAAAGTCATTCTCCAATTGAGAAGTGGTCAAAGGATATGAACACATGGTTTTCAGATGAAGAAATCAAAGCTATCTATTGCCATATGAAAAAATGCTCTAAATCACTAGTGATGAGATAAATGCAAATTAAAACAACTCTGAGGTACCACATCACACCTTATCAGATTGGCTAATATGACAAAAAAGGAAAATAATAAATGTTGGAGAAGCTGTGGAAAAATTGGAACACTAATACATTGTTGGTGGAGTTGTGAACTGATCCAGCCATTCTGGAGAGCAATTTGGAACTATGCTAGTATGTCATGGGGCTGTGCATACCCTTTGACCCAGTGATACCATTACTAGGTCTGTAACCCAAAGAGATCATAAAAAAGGGAAAAGGACCCACATGTATAAAATCATTTATAGCAAGCTCTCTTTGTGGTGCCAAAGAATTGTAAATCAAGGGGATGCCAATGAATTGTGGAATGGCTGAACAAGTTGTGGTCTATGAATGTAATGGAATACTATTGCACTATAAGAAATGATGAGCAGGCAGATTTTAGAAAAACCTGGTAAGACTTAAGTGGAATGAGGCTGAGTGAAGTGAACAAAAACAGGAAAACATTGTACACAGTAACAGCAACATTGGATGATAATGAACTGTTTACCATTGCCATGCCAAGAAACTAAATCACTTCCATTTCAATTGTCTTACGACAAGGCAAGATAAAGTACTTAACATTGAGATCCTTTCTTGACCTAAGCTGCCAAGCATTCAAACTCTGCTACAGAGAGTTCAACTCAGATGAGCTTGCCACATTGTCCAAATGCCAAATGTACATTTAAATAAAACACTATTTTCTGAAGAACTCACACAAGGCCAGCATTCACATGGAGGTCAGAAGAAACAATACAGACAATCTCAAGCTCTCTCTGAAGAACTTTGGAATTGATTGTGAAACATAGGAGACACTGGCACAGCACTATCCAGCATAGCATACCCAAATCAAAGGAGGCACTGTGCTCCAGGAGCAAAGTACAATTGTAGTAGCTGAAAGTTGTAGGTTGCTATCCACAGAAAATTGTTTCTCTCTTCCAAATACATTCCCACCACCTGCATGCTAAGATTATTTTTTCCTATGGGCAAAACTGCTCCTTCGCATGTCACCTGAGTAAATGGATTGTTATGGGGAAAAAAGCATTAACTGTTCATGTATAGCCATTCTAGACCATCTAGGCAGAATGCCTTCAACTGGGCTCCAATATGTTTGCATTACCATGGAAGTGATTAAAGTCACTCGAGTAAAGAAAAATCAAGAATGTGTTTTTACCATAATACTTTTATTGAACTTAGATAGCACCTCATGGCTCTAAATACACACACATATATTTTTTCTTATCTGATCCTCTCAACAATCTCTTCCTATTCCTCCTCCTCCTTCTTCTTCCTTTTCTTCTCATTCTCCTTCTCCTCTTCCTCCTCCTTCTTCCCTGACAGAACAATTATTCCATCAGTTCAGGGAACTCCTCAGTTGGAAACTCCATCCGCCAATACAGCTCAGCAATTTATCTGTGACATAATCTGAAAGAAGTGCCTAGAGCACTGACGATAAATAACTTGGTGACACAGCAAGCATTTGTCAGAGGCAGGACTGGAACACACATTTCTCTCACACTAAGACCAGCCTTCTGTCTACTAAGCAATGCTGCTTCCCTATACCTTCTTTTATAACTCTGATTTTTCATTCTGTAAACTGAATGAAACAAGAGACAAAAGGCCATTCAGGGAATATAATTTCACTTTGGCATCTTTTGGTAGAAATCAGTTATACAGTTCTCATTTACAGCCTAGTAACCAAGATACCAAGTAGAAAATGTCACCTTTGACTTTTTGAATATGAAATACAAACAAGTTAATTAGAAGGTTTAAAAAATAGATTTTAAAAGCTATCTAGTATGTAACTATGCAAGACAAGAAAATTCTAGTTTGTGGATTCTGATCACTAACTGGAACAACTCAAAGGATTTATATCCAAGGCAACAAAAATGTATTCTACAAAATAAATCTTCCCACGTACTTTTCTATATTTTCCATATCTAAGCTTTCATTTAAAAACAACAAACTCTCCTTTCATCCCCTCTGTGTGTGTGTGTGTGCTCAATCCTTTTTTTAGCTATGTCTGACTCTTTGTGACACTAGGGTTTTCTTGGCAGGGACACTGGAATGGTTTGCCATTTCCTTCTCCAGCTCATTTTACAGATGGGGAAACTGAAGCAAGCATGGTTAAGTGACTTGCCCAGTGTCACAGAGCTAGGAAGTATCTGAGGCAAGATTTGAACTCAGGAAAATGAGTCATCCAGACTCTAGGACCTGTATTCTGTCCACTGTATGACCAAGCTTCCCCAGTCATTCATCCTAACAATCAACATACTGCTTATAGAGGAAGGAAGGAAGGAGGAAGGAAGGAAGGAAGGAAGGAAGGAAGGAAGGAAGGAAGGAAGGAAGGAAGGAAGGAAGGAAGGAAGGAAGGAAGGAAGGAAGGAAGGAAGGAAGGAAGGAAGGAAGGAGGAAGGAAGGAAGGAAGGAAGGAAGGAAGGAAGGAAGGAAGGAAGGAAGGAAGGAAGGAAGGAAGGAAGGAAGGAAGGAAGGAAGGAAGGAAGGAAGGAAAGGAAGGAAGAAAAGGAAGGAAGGAAGGAAGGAAGGAAGAAAGGAAGAAAGAAAAGAAGGAGAGGGAGGGAGGAAGGGAAAGATGAGTGTATGGTTTCAAAAATATTCTAACAGCTTATAATGGTAGGCCAAATTGACTAATAGGAAATGTAATAGGAAAATGTGGATTTTTGCATTTAGGTTCAAAAGTTCAAATTTACAAATATAATATTAATGAATCATAGATATACATCAGTTATTCTACAAAAGGTTAGGAGAGGCTGGGGGTAGGTATGTGAGTAATATTGTACTGTTGATATGACAGCCAAGAAAGGTACTGCTATCTTGAATTACATATGCTTCTTAATAAATATAGCATGCAAGAATAGGGAGGTGATAATCCCATTATACCTTGCCCTGGTCAGATTACATTTGGAGTATTATTTCTAGTTCTGTGCACTATATTTTAATAAAGACAATAATAAGCTGGAGTATCTAGAGGAAGTTAACCAAATGGGAAGAGCCTTGAGATCATGCTATATGGAAATGAGTTGAAGGAAATAGGCATTTTTTTGTTCAGTTGTTTCAGTCATGTCTTACTCTTCAGGACCCCACCTGGGGTTTTCTTGCCAAAGATTCATAATTGCTTTGCCATTTCTTTCTGAAGCTCATTGTGCAGATGAGGAAACTGAGGCAAACAGGGTTAAATGACTTGTCCAGGGTCACACAGCTGGTACATGTCTGAGGGTAGATTTGAACTCAGGAAGATGAGTCTTCCTGACTCTAAGCCTGGTGTTCTATCCAATGTTCCCCTAGTTGCCAACAAATAAATAATAATAATAATAATAATAGTTTTTTAAAGTAGCACTGTCAAGTGAAAGAGAAGTTAACCATATTATGCTTAATCCCAGAAGACAGCACCAGAAGGGCTGAGTGAAAGTTGCAAAGAATCAGATTTAGGCTGGATGTCAGAAAAAAATTCTAACAAACCGTTATCCAAACATGGCTTAGTTGTCTCTAAAGAATCTATGTATTGTCTTCCATATAAGTCTTAAAATTAAGTCAGGATAACTTGTGGGTAATATTATAGAGGGGATGCTTTTTTTAGGTTTGGGTTGAACTATATGATCTCTGAGATTTCTTCCAAATAGGTTTTCTGTTATTCTACTAAGTCAAATCTAATCACACTGAGGATGGAATTTCCCATTCATCTAAGTGGAACATTAACTTTAGAACCCAGGCTTACCTATTTAAAGACTATGTCTTTCAGGATCTTTATGCAAGAGAAAAATAATTAGCAGAAAAACTAAAGGCTTTCCAACATTAAGAGGTTACTCACGACTCAGGTTCAGTAGAACATCTGCTTTAAGATGTTTTCCCAGTAATAGTGATGGATTTGCTTTTAGTCATAACCATTGTAGGGGCCAAATTTTAATTGGGGAGTGTTAGTTAGGCTGCTCGCTGCAATATTGGGGCAAGGAAGGAGATTAACAGCCTCCTTCAAAAACAGAACAGGGTTTATTAACAAGAATGAATTTTAAAACACAAGTAAGATTAGTAGAATTAAGAGAAAGGAAAAAAAGAAATGGGGGAAGGAAAACATTACAACCTGAAACACACCAACACCCAGGGCTCAGCAGAACATATGGCTGTATCCTGTCTCTTTCTGGCTCCAACACCAGAGTGGTGAAAATCCTCCCTTCTCCTTACCAGCAACCCCCGGGCTCCCAGGAAACAGGGAGCACAGACACACAGTCCCAAGCTAATTGGCTGGCAGCACTGATTGACAGAATTAACAACTGCCAGACCCCTCTTCAGTTTCCAGATGCTGGAGGTCACCTGACTGTCCTCACCCAGCTTCCAGTTATGGTGGGGCTGCCCTCATTATAATTTGGCCAGGCCCATGCAGGCTCACAGTGCTCACCAGAGCAGGGTCAGGGTGCACGAGGTTTCTAATTTTAGGCAAAAATGGGGTCATAGAAACCTCAAATCACAATTAATTCTTTACAACATCTTTGTCCCCATTTGCACTTTAGATCAACCAATCAAAAATAGGTATTGAAGTATAAGACATGATCATCCCCTATGTGTAAGGAGCTCACAGATTAGTTGTGGAGAGAAAACAGGCTCACATTAAAAGAAATGAGCAATATAAAAAAATAAATGTCAAATGCCAAATGTTTGGAACATATAATTGGTGATATAGGAATTCAGAAGAAAGATAGCACCAAGAATCAAAGAAGACTTTATGGAAGAGGCAAGATTGAAAGTTTAAGTAGGATTTTGACAGGTGGAGAATAACTGGAGTGGGGAGAGAAATCCTGGCAGAAGATATAAATGGGATAGCTGGGATTAGGACCAGATTTTAATCTCATAACTTTTGGATATTGGTTTATTGATATTTTTGAGAGTTTCCAAATACTCAGTTTTCTTGTTTTTTTACCAGGTTGAACCATCTATTGCCTACTATGTATACTATATATGTGTGTGTGTGTGTGTGTGTGTGTGTGTGTGTGCGCGCGCGCGCATGTGTGTGTGTGTATATATATTATGCTATTGCATGCATATAGAAAGTGATTTAATATTATTTACAGAATATAAAATTTAATATTCCCTTTGCCCATCTTTTCATTTGCTCACAGCCCCTTTATCAGTCATGTTGAAAGTTATTCAGCAGTTGTCCATTCACCCAGACATGCTCCTGTACTGATTTGGTGAATTCTGATACCTTTTGAATTGAAACTTTGTTTTTATTTTTTTTTAATTTTTTCAAATTTATTTATTAGAATTTTTCCCCACATTACATGTAAAAGCAAATTGTAACATCAGTTTTTAAAACTTTGTGCTCCAAATTCTCTTCCTCCCTCCCTAGCCCCACCCTTAAGAACTCAAGCAATTCAATATAAATTATACATGTGCAGTCATGGAAAACATATCAGCCAAAAAACTAAAAAAAGGAACTAACAACAACAAAAAAACTTTACTTCCATCTGTATTCAGATACCATCAGTTCTTTCTCTGTAGATGGAGTGCATTTTTCATAAGTCCTTCAGAGTTGTCTTGGATCATTGCATTGCTGAAAATAACCAAGTCATTTGCAACAGATCATCTTACAATATTGCTGTTATTTTGAATATAGTACATTTCACTTTGCATTAGCTCATGTGAGTCTTTCCATGTTTTTCTGTCAGCACCCTGCTTATCTTTGTTTTTGACAAATTATTCACCAGCCATCCCATAAGTATCAGAAATACCACTAAGTTAAATTATTTATTAATATAAATACAAAATTACTTGTATGTTTATTGAACCAAATAATAAAAGAGAGTAGAAAGTAAAACTCACTTATGTTGTACATATACTATTATATACCTGAAACTCACACATTATATTAAGTAGAACTACCTTTCTGTTGATATTCTATGCTTTTTTTAAAAGAAATACGGTACCTTAGATCAGAGCCATAATTAATAATTTTTATCTAGGGCAAAATAAATAAAGCAAGGTGAGGAAAGCACAGGAATACAGTCTTGGAGAGAGAGAGAGAGAGAGAGAGAGAGAGAGAGAGAGACAGCAGTTAGTGTCCTAGCCTTCTCTCCAATTAGAGCTGAGAGGCAATTCTAGTAAAGGTGTGTCACAGCAAAGAATGACTGACTGCCTAGGGAGAGTACTACAGAAAAATAACTTGGCAAAATGGAGTGCCAGATTTAGAATTAGGAAAACATAGGTTCAAATCCTATCTCTTACATTACTATGTGATCCTAAGCTAGGTAATATCTCTGGGCCTCAGTTTCTGCATGTATGTATTTATGTATTCATGCATGCATGAATGCATGTATGTATGTAATGGAGATTTAGAACATTTGGAATCTAAGAATGTGTCCTATTGAGAAATGGCTATACAAATTATAACCATTTAAGTGTAATGGAATATTAGTGAGCCATAAGAAAATGATGAAATGGACAGTTTCAGAGGAAACTGAGAAGCCCTTTATGAATTGAAGCAGAATGAAGTAAACAGAACTTAGAGAATAATTTATAAAATGATATCAACCTTATGGAAAAAAATTTTAAAGATTTTAAGATACAGACCAATAAAATGATAAATCATGAGTTCAAAAATTAAAATTAAACCTGCTACTCAACTACCAGAGAGGTTGTGAATTAAAAAACACAGAGACATACATTTTCATATATGGTCCATATAGGAATTTGGTTTTCTGGATTATATATGTTTGTAAGAAGGGTTTTCTTTGGGGGGGGTTGTTTTTTTGTTTTTTCAATTTGCTTGATGGTAGAGGAGGCCAGTGGGAGGCACAGATTACAAATGCTTGTTTAAAAAATTGTACTTAAATGAAGGGGATGAAATAGAATTCTCTAATACCTCATCTAGCTCTAATACTATGATCTTATGACAAAGATGGGAACAGTTCTGCTATGGGGAAGAGGGACACCCTCCCCCAGATGCCAGAGTTCTAGGGCAAGGTCCCATCTGCTCTGTACCACTTATAACTGTGCCAGATTCTATTTCTATGCCATGAATTTCTTTCAGTACATTGGCAGTGGTTGGAGGATATCCAAGATAGGCTTCACAATGAAATTGCCTCTAGAGTAAACCACATTATGGTGAGAATCCAGTTTACTGGGCACCTATCCCAGCACTGTTGTGGAGGATCAAGGAGGATGATGCATACACATTAAAATAGTTTAGAGACCATGGAATGAAACTTACTTGCTTATTCCTTTTGTGATTACTCTGTGTCTTGATTTCTTGACTCCAGTTCCTGTTGATCCACAGATGGCCATTCTGACTCACTTCCCTTCTCTCCCTCTAGACAGATCTCTAGGTATGACCTGCTCTTTAGAAAGACAGTACACTTATTTGGTTGATACTCTCCAGGCCACTCCATGGCCCTACTGCCATGACTTCACTAGCAGTGGTCCATAACATCAATATATTATTTTATGAGAAATACATTTATAATAAACACCCCTTAATCTCCCTTACAACAAATGAGCTATTGTCCTGAAGTTAAGACAAAAAGATTTAAAAGTAGCAACAGTGGAGAAATACCAAACAACTTACTTTTCTTTATACACTGATGAAAAGCAGATGTAGTTATATAATTTATATTATCACTAAGTAACTTCACTAAAGAGAAAGAAAACAAAAATAAAGTTTCTTGAGTGAGTTCAAATGTTGTAAATGGTGTTTCATGAAAGACTGACCCTTCAATGAAGAATGGAAGAGAACCTTTCAGACATATATTTTTAAATTACAGGGAGCCATCCTGTGAGAAACTTTTCTAATGTATTTTTATATGTATGATAGCACCAGTCATTATGGTGCCAAGTAATTGACAAGAGCATCATCCTACTTTCCTCATTTTATAGAATAAAAAATGGAAGGAGCCAAAGGTGGCATAAGACCATAAAGCTAACATGAGAGGAAGAATTACATTTCAGAATTTCTGCTTTCTCTCTCCTACTAGAGCTAACTACCTTGTAGATTCCCAAGACCTCTTGATTCTGAATCTCAGGTGCTCATATTTGTCAGGATTAGCAGGTAAAGAGATGTTTAAAAAAAATGAACCCTGACTCAGAACCTCAAGCTATTTATTCAATGGAGATATAGCCATGCTTATAAAGACAAACAATAACTACAACAGCACCTTTATATGAAAAACTAACCCCTCTATGATAAGGTTTACTTCTAGTTTGAGAATTATACACTCCAATTCAATCATGAACTAAATTATTTTCCTAATAAATGCTATTAGTATACTGCTAGGAGGTGCCATGGTATATTAGGAGAGACACTGGACTTGGAGTTAGAAGACTTGGATTCAACTATGACTTATGGCATTTACTGTGTGTGGCCTCAGGCAAAGAGCTACACCTCAATTACCCTCCCCTCAAAAAATGAGACAGAAAGAATTTAGTTCTAATCCTGCTTCAGGCACTTCCTAAATTCTTTGACCCTGAGCAAATTATAAGCTCTCTTAATCTCATTTTTTTAAACTTTCAAATGGGGATAATAATAACAAAGTGGTTTATAAGCCTTAAAGCCTTGCATAAATATTAGTTGCTATTATAATTACCATAAATACTATACTATACCAAAATTAATACTACAAATATCACTAAGGTCCATTCTAGCTCTAAATTAATGATTCAATAATTTTAATGCTCAGACCATACAGGATCCTTGGAAAGTTCTCTTCTCTATGTTCTTCAGATCACAGTCATATTGTGAACAAATCTAGAGTTAGAAACAAAGGAAATTTCACAAAAGACTTGTGGTTTCCTTAATATGGAAATGCACTCCAATATAGCTCACAGTCTAGCTTTGATTCAGTTTATTGTTGTTCAGTCATTTCAGTCATGTTTGACTCTTTGTGCCCCCTTTCAGGGTTTTCTTGGCAAAGATACTACAGTGATTGGAAAAACTATCAGCACAATTGACTATACCAATAGCAAAACCAACAGAAATCATATGATTATTTCAATAGTTGCAGAAAAAGCCTTTGACAAAATACAGCACCCACTAAAGAACATAGGAATAAATGGAGCTTACTGTAAAATTATAAATAACTCATCTAAAACCATCAGCAAGCATAATCTGTAATGGGAATAAGTTAGAAGTCTCCCCAATATCAGGGGCAAAAAAAAGATACCCATTATCACTTCGATTATTTAATATTGTACTAGAAATGTTATCTATAGCGACAAGAGGGAAAAAAGAAATTAAAGGAATTAGAATAGCCAATGAGGAAACAAAACTATCACTCCTTTGCAGATGATATGATGTTATACTTAGATTCTAGAGAATCAACTAAAAAACTACTTGAAATTATTAACAACTTTAGCAAAGTTGTAGAATACAAAATAAACCCACATAAAGCATTAGGATTTCTATATATTAACAACAAAGTCCAGCAGCAAGGAATAAAAAGAGAAATTCCATTTAAAATAATAGTAGACAATATGAAATACTTGGAAATCTACCTGCCAAGACAAATTCAGGAACTATATGAATACAACTATAAAATACTTTACATACAAGTAAAGTCAGATCTAAACAATTGGAAAAATACTCATTGCTCATGAGTAGGCCAAAGCCAATAAGATAAAATGACAATTCTCCCTAAATTAATCTACTTATTCAATGCCATACCAATTTTAAAATTATTTTATAGAGCTAGAAAAAATAATCACAATATTTATATGGAAGAAAAAAAGCTCAAGGATATCAAGGGAATGAATTAAAAGAAAATGTGAAAGAAGGTGTGCTTGCTATACAAGATCTCAAACTGTATTAGGAAGCAGTAATTATCGAAACAGTCTGGTCCTGGCTAAGAAATAGAGTGGTGGATCAGTGGAATACATTAGATAAAAATTACATTATAGCAATCTAGTTTATGATAAACCCAAATATATAAGCTTTTGGAAAAAACCTCATTATTTGACAAAAACAGCTGGGAAAACTGGAAAGCAGTATGGCAGAACTAGATATAGACCAACATCTCATACCATATACCAAGATAAAGTAAAAAGAGGTACATGATTTACACATAAAAGGTGAGACCACAAGCAAACTAAGTGATCGTGTTATAGTTTATGTCAGATTTTTGGATAAGGGAAGAATTTAGGACCAAAGAATTTATAAAGAGCACTACAAAATGTAAAATAGATAATTTTGACCATATTTTTTTTTGGTGAGGCAATTGGGGTTAAGTGACTTGCCCAGGGTCATACAGCTAGTAAATGTCATGTGTCTGAGGCCAGATTTGAACTCAGGTCCTCCTGAATCCAGGACCAGTGCTCTATCCAATGCACCACCTAACTGCCCCGACCATATAAAATTAAAAAGGTTTTGCACAAACAAAATCAATGTGACCAGCAGTATGAGGAAAGGAGAAATATGGGAGGAAATTTTGTAAAAAGTATCTCTGATAAAGGCCTCATTTCTCAAATATTATTCAGAGAACTGAGCCAAATTTATAAAAATGCAAGTCATTCTCCAATTGGTAAATGGTCAAAGGATATGAAGAGGCAGTTTTCAGACAGAGAAATCAAAGCTATCTATAATCACATGAAAAATATGTTCTAAAGGGGAAAATGTTGGATGTTCGAGAGGATGTGGGAAAACTGGGACACTAATGCACTGTTGGTGGAGTTGTGAACTGACCCAAACATTCTGGAGAGTAATTTGGAACTATGCCCTGTGATGAAATAATGGGATTTAGCAGATACTCAAAGACCCACCTGGAGATTAATCGAGACTGATTGTATCAAGTGAGAGTGATTGACTGCTGATTAAGCCTACTTCAAGTTAATTGAATTGTAATCACACCTGGCTAGCCCTTAAGAAGGTATTGTTCTCAGAAACTAGACTGTGAACTCAACTTGAGAACGCCTTCAAAGCCAATGGATTTGGATGACACCAACCAATCACCTTGAAGCAGTGTGTAAGGACTGCCTCTGTTCCGGAACTATAAAAAAGCTTCCACAGTCAGCTTAGGAGGGGTTCCTGATTAAAGCAGGCTCATGGAGGAGGACTTCAGGAAGAACCCAACCAGGCTGGAACTCTAGGCTTGGTAGGACTTCTTTTTCATAACCTTCTGAACTCTTTGTAAATATCTGTATGCTTTAATAAATGTTTAATGCCCAAAGACTAGTGCTGAAGCTTTTTAATTTTTGGCAACCACAATTAAGGTTTTAAACATCACAGCCCAAAGGGCTATAAAACTGTGTATCCTTTGATCCATCAATACCACTTCTAGGTCTGTATCCCAAAATCATTCAAAAAAAGAAGAAGAAGGGGGGTGGTGAGGATCTACTTGTACAAAAATATTTTTAGCAGCCCTTTTTGTGGTGGCTAAGAATTGGAAATCAAAGGGATGCCCATAAATTGGGGAATGGCTAAACAAGTTGTCATATATGACTATAATGGAATATTATTGCACTATAAGAAATGACAAGAGGATGATTTCAGAAAAACTTGGAAAGACTCATATGAACTGCTGTATAGTGAAATGAACAGAATCAGGAGGATGTTGTACACAGTAAGAACAATAATGTTCAATGAAGAGCTGTGAATAATTTAGCTATTCTCAGTGATACAAATGATCCAAGACAATCCCAAACGACTAATGATGAAGAATACTATCTGCCTCCAGAGAAAGATCTGATGTTGATTGAATACAGATTGAAGTATGCTATTTTTCACTTGCTTTCATTTCTTTCTTTTCATTTGAGTCTTTTTGTACAAAAAGACTAATATGGAAATGTTTTATGTAATTGTACATGTGTAAAGTATATCTGCTTACCATGTCAAGGATAGGAAGGGAGGGGGAGGTAGGGAGGGAAGGAAAGAGGGAAAAATAGAATTTGGAATTCAAAACTTTAAATAAAAATGTTTTTTAAATTAGAGAGGGAAAAGATACTATAGTTCCTTTTCCAGTTCATTTTACAGATAAGGAGGCAAGCAGGGTTAAGTGACTTGCCCAGGATAACACAGTTAATAAGTATCTTGAAGTTAGATTTGAACTCGGGCCATCCTGACTCCAGGCCTGAACTCTATCCACTTTTCTACCTAGTTGCCCCTATTGAATCTATTGAATCAACAGATAAGTGTTAGAGGTTAAAGTGACTTGCCTAGTATGACATAGCTATCAAATGTCAGAGATGGGATTTTAAGCCTGTCACCAGGCAATCACAACTTCACAAAACTTAGGTGAAAACTAGGTTTATTACAAGAGAAACGACATGCATATGGAATCCAAAGAGTTCACAATTCACACAAAGGTTTGCACATTTATGACAGTAGGACAAAGGAAAGAGAAGGTATCAGAATCTCTATCTAAAGGGGTGTCACATGGGAGGGGAAAGGTAGAGTAAAGATAGCAAAAGGACAAAACTCCATCCAAAGGGAAGGAGCAAGACAACCACAAAAGTGGCATACTTTTCCTTTGGGAACTGCTAGACCATGAAGATATGATGGTATCCTTATATACAAGGGTATCAGTTGCACAACCTTAGGGCAAACTGTCTGGTGCCTTTCTTGACTCCCAGTTTGGGATGCAAACAATAAATTATGGCAGCTGGAGGGAAGGAGAAAAGGCTTAGTCCTTGATATTCAGGGCTTCCTACATGCTCTTGTCCAGCGTTTCTGGAAAATATGGCAACTCAAGAAAGACAAGTTCAGGTGACCCCTTAACAGTCCTTAACAAGCCACAACTTCCTGAATCCAGGCCCATCACTCTATCTACTTTGCTACACTACATCAATTAAATTACTTTTAGAAGCTAGAGTACTAGAATCAGGAAGACCTGAATCCAGATCTGGCCTTGGACACTTACTAGTTGTGTGACCCTGGACAACTCACTTAAACTCTGTATGTTTCAGTTTTGCCAATTTTAAAATGGAGATAATAGTACCTAGCTCATAGGGTTTTTGTGAACACCAAATGAGATAATATTTTTAAAGAGCTAAACACAATGTCTAGCACATAGTGCATGAATAATAAATGCTTGTTGCCTGTCCCTTCAGTATAGGAAAAATCATTTTGAGGTCAGTACTCAATTTCAACAAAATACCTCACCTATAAAACAAACAAACAAACAAATCTCCTATAACAATAGCTAGAAATAATTGAATGATCATTTCTAGTTTTAACCTATGAATCTCAAACCACTTAGAAAGGGCTAATTCTCATTCTTTTATTTGTCATCAGAAATCATTATAGCTCCCTATCTGATGTTCACCTTGAAGCTGAAATAAACCTTAGCAATAATATATTCAAAACCAAGAAATAATATAATCCAAGACCCCATTTTAGAAATGAGCAAAATTAAGCAAGAGATAAAACAGCATGCAAGGTAAGACTACAGTAAAAATTTCTTGGCTTCCTGTTCAATACTCTTTCAATAGTGTTTCCCATACATTTTTAAAGATCAAGATATCACAGAAAAAGTTTTCCAGAGTCACAGAGTATGTACTTAATGGATCCTGAACCAGAACTTGGAGTCCATTCCCCTGTGTAATGATTGGAATGATGCCACCTACTGGAGACTTGCTGTGGGAAAGCTCCACCATGAAGAAAATGCCTCAGAGGCATTGTGGCTTTTCTTTGGCATCAGGAAATGATGCTTGCTCATGGGTGCTGTCTATCAAGGCTACCAGCCAATCAACTTGAGGAACCTCCTATTTTCTGGGAGGAGACATGAAGGAGGAGAGGGAGCCTGCGCGGAGAGCTCTTGCACTTTTTGGGTTCCTGACTTGGTGGTGGTGGCGGCAGAGGACTTCACAGGAAATCTGAGGAAAGATAGGAATGCCAGGATGTTGGAATTCTGTTCTCAAACTTTTTCTTTCTATTTTCCAATAAACCCTTAAAAACCTAAACTCATTTTATCAGTGATTTTAGTCAGTTTCCCCCAAAACTGGGGGAACAGATTAGAATCCACATTTAGAATCTTAAATTACATACCTGGGAAGAGAAAATAGATTGTTAGTTCCCACATTAAAATGCATAAAAAACATATGTTTGTGCCATAAGAAATTCACTGTTGGATTGGGAGAATTTAAGTTAACAAGCCCTTAGGAAACATTTGCTATATTCAAGGCACGGTCCTGGACACCACTGCTCTCTTTGAGCTTCTTACCTATTTAGATACACTTGTGACATCCTGCTTCTAGAAGTCCAAGACCAATACCATTTGTTGGAAAAGATTGGATCAGATTTTTCATGCACACACAATGTCCCAACTCAGCACCAATAGTTCCACATGAGAGAAATGATTATTAATAACTAGTCATTTGTGGAGATCCAGAGTTCCCCTTTTTCTAAAAGTCTCATTTTTAAGTTCAGTTTCAATTTTCCTCAAACTTACAAGCAATGTTACCTGGGTGAATTCCTGCCAATTGTATTCTACTTAGGTTTAAGTGGAGATAAATTCTTTGATTAGATTGGGGGGGGGGGTGCTCGGTATTTAGAAGTAAATGACATAATCAAAGTTCATTAGAATAGGCCCAGCCACTCATTGTAATATTCATTCTCTCTCATTACTTCTGGTTAACAAGTAAGAATTGATTGGCACCCTCAGGAATACTCACATATAAACTGAGACCACCCCCATGAGGAGTTTTTTTTTCAAATTTGAGAGTGCCACTGACCTCTTTTTTTTAATAAAATGCTGGGGGCAGCTAGATGGCACAGTGGATAAAGCACTGGTCCTGGATTCAGGAAGACCTGAGTTCAAATATGGCCTCAGACACTTGACACTAGCTGTGTGACTCTGGGCAAATCACTTAACCCTCATTTCCCTGCAAAAAATAAACAAACAAGCAAATAAATAAATGAACAAACAAATGAATGAACAAATGAATGAATAAAGGAGTAAGTAAATAAATAGATAAATGAATGAATGAATGAATAAAATTGGAAAGACAGGGGCAGCTAGGTAGCGCAGTGGATAAAACACCAGCCCCAGATTCAGGAGTACCTGAGTTCAAATCTGGCCTCAGATACTTGATATTTACTACTGTGTGACCCTGGGCAAGTCACTTAATCCCCATTGCCCCCCAAAGAGAGAGAGAGAGAGAGAGAGAGAGAGAGAGAAATGAATGGATAAGTGGATAAATAAGGTGCTAGTGTTAATGAAATGATTAATTACCCAGAAACTATGTTACTCAAACTTTTTAAACATCACACACAAATATTGCACAAAAAGTAGAGGATTAAATGGAGTTGTACTCAGTGAATGCTTAAAGACAAAGACTTCTTTGAACTAAATTGAAAAACTCCCCTAAGTCATTTGAAGAAATGATTACATGGAGATGAATATTGATGATGGGAATTTCTGAAATGATGGACTAGTGTTCCAAACAAAATAGCAGAATTCTTTTCAGGTTCAATTTTTATTTTGTTAAAAGCTTCATCAAAGCTTTCATCCCATCTGGAATATCAATGCCACCTGTCTCATGCTGTTAGGATTCACCAAGTTCTCAACTTGTGTGCCTTAAAACTGGTTCACTTCCACAATAACCTCAGCTTCTCTTTCCTATTACACTAAATTTTAGCTGAATCTCCCATTGCTTTTCTGCCCCAGGATAATCAATGAGTTCACCAGACTCTCTAGCAAGTTACCCTTTCATTAGAATGAGAAACAGCAGAGGATTGCAGCTACCCCTTGGGGCCAGAAAGGTCTGGAATAGGTGACACTGTATTTTAATAAAGTTGTAATAAATTTTAGCCTGAAGAAATAATGCCCTTGAAAGTACTTTAAAGGCACAACTTGACCAAGAACTAGGAAACTCAGGCTGTTGCCCTGGGCTCTGGCTTAACATTAATGCTCACTTTTCTGCTGTTTCTATAGTAAAGTTTTACTCAAAATTTTGAGAATGATCTTGGTAAGCTCAAATGAAACTTGTGGCCAGAACTAAGCCCTAAGGGTCTACAAAGGCAAATGTTCAAAATGGATTATGAAAACCAGAAAATCTGAAATAAAGATTTAGATGTGTCAAAAGAATATATATATATATATATATGAGACTCCCAAATTATTACAAATTCCCTCTCAGATTCTCTCTTCTCAATGGAAATATTATTTATTTTCCTGAATACAAATCCTTGTTTCCAGTCACCATGCTAAACTAGAAATGGCTATCAGTGCCATTCACAAAACAGGTACTTAATATATGATTCATGATGGAACAATATGTAATTATGTTAAGGGCTAAAATTCTAGCTAGTCTGTCTAAAATATTTAATGAGTGGTCGCCAATAAATTATAAGCTTTAGCAAGAGTTAGACTTTTAAGCATTTATTAAGGAGAATAAGAATTTGGTAAAGAGAGAGAGAAAGGTCTAGATTCCTATCTATTAAAGGGAGAGCGCATTTCTAGCTCCCTTCTCCGCCAGAGTCCAGAGGAAAAGAGAGCGAGACTGAGCGCCAGTCTCTTCCTTCCTCCTCCCACTAGCCCGCGTCACTTCCTGACTCCTGGTCTTGCCCTCAAAGACCTTCCCTTCATGGGCAGAACTCCTCTACAGTAAGTATCCAGCAGGTGGCGTTATTCCAATCGTTACAGTCCCCCCTGTTGTTCCTCAAGAAACAAAATGTTTCCTTGACGGAACAGTAAAAACAATATGATAACTATTGCTAACTAATAATATGTGAACAACAATATAGAAAAGGAAGAGAGGAAAGTTTTGTCCAGAGGGGCGATTTTTTTTTTCTTTCCTCATGAACCAACGCTTTGACATTAGTCTTGCAAAGGGAGAGCCTCTGCAGAGAGTACATGTTACAGATAGTATATAACAGAAAGGAGGACTGTACCCGGCAGGCAGTCTGACATGCGCAGCAGGCGGACTGTACCCGGCAGGCAGTCTGACATGCGCAGCAGGCGGACTGTTCATCTCCTCCCCAAAAGGGTGGTCCTTGAAAAACTGGCGTCTTTCAGTTATCCTAACCGACTGTTAAAAACTTTCATATTTTACCACATTTCCCCCCTTTGCTTCCTCAAGAAATGGAATGTTTCCTTGATGGAACAGTAAAAAGAATATAATAACTTCTAAGACTGAGGGTTAGCTTTCCTCTTCGTGGTCAGCCATCTGTTAAGGGCTAAAATTCTAGCTAGTCTGTCTAAAATATTTAATGAGTGGTCGCCAATAAATTATAAGCTTTAGCAAGAGTTAGACTTTTAAGCATTTATTAAGGAGAATAAGAATTTGGTAAAGAGAGAGAGAAAGGTCTAGATTCCTATCTATTAAAGGGAGAGCGCATTTCTAGCTCCCTTCTCCGCCAGAGTCCAGAGGAAAAGAGAGCGAGACTGAGCGCCAGTCTCTTCCTTCCTCCTCCCACTAGCCCGCGTCACTTCCTGACTCCTGGTCTTGCCCTCAAAGACCTTCCCTTCATGGGCAGAACTCCTCTACAGTAAGTATCCAGCAGGTGGCGTTATTCCAATCGTTACAATTAACAAGTAATCTCATGATTGAACAATACATACATAAGTATAATGATCAAGTTTGATGCCAAAGACAAGAAAAAAATGCACACTTCTTATTTGCAGAGGTAGAGAATGATGGTCATGAAATATTGTATATAACAACAAGAACAATAATAATAGTGAACACTGATACAGCACTTTAAGGTTTATTAAAGGCTTTACATCTATTATATCATTTAATCTTCACAACAACCCTATGAGGTGGATGCTGTTCTTACTCCCTTCTTACAAATGACAACACTGAGACAGTTGATATATTGGCTAGGATGGTTTGGTTTTTTTACTTTCAATTTTTTGTTATAAGGGGTGAGTCACTAGGGGAGGAATATATTTGAAAATTTAGGCAATATAAAAACAAGAAATATCAATGCCTACTAAATTACTAAATAAAATGCCACATTGCTGCCTACTAAAGAATGCTTTATATTTCCTGTGGCTTCAAATCTCTTATTTTGACTATACTCCTTCACCACCTCAAATGTCAGTTTTATATATATTTGTGTGTGTATGTATATATGTGTATATATATATAAAGTTCTTTTGTATAATAAATACCTTCCTTCTAGTCATCATTGTACTGTCTAAAGCTATCATGTCAGTCACACACTAACACAGATTTTGAACTAGAAAGGATTGAATTTAATTGTCACTTTCCATTTCCATTCCTCAACTGGCAAAGCCCCTATGTTGTTAATTTACTAAAAACTCTTTTCCATCTCTACAACTGGAGTTAAATGCTAGAAAACTCACTCTTTACCTATAGGGCTCTTTACTTGCACAAGACTTGAGAAAGGAGAGGCAGGCAAAAAGGAAACGTATAATATTGAGGTTGCATCTGATACTAGAAAGGTGGCGATCAGAAATGAAGATAGATAAAAAATAATAGCGTTTAGGTAGGACATCCCTCTAGAAAGCATGGTAGTTTCTGAGCTTAGAGTTGGAGGACCTAGCTTTAAACACCAAGTCTGCCATTTAACTACCTGTATGACTTCTGGCAAGTCACTTAGCTTCTGTTTTCTCATCTATAAAATGAGGCATTTGAACTAGATGAAGTCTAAGACCCTTTCTAGTTCAAAATCTGTTAGCGTGTTGTTGACATGATAGCTTTAGACAGTACAATGATGACTAGAAGGAAGATATTTATTCTACAAAAGAACTTTAAATATATATGTGTGTATACATGTATATGTAAGTATAAACTGACATTTGAGGTGGTGAAGGAGTATAGTCAAATAAGGAGATTCAAAGCCAGAATAAATATAAAGCATTCTTTAGTAGGCAGCAATGTGGTACAGTGATGAGAGTACAGGACTTAGAATAAGGAAGATCTGCATTGTCTGACCTCAGATACATACTAGCTATTTGATCCTGGGCAAGGAAGATAGTAATGCTTCTGGTTTCATTTCAACTGATAAAATCATATCAGCTTCTAATATTGAACCATTTGACAGTCCCAAGGACTTTGGTAATGAGAATTTATTTTGGGGTCTTCAGCAGATATGCCTGGAGTACCTGCAGTAGCAGTTGTCAGGCTTCATCTCCACAGAGGTTGCCTCTCCAGGGTATTGGCTGTGGACACTAGGCTGAAAACATGGCTATTCCAAGAGCTCCTGGGTTCAGGGTCCTGGGCTGTCTCCATTGGGTCTGAGGGGAGATGGTGGTCAAAGTTGTACTGGACTTTCTGTTTCTTGTGTCTTCCTCAGAGTACCTAGCTGCTTCAGCTAGGCTGATTTGCCTACCTTGGTGGTGGTAATTGGTTGGCTGTTGGTAGAGATAGCTGCCCCCTTCTCCACAGGAGCTATCTCTTCTGGTGGCTATGGTGGATTATCAAGGCTGGGCTGGAAGCAAGACCAGTGGTCTGGAGGAATGACAACACTCCCTTGGTTAGTGTTCCCATTTGCTTATAGGCAGATAAAAAGAAAAGAGGGTCAGGGAGAAAGTCTCCATTCTAGTGGAGAAGGCAATATTTAAGTAACTTAGGACATCAAAATTATACACATACACATATGTGTATGTGTATATGTATATGTGTGTGACACAGAGAGAGATGAATAAAAAGGTCATTTGAAAGGGGAGAAAGAATACCTAGGGGAAACAGGAAATTGCTAAGTATGACCTCTTAGGTCTTCCCTCACACCTTCATCTGCATTGGTCAACCCTTGCTTGGCAGTATCTGTTGATATTTGCACAGTTTGACCTATTTGGAACAGAGGAGCAAAGTTCATGTCCCAGAACCATGGCCTGGATCTGGATTCTAGCTTTTTTCAACGTCAAAAGCCTTCACTGCCATCCCCAACACAGCACGTATCTCCTCACTGGCCCCAGCAGCAACAGCAGAAATAAGAAAGTCAGTGATGTGGAAGAGAAGGTAGAAGAAGTGCATTGTGTAGCACTGAGGAGTGCTGTTGTACCAGTGGTACTGTACTTAACATTTTTGTTTGCCAGTTATTCTTGTTGTTATTTAGTAGTTACAATCGTGTAGGACTCTTTGTGACTTCATTTGGGGTTTCCTTGCCAAAGATACTGGAGTGGTTTGTCATGTCCTTCTCCAGTTTATTTTACAGGATGAGGAAACTGAGACAAACAGGGTTAAGGAACTTTCCCAGGGTCACACAGCTAATAAGTATCTGAGGCCAGATTTGAACTCAGGAAGATGAGTCTTCCTGACTCTAGGTCAGGCATTCCATCCACTGTACTACCTAGCTGCTAATTTTTCAGCACATATTTATTAAGCACTTATTACATGCCAAGAACTGTCTTGAGCACCAAAGATACAAAGAAGGAAAAAACAGAAACAACAGTTTCTGCCTTGTTGGAGCTTACTGTCTAATGAAGAAAAAAAAAACCCCAAATAAATAAATAAATAAATAGATGATAGAGACAAAGGAGATGTAAAGTCATCTCAAAGGGCAAGGCAATAACACTGAGGTAGGGGGATGAAAGGGGGAGACAATTGCTCAGTGAGACCTCCTAGGCCTCTCCTTGCATCTTTCTCAACAAGGGTCAGCCTCTCGTCTGTGGCTTCAGTTATCACTTACATTCTGGCCCCTTTAGAGGATAGGCCTCTTCACTTTATGGTCTGTCTTCTCAGAAGAGAACATGGAAATCACACTTTAGATAGCCACATGATGAGTTAGTCTGTCTGAGGGTGTCATTTTTCCTAGCAATCACAACAGCACTACTCTGGTAGCCTACAGCCATGATTGCTATCCTTCCAGATTACAACTACCCCTACTTGAGCTCATCATTCACCACCAGCAGTATCAGCTGCTTAGGGATCCTTCGGTCATTTATTTTTTGCACTAATTTACCTGATGTGAAAGAAAAGAAAAAATACACATATAAATATGATTCAAAAGAGAAGAGAGAAAAGCTGTAAGTTATGGCATTCAAGACCAAAAGTCATCCCAGGACAAAGTATTTTGATGTGGAGATCAACATAAGGAAAGGAGGTCTATGATGAACAGCAAAGACTACATCATTAACCATCCAGAGAAGGGTTAATTGAGTGTTGCAAGGTAAAGTCTCCATGTGCAATGGATTTACTTAAATATCACATTTATGCTAATGATATACATTATGCTTTATTTCTGCTTAGAGGTGAATTTGCAGTTTGGGTAGCTGCCAATAAGTTTTTAGGTTTGAGGGCAGCATTGTAAAATTCCAAGGACACACTTGCCATCGCATCAGATGCACTTGAGTACTCAGTATATATTCAAGTTCAAAATAAGGACATAATCTGGCAGTCCTCATAAAGCCACTGTTTCCAGTTTACTTTGATCTAATTTGCATTCAAATAGCATTTGATCAAAAGGAAAGGAAATGGGGCTTGGAATGGGGAAAACTGGGGGTTCTAGTCCTGGGTCTGCTACTCACTAGCTGAGTGACCTTTGGAAAGAAACTCACAGCCCCTTTCTGGGCCTCACTTTTCTCACCTAATAATAAGGCTAGGCTAGATGATTTTTAAGGTCTGATCTATCTGTGAAATCTCTAATGTTGCTTATCTACATGAAGCTAGAAAAAGGGTTAAAGGAAGGAAAAAAATACAGTCAATCCATCTGTCAACAGTCATGAGGGTTTGGGGGTTTTTGCTTTGGAAATAACAGTTCGGAAAAGTGCACTGCTTGGAAACACATGCTGTATTAAAAAGTGAAGTGGAGAAAGTTAATTTTTTTTTTAGAACTCCCAAACCACATCGATACAAATAGGCTTACTCTTTCATAGACTGTTTTTCCATAGGTTAGACCTATGTGCCTTTGATTATGGGCTGTGATACAATCTTACTTTCATTCTCTTTCTAAAACTGAAGAAAACAGCCATATAGAATAAAAATGCAGCTATAATGAGCGGCTATTGTTGTGATTAAAAAATAAGATATGACCATGTAATTATACATGATGAATGACTCTTTTGCTTTTCATGTGTGATAGACCCAGTATGAAACAACTTTTCTAGTCATTAGATGAATCCCAGAGTTTTCTTTCCCTTAAAAAAGTTGTTGTACTAAAAATACATGAAAACACACATAAAATATCATGAATTTTCATCATTGAGAAAACAGTTAATGACAAGAAAAAAGCCTGTCACAGCAGCTTCCTGAGGGCTTGAAAAGCACAGTAGGAGTTAGAACTCCTGGGTTCTAACTATTTCATACAAAGCCATGTAATCCATTTGAATGAGGGTGTTGTTTTTAGCTGCTCTGGGCAAGGTTATGCCACAAGTGAAAGTATTGTTAATAAAGAATGTCAGGCTCCTTAGAACACTATGTAAAACATAAGAAAAAAATAGCCAGTCCTAAAGAGATCAATAAATCCTGACTCAAATAAATGGTCTGAATTATTTTTCTTTCCCTTTTCTCTTTCCTATTCTTTTTTTTTTGGACTAGACCTGAGATTTCCTTAATGTAAGGAACTCCCTCCATCAGTGTAGAAAAGCAGCTGCTTGGAAACTTATAGACAAAGGGTTCCCAAAAACATCAAGAGGTTAAGTGACTTACTAACTATAAAGATGACCATTTCTCCATTATGCTATGAAAAGTTAGTAATA
The DNA here is from genome assembly GCF_019393635.1 of Dromiciops gliroides. Classification (NCBI taxonomy): domain Eukaryota; kingdom Metazoa; phylum Chordata; class Mammalia; order Microbiotheria; family Microbiotheriidae; genus Dromiciops; species Dromiciops gliroides. The sequence continues at coordinate 232,235,632 of NC_057863.1, read as the reverse complement.
ATGATGATAAAATCAATATTAGTAATTAACTTACATATATGAAATGCTTTAAGAGACAGTGTAGAATAAAGGACAGAATAGAGGACCATCTTTGGAGTTCGGTAAACCTGAATTCAAGTCCCATCTCTAGAATGTACTGCCTATATGACCCTGGTAACCCTTCAGTGTTCCCATGAAATCAATCAATAAGCATTTATTAAGTGCTGACTAAATGTTAGGCATTATGCTAGGTAGTAGTAGGCCTCCAGCAGTCGCTGATGACCATGGATCAGCGCCTTGAAGAGCCACAGGCCACAGTGTGGCTGTGTAGTCTGATACGGGAGCTGCAGCTCCTGAGTGACTTATAACCGGTAGCTGCCACATCCCGTGTTATATCTACCCCATGAGGAGTAGTTGGAGTGTCCTCTTCAGGGGGCTGGCCTGGGCAGATCAATATGGAAAACAAGCTGTTGCCCATGCAGCAGGTTTTCCCTCTCCAGGGCATTGGTGGATCCAAAGGAGAGGCAGAGCCAATACAGTTTGGCACCAGTGCTGCCACAGGAGTTGCCAGAGGGATGTGATGTCCAACATCCAACTGCCTAAGGGACTCCGACTCCTGATTTTTCCTCGGGGTTAATTCCCGAAGCCTTTCCCATATATGGGTATAGCTGCAAGGCAGCAGAGGTTTAAAATCAGGGTTCCTTCCCCTAAGCAGGTTGCCTGCCAAGACTAACGAGCCTCACCTGGCCAAAGCGACTGGTTTTAAGGCGCCAGTGACTCACCTTCACCCCTTCTCCTGTTAGTGGAAACAGTTCCACCATGAGAAGGCCAGGAGTTGGGCTTCGGTTGTCAGAGGCTATTTGAGACGCACGCTATTGGAGCATTTTATAGAGAGTGGGAGCTTATCCCCACTCCCACCCCGGCATGACAAACCTTTGGAACCAATGCTAGGAACTGGGATTACAATTACAAAGAATGAAACAATCTTTATTTTGAAGACTATAGGTTAGAGATAAGTCTCTAATATGCATTAATGGAAAGAGCCCTCCACACAAGGAGTTCCCTATACTAATGAAATCATGGCCTTAAAAAATTAAATATAATGTGTTATTGTTACAAAATTAAATAGCTTGATAGATGATAGAGAGATAGAAAGATAGGCATAGATATATAATCTCATAAAACATAAATGTTTTATGTGTATATATGTATGGGGGCTATAATCAATAATAAATTTGCAAAAATTAAGATTTTCTTAGATATACTTAATATTCAATATGATCAAAGTATAATTTAATGGTGAAGAATGAAAGAAAATATGTCAAAATCTTTTCAACTCATTGTCCAATTGTGTAAAACAAATGATTACTGCAAATGGAGGACAACTTGCCCAAAGTCATACAGTAAATCAGAACCAAGATTTCAATCTAGGTCTTAAAATTGTGTATATGGGGGCAGCTAGGTGGCACAGTGGATAAAGCACCCCCCTGGATTCAGGAGGACCTGAGTTCAAATCCAGCCTCAGACACTTGACACTTACTAGCTGTGTGACCCTGGGCAAGTCACTTAGCCCCCATTGCCCCGCAACAAAAACAAAAACAAAAAACAAACAAATTGTGTATACACTATTCTTTCCACTGCATCATAAAGACTCAAATAAATCATTGAAGTACATTGAATTACACAGGGTAATAGCATACATTATTTAAATACTTCAGGGATCTGATGTTCTTAATGTTTGTGTTCTCTCCCCTAAATCACACTGTAACTACTCTATGTTAGTGCATGTATATGCTAAGTATTTTATATAAACATATTACATATTTTATATATACTATTATATACACTTTTGTGTGTATATGCATACATAGATACATAGTGACACAGACACATATATACAAATATATCCTCTTTTCTCCACTGACAGAAAGTTAACTGATTATACATGCCACACTTAAATATGCTACAATAGATTTTCAGTGTGATTTAAATCAGGCAAGTTCATAGGCCATTGAAGAATGTATATCTCCATCTCTTGCATAAATTAATTAATCTCTTATGATGTGTGATGTGTTTATCAGTAGTCCATTTCTTTTTATGAAACTCTATAATATTTTTTAAATTTCCTGCTTACCATATCAATATATTTATCAGAGCTAATCATTCTCTTAACGGGGATAATATTTTCAAACCCATTAGAAGTAAAAAAAAAAAAAAAAGCCTAAAACATGTTTAGATCAATGTTTTAGTCTGATAGAGGCACCAGATTTCAGATTCACTTGGTCTTCTGACAATAGTTTTCCAATTTTCAGTACTCTAATCTTTGTGTTGTCTTGCCTATGAAAACTGATTTTTTTCAAAGCATAATTTAGCAAAGTTGTTATTTTTTCTTCTTTTTCTTTTTTGCAGGGAAATGAGGGTTAAGTAACTTGTCCGGGGTCACACAACTAGTAAGTGTCAATTGTTTGAAGCTGGATTTGAACTCAGGTCCTCCTAAATTCAGGACCGGTGGTTTATCCACTGTGCCACCTAACTGCCCGCTTGTTGTTATTTTTAAACTGGCCTTCTCATTCCTTTTTTCAACTTCAAAAAGCCTATAATATACTGACAGGAATTGGTAACAATTCTGCCAGTTGTCAGATCTTTCTGAAGCTCTTTGCTTATTTTCTAAGGATTAATTAAGCTGTTTTGCCTCAATCATATGTCAGTTCTTGGAATTGTTGTTGTTTCCCCCCCACACCCCCATTTTGACCACATTTTCCCTTACACTTTGATGCAACTGATCCTATTTCATTGTGGGCTTAAAACATTTGACTTCCCTACACTAAAGGATCTGACATTATCTCTAATGGCTATTGAAGTATGCTCTTTAAGAGTTACAACTTTTCCATGTTCCCTAGAAGTAATAGCCATCCATAAAAACCACAAAATTAAAACTTTGATAGAGAGCAATGAGATACATATGTATGGCATGAAATCTAGCAATCAACTGATATCGAACTAAGGGCACCCAGGGGCACAACAGATAGATTAATGAACTTGAAATCAGAAAGACCTTAATTCAAATACAGCTTCAAACATTTAATTGCTGTGTGATTCTACATAATTAAGTTAGCCTCTGTCTGCCTCAGTTTCCTCATCTATAAAATAAAAATACTAATAGTACTTGCCTCCAAATTTTATGAGGATAAAATGAGATAATAATCACAAAATGCTTTATAAACCTTAAATAGTTATGTTAAGGCCTAGCTATCATCAACTAAAAGTGGAAAAAAGCTCAATCCAGTTTCAACTGATCAAAACTAAAAATTCTGAGAAAGCCTAGAGTCAGAACAATCATATACACATGATCATTACTGTCAAAAAATGAAGCCATATAAAAAGTATTACTTGTCTCAAGTATATACATGATACAGTAAGTAAAATATTAGAAATAGAGCCTGAAATCATTTCTCTTCCCCATATCCTCTAGTCTGCAACAGGAAACTCTTCTTAGCTTAAAGCTGTTTGGTCAGGTGGCCAGTGATTGGAACTGTCAAATAACAACATTGTATTTGATCCCAAAGCTTTGAATAAGTAATATTGATGAGAATGGGTATCTAAAATATTGTATTTCAGACCTCAAAAAATGATTTGGAAACTACTTAGAGTACGGAATCAACGTATTTTTTTCATTACTACTATTATTAGTAGTAGTACTTAAAGTATGAAACCAACTAATTATTCAGACCTCGAAAATGGTTAGGAAACTTAGAGTATGAAATCAACTTATTATCAAGTTATTAATGATGACTATTTTTTATTATATTGTTTTGTCCTTCATTCTTGAAGAGGACCATGACATCAAGATGATGAAATAACTTTGCACTAAATTGGATTTATATGAGGAAGGGCTGTACAAGGTCACCAACCTCACTCTCTCCTCCAGACCTATCTGGATCCAGTGGCAAGATATACATCAGGACTGGAGATGGCCCTAGATGTTTAAGACAATTGGGGTTATGAATTGCCCAGGGTTACACAGCTAGTAAGTATCTGAGGTGAGATTTGAACTTAGTTCCTCCTGACTTCAGGACCAGTGCTATCCACTGTGCCACCTAGCTGCAAGGTGGTGCTAGAGCTGCTTTATGAAAGGAGAGAATTTTATATCTTAAAAACAGGTTTCACTTATCATGCCAAAATAACCATCACCAATGTGGAGACATTTTCAAAATCATACCTTGTCTTGGATTTTGGTCACATATATTTTTGTTAACTCTGTTAGGGTATGGCAAAATACATAACAAACTTTCTTGGTATATTATAAAAAATAAGATAGGGGCAGCTAGGTGGCATCAGCCCAATGTCATGATCCTCTTCAAAAATGAAGGACAAACAATAACACTAGCACCATCTTCTATATGATGCCTTTCCTGAACTGTTAGTATCTTCTCCTCCAAACTAGCTTATATTTAGCTATTTCCATGTATTTGTATATATCCTCTTTTTACTTTTTCCTGTATACACCTATATATGTACTTGTCTTCCCAATAGAATGTAAGCTGCTTGAGAGTAGGAATTGTTTTATTCATTGTATTTGTATCCCCATTTCCTAGCAGAGTCCTGACATATAATAAGCATGCAATAATTGTAAAATTGTGTAATGTAAGAAAAATAACATTGACTGATCAATTGATTAATAGCACTTAGTGACTGATATCAAAGGTAACAATTAAAAGAATCAAAGATAACACAAGGATGACATAGAATGTATCAGGGCTCATATAATCACAGACTTTTAGAGTCATAATGGACCTTGGAGAACATTTAATCTAGCCTCATCATTTTTTTTTAATTTTCAAGTTTTTATTGATGCCTTTTGTTTCTATATCACTCGTTTCCTGATGTAATGAAAGCAATATCTAAGAACAAGAAAATGTGACACGAAAAATCAAAGAAATGTTGAAAGAAAACTATAAAAAACTTTGAGGCTAGGTGAGGAAAAAAATGAAAGAACAAATTTTGCTTGAGGAAATTTAGTTACCTTCTGAAAGCATTCCCATTTTTGAGTAAAAAATACAACCTGTTGTCATAGTAGATAAGTGTCAGAGCAATGGCATTGATACAGATGTTTCAGAAAAATGAAATGATTGAAGTTTTGAAGCGAAATTATATGTAGTCCAGAAAGAACCAGTTTCATAAACCTGTCTAGTTGTTCTGGTGTATGCTGGTACTTCTTTATTCTATATTAAGATAATTGACCCAAAGTGGAATGGAATGTCTGAAGAATAAGTGACTTCTCTGTTGCTACAGATTTTCAAGTAACTTTCATTTTATTTAAATTTATAGTGATATATTTTGTTTTTATATCACCTTCATTTCTAAATATATCTCTATACTCTCCCCATGCAGCTAGCTACCCATTGCAATCAATGAAAATTAAGGGTTAGGTGGGATTGGGGGAATGGTAGCAGTTCATTAAAATAGCCAATTCATCAAAAGATATTGACAATATAGGCTACATTCCACACCCATTAATACACACACACACAACTTTTGCATTACTTCTTTATATTTTTTTTAATTGAATACAGACACACAAAAAGTTCCAGAAGAACACAAAGATAAGATTCTGTAGCAGACTATGATTCTCCATGCCATATTACTTGGATTCTTTTTAAAGTATATGAGAAATTTCATATGCTACTTTCAAAACTGTCCTGCTTTTCTCTTCTTTCTCCTGAACTTCCTTCTATTATTAAAATATTTCAAGGACTCTCTTTTTGTTGGCATTACTATTACCAACCCCACCATCACCACATCTACATTTAAAAATTGTAACAGGAAAAAATCATTACAAAATAAGTAAAATTAAACAAACAATTCATCTATGTACAAAACTCTTGTCTATTTATAAAAAGTCCAAAATTCTCCACTTTCTGTACCTTGTGTTCATCATTTCTCTATAAGGACCTGTGTTCAACCTTCCTTCATCCATTTCCTCATAATTGTAGAGTCTCAGGAAAGCTCTGGTTGGTCATATCATTGATCAGAGTTTTGGTCTTTTTTAACTTTTAGATGCTTCTTTTGATTTTTTAGATTGCTATCATCATAAAAGTTATTCTCCTGGTTCTGCTTACAACATTCTTCATGACCCTTCAGGATTCTCCGAGGCTCTTTAAACATTTCTTATGGACAATAATGTTCCATTAAATTCCTATGCCATTTTTTGTTTAGATTTTTCCCTATTGACTAAGGCAATCTAAGTCACTCCCTTAGATTCAACTTCTTACCTTTTCTTTTGTGTGTGTTTTATTATACAGTATTGGGGTTTAAAGGGTCCCTGGGCCTAGGCTCTTTAGTTCTGAGGTTTTAGGGATAGAGTATCTTGCAAGTACTGGTCACTAGCCACTGCTTGCTGCCTCCCTGAGGATTCCAAAGTCTCTACCCTCTGGTTCTGACTACCCTGATATTTCCTTCATTCTCTGCCTTTGGACACAAAACTTTATAGATTTCATGTGTCTTCTCTGTGGCTCACTAAGGAAGAACCCCTTTATTGTGCACAAGATTCAATCAACTTTTGGTGCAGTTCTGGGATGGAAGAAGTCCTATTTAATTCATTTTCTCATTAGATTTCTTGATCATTAGTCAGTGAACCCTGTGAACATAAGGGGTTTTTTTCTATTAGATATGTGAGAGCTGGGAGGTCTCCCTCCTGTTCAAACAGCCATTTTGACACACAAACAAAAAAAAAATTTATTTTCTTTTATTTGTCTTACAATCAAACTAAACTAGACTGCTTGCCATTCCCTTAACTCTTCCCCTTCAATTTCCTGATGCACTAAACAAGGTACAGCTTTTCTTTAGGACCAAACTGGATCAATTTAAATACACACCATTCAGGTTTTTTTCATTCCACTTAAATTATAGTAGTGAATAGATGTAGATATAGATATATAATCTACATATATAGAGAGAGAGACCATAATAATGTACACACATGTATATATACATATATATGTTTACTGGTTTTGTTTCATCTTAGATCAATCCATATTTTCCCTATAATCCTCTGTATTCTTCATATTCACTGTTTCCTATAGTACAGTAACATTCCATTACATTCATATACCACAATTTGTTGAGCCATTCCCCAATCAATGGGTACCTACATTGCTTCCAGATCTCTGCTACTATAAAAAGGGTTGCTATGATATTTTGATGCTTTAAGTGATTATTAATAAAGAATAATTAACATAGTTGCCTTTAACTCTTCTGAAAATCTTATGTTTACAGCTTATTATAATTAAATGTAAAATGGCACAGTTGATCATCTTTACATTATTGTTATTACTGTTCATAATAATCTACTAGTTCTGCTCATTTCATTTTGCATCAATTCATGTAAGTCTTTCCAGGTTTTTTTCTGAAATCCATTTGCTCATCATTTCTTACCACAAAATAGTATTCCATTACATTCATATACCACAACTTGTTCATTCATTATCCAACTGATGGGCATCCCTCCAATTTCCAATTATTTACCACCACAAAAAGAGCAGCCATAAATATTTTTTACATGTGAGTTCTTTTCTTTTTTCTTTGATCTCCTAGTAGTGATATTGCTGGATCAAAGAGTATGCACATTTTTATAGCCCTTTGGGTATAGTTCCAAGTTGTTCTCCAAGATGATTTGGTCAGTTCACAACCCCACAAACAATGCATTAGTGTTTCTTTTTTTCCCCACATCCACTCCAACACTTACATTTTCTTTTTCTGTCATGTTAATCAATCAAATGGGTATGAAGTGGTACCTCAGAATTGGTTTAATTTGCACTTCTCCAATCAATCGTGATTTATAGCATTATTTATGACTAATGATAATTTTGTTTTATTATTTTGAATACTGCCTATTCATATTCTTTGACCATTTATCAATAGAAGAACGACTTATATTCTTATAAATGTGTCTCAGAGAACAGAGCCAAGATGGTGGAGGAAAGGCAGTGACTTGCCTGAGCTCTCCCCAAGACCCCTCCAAATACCTTCAAATAATGCCATAAGACAATTTCTGGAGCAGTAGAATGCACAAAAAGACAAGTTGAAATAATTTTCCAGTCAAAGACTACTTAGAAGGTCAGCAGGAAAGATCTCTTGCTGTTGTACTGGGATGAGATTGAAGCACAGGTCATGCTAGCACAGACCCAGCCCCAGTGAAGACCCACCTATAACAAAATAGGAGTAAGCCTTGAAAGCCTCTGAATCAGCAGGGGCAGCAATTTCTACTGGAACTGAGCCCATAGATGGTAAGGGGGTCAAACAATTGGCCAGAAGGAGACTACAAGGATCTCTTTGACAGCACTGAGTCAGGACTCTGTTGTTTGGCCCATACTCAGATCCTGGTTACAGTCTTGGGTGGCAGTCACAGGAAAGGGAGGACCATAAGCACACAAGAGCTTATAGCCACAGTGGAGGGGATTTTGTTCATAGTTCCAGGACAGAAAAGCAGGTCTGTGGTGGCTTGCAGACCAGAGCACGGGCCATGAGAGTAGTAAACATACCTGTCATTAAATCATGCCATCTTGGAAGAACTAAGGACTTACAAGTGCCTAGAAGTATCTCTTAAAACAGCTACACAAACCCCCTGAAGCTTGGGGCAATGCACCCTCCATGCTGGAAGCATTGCCCCACTTTAACAAAGAGTTAAAAGTCAATAAATAGGCTGGGAAAATGAGCAAACAGAAAAAAAATTGCTAACCATAGACAGTCTCTATGGTGAAAGGGAAGATCAAAGCATACCCTCCAAAGAAAATAACAAATTTAAAGTTCCTACATCCAAAGCTTCCAAGAAAAATCTGAATTACTCTCAGGCCATAGAAGGGCTCAAAATGGACTTTGAAAATAAAGTAAGAGAGGTAGAGGAAAAATGGAAAGAGAAATGAGAGTGATGCAGGGAAGCATGGAAGAAAGTCAACAGCTTATTAAAGGAGACACAAAAAAATTCTGAAGAAAATCATACCTCAAAAAACTGACTAGGCCAAATGGTAAAAGAGGTACAAAAAGCCAATGAAGAAAAAGAATTCCTTGAAAAGCCAAATTGGCCAAATGGAAAAGGAGGTACAAAAGCTCTCTGAAGAAAATAACTCCTTAAAAATTAGGATTGGGCAAATGGAACCTAATGACTTTATGAGAAATCAAGAAACAATAAAGTAAAACCAAAAGAATGAAAAATAGAAGGTGATGTGAAATATCTCCTTGAAAAAATAACTGACTTGGAAAATAAATCCAGGAGAGAAAATTTGAAAATTATTGGACTACCTGAAAGCCATGATCAAAAAAAGAGCCTAGACATCATCTTCCAAGAAATTGTCAGGGAAAATTGCCCTGATATTCCAGAACCAGAAGGCAAAATAGGAATTTAAAGAATCTACCAGAGAGGGCCGGGGAGGCACCAGCTGCCGTGTGGGGAGGAGGCCGAGGCCGCAGTTTGAGGGAGGCCCCGGCCCCTCTGTACGTGTGGGTGTGGATGACTAGGGGAAGGGGAGGCCGGCCGACTTGGGCTGGCCGGGCGCCTGTGTCGGGCGGAGCCGGTGTGACAAGAGAGATCCCCTCCCCCAACCCCTCCCCGCCGCCCGGGATAATCAGAGTTTTTGGCCAGACCCTTCTGCCCACCGAGAGCGTGCGGAGTCAGGCGGAAAGAAGCACACACCATGGCGCTGAAACGGATTAATAAGGAACTTAGTGATTTGGCCCGTGACCCTCCAGCACAGTGTTCTGCAGGTCCTGTTGGGGATGATAGGTTTCATTGGCAAGCCACAATTATGGGACCTAATGACAGCCCATATCAAGGCGGTGTATTCTTTTTGACAATTCATTTCCCTACAGACTACCCCTTCAAACCACCTAAGGTTGCATTTACAACAAGAATTTATCATCCAAACATTAACAGTAATGGCAGCATTTGTCTCGATATTCTAAGATCAGAGTGGTCTCCTGCTTTAACTATTTCTAAAGTTCTTTTATCCATTTGTTCACTGCTATGTGATCCAAACCCAGATGACCCCTTAGTGCCAGAGATTGCACGGATCTATAAAACAGACAGAGACAAGTACAACAGAATATCTCGAGAATGGACTCAGAAGTATGCCATGTGATGCTACCTTAAAGTCAGAATAACCTGCATTATAGCTGGAATAAACTTTAAATTACTGTTCCTTTTTTGATTTTCTTATCCGGCTGCTCCCCTATCAGACCTCATCTTTTTTAATTTTATTTTTTGTTTACCTCCCTCCATTCATGCACATGCTCGTCTGAGAAGACTTAAGTTCTTCCAGCTTTGGACAATAACTGCTTTTAGAAACTGTAAAGTAGTTACAAGAGAACAATTGCCCAAGATTCAGAATTTTTTAAAAAATGGAGCATGTGTATTATGTGGCCAATGTCTTCACTATAACTTGGTTATGAGACTAAAACCATTCCTCACTGCTCTAACAGATGCTGAAGATACCATCTGAGGGGGAAGGGAGATGGATATGCAATTGTCATATCAAAGGAAGCAACATTACTGTAGCAGCATCCATCTTGTTTAAGCCTTCCATTGTTAGAGACTTGAGGTTTCATGATATACTTTATGCTCATAACTGATGTGGTTGGAGAATTGGTACTGAATTTATAGCATCAGCAGAACAGAAAACGTGATGTATTTTATGCATGTCAATAAAGGAATGACCTGTTCTTGTTCTACAGAGAATGGAAATTGGAAGTCAAACACCCCTTGTATTCCAAAATAGGGTCTTGAACTTTTTGTAATTTTCATTTAAATTTTGTTAGGAGGCTTGGAGCTATTAGTTAATCTATCTTCCAATACACTGTTTAATATAACACTGAATAAATGATGCAAAGTTGTCAATGGATGAGTGATCAACTAATAGCTCTGCTAGTAATTGATTTATTTTTCTTCAATAAAGTTGCATAAACCAAAAAAAAAAAAGAATCTACCAGAAAGAAGCCCTCATACTTGCAGATGTAGGGGAGAAGGGGTCCTTCTAGGTAAAGATCAGAGCACAGATGAGAAGAGTGGTAACCACACCTTTCCCAGGATTATACCACCTTGGAAGCTGCAAAAACTTGCACTCCCCTAGAACTAGCTCTGAAAAAAGCAGTGTGTATGTGTGAATAAACACACACACATGATGAAACTTGGGACAGTGCAACCCTACCCCCAGGTAAACAAAGAACAAAATGAACATAAAATTCAAAGTAAACATATAAACAGGAAAAATCAGTAAACAAGAACACAAAAACAAACAAAACAAAAGATCTTGACCATAAAAAGCTACTACAGTGGCAGGGAAGACCAAGACACAAACTCAGAAAAAGACAACAATATGAAAACAGCTATCCAAAATAAACCCTCAAAGAAAAGCAAAAATTGGAACCCAACCCCAACAAGCACTCCTACAAGTGGTAAAGAAAGATATAAGAATGGTAGAGGAGGGCAGCTAGGTGGTACAGTGGATAGAGCACTGGTCCTGGACTCAGAAGTACCTGAGTTCAAATCTGGCCTCAGACACTTAACACTTACTAGCTGTGTGACCTTGGGCAAGTCACTTAACCCCAATTGCCTCACTTTAAAAAAAAAAAAGAATGGTAAAGGAAAAATTCAGAAAAGAAATGAGAGTGATGAAACAAGATTATGAAAAAAGGCGCAAAAAAAAAATACTGAAGAAAATAACCTTTTAAAACAGGCCTTGGTAAAAGAGGCATAAAAATTCAATGAAGAAAAGAACTCCTTGAAAAGCAGAATTGCCCAAATGGAAAAAGGTATAAAAACTCAGTGAAGAAAATAATTTCTTAAAAATTAGAATTTGACAAATGGAAATTAATGATTCTATGAAATATCAAGAAATAATCAAAGTCAAAACAACAAAAAAATAGAAGAAAATGTGAAAAAAAATCTCATTGGAAAAATGACTGACCTGGAAAATAAATCCAGGAGATATAATTTAAGAATGATTAGACTACCTTAAAGTAATGATCAAAGAAACAATCTACATATCATATTACAAGAAATTATCAAAGATAACTTCTGATATCTTAGAACCAGAGATTAAAATAAAAATGGATAAAAATCTAATGATAACCTCCTGAAAGCAATCCCAAATGAAAACTCCCAGGAATATTAGAGTCAAATCCTAGAACTCCCAAGTCAAGGAGAAAATACTTCAAGCAACCAGAAATAAACAATTCAAATATCATGGAGTCACAATTAGGATTATACAAGATTTAGTGGCTTTCACATTAAAGGATCCAGGGGCTTGGAATATTATATTCTAGAAGTCAAAAGAGCTAGGATTACAACCAAAAAATATTACCTACCCAGCAAAACTGAGTATAATCGTTCAGGTAAAAATAAATGGATATTTGGGGAAATGGAGAACATTCAGGCATTCTTAATGAAAAGACCAGAACTGAATAGAAAATTTACCATTGAAGCATAAGACTCAAGAGAAACATAAAAAGGTAAACATGGAAATCATGATAGACAATAAAATCTAAACTGTTTAAATTCCTATAAGGAAAGATACATGTAATTTTCTAAGAGCTTTATCATTATTAAGGCAGTTAGAAGCAGACTACATAGACAGAGGCAGGTGCATGAGTTGATTATGTTGGGATGATCTCTTGAAAAAATGAAGTGGTGAGTAAAAGGGATGCACTGGGAAAAGAAGAAAGGAAGAGGTAGAAAGGGAGAAATGATTTCACATAAAAGAGGCATGCAAGAAAGAATTTTTACATTGTAGGGTGTTCCACCCACTGGTTGTAGGCGTCTCTGAATGGTGATGACCTGAGGTACTGTTTGCAGAGCCCCAGAGGCCAGTGCACGCACCAAGGTTTTTTGGTTTTTTTTAATTCTAGCCAAAAGATGGGGACATAAAAACCTCAAATAACAATTCTTTACACTAAGTATTCAAGGCTTCTGAACTTTCAGACCCATGTGCTCTCTCTATCTATTTATCTATCTACTAACATTTAATGCTTTAATAAGTGCTTAATTCCAAAGACTGGTGCTATATCCTCTAATTTATAAGTAGCAATACATTAGAAACCTCAGATAAGTTCCCTAAAACTTGAGAGAGATAGGCACCCCCCCATCTAATTTCAAAGGACACAATATAGATGTATTCATATATAGATGTCTTCTTCTTGAAACTATTTATATCTTTGGTTCCATTCTTGAACTAGTAAATTATCAAGGGATATAGTAGCTTGAAGAAGACATCAAAGCTAAATATAGTCATATGGGAAAAAAAATGTTCTAAAACACTATTGATTGGAAAAATGCAAATTAAAACAACTCTGAGGTACCACTTTATATCTATCAAAAATGACAAGTGCAGGAAGGAATGAGGGAAAAATAGATACACTAATAAACTCTTGGTGGAGTTGTGAACTGCTCCAACAATTCTAAAGAACTAAGAATCTGGAACTATGTCTAAAGGGTTATAAAACTGTGCATTCCCTTTCACCTAGCAATATCACTACTAGATCTATATTCCTGATAGATGAAAGGAAAAAGAAAAGAAAAAGGACCTGTATATATACAAAAATATTTATAGAAGCTCTTTCTGTGGTGTCAAAGAATTAGAAACTGAGGGGATGCCCATCAGTTGGGGAATGGCTGACTGAACAAGTTGTATATGATTTTGATGGAGTACTATTGTTCTATAAGAAATAATGAGAGGGAAAAAAGAAATAATGAGGGATATAGTTTCAGAAAAATATGGGAAGACCTATGTGAACTGAGGCAGAGTGAGGTGAGCAGAAACAGGAGATAAATGTGCACAGTAAAGCAATATTGTAATAATGATCAACTATGAAAGATTTAGCTACTTTAATCATTACAATAATCCAAGAAAATTCCAAAGAACTCAAGATGAAAAATTCTATCAATCTCCAAAGAAAGAACTGATGGACTCTGAGTACAAATTGAAGTATAGTTTTCAAACTTTCTTCATTTTTCTTGCTTTTGTGCAATATGGCTAATATATGGTTAAAATAGAAATGTTTTGATTATTTAAATTGCATAAATGATATATTGCTTGCCTTCTAAGTGGGTAGGTCTTAAGGGGAGAAAAGAATTCGGAACTCAAAAAAGTTAAATGATTAAAAGTAAATATATTTTAAAAGAGATTTTATACACACACATATATACATATATAAACATATACACATACATATATACATTTACACATATGTGTAAAACATACCACCTTTACCTATTTTCAACTTCTTGTGGCTGTTTTGGATGATACTATTCAAACCAGGGCGAAGTCCCTGGTTGATGTTTCTATTCACTGTCAGATATACTAAGAATGCATAAATGAAAGCACAAATACGGTTTCAATTAGGATACAAAATAACAGAACTAACCAAGAAATCAACCAAATTTTATGTATTTGGAGGGGTCTTGGGGAGAGCTCAAGCAAGTCACTGCATTTCCTCCATCATCATGGCTCCACCTCAAAATGAACCAAATTTTTTAAAAATGTGCAGCACCCATTCACAAAGGGATGATTTCAAATTACCTGCACACCAAAGTTGTTATAATCAAGTTGCTCTCAACTCAATCCTGCTTAACTTTCAGAATGACAAGAGTGCACTATTATGTCGCACTTATGCTCTGAAAGATGGACTCAATATGAAATATAGGTACCTTTATTGAATCTTGCTTTGGAGTCCCTTGGTCAATCTGGAACACAGTGGAAGCTTTCTCCCACACTCCCCTATAATAAGTACTATGGTCCAGACAGGATACTATGAGGGGTTCCCTCCTAATAATGCTTTTGCTATCTCTAGCCTCCAACTATAGCTGTGCATCACCCACTCCTCCTTACTCAATCACTCTGCCCAACCTCTCCATCTTGTTCCACCCTCAAATCTGTCCCTCACAGAGCACTTTATACCACAGTATGACAGTGCATGGTAGGAAATCTCATTGAAATCATCCAACTCAGTAAGCAAAGATCTGAACCTTCAAACACTGTAGGGAAATGGTCCCCTACATTTATGTATATCTTCTCCTAAAATTTCAACTTTCTCTTTTATTGAACTCATATTTGTTAAGGCAAGATATGACAGAAACTCTTTATGATCTGATAAAATGACAGCAGCGCTGTTTTGCTTCCTGAGAAGTCTAGAACATATTAGCTTTGGGAAAAAGCCAGATGGATAGACAGCACATGTACTGAAGGACTAAGGTGAAAGGAAAATTACTGCATGCTTGAAGGAAAAGACAAGAGTGGAAGAATGCCAGTTCCAGGGCTCAGAAAAGGAACAATTTCACAAGCAGTCCAAATTAGCACCTATATTCATTGTAGACATCCCTGGGCTGGAAGGAGGAAGACACAAAAGAATGAAAGGGAACCTAATTCAAAGAGCTTGTCTAAATAGGAGCTTGTGATATGACACGTCCTAGTAATAAGGATTTTTTTCTGCTAAAATTGAGAGGACAAGAAGGAATATAATGGAAAATAGAGAGCAAATGGCAAAGCTTACAAATGAAGATAAGAAATATACTTCAGCCACACTACTATTTTAAGTGTTCTTTTGAATGGTTTTTGAGATGGGGCTCAAGAACTTGAGACTTAAAAGGGTCTTTGCCAAATAATGGGACAGGCTAATAATTCAAAGAAATAGACCCTTTATGTGGCACGTTTTAACTCATAAAGGAAGGCTATGTGACTTAACCAAGAATACTCATGGGGCGTGAGGATGGTGGAACAAAGATATAACCAGTACCCAGAAGAGGCAGGGCACATAAGGCCCAAATGAAAATCATCACAGTCACTGGCAAAACAAAGATGCATCCAGAAATCTATGGAGGCAATGGAGAAGAGGATTGGGGTTAGGGGAACAGATAGGGTTGAGGTGTTGGATGAGATGATCTTCAAGTCAAAGGGATTCATTCAACCAATGGTTCTTTAAAGAGCCTGGTCCTTGGCATTAATGATCCTAGCTTCAGCAATTCATTCACTCATCCTCCTTGATGTAGGAGATATCTGGAGTTTCTTCTCCTCTACCTGAAATTACATGTTAACTCTTCCCCTTCCATCCATGCTAGGATTGACAGTTGACTCCTGATGATAGTCTCTATACCTATCATTTAGGTCAGCTCAACTCCCAGAGCAACAGTGAAGTGAACAAATGCTAAGGGCTCTAACAGGAGGAAGGATCTTGTCCAAGTACAACTGATTGGTTTACCACCTCTACTATCACAGGAAGGGGAGGGCTGATGGTTGATGTTATATGAGTGGTTAAAAATTTGGTTTTTTATTTGTTTGATTTTCTTTGGTCTGGGAAGTTCCTTTAAGATCTCAGAAAAGGAATGGAATACTAAGAAGGAGAAGGGTTCTTATCTAGAGCATAAATAGCTTATTTTAAGAAAGACTGAACCATCAAAACCTTAGGGATATTTTTTCAGACTACCACAGTTTTTGCTTTTCTGATAAAAGAAAAAATAGCACTGTCTAAGAAATCTAAAATCACTTCTCTCTTTATCAACAACCAAAATGTGAAATGTTGACTTTTAACCAGCGCTATCAACTAGGACCACTACTACAGACTTAACTGAATCACTTAATGACTTATAATAAAATCAGTTCACATAAGATGACATAATAACTTATGATCATGACCCGAATGAAACAGGTGCTCAGCTACTTAATAGCCTATACAATTTTCATTTGTAATTAGGCATTTTTCTCTATTACTTTTTATGCCTACATGAAAGAGTTGTAACATACTCTTCTATAATGGTCCATTTTTAAAAAGGCATTTGTATGGGGGTTGCTGTGTTTATTTTCCAAAAAATAAAACATATAATGATAAATAGAGATAACTATAGTCAGATCATGTCATTTGCACATTATACAGAAATATTAAAATATCTTAAATATTCCCTCATGTAAAAAAGTCAAGTGTGTGGGTATTTTATTTATGTGTATACACAGGTGGCCCTTGCATCTGTAAGGGGCTAAAATTCTAGCTATACTATCTAAAATCTCTAATGAGTGGTCACCAATAAATTATAAGCTTTAGCAAGAGTTTAGACTTTAAAGTATTTATTAAGGAGAATAAGAATTTGGTGAAGAGAGAGAGAAAGGCCTAGATTCATCCATCTACCTCAGAGAGCTACAGTTCTCCTGCTCCACTCTTCACGAGAGTCCTGGCGAAAGAGAGCAAGAGCACCAGTCTCACCCCTCTTCCTCCCACAAGCCAATGTCACTTCCTGATGCCAAAGAAAAGCCACATGTCTCACCCTCAGGCCCCTTCTCCTCACAGTAAGGCTTTCCTACAATAAGTCTCCAGCAGGTGGCATCATTCCAATCATTACACAGCATAAGCCCATGTTACTTAGTATAGGTATCAGTACTGGCTGAAATCCCTAAACTGAAGGAAAGGGTCCTCTGTTTATCTACAAGCTCATGGGTAATTGTCAATCAAAGGATAGTTTAATTAATGGAAAAGTAAATGCAAGAGTTTGACTATGATTGCAGCTCAAGTCCTCATGTCTTTCCAGCCCAAACCATGAATTTATCAAATAAATGAAGGAATGAAAGAAAGTCAGGTATAGAAATCATCTCTAGAATGAAAAATTGAGATTAGTATAGTGTGAGTAATTCTTGGAGAAGCAAAGTTGCTGTTTCCTCCTTAAAGGAAAACTTTCATAACTATTTCATCTTTTTAATAATGTCTGATTGTTTATTTTATTTTCTAATCCAGGTGTATCCATTGTATCATGCTGTGAGATGAGGATCTGTTGTTTCTTGAGCTAGCTTTCCCAACTATATTTATTAATGAATCCTTTCTTCAGTTTTCATTTTCTTTGTATGTATCATTCATTATTCTTTAATGTTTTATATGTTTTTGGTTCAGCATCTGAGAATCCCCATTCTGTTCTATTGATCAATTTCTTGCTCTTTTCTGGGGGGGAGAGATCCAATAGATCATTTTAATATTAGCTATTTTGTAATATGTTTCAAAGTCCAAACATTACATGTTCATTTCCAGCAACATTTCTTTTTTACAGTGTGCTCTTTGATATTTTTACCTGTTACCTTTTTCTATATAGAGAATAAGCTGCTCAATGCAAGGAACCTGGGCTGCTCACCCTCTACCTTTTCATATAGGGATCCTTAGCTCTGCTCTGGACCTACACATGCAGACTGAGTTGACCCTGTGAGAGCCTAGTCCCTAAAGAGAGGATTTTTTTTTTCCTCAAATTTTTTTATATCTCAACTCTGAAGCCCTTGGGGGAAATTATTTAAAGTTTAGATTTTGCTCAAGTCTAGGGTTTCCCCAAAAGGGGATGATAAAAAGGTATTCTGTGTACAGTATACATCAGATACAAGGATAATTGTCCATCTCTTCTACATACAAAAACTACAAAAAAGAACGAACATACAAAAATGCAGTGACAAAGGGGCAGAGCCAAGATGGTGAAGGAAAAGCAGTGACTTCCCTAACCTCTCCCTAAAACCCCTCCAAATACCTTCAAATAATGCCATAGGACAATTGTTGGAGCAACAGAACCCAAAACGAGGACATGCTGAAATAATTTTCCAGCCAAAGACAGTTTATAGAGTCAGCAGGAAAAGTCTGATATACCACGGTGAGAGTGGAGTGTGCTGAGTGGACCCAGTCCCAAGCTCAGAGAACCAGGCCTTGGGAAACCCTGACTCAATTGTGGCATCATCTGCTTTTTAAACTCAGCCCATGGACAGAGAGAGGAGCTCAGTACACAGTATGGACCCAGCCTGAAACAGACAGCACCTCCAGGGCCTCAAAGTCTTCAGTGCCAGTGGCTTCTTCTTAGGCTTGGCTCACGGACTAGTGAAGGGGTTCAGCAGTTGGCCAGGGTGAAGTGGCTGAGGCTTCTGCTAGAGATGGGGTGAAACACCCAGGTTCTGATCTAATGGGTGGACCCTGGTGGTGGTGGCCCACTGGGGGGGGTGGGAGGGGCACAGGCACACCAAACATTAGAACATAGAGAATCAGATTCCAATCAGACATCTGCTTCTGGATTGAGATGAGTAGGCAAAGAGAGCAGCAGACTATAGAAACCTTTTTGGGGGGCCAAGTAGACCAGAACACACACTCAGAAGAAGATAATAACAAAGCCAAAGCTCCAACATCCAAAACTTCCAAGAAAAATATGGAAGGCCATGGAAGAGCTCAAAAGGGACTTTGAAGAGAAAGTAGGAGAGATAGAAGGAAGATTTAGAGAGACGGAGGAAAGAATGGAAAGAGAAATGAGAGCAATGCAGGAGAGTCATGAGAAAAAAGTCAACAGCTTGAAAAGCCAAATGGGAAAGGAGAAACAAAAGCTCTCTGAAGAAAATAATTGCCTAAGAATTAGGATTGAGGGGGCAGCTAGGTGACACAGTGGATAAAACACCAGCCCTGAATTCAGGAGGACCTGAGTTCAAATCCAGCCTCAGACAGTTGACATGTACTAGCTGTGTGACCCTGGGCAAGTCACTTAACCCTCATTGCCCCCCCCCAAAAAAAGAATTAGGATTGAACAAATGGAACCTAGTGACTTTATGAGAAACCAAGACACAATAAAGAAAATCCAAATGAATGAAAAAATAGAGTGCAACGTGAAATATCTCCTTGGAAAAACAGCTGACCTGGAAAATAGATCCAGGAGAGGTAATTGGACTACCTGAAAACCATGACCAAAAAAAGAGCCTAGACATCATCTTCCAAGAAATTGTCAGGGAATATTGTCCTGATATTCTAGAAGCAGAAGGTAAAATAAAAATTGAAAGAATCCACTGATCACCTCCAGAAAGAGATCCCAAAGGGAAAACTTCCAGGAATATTATAGCCAAATTTCAGAGCTCCCAGGTCAAGGCAAAATATTTCAAACAGCTAGAGAAAAGGTATTAAAATACTGTGTAGCTATAATTAGGATAAAACAAGATCTAGCAGCATCTACATTAAAGAATAGGAGGGCATAGAATATGATATTCCAGAGGACAAAAGAACTCGGACTACAACCAAGAATCACCTACCCAACAAAACTGCGTGTAATCTTTCAGTGGAAAAAATAGGATTTGAATGAAAAAAGAGGACTTTAAGGCATTTGTGATGAAAAGACCTGAACTGAATAGAAAATTTGACTTTCTAATACAGGACCCTAGAGCAGCATAAAAAGGTAAACAGGAAAATCAATGACAATTCAGAAACCCCTGCCACTTTGGTGTGCAGAGAATTGGGAATGTGGTATACCCCAAAACTCTAGCAATATGATAATTTAACCTTAACAAGCTTTTCCTTCTGCATGTAAACCACTGAAGTACATGGCCTTATTTTCTGGCCTATCTCAATCTCCCCCAGCCCTTTCCCCTCCCCCTACTTAAGCTTTATCCTTGAAACCCTCTTTTTGTTTTGTTTTGTTTTTGAAAGGCATTGAAAAGGCCTGGAATTCACCACATCTTTAAGTTTCCTTACGAGCACAAAAGGGTGTTTAGCAAATCTTTTGCTTTTTGGTTTTGGTTTTGGTTTGGTTTTGACTTTTTTTTTCTTTTGCTTTCTTTTTAACTCAATTTTGTAAACTAAGTGAATTTTCAAATACATTTTATGTATATGCTGTCTGGCCATTGGACCTCAGAAGCTATCACAATTCTTTTTTTTTTTTTTTGAGAAAACCATGAGTTTAGTGAGTTTTGTTTATGGGATTATAGTTTTAAAAAGGGGTTATTGAAACCTATAACCCTATTGCTTGATTTACCAATGAACATGTTGAATATTGAGTCTTACTGATTGAAGTTTTATTTCTTTTTGATAAATTGATTATCACTTTAAGTATCTGTTATTCTCATACTAGATAGATAATTCATGTATAAGATGATGTGTTTACTTGCTCAAAGAAGATTATGTAATACTGTAATATTATCAGCCATTTACATTCATTTATCATTTATATGTCATTATACTCTGTGTATGGTTTGGAATTATTGTATATATTACAAGTATATCATCAGTTATACAGCATAACATGCATTTTTACCATCACACTGTCTTTGGTAAAATTAATGAGATTTATGAATTATGGAAACTTATCATTTCAGAGACTAACTGCTCTTACAATGAGTTTGATGCAGGCCCTGGAGAGAATATATGTACAACAGGAGGAGAGATGGGGACACATAAGTCCATGGTTTGCTTATGATGGCAACTATGTAGACCACAATTGCTGGACACAGTTCAGTTTCTTCCTCTCTCCCTCCTAAAATAACCTACTTTAACTTAACTTGTTTTCTTTTTCTTTCACTCAGTCTGATGGCATGGTCAAAATCCATCCACCTGTGGCCTAGCAGAATTACTGGATGTCTCAGAACCATGGTAACCTTTCCATAACATTTTCAGTTGTCATGAACATATTAATAAATTTGGCTTTGATCCAGACACATGGTGGTAAGAAGTGTTATAGATTGCATAATTACCTCAACCCTGTATTATATAAAGAAGGGGAATGTAATGGAATGTATTAATTTGATCATTGACAATGCTATGCTAAGGATTAATAAAAATCTAGCAGTTCAACAGCTAAAGAAGTGAGTCCAGCTTTCCAGACCAGAGACCAGACCAGAGTCCAGTTGTCCGGATGACATCTTACCGCTCCAAGAAGACAAGAGCTCAGAGACTTTAAATGAATAGTTTTGTTGTTGTTGTTTTTTTCCTTCTGTTATTATATACACCATCTGTAACATGTACTCTCTGCAGAGGCCCTCCCTCTGCAAGGCCAATGTCAAAGTGTTGATTCATGAGGGATCGCCCCTCTGGACAAAACTTTTCTCTCTCTTTTCTATATTGATATTAACATATTGTTTGCTAGCATAGGGTATTATATTCTGTTATTTTTGGCTATCTCATTGGCAAACCCAGACTGTTTTCCAAAGAAACAAAGGGGGGGAATGTGGTAAAAATTATTTGTGGTATAGGCAGCTTTTGAAGGACCTCCCCTTTTGGGGGAGAAAAGATTGAATGCTCCCTGAAGGGAAGTTAGAGGGCACTTCTGGAACACTAGCTCTCAAGGCACTTTCAGAACACTAGCTCTGGAGTCACTTCCTGAACGCTAGCTCTCAAGTCACTTCCAAAACACTAGTGCGCTCTCTTGGTCTGGCGACTCCCCTTGCAGTGGCATGTGTTCGTTCTGTCTCTGGTGGCTGCTGTTTGTTGAGTTTAATTACAGAAAACCCTAAATTCCTTTGAACTAGCTAAATTAGAAACAGTCTGGGATTTGAATAGTTTAAGCTCAGACTTAAGAGTATTTATCTGTAATTCTATTTTCCTATTTCCTTATCTTTGATTTTTTATTAGTTTCGCCTTTATTGTTTAATTAATTCCCAAGTAATGAAATCTGATTCTTTTGTGAACTAAAGCTTAGAGGCTTCTTTCTTATTGGCCCGGGAGAAATATCTAAAAAGGGCAGTTCAGAGGGGAGAGTTAAACCTAAAAGGTCCCTCATATTTCCGGGATCCCAATATTAAGGCAACTCACCCAAATAATGCTCCATATATAAAATTTTGGTCCTCACAGTGTGATCATTTATAATACAACTGATTCAAGTGGGGGATAATGTAAAGAATAATAAGTTCATTTGTCAAACCTGTCAAAATGTAGAAGGATTAAGAATTTAATGAGTACATTTGAGATGACCTGAGGAAGTTCTGAGTGGTTAGAGTTCAGAAATGGATTGGATATCATGTTTAAGGATAATATAAAATAGCAAAAAGTGGATTGAGAAATGATTACAAGATGACAGAAAACAGAAATGACAAAAATTAGAGAGATAATGTGGAAAAATACATACACCAATGCACTAAGGAGCTTTGAACATTCCTGAGATAAATTTGAAACTATGCCCAAGGGGTTATAAAATTGTGTACATCCTTTAGATAAGAAAAAATGTTACTATGTATATACTCAAACTGATAAAGGAAAACATCCTAATATGTACAAAAATATTTACATCAGCTTTTTTCTAGTAGCAAAGAATTGGAAATAGAGGATGTTGATTTATTGGGAAATGGCTGGACAAGTTGTGGAACATGAATATGAAGGAACACTATCGTGGTGCAAGAAATTATGGAGAGGATAGTTTCACAATCTGGGAGGACAAAAAGAGAAAAAGACCCATTTGTACAAAAATATTTATAGCAGCTCTTTTTGTG
Source organism: Dromiciops gliroides (assembly GCF_019393635.1). Classification (NCBI taxonomy): domain Eukaryota; kingdom Metazoa; phylum Chordata; class Mammalia; order Microbiotheria; family Microbiotheriidae; genus Dromiciops; species Dromiciops gliroides. Next base: position 232,212,428 of record NC_057863.1, on the reverse strand, counting down.
ATGGCTAAGAAGTAGAAATCAAAGGAATGCCCATCAATTGGGGAATGGCTAAACAAGCTGTGGTATATGATGGTGATGGAATATCACTGTACTCTAAGAAATGAGGAAAAGGATGATTTCAGAAAGGCCTGGAAAGATTTGTATGAACTTATTATAGTGAAGTGAGTAGAACCAAGGGAACATTGTGTGCAGAGACAGCAATATTGTTTGATGAAGAACTGTGAATGACTTAACTATTCTCAACAATACAATGATCCAAGACAATATCAAAAAGGACTATTGATGAAACATACTCTCCACCTCCAAAGAAAGAACTGATCTTGATTGAATACAGATTGAAGTATGCTATTTTTCATTTTCTTTCATTTTTTTCTTTTAATCAAGTTTTCTTGTACAAAATGGCAAATATGGTAATACTTTGCATAATCATACATGTATAACCCAAATCTGATTGCTTACCACTGTGAAATATTTTTGTTAACTAGTGCTAATTTGGGGGCAGAAGCTGACTGGAGGACTAATCTGGGGACTTTTGACTATTTGGCTATCTGACTGCGTTAATTTAATGTGGGCCGTTTATAAAGCTCCACCACACTGCTCTGCTATTGATAATCTAAAGATTAAGAAGCCTCTTAACTAAATAATCTAAGCAGAGTTTATTTATGAGATACTATTTAAAATTAAGAAGACAGGGAAATAAAATGTACAACCTGACTGCTTTCCTGCGGTCTCTTTCCACTGGGTCTCTTTCCCACCTGCTGCACTTCGAACTTCTTGAATACAATAAGGGCCTTAGCCGCCTCTGGCCTCAGGGCACATTACATTTTCCCTGGTTTATATTAAGGCCTGTAACCTTCTGTCTGTCTGCTCTGTCAGTTTGCCCTTTGGCCTCTCTTTTGCCTGCTCCTAGTCCTCCTCGTCTTCTCCTGCGTCCTTGTAACCCCATCTCTAGTCTCCAATCTTTGCTGTCTCCTCAGCCGCCTCTTGACCTCTTCTTGTCCATCTGAACCCCTGAGTCTTGTCTATCTAGTCTGTCCTCAGCCCATCCTCTAGTCTGTCCTGGCTCCTTCCTTAGTCCATCTCCACTAGTCAGCTCTTGACCTCTTCTTGTCTGTCCGAACCCTTGAGTCTTGTCTATCTAGTCCATCCTCAGCCCGTCCTCTAGTCTGTCTCCCTCTAGTCAGCCCCTCCTTCTAGTCTGTCCTCGAGTCTCCTTCCCTCTTCTTAATCTTGTCTCTCTATCTAGTCCATCCTTGCTCCTTCTTTATCTAGTCCGGCTCCCTGGTTGGTCTATATATACCTTTTCTTCTCTCCACTCAAATCTCAGGGCTTCCTTCGCCCCCACAGACCAAGCTAATCCTCCAGCCAGAGCTGCAGCTGGGGGGTGGGGTGCTCTCGAGCCTCATGCCTCAGCACAGGCTATCCTTCAGATAGCTCCGGTCAGGTCGGAGGGAGCTGGGGGCTTTTTTCCCCCCAGCTGTCTGACCTGGCATCTTGTATAGCCCACGGGGCTTTTTCTCCTCAGCTGAAGCTGAGAAGGAGGGGGAGAGACCCTGAGGGCCTAAGGCTTTCTAATCTCAGCCTAAAGGTAGGGTCCCCAAATCAAAATAAATTTCCAACCACCTCAGGGAGGGGGGAGGTGAGGGAGGAAAGGAGGCATAAAAATTGGAACCCAAAACTATAAATAAAAATGTTTATTACATTAAATTTTAAAAATTAAAAAAAAAATAAAAAATAAATGCAGTGATAAAAACCTTTAAAATGAAACAGTAACAGGAGTAACAGTATCCAGAAGGCTGATATTTAAAACATCAGAATGTGCGACATTTTGTGAGACTAATAAATCAGTGTTTCACCCTTGATTCTTCTCTACTCCCTTCTTAAGATCCAATGTCTTTTTCAAGTCATACTAGTCGTTGTAGCCCTCCTCCTGTTATCCTCTAAAAAGTGTTGTTGTACAGGGTTACTTCCTCTAGAGCAGCAAATATTATTCAATGGATCAGGAACTCCTGAATTATTAATCTCTTGCCTCACAAGCAAGAAACATCTATTCAAGGTTGTTATTTGGTCCCTTATACTCAGGCAAGAAACACAGAGTAAATTAAGTTCTAGTGTCAAGACCTTCTATGGTATAACATGTGATGTCTGTCATGTGTGAGCAGTTTATTATTTCTGCTAAGGTGATGGGAGTACTTCTCTGAGGAAGTCTACAGAATGGCTCAAAGAGGCCAGCTATGCTAGTCAGATAATGAGAGAGAGAAACAGAGACAGACAGAGAAACAGAGACAGACAGAGAGACAGAGACAAGGACAGAGAGGCAGAGATTGGTCATTCTCTTTAAGGTTTACTAATTGGACAACACTTTCTACTTTAATAGTTAGTCCTTTCTGACACAGTTTTGACAACCTCCTCTCCCAGCCCTCCCTATAGACATGGAGTCTATGCCAAAATGGCAAGCCTTTCCTAGAACAAATATCCTCACCAGAAAGGTACAAGATAGATGTGTCACTTGAGAAGGTCCAAGAACATAGCACATGGGACACAGAAGACACTCAGACCTGGGCATGGACTTTAATTTAGCCAGACAAAAGAGTAAAAGATTCCCTTAATCATAGCTACTACACATATATTTGCATTTTAATTATATCCAGTTCTACACAGAAAACCATTTTTAGTTTGATTCTTTTGATATAAAACTTGTAAATTTAATTTTGGGAGTATTTTCTTTTTTTTCCTTTCTTTTTCTTTTTTTTTTCAGGGTAATGAGGGTTAAGTGGCTTGCCCAGGATCACACAGCTAGTAAGTGTTACATGTCTAAGGTCAGATCTGAATTCAGGTCCTCCTGAATCCAAAGCCAGTGCTTTATCCACTGCACCACCTACCTGCACTGAGTATTTTCATTTTTGATCAATCCATGAGCATTGACCATAGCTTGTTTCAATTTTTTAAATTTGTCATTTGTAGGTTTTTTTTCAAATATATACATTACAATGTTTGATTTTTATGTAGCATATATTTTCCCCTGTATCCCTCTTCCTTTTCACTCCCAGAAAGCCATCTCTTGTGACAAATGTTTTCATAGAAGAAAAATAAACAAATACTTTAACAAAACCAATTAATACATTAAAAAAAGCTGATGTCTCATGCAGTGTTCTATATTCATGGACTTCCTCCCCTCTTCAAAGAAGTAGGAGGAAAATCTTTTTATATTTTTTTCTTCAGGGCTAAGATTGATCTTTATAATTTTGCAATACTCAGTTTTGATTATTTTGTGGGTGCTTTTTTTCCATTTACATTTTTGTAGTCATTGTGTCTTTTGTTTTCCTGGTTTTCTTTAATATTTTTTCATCATATGTTTCCATGCTTTAGTATATTTATTACATTCATCTTTTCTTACATTATATCAATATTCTATTATATTCATATATATGCAATCCACAATTTGTTTAGCCATTGTCTAATTCATAAATTTTTACTAGGTTTCTAATTTTTTTTGTAACCACAGAATCTGCTTCCAAAAACATTTGGTATAGTTTTATGGAGCCTTCCTTTTTGTCAATTATTTTCTTGGTGTATGTGTTTAGCTACTGAATCTCTGGGTCAAAAGACATGCTTTACAGCTAGTTCTATTTGCTTTTCTGAGATTGGATTAATATCACTATTTGGTCTTTTATTAGTTTGGATATTATATTTTTGAAGGTATTCTTTTATTACTTTACTGTTTTCGGTTTTGTTAGCATATAAATATGCACAATAAGTTCTGATCATTTTTTTATTTATTCCAACTTTGTTGTGATTTCACCTTAATTTACTATTTTGTGCATTTGACTTTGTGCCCTCTTCCATTTAATCAAATTGGCAAAAGCATTATCAGTTTTGTCAGTCTTTTCAAAGAATCAACTTTTACTTCTTATTATAATTTCTATAGTTATTTTTGTTTCCAATTGATTTCTTCTCTAATTTTAAAGAATTCCTCTTTGTCCTTATGTTGGGTTTGTTTATTTGTTGGATATCTAGGTTTTTAAATGCTTGTTCATTTTTTAAATTTCCTTTTTTCTAGTTTGTTTATATATATTTAGGCTTATAATTTTTGCTTCTATGTGAGGTGAATAAGCTAAGTTTAATATTGATTTGGGTTCATTGTCTATGGTTCCTTTAAGTACATTGTAATTTTCTTTTTTATCTCAACTTATATTGTGATGTTTACTTTTTTACTTTGATTCCATGATTATAACTTTGCTTTTCTTATTCATTTGAAACAGTAAATTTTGTTCTAGCCTCTTGTTTCAATTCTATATATGGCTTTCCTTTTTAGATATTTCTCTTGCAGTCCACAGATATGAGTTGTTGGTTTTTTCTAATTCAATCTTTCACTCTCTTTCCTTTTTTGGATTGTTAAATCTCTTCACATTTAAAGTAATGTATGTTATATAGATATAGATATATATGTGTGTGTATAAATATATATGTATAAATATACATACACATGTGTGTATGTATGTGTGTGTGTATATATATATATATATATACATGTTTTCTTCCACTTGTGTTCCTATTGTTGTTCCATCATTCAGTCATGCCAGACTCTTTGTGACTTTATGGACTATAGCCCACCAGACTTTTCTTTCTTTCACTGTCTCCCAAAATCTAATGTTATGTTCATTGTTTTCATGACACTATCTATGTCTGTGTGTGTATATATATGTACATATATATACATATACATATATATGTACATATATGTGTATATAATCCACTTTTATGTATATAATCTTCTTTTCCTTTTGCTTTTAATCTTTCTCAATATCAGGACTTTTTTCCAATGGGTCTCCTTTTCTCATCATGTGGCCAAAGTATTTAATCTTCAACTTCAGTATTTGACCTTCCAGTAAATAGTCTGAATTTATTTCTTTAAGTATTGGCTGATTTGATCTCTGTCCAAAACTCTAGCAAGTCTTCTTCAGCAACACAACTGAAAACATCAATTGTATGGTATTTAGCTTTCCTTATATTCCAACCCTCATAGCTATATATTGCTGCTAGTAAAATCATAGCTTTGACAATACAGACCTTTGTCAGCAAGACGATGTCTTTGTTTTTTAGTGTGCTGTCCTGATTTGCCAGTTTTCCATCTAAGGAGCAAGCATCTTTTAATTTTATTGCCATAGTCATCATCTGCAATGATCTTTGAACCCAAGAAAATAAAATCTGACACTGCTTCTATTTCCTCTCCCTCTATTTTCCAGGAAGTGATGGCAACATTTGCCAAGATCTTAGTTGATATGAAGCTTCAATCCAGCTTTTATGATCTCCTCTTTCACCTTCATCAAGAGGTTTTGCCACTTGTTGAGAAAAGATGACTCACTGGGGAAAAAAAAAAAACAAAAAACCTGATGTTGGGAAAGGTTGAAGGCAAAAGGAATGGCAGAGGTTGAAATGGATTAGATAGTGTCATGAAAGCAATAAACATGAAACTGGATAGACTTTGAAACATAGTAGAGGATAGAAGAGCCTGTTGTAATATAGTCCATGGAGTCATGAAGAGTCAGATATGACAATGACTGAACAAAAACAACAACAACAATTAATAAAGTTTCAACCCTGACTGTAGGACTTTCCTTCTCTGGCTAGACTAAATCAGTGTCTTCCACATTTTTCACAGTTTGGGGAGAGCAGAGTAAGTGCCCTGGCAAGATTGTCCACTATCTCTATAATTAAGGGCAAAAGGAAGTCTGATCTTCCCCTTCTCAATTTTCCTCCCTCCTCTTCATATGTCTAGGCAGAGTTAACATATGTTATTTATTACATGTGGTAGGGTACACTGACAGATTGTCAGCAACAAGAAGAGAAATCCCTGTGTGGGTACCAGGCATAAGCCTGCTGGTCAGTTTGTGAGTACTGACATAACAGTAAGGCTGGTAGGGAAGCTTTATTCCATAAGGCAGTTACTTTGGTGGCCTTTTGTTCTCTTGTCCTGTGGGTTCAGATATAACTGCTTTACCTCCAGTGCATCCTAACTTTTGAGGTTGGGGAGTTTGGGGTGATTAAGAGTGGGCACTGACAGTATAAATAGTCTAGTTTCACCAGACTACCAAAGGAGTCCACAATACAAAAATGTTTAAGAACCCTTACTCAAAAATTATCAGATAGGACTTAGGTATACACTGACCTACCCCCTCTATTTTATCTCCCAGGTTCTATCATCTAGAGATATGTATGTCAATCAATCTCTTGGCCTGTGTCCCCATCTTCCTGACTGTCTTTCATAACTGTCAATCAATGATATCTATGTAAACATCATTATCTTACTATACAGTTTAACTAGATTAAATAAGGGGTATTAAAGTAGAAGGAATAATGAGAATAGCACTACCTCTCATTACCCATTCACATGATCACAAATGTTGATCTCATAATCCAAATCACCCCATTCTCCTAATGCTCCAAACTCAGGAAAGTAACTACACTACGAACATGAGACATATTGCCCCATTAACCCAGGAAACATACCTTCTTCATAGTGAAGATATCACTTCATCTCACAGAAACTGCGTTGACTAGGCCTCCAGAATTAGATAAAACATTGCTGTGGCTTCTACTCCTGCTATTCTCATTGCCTCCTAGGCTAGCTGGCTCCTTACTGAATTCACAGCCCATGTCCAGATCTTGTTCTCACCCAAAAGAACATAACCTTGTGACTGATGTCTCAGCACAGATAAATGACTAGAATGAATACACAGCTTGGACTTGTCCTGACCACCATTATTCTCCCCTCTTGTATATCTTCAAGAGTCCTCAAATTCTTTGGTCTCTTATGCCACCTTCCTATGTCCACTGTTCACCTCTAGACACAAATCAGACAAATGAAATTTATGTTAGCATGTCATAATTACTTGCAGCACTGTTAAAGGAGCAACATTTTCATATTGGCTGGTAGACTTGTGTGTGTGTGTGTGTTGTATGTATATTTATATGTGTTTGTTGTTGAATGTATATTTATATGTGTTTATATGTATGTGTGTGTATATGTGTATGTATGTGTGTGCATGTGTATATTGTATGAATAAATGACTGGAAATATAGAAAATATATAAATAATTAAATAAATAGATGTATATATACATCTATTTATTAATAAATGACTAGGATTCAAATAAAACTGCTGGATTATTTTGACACAGCGGCTATTAAGGTCAATAATTCATCTTTCTACTCATCAACCTGGTACAGTTGCCATTATGGGTTCTTTCAGCCCTCTTAACACAGGTATAAGCATTGCTACCTACTCTGACAGTTGGCCTGAATAGGTCTGGATACCTCCAGCCTGTTAAGTACTTTTCCATTGCTTCCCAGATAAGGAAACACTTGTGCCTAGCAAGAAGTGAAAAACATGCTCCTGCTATCTAGCTTTGCAATTAATTTCATGGACTGACTTTAGGATTAGTCATTTAACCTTTGTCCTATGAAATGAAAGGATAATCAGGCTGAACTATGTACAAGAACTGTTATGTGGATTACCTTGACAAATTTAGGATTATTGAGTGCTTCAAAATCCCAATTAGCTAAGACCCATGCTAATAGTTATAGCAGGACTTGATTATTAAAATGAAACTAATAATTGCACTTATTAAAACAGTAGAATATTTATCACTAACCATTTTTTAAAATATAGTGTTACAGAGTAAAGTGATTCTTTTTTATTTTAAGTAGTTTGTTCATTTTGTTTTGTTCATTTGTTCGTTTTTCTTAGAACTTGTAATATAATTTACACATGCTCCTTGGGCTACCTACAGCCTTTGGTGCAAGACACAGCATAAAAGACCTATCCAGATCCTTGAGAGTGGCCATGACATCCCATTGACTTGCAAAGATGTGAGCACAACTTCAATTCAAATATTCTGGTGCGTGCTCTAAAGTTTGCCTGGGGATTGCATCAAAGATATTTTACAAAAGCTCATAAGAATAGGCCTCATTGGACAGTCACTTGTTACATAAACATTCCAACCATGTATTTAATTAGCAATGTACTGTGGAAGGTTCTGGGAATACCAGGCTGAAAATAGCATGTTCTCTTCTCCTCAAAGAATTTAATATCTAGTAGATGGGAATAGATGTGCAAAATAGATAGATAGATAGATAGATAGATAGATAGATAGATAGATAGATAGCTGAAATACAAGTAAAAATGTGCTTAAGTCCATGAGATTAAATAGGTTTTTATAAGAGATTTGAAGAGAAAGGAATCCATTGTATTTTCAAAGATCAGAGAAAGCATCATTGAAAAGGTGGCACCAGTGAAGTAGAGCCAAGATGGTGGAGTAGAGAAGCACTTAGCCAAGGTCTCCCAAATTCCCCTCTAAAATACAGCCTCAAATCAATTCTAGAGTAATTGAACCAATAAAAGGTAGGACGAACTAGGATTTTTAGCCCAAGAAAACTTAGGAGGTTAGTAAAAAGGTCTGTCTCACCATGGTGGTGGTTAAGCAGGTCATGCAGGTTGCCTCCAGCAGGCCTTGAAAGTGACTGCACTAGAGGCAGCTAGATGGCGCAGTGGATAGAGCACTGGCCCTGGAGTCAGGAGTACCTGAGTTCAAATCCGGCCTCAGACACTTAATACTTACTAGCTGTGTGACCCTGGGCAAGTCACTTAACCCCAATTGCCTCACTAAAAAAAAAAAAAAAAAGTGGCTGCACTAGCAGTGGCAGCTTCAGGAGCTCTCAGCCCAAGGGCAATAATAAGGTCAGACAACTAGTCAAAAGGAGATTATAAGAGACCCTTTTCTGGGCAGAGCCCATATACAATTCAGGATCAGAATATCGGGCCAAAAGGAACAAGAGTACTTGTGGCTGTTGGGAAACAGGGTTCCTGGTCACAGTTGCAGGACAAAGAGTCCTTATGGTCACTCACAGGGCAGTAGTGTCTCTGGTCTCAGTTCCAAGAGAGAGGAGAGCACTATCAATTGTGGCTGCAGGAAATTGAAGGAACTGATCATAGTCCCAGGGCCAAGAGGAGTGCTAGTGCTGGTGGCCATAAAGGAATAAGACCCCTTCCTGGATAAAGATGAGAACGCAAACCAGAAGAGCACTGACCATATTTCTTCTTAGATCATACCACTGTGGAGACACTGAGAACCTATAGACTCCCACAGCAAGCTCTGAAAATGGTAGCAAGAAAGGCCTAAAGCTGAAGACAGTGCTTCCTCCAACCCAGGAGCAAAGACCAATTTAACATAAAGTTAAAAATCAAGAAAAATTAGCAAACAAAAAAAAAATGAATGTGACCATAAAAAGTTACTATGGTGACAGGGAAAATGAAGGCAAACCCATAAGACAACTATGTCAAAGCAGCTACAAGCAAAACGTCAGATAAAAATGTAAATTGGATATGAACCCAATAAGAATTCCTGGAAGAGCTCAAAAAGGATTTAAAAAACCATATTAGAGAGGTAGAGGAAAAGTTGGGGAAAGAAATGAGAGTAATGCAAAAAAAAAATTATGGTTAGTCAATAGCTTGATAAAAGAAGCATAAAAAATACTGAAGAAAATAAAACTTTAAAAACATTATTGGCTAAATAGTAAAAAGGCACAAAATTCCACTGAAGAGAATGACTTAAAAAGCAGAATTGGGGGTGGCTAGGTGGTGCAGTGGATAAAGCACTGGCCCTGGATTCAGGATGACCTAAGTTCAACTCCAGCCTCAGACATTTGACACTTACTAGCTGTGTGACCCTGGGCAAGTCACTTAACCCCCATTGCCATGCAAAAAAAAAAAAAAAAAAAAAAAAGCAGAATTGGCCAAATAGAGAAACAGGTGAAAAAATTAGAAAAGAACTCCTTAAGAAGTAAAATTGGCCAAATTGGGGCGGGGGGGGGGGGGGCAGGAGGTACAAAAGATCACTGGAGAAAATAATTCCTTTAAAATTAGAATTGCACAAGTGGAAGCTAATGAGTCCATGAAGTACCAAAAAACAATAAAACAAAATCAAAAGAATAAAAAAAAATAGACAAACATGAAATATCTCATTAGAAAAACAACTGACCTGGAAAATAGATTGAGGAAGAGCCTAAACATCATCTTTCAAAAAATTATCAATGAAAACTTTCCTGATATCCTACAACCAGAGGGGTAAAATAGAAATTGAAAGAATCTACTGATCACTTCCAAAAGAGATCCCAAAATGAAAACTCCTAGGAATATTATAGCCAAATTTCAGAGTTCCTAGAGAAGAGTATATTGCAAACATCCAGAAAGAAGCAACTCAAATCTCATGGAGACACAGTTGAAATCACACAAGATTCAGCAGCTTCCATATTAAAGAATCAGAGGCCTTGAAATATGATATACCAGAAGACAAAGGAGCTAGGATTATTACTGACAATAACCTATCCAGCAAAACTAAGCATAATACTTCAGGGGGAAAATGAATATTTAATGAAATAGAGGATTTGCAAGCATTGCTGATGAAAAGACCAGAGTTGAATAGAAAATTTGACTTTCAAAAAGGTGGCACCAAAACTGGAACTTAAATAAAAGCATGCCTAGCAGTGATGGCATGATATTTTGCTAGGTTAGATTTAAGGTGAAGAAAGAGGAGTTACTCCCTTTCAACTTCCTCTACCCTTGAATGGGTTAAGTAATTCCATAAAAACCTCTCCTAGCTAAGGGCCATTCAGAAACAAACAGCAGGCCAGATTAAGCTCTCTGACCATAGTTTGTTTTACATTTTAATCTAAACATTTTTATTTAAAGAAAAGAGTAGTGGGGGGGGGCAGCTAGGTGGCACAGTGAATAAAGCACCAATCCTGGATTCAGGAGGACCTGAGTTCAAATCTGGCCTCAGACACTTGACATTTACTAGCTGTGTGACCTTGGTCAAGTTACTTAATCCTCATTGCCCTTCAAAAAAAAAAAAAGAAAAAAGAAAAGAGTAGACCAAAGGAGGGTAGTTATCCAAAAATCTTAAAATCTTTTACTGACATGCCATTTTTAAGTACCAATTTACAATATTCTCAAACAACAGATAAAATTCCCCAATACATTAAACACAGTAACAGAGCACAGGATGAAAGAGATTTTGTTTTGCTACTGTTGTTGTTTTCTTTTTTGCTTCATTAAACAGAATGGCTCTCACCTAATTTTTGGCACACTCTTGAAGAATCATTTTTCTAAAATACTTCTGTTTCCCTTTTAGTACTCCCTTTAAGAATTCTCCTTTCTAGCTAGCTAGAGGTGAATTCAAGAGATACTTCCATTAATTGAAATAATCAAAGATTTCTTCCTCCTCTTTGTTTTATGATTACCTGAATGCAGCCAAGGCACTGGGAAATGGCATGCTCTTCAGTAGATTAGTCAGGGTTTCCTTTCCTTTGTCTAGTTACTGCTCTAATTACTTCAGGAAAGAGAAAGTGTAACAGGACATAGTTTCAGAATTGATAGTTAAATAAGACTAATAAAAGGTTTCTCTTTGAGATTAGTCCAACAGACTTAGATTAGGAATAATCTTAAATGCTTTCTTAATATTTCTAAAAACATGCATTTTGTTTTCACATCTTCAAAGAATGTTCTCTTTTTTAATTTTATGCTTTTTTATCTTAATAGTAAAAATTTTCTTTTTATCCCCATTTTACAGATGATAAAACTGATGCTGAGATATTTTAAAGGATTTGTCCATAGTCACACAGCTAGGCACTTAGCAGTGTCTATGGGCTTTGATCTTGGGTCTTCCTAACTCCAAGCCCACTGTTCTATGCATTGTGCTTCCTGGCTTCTTCAAAACTCAGAAAGCAAGCATAGTGTTAAGAAATGGAAACAGTATCAAGTATACTTCTTCTGAGTATAGTTTAATCAACAGATGAGTTACTTCCTTGTTCAACTGAGCTACTTCTCCAGTGAGTGTGATATCAGCTGGTAAATCTACTTTGTAGGTAGGTCAAACTTCTGACTGCTATGCTGGGTTTTCACCTAACCTACTACTGGCTCCAGTTGTCCATGGAACTTCTGGTGGCTTTAATGGATTTCCCAGTGCCACCAGTTTCCTGGGCACTCTCATTTTAGGATACTTGTTCATTCAAAAGCCACCAAGGAAAAGAGTGAGAGATCATCTGATCAGACCTTTTGTTTGCACGCTTAGTAATAGTTTAGCCTATCCCAAGTCATTAGTCCATAAGAATCCTTAGCCAACCAGAATACTCTATGTCATACTATAGTACCAACACCTTAGTTATTCATATCTCCACCTGTTACCCTGGAACCAAGCAGGAAATATAAAGCATCCTCTCTATAACTCATCAGGAAGACAAAATCTAAGCATGCTCTATGGACTTGAACTTCACTGGCAAAAGGGAATGAGATATGCAGTTACATAGTACCTACTATGTGTCAGGTACTGTGCCAAGTGATTTATAAATTTATCTGATTTGATCCTCACAACAACCTTGTGATTTATGTGCTATTATTGTCCCCACTTTACAGTGGAGGAAACCAAGGCTAATAGAGCTTAAATGAATTGCCCAGGGTCACACAGCTAGTAAGTGTTTGAGGCCAGATTTGAACTCAGCTCTTCCTCACTCCAAGTGCAGTGTTCATTGTCAGGCCCTTTATTAGAATTAAAAGACATTAAAACTGTCCTCCAGCTTTATTTGACAAAGGGTATTAATGTTAAAGCTGGTGATGTGACCACCTGATCCTCTGAATACAAAAAAATCAGGAAGAGTTCCAAGTGGGCATGATGGTTGACCATTTGAATACCATGAGCAATTCAGGAACAGGGAGGCTGCATTCTGCTAAATCAGTGAGGTGTCCTCACTTCATATCCATACCCCTGTTATGGCTAAGTAAATTGCCTTTTGTTTTTGTCAGATATTCTGAGTGTTGTTTCATTCCATTCTGTTATATGGATCTGGAATGAGCAGATGGGCCTGATTATACAATATAGGTGTTCTGTGTCTTCTATTTACTCATGTCCCTTGGTCTAGTTCCTTTTTGCGAGAGCTAGACACTGCCCCCCTGCCACACACACACTCTTAAAATGGGTGTTTGGGCTCTATTTGGTCCTGATATCAATTTAAGGGGTTCTTTGTGCCTACTTCCACCTCTTCTGGGTATATCTGCATACAGATCTGTCATTTTTCAGTCCCATCCCAATCTGGATTGTGCATGTTCAAACAATGCACATTTCAGTGCCTTCACCAATACCTTAGGTCACAATGCTTCTGCAGCTTCTTCAGAAGCATCTTAGGTCACAGTGCCCCCAGAAGCCTCTTAGTTTGAGCATTTTCCCAGCCCTCTCTCAATGGTCAGAGTGTTTAAAGAATTTCAACCACTCTGAAAGTTTCTCTCTCTGAGCAGAGAGAGTTATAGGCATTGGATGCCCCTGGAAAATCTCTGGTCTTCCTTGACAGGCTTGTAGCATGTCAGCCTATGCAATCACTGGCTTTTATGATTGGATTCATTTTCCAATGACCTCTGGATTCTGTCTTTGTGTGCAGTCTTGAGTTGGATAAAGATGCTTATTATAGGTTTGTGTTAGATTACTTATTCATTATTTGGTCTGGTACTCCTTTTTAGAAATTTGCTGGAATACATGTAGGAAAACTGGGTCTGTCTGTCATTGTTCGTACAACCATATCAATTTCTCTTCAAAACATTCTACTATAGGCATAGATAATGACAGAGAAATATATAGCTGCAGAGGAGTACTAGACAAAATGCCTGGGTAAGAGTGGAACACAGCCCAGCACAGGCCATGACAGCATAGACCCAACGACAGTGCAGACCTAGACTCAGCCACAGAAAACTGTAAGCAGGCCTTGGGAGCCTGTGAATAAGTTGTGGAACTCGGCCTACAGATGGTAAGGGGGTCAAACAACTCCAGAAGAAGATTACAGGGGTCTCTTTGCTAGCACTGAGGAAGGACTCTGTTATTTTGCCCAAACTCAGATCCAGGACTCAGTCTTGGGTGGTGGTCCCAGGCAGGGGAGGAGCACAAGCACACAAGAACTTACAACCATAGTGGAGCAAGCTTCATAGCTCCAGGGTGGTAGCTTGCAGACCAGAGCACAGGCCAAGAGAGTACTAAAAATACCTCTCCTTGAATCATACCACCTTGGAGGAACTAAGGACTTACAAATTCTTAGAAGTATCTCTGAAAACAGCTACACCAACCCCCTGAAGCTTGGGACAGTGTGCCCTCCCCCCTGGAAGCAGTGCTCCAGTTTAACAAAGAGTTAAAAGTCAAAAAATAGGCTGGGGAAATGAGCAAACAGAAAAAAATGCTGACCCCAGCATTCTATGGTGAAAATGAAGATCAAAATATATCTTCAGAAGAAGATAACAATGTTAAAGCTCCCACATCCAAATCTTCCAAGAAAAATATGAATTGGTGTCAGGCCACAGAAGGGCTCAAAAAGGACTTTGAAAATAAAGTAAGAGAGGTAGAGGGGAAAAAATAGAAAGATAAATGAGAATGATGCAAGAAAATCAAGGGGAAAAAAGTCAACAGCTTGAAGGAGACACACACACACACACACACACACACACAAAAAAAATACTGAAGAAAACCATACCTTAAAAAACAGACTGGGGCAAATGGTAAAAGAGGTACAAAAAGCCAATGAGGAAAAGAATGCCTCAAAAAGCCAAATTGGCCAAATGGGGAAAAAAAGGGCACAAAAGCTCTCTGAAGAAAACACTTTTGAGGAGGGGCAGGGTAAAAGAAGATAGAAAATAGAGTAAATGTCATGGGCAGGAAATAGGATGGAGGGAAATAAAGTTAGCAAATTATTTTATAAGGCATATCAGCCTAGAAATTAATGAAATAATGGTGTTTCTTCACCAAAAATGAAAAATTCTTGGCTTTCAAAGTTCTGCCTTAAAATTTTAAAAATCAGAAAATAAAATATGCCTAGGAAAAAACTTACATTCAGAGATTTCTAGTCCAAGTAATCTTACACTAAGGTCAGAGAACATTGAAAAATAACATTTCAAAGAATAAGTAAATAATTCTGAAGTAATACAAGTATTTGGATTTCAGGGATGAAGCTGACAGTACAGCCTAATGTCAGCCAGAGAAAGACAATAGCCATTTTTCTATTTGCATCGCCAGATATGTGGTGCTATGTAATGGTGTAATGGTGACTGAGGCAGGGATAGCCAGCATTTGGGAAACATTATCTAGATCTTTTATTGAGGATATACCTTTATCATACAGTTGAGAAAATGCTATTTCCTTGCCCTCTATGAATTTGCAATATAAAAACAAAACCACTGACACAGAAAGACCTAGAAAAATACTCAATCAAATACCAGCTACATACACCTCCCCATCACCACCATATTGTTGGCAAACTCATGGCTTCCTTATACCTCCAGATTCCAGTCCCAGCTCTTTAGGACCATACAGAACAAATGCATTTCTCTTCCACAAGATAGCCCCTCAAATTCTCAAAGATTGCTGTCGCATCTTCCTGTGAGAATCCAGGTGCCACCCCCCTGCTGAGAAAGACATTGTGAGAACCAGGGCAATGCCCCCCTGAGGAGAAAGCATGTGACTAGCATCCAGAAGTTACATCCATTCATAGAACCGTTACATCTATTCATAAACCTCCTATAAGTTATGTCAATCAGTGCTACCAGCCAATTATCTTGGAGCAGTGTGTGGGGACCGCCCCGTTCTTGCAGTCTGCAGGGAGCTTCTGCTTGAGGAGAATGGAGGAATCTCTCTTTTGGTTGGAGGTCGAGGTAGTAGCAGCAGGTCCAAGGAGCTAGCCTCTTTCTTTCTGAACTCCAAATGTGCTTCCTATCTCTTTTGCTAACTTCTCATATACTTCAATAAATTTTTAATGCCCAAAGACTGGTGCTATAAGATTCTAATTTAAGGTGACCACACATGAGATTTTAGACATAACAGTGAGATTTTAAATACCACATTCCATGAGTCTTATTTTTTCTGAGATAAACATACACAGTTCTTCAAACAATCCACATACACTATGAGTTCATGTCCTTTAACCAATCTGGTTGCTTTCCTTTGGATGTTCTCATCCAATCCAACTTAAAACTGCAAACATTTACACATCACTACATCAACCAACCTCCAAGTCCTTCTTCCTCTTTTCTAAAGTAGCTCATTGTCGGGTTCCCTGACTTCCTCCCTACCCTAACCCCTGCTCTTATGCTTGAGGATGTCAATATACATTAATGCACATTCCCCTCTCTCTGACACCATGCCCTTCTAGTTCACACCCTCCATATTAGGTCCAATCTAACTACACAATGACTAGTCATACATTTGATCTGACCATCATTCATAAAACATGCCACCAGTGTAGAATTCTTTTCCAGGCACAACCACTTCAGTCTCTCCTTCTGTCTCACCACTCTTTAATATATTCTTCATTTTTACTTTTGTCCTGACTCTCCTCTCTTCGAACTTTCTCTGACCTCCTTCCCCTTTCAGTCTTGACCCTGTGGTTGACTGGTTCACATGTACACTGACCTTGAATACTTTGCTCCATTGTCTTATCATGAGTCATTCCAAATTCCAGTGTTGCATTATTCCCATGATTTGTCTTCTTGTTTTCTGCTCCCTTGCTGATGAATACTCCTGGAGAAAGTTATGTGGCAACTGGATTTATGGAAAATTTATCATATTTATTATTTATTCATTTGGGCACTCACTGCTACACAGCAAATCTTTTATTTTTTCCTTTTGTTATTTCAATCCTTCTCCTTTCTCTTCAGGCCTCAATTCTGAAAAAAATAAAGGCCATTCATCACAACACTTAAAATCTCTTTTCATTGTCTCCCATTCTTTCCTCCTTTTCAGAGGCAAGTCTCCTTCCAAGACTCCACTTTATGCTTGATCTCAAGCCTTTTCTGTTTCCTCAATGAAATGACTCCCTGGCTTATTTCCCACTTCTCCAACAATGCCAAGGTGGCACAGTAGATAGAGCACTGAGACAGGAAGACCTGAATTCAAACGCAGCTTCAGACACTTACCCTGGGCAATTCAATTAATTTGAACTCAGTTCCTCCTGATTCCTCCTCTTACCCATATTCTTCCACTCCTCTAAGTGCCAGTTGCCTCAAGGGGTTTCAAATACCCTGCCCCTCCCCCTCCCAGAACAAGAAGACTTTTCAAGCACCATCCAATGTAAGGTCTTCATTTCCCTTTTACTATAATCTCTCTTCACTCATAGGAGCAGTCATTAGTGAAACCCCTCCTTTTAATTTCCCTCCCTCCTCCTCATCCACTCCCCTGTAGGCTCTTCTCTTTCTGATACCACAGAGGTCGCCTTCCATTCATAGCCTTTGATATGACCCCAGAGCATCACTCATTCCTCTCTATCCTTCTTCTCCACTCACCCCCTCCCTTGTATGTAACCTACTATGTAAGAAGGTAGTCCCACAAAAGAAGCATTCACCTGTAGACAGGGCGTCACTAGATCCTGTCCATAATACCCTCTGTTCCTCTTTTCACTATAACCTCTGCCAGATTTCCATCTTCACCCACCCCTGTCTCCTTGTGCTTCTTTAAAAAGAAGTCTCTTAATGTTCTCTCGCTTTTCACCTTGTTGCTGTTACTGTCCTTGTGTTATGCTTTTACGTATTCCTCCTGCATTTCTGTTCTTTGAGATGTTTGAGAAGCAAATAATCTCTTCAATTCTGGTTTTCTTTCTAAAAATGTTTCCAGGAATTAAGATGGCAGATTAGAGACAACTCAGCTGAACTATCTCAATATTCCCCTCCAAACAACTTTAAAATAATGTCATAAGTCAAATTTTGGACTGACAAAGTCAACAAAAAAAAATCAGAGTGAAACATTTTTTTCTAGCCTAAGAAAACTTAGGAGGTTAGCAGGAAAAGTCTGTGACACCAAAGTGGGGGCCTGTGCGAAGCTCAACCATAAAATGGAAGCAGGCAGCAAAATGGATTGGAAACTATATTCCAATAATTGTTGCTGCTCATCCTTCTTTCTTAAAGATGACCAATGGCATTATAAGTGTAATGTTTTGACTCAAGAGTAAATTGGATTTAAGTGAGGTAGAGTGAGGAAAAAGTCATCGGCCTCACTCTCTCTTCCAGAGTCACTAAAGTTGTTTATGAGAGATATACTTGAAAGAAAAAGACACACACACAGAGTAAAAATAAAGGACTGGAGCAAAATCTAATATGCTTCAGCTAAACTTAAAAAAGAGGGCTACCAGTCAGTATCCGTATGTTTTGCTTGCACAGTGTGCATATTTTGAGCTCTTTCCATATCAATATGCATGCGATGGCAAGATTAGTTACTATTCTTTGAAAAGTAAACTCTTCAAGAATATCCCAATGATCTCAAATCTATTCACAGAAGAACAAAGACTGTCTAATAGGGTTGTTTTTTTTTTCACAAATGTTTAACTGAAATATCTCTCGAATCCTCAGAATGTGAATGATTAATAATAACATTACCAACAACAAGAATGATAACATAGTACCTACTATGTGCCAGGCACTGTACTAACCAATTCACAAATATTATCTCACATTTGACCCTCATGTTTCTGGTAGACAAGGTCTTATTATTGTTGTTAATAATACTAATAGCTAACATTTTTATAGAGCTTACTACATGCTAGCCACAATGATAAGCATTTTGCATTATTATGTCATTTGATCCTCACAACAAGGAGTGGGGTGGGGGGTAGGTTCTATTATTATATCCACTTTACAGATAAGGAAACTGAGGCAAACAGAGGTTAAGTGAATTGCCTAGGGTCATACAGCTAGTAAATGTCTGAAGCCAGATTTGAAATCAGGTCTTTTTTACTATAGTCCCAGAGCTCTATGCATTGCTTTACCAAGCTGCCCCATAAAGGAAATGTGACTCCTATCAAGTGTGTTTCTTTACATCTTAAGCCAATTTACCTTCAGGAATAAACAACTTTCCCCACCCACTTGATGACCACCTATATGACCTACCTAGCTTTCTACCCAAATCATTCCTTCTGTTTTACTTCCTGTAAAAAAGCATCCTCAGTTAATGAAACTATGAGAATCAGTTACAGTAAAGAGCACTGCCTTTTTAAAAAGATCTTCAAAATATTTTTTTCTATGTCATGATGACAAATAGCTTTTCAATTCTACTTTTTGACTATGAAAGAACACCATATGGGAAGAGTGTGCTGTGTGCTGACATTATTATCACTTTGGGGCAAATAATGTTCCACTACTCTGAAGAATTTTTTTTTAATTACTCAGTAAGAGCACAGCATCTCAGGCATAATTTTCTCATAGTTATTTTCATACTAATAGTTGCAGGTATTTTTATAAACCTGCAGAATTGGGAGCACCTTTCTTCGTTAACATGTATGAAATAGGGAAACTATCCAAATGGGATGATTTTGTCAACTTTGTTTAAAGGGTTTTCTTTTTTACAAAGGAGGGTTCTGTAGTGAGGGATATGGTGGGAAACTACTGTGATATAAAACACCAGAAACAGATGGGAGAGATGGAGAGAGGGGGAAGAAGAGGAAAAGTTATTCAGAGACATAGAGATAGAGCGAAAGAGACAGAGAGAGGGTGGAGAGAAAGAGTGTGTATATGTGTGTGTGAAAGACAGAGACAGAGAGTGAGGGACATATGCCCATATAGATGCCCAGATAGACACACTGAGAGAATTAATAGTTAAGTCTAGTTTTTTAAAAACATAACTAAATAAAATCTTTATTAAAATAATGAAATCAGGGGCAGCTAGGTAGAGCAGTGGATAAAGCACTGACCCTGGATTCAGGAGGACCTGAGTTCAAGTCTGGCCTCAGACACTTGAAACTTACTAGCTGTGTGACCCTAGGCAAGCCACTTAACCCTCATTGCCCTGAAGGAAAAAAAAAGAAAATAAATAAATAAAATTACTTTAAAAAATAAAAAGAATTAAGCAAAGAGCAATGGAATTATGGCAACCATTAGTGGTACCAGACCTTTCTTGCCCATGCTCATTAACTTACTTCTGTGTATTATATTAGAAAGTTTAAATTCCATCTCTCATACTAACTGTATGACTATAGGTGAATTTCTAACATTCTTGAACCTCAATTTCCTCACCTGTAAAATGGAAATAATAATAATACCTGCCTACTCCACAGAATTGTTGTGAGGCTCCAATAACATAACATATAGAAAGCAATTTGTAACTTTAAAATCCTGTAAATGTCACATCTTGTTATCATCATCATCTGGGACATTTCTTGGTACAATATTTTCCCCGGCCAAGCCTTCTCTATATGTCTTCCTTTTCAATTTTCTTTTCCTATAGTAGTGGTGTTATTTCTTTGTCATTCTCTTGAATATAAGTGTGTGTCCAATATTTGCTTTGCTCTTTAAAGTACTCAAAAATGAAAACCTCAAGTTTAGAAAGAAGTATCCTTTTGGTCAATGAGAAAAGGGAAACACTCAATTGTTCTGGTCTAGTTTATAGATCTGTGTATCCTCTAAAGGTCAAACACTATCCTAGTCTAAACTATAAATTCCACTTGAAGTAATTTTTATTTGGAAGTGAATATCATGACAGGCTTGCCCAGTCCAGTTGGAAGAAAAGTCTACAAAGAAAACCCAATAAAAATTCAAAACTGACTGTATTATTCTCCTACTCATTTATTGATTTTTTTTTGGGGGGGGTGGAGGGCACCATGAGGATTAAGTGACTTGTCCAGGATCACACATCTAGTAAGTGTCAAGTGTCTGAGTCTGGATTTGAACTGGTCCTCAGGGCCGGTGCTTTATCCACTGCACCACCTAGCTGCCTCTGTCCCACTCATTTATAAAAAAGAAACTAACAAATCGAAAAACAGTAAGTTGAGTGGAAATTAGGGAGAAATAATTATAGATAGACAGGATTTCTGCAAGACTGGGGACAGAGAGAATGTGAGTACTTTTTTTTTTTTTAAATAACAGGGCCTTATGGACAAGGAGCTCTAGAGCAGCTATTGAGAGATCTGAGTCTATTCCTGGCTCTGCCACTAATGCCTTGTGTGCCCCTCGGGCAGAACACTTAATACCTTTTATCTTTGTTTCTTCTATGGGAAAATTGGGATAATACATACCTGTTAGCAATTTCACAGTAACTTTGTGATGCCAGGCTTTACGTGATTATATGTGCGGGGTGAATGTTTTGAGCTTGTGGCAGTGAGGGGCTACATAAATATTATCTGAGCATTCTTAAGATTTTTATCTTTTGAAACTGACAAGTATCCCTTCTCTGAAGTCCTTTCTCTTTATTCCTTGGGCAAAATTTCATAATAGCTATCCCCTTTTACAGAAATTGACCTCTGTAATGTCTGGCTATGGTTCCATTATTTGTCTTTATCAAGTTATTAGGGCATCTAGGTGCTACAGTGGATAGATTTCTGGGTCTGGAATCAGGAAGACTCCTCTTTATAAGGTCAAATCCAGCCTAAGACACTGAGCAGCTGAGTGACCCTAGGAAGGTCATTTAACCCTGTTTGCCTGAGTTTCCTCATCTGTAAAATGAGCTGGAGAAAAAAATGGCAAACCACTCCAGTATCTTTTTTTTGGTGAGACAATTGGGGTTAAGTGACTTGCCCAGGGTCACACAGCTCCAGCATGTTTTCTTTAACTTTTTGTGTGTCCTGTTTCAATTGTGTCTCTTGTAAGCAACATAATGTTGGATTCTGGTTTCTAATTTATTCTGCTATTTGCTTGTGTTTTATGGGTGAGCTCATCCCTTTAACATTCAGTTATGATTACTAACTGGATTTTCCTCCAACCTATTTTCTTCTGTATATTTTTCTCTCCTTCTTTTTATCCTGATCCTCCTGGAAAGTCTGGTTTGCTTCTGACCATTACCTTCTTTAATCTATCCTCCTTTCTTTCATATCCCCCACCTATATTTCTCATCCCCTTCCCCTTCTATTTCCTTGGTGAGTAAGATAGATCTCTACACCCAACTGAGTGTGCCTGTGTCTGTATGTGTGTATTCTACCCTCTTTGAACCAATTATGATAAGAGAAAGATTCAAAGCATTACCTGCCACCCCCCCCCATTTTCTCCTTCATTGTAAAAGTTCTTACTTGCATGACTCTTTTATATGAGAATTTCCCCTATTCCTTCTCTCTCTTCCCCCATTTCCCAGTGCATCCCCTTTCTAACCCCTCATTTTTAAAAAATTATCCCAACATAATTGACTCACATTCATGCCCACTATCTCTGTAGACTCCTAACTCCTCTAACAGTAATAAATTTCTTAGAAGAGGCATGAATTGGGGGCAGCTAGGTGACACAGTGGATAAAGCACTGACGCTGGATTCAGGAGGACCTGAGTTCAAATTCGGCCTCAGACACTTGACACTTACTAGCTGTGTGACCCTGGGCAAGTCACTTAACCCTCCTTGCCCCACCAAAAAAAAAAAGTGGCATGAATCATCTTCCTATATAGGAACTTAAACAGTTTAGTTCTATTGAGTCCTTTATAAGTACTCTTTTATGTTTACCTTTTTATGTTTCTCTTGAGTCTTATGTTTGAATGTTATGTTATGGGCCCATAGCACCCCAGAAGTTCTCTGGGACACATCAAAGAACCTTCTTCTTGAGAAACTAAACCAGAGGACAGACATGCCTAGAGAGATAAGTGGAACCAGATCAGACTGAGCTAGCTCCTGGACCCCCACTTTTCATTCTAGTCTCCCTCAACCCTGGGATGATAAGATTAGGTGTGAAAAAAAAAGGAAAAAAAGGAAAAAAGGAAAAAAAAAGAAAGAAAAAAAATGAAAAAAAAAAGATTAGGTGTGGCTGCTTTCTTTGTGTCCTGAGGAGATGGCTTGAGATCTGTAGCCACCCCTCACCCAATTCCTCCAGCCACCACCAGTGGGGGATGGTCCTCCCTCACTAAAAGAACTTTCCACAGTCAGATGGTCACCCCCATCAGACCTCTATAAAAGTACCTGCCGTCTCCTGCTCTAGGAGATTGGTTTCTCAGAGTCACTCTCTCTGTGCCATGCCTTTCTCCCCATGAGAAGTCCAAGGACTTCTTTCATGGTTTCTATTTCATGGTTTCCCTTCCCTTCCCCTTCCTCTAAATAAACAGCTATCTTATTCTAACTGCTTTTGTGTGCAAGAGGGCGTAATTCTTTAAAGAGGAATTCCTAAGGACCCCAAACCCCTACCTCTACCCCAAGCCCCACTTAAGGAGCTAAAAGTCTTGTAAAAGAAAGGCAAGATGAACCACCAGAGAAAGGTGATGACCATAGAAAGTTTCTTCAGTAACAAGGAAGACCAAGGGGCACCCTCAGAGGAAGATGTCAACATCAGGGCCCCTATATCTAAAGCTTCCAAGAAAAATATGAATTGGTCTCAGGCCATAGAGGTGATCAAAAAGGACTTTGAAGATAAAGTTAGAGAGGTAGAGGAAAAAATGGAAAGAGAAATGAGGGTGATGCAGGAAAGACATGAAAAAAAAGTCAACAGCTTGAAAAGTCAGATTGGCCAAATCGAAAAGGAGGTACAAAAGCTCTCTGATGAAAATAATTGCCTAAGAATTAGGATTGAATAAATGGAAGCCAGTGACTTTATGAGAAACCAAGACACAATAAAGCAAATCCAAATGAATAAAAAAATAGAGGGCAATGTGAAATATCTTCTGGGAAAAACTGCTGACCTGGAAAATAGGTCCAGGAGAGATAATTTGAAAATCATTGGTCTACCTGAAAACCATGATCAAAGAAAGAGCTTAGACATCATCTTCCAAGATATTCTCAGGGAAAATTGCCCTGAAATTCTAGAAGAAGCTAAAATAGAAATTGAAAGAATCCACCGATCACCTCCAGAAAGAGATCCCAAAAAGAAAACTCCTAGAGATATTATAGCCAAATTCCAGAGCTCTCAGGTCAAGGAGAAAATATTGCAAGCTGCCAAAAAGAAAGAATTCAAGTACCATGGAGACCCAGTCAGGATAGCACAAGATCTAGCAGCTTCTATATTAAAGGACAAGAGGGCATGGAATATGATATTCCAAAGGGCAAAGGAAATGGGATTACAACCAAGAATCACCTACCCAGCAAAACTCAGCATTATCTTTCAGCGGAAAAAATGGGACTTTAATGAAAAAGAAGACTTTCATATACCACAACTTGTTCAGTCATTATCCAACTGCTGGGCATCCCCTCAATTTCCAATTCTTTACCACCACAAAAAGAGCAGCTATAAATATTTTTGTACATGTGGGTCCTTTTCCCTTTTTTATGATCACTTTGGGATATAGACCTAATAGCAATATCGCTGGGTCAAAGGATAGGCACAATTTTATAGCCTTTTGGGCATGGTTCTAAATTGCTCTACAGAATGGTTGGATCTTTTCATAAGCCCACCAACAATGCATTAGTGTTCCAATTTTTCCACAGTTTCTCCAACATTTATTATTTTCCTTTTTTGTCATATTAGTCAATCTGATAGGTGTGAGATGGTAACTCGGAGTTTTAATTTCCATTTCCTTAATCAATAGTGATGAAGAACATTTTTCATGTGACTATAGATAGTTTTAATTTCTTCATCTGAAAACTCCCTGTTCATGTACTTTGACATTTTATCAATTGAGGAATGACTTGTATTCTTTTACATTTGACTCAATTCTCTATATATTTAAGAAATGAGGACTTCATCAGAAACAATGACTGTAAAAATGGTTTCCCGGCTTTCTGCTTTCCTTCTAATCTTGGTTGCATTGGTTTTATTTGTAATGAAAATGATCTATTTTCCATTTCATAATGCTCTCTATCTCATCTTTGATCACAAATTCTTCCCCTCTCCATAGATCTGACAGGTAAACTATTCCTTCATCTTCTAATTGGTCTACAGTATCACCCATTGTGTCTAGATCATGTATTGATTTTGACCTTATTATGGTATATGATATAACATGCTAGTCTATGCCTAGTTTCTGCCACACTATTTTCCAGTTTTCCCAGCAGTTTTTATCAAATAGTGAGTTATTATCACAGAAACTGGAGTTTTTGAGTTTATCAAACAACTGATTGCTACATTCATTTACTATTGTGTCTTGTGTGCCTAACCTATTCCATTGATCCACCACTCTATTTCTTATCCAGTACCATATAGTTTTGATAATTGCCATTTTATAATATAGTTTTAGATCTGGAACAGCTAGACCACCTTCTTTTGCATTTTTTTCATTAATTCCCCTGATGTTCTTGACCTCATGTTCTTCCAGATGACTTTTATTAATATTTTTTCTAGCTCTATAAAATATTTTTTGGTAATTTGGTAATTTGAGTAGTATGGCACTGAATAAGTAAATTAATTTAGGTAAAATTGTCATTTTTATTATATTAACTCAGCCTCACAATTCTAATTTTTAAGGACTTATTTTCCTCGGTGATCTTTTTTTTTTTTTTGAGGCAATCAGGGTTTTGATACCTTCACCTCAAAAAATCACCTTGTATTTTGTATGACCTCAACAATGTGCTGGTCAATACTTAACAACCACTTGAGGGTGGAGAGAAGATCCACCTCACAATTTTAAGTTTAAATTTCATTATTAAGTCTAGATAATCAGCAAAACAATAAATGAAGCCCTGATTTGTAGTGTTTCCTGATTTATGATGTATAAATGCTCACACTAAAAATTTAACACTTGGCTCTGGAGAGCTGGTGCTCTAGCACACTCCAGTGAATCTGATCTTTACATATGTGTTATCTCATTAGCTAAACTCTAAGCCCTTGTGGGGAAAAGATAGTTTTACTTTTGTTACTGTACCACTACCAACTAGCACAGTACCTGGCACATAGTCAGGGAATAATAAATCTTTGTTTATTGATATAAAAATAATTTAATTTGACCCCTCTCATTTGGCTGATAAGAAACTTCAGGTATAGAGAGGTTATTAATTTTCCCAACATCACTCAAATATTTAATAGCAGAGACAGGATTGGAAGTCAGGTCCTTTGTCTCCAAATCCTGCACTGTGAACACTACTTCAATCTTGATAATAAGTCCTCATGACTTCATATTTGGACTATTGAAATAGTCTGTTGGTTTATCTTCCAACTTCAAATATGTCTCTACTTCAATTCATCATCTACACAGATGAGAAATTGATCTTCCTAAAGTTCAAGTCTGACCATGTCATTTCCCTATTCATTTAATTCCTGTGGCTCCCTATTACCTCTAGGATCAAATACAAAATCTTCATAAGCTCTTAATACACTTAATAATCTGGCACCTTCCTGCCTCTCCAATCAAATAATTTGTGACCTAGTGAAACTAACCTCTTACTGTTCTCACACATAACACTCCATCTCCCAACTCCAACTCCATGAGTTTTCATTGGCTATCACCATGTCCATCTTCACTTCTTCCTGCTTCTGTCCCTGGTTTCCTTAATCCAACTTTCTGCAAAGTCTTTCCCAATCTGATTTAATGTTGATGTCTTCCCTCTGAAATTATTTTCAGTTATCTTGTTTGTATATGGTTGTGAGTCCCTTGAAGGCAGGGACTATTTTTGCCTTTCTTTGTAACCCCAGTGCTTAGCACAGTGCCTGGAACATAAGAAGCACTTAATAAATTCCTGTTGACAATTTAAAATGGTGATGAGATCTAGTTTAATGAAATGTGGCTTCTTGGAATTAGGAGATGATAGTCCCACTCTACTTTACAATGAAGACCATACTTCATCTTGTGTTCAGGCAAGGTATCACATTTTGGGGAAGAACATTAGTAATTTAGAGACTATACAAAGTAAAATAAACCATATCATGATGCTAAAATTCCACAAAATTTTGAGAGGTCACAGAAGTGTCAGGAAGGATATCAAAATCCTAGGGGATTGAGAAATAAGAGAAGCAAAGGATAAGAGAATAGAAAGAAAGGGAAAAGAGATGGTATAATGAAAGTCATTATTGGGAATATGCTTCAACATTCCTGCACTTACAATGGATCCCTTTATTGCCTTTTGGGTCATTTACAATTTTTGTTCTTTTGAGATTTTGGCATTCCATGATGTGTAATGTATCATTACCAAACAAAAATATCAGTGTTAAAAAGCCTTGCCATAATGGAGTTATTATATAGGCAAAAGGAGTAGGAATCTCTTAGGAATAAGAGAGGTAGAAATAGGAAGAAAAAGAGCCTCAGTTTATGCTTTTGTCATTCCCTGATATTCATCTGAATAATAAGCTAAGCTATTTATTCAGATTGTTGTCTTTTGGACTTCTGACTAAAACCAGCAATTTTGAATAGTCCTTTCTGCCCTGGGAAAAGTTTTCTGCTCTTTTTTGCCCCTTCTCAATCTCTTCAAAGGTTTGCTTTTGAAATAAAAGTTTATTTTACCATGGGAAAAGAAAAGAATTGATAGAGTCAAAGAATATTAAAAATAGAAAGTCCCTCAAGTCCTTTCATATCAGGAAACTGAGCCCCTGAAAGGTTAAGTGATTTACCTATTATTATAGAATATAGCAGAACCAGAACCAGCACCTGGGTCTCCTGAATTCTAATGTAGTGTTTATCTTATTACTCTGTTTGCTTCAAGGGGATAAATGAACATGTTTTTCTTAAAAACATATTTTATTTTTGTACAAGTATTTTTATTGATAAAAACATTTTTTAGTATTTTACACCTAGGCCTACTTTGTTCTGAGAAAGGTGTGCTATAAATTCAATCTACTGGATACTTATTAAAATTGCACAGAATAATATTGCAGGTTCTAGCAAGATACAAAATTTAAATATACAACTTGGAGCACAGCCTCCTTAAAGTGGGGTCACCAGAATAGCTACGGTAGATTCAAAGTATTCTGTAACTCTGTATCTACTCAAAAATCTAGCTCATAAGCTCCCATCAATGTGGTCACTTTTTCTTTTGTCAGCCAAAGGATACAATTATTTCAAAGACATTTAATGGAAAAGATTAGCAAGAAAAGTTGCAAAAGAACATTCTTCTCATAAACCTAAGGCACACTCTCCTAAATCATCAGTAAGGAGAATGACTTTACAAATGGATCACACAAGAGGTGCATATACCCATAAAATGTGTGACCAGGGCATATTTGTGAAGGGGTAATTTATGTCTCTGATATTGCAAGACAACCCATCTCTACTGGTAATATTATTCTGCTGCCCTAACCAGGCCTGCTCTCTGCTCTGTATCCCTACCAGTCTCATAGTGAGTTCTGGACTCATATTGTCAGTTGGAAATTACTTTGTTAGTTTTTTCATAGCATTTCTTCAGAGCTACCCATCTCCCATCTCAGCTTAGAAGCTGAGTAGGCTGGGTTGCCTAGAGCCTCTCTCCTGATAAGGGCACTCATCACAAGAGTCTAACTTTTGTTAGTCTTGGCTTTTGCCAAGCAGAATTCTCCTAGGCAAAGATTAAATTTTTTTAACCTCTTTGTCTAGACATGATCACAGTACTATGTTACAAACAACTATCTAATTTGAGGTAAAGCCTCCCCCAAAACCTTTAAATCAGAGCATGCAAATAAATTTAAGGTGTAAAAAAAAGGAAGCTAAGATGCCCATCAGCAATAAGGATTAACATTGCTTTGATGCTGCATTTTGACCAGCAACAAAATTTGTCTTCCTCTATTGACAAAAAACATAGTCCCTATATTCAGGGACCTTACAGTTTAAGTGTGAGGATATATCACAGTATAAGTAAGATATCTATGGAAAGGCAGTATGTGATAGAAAATAGAGTCCTCAGAATAAGGAAGACCTGGGTTCAAGTCCTGCCTGTAACACACTTATTATATGATCATAGTTAGTCACTCAACCTCTTGGTGTCTCAGGCAACCATCTAAAATTTTTTTTTAAATGCATTCAAGGAGTTCCCTGCCCATATGAAATCAGTCTTGGTTTAAATGTAGCTTTCTATATAAAAAATAACTATGTATATACTATGTATGGATTGCATAATTATATATTAGATTGAATATTTTATGGTAAGTATATTAGAAAAACACAAAACAAAATTATATGAAATATCTAATGGGGGGGGGGAAATGTGTATAGACTAGAATGTTAGATTTTCTCCATTTTGTTGATTAAGCATGTCAAATTCCATGTTTTCAGTATTTAAGGGGGAAGTGATTCTCATTTTCTGCATAAAAGATATTCACTAAAAATTTATTTTCCCTTTTCTTGCTAGAAATGTTTTTGTTGTCATTGTTGTTGTTGTTGCTGCCTCCTATACAATATTTTAAACCTCTGTCTATAGTTCTGCAGACACTTTTATCTATTAGATCTAAACCCTTAAATCTATTCATCACTTCCACTTCATATTCATAAGAGATGTTATTTAGGTCATACCTAACTTATATGCAGAGTAGTACAAAATGCAAAATGCCAGCCTGGATGAATCAAAAGTTGGAATTAAAGTTGCCAGGAAAAATAACAACAATCTCAGATATGCAGACAATACCACTCTGATGGCATAAAGTGAAAAAAATTGAGAAGCCTCTTGATGAGGGTGAAAGAGGAGAATGTAAAAGCTAACTTGAAGCTTAACATCAAAAACACTAAGATCTTGGCAACTAGTCTCATGACTTCCTAGCAAATAGAGAAAGAAGAAATAGAAGTAATGTCAGATTTTATATTCTTGGGCTCAAAGATCACTGTAGACAGTGACTCCAGCTATGAAATTAAAAGATGCTTGCTCTTTGGAAGGAAATCTATGGCAAAAAAGCAGAGACATCCCCATATAGTCAAAGCTATGGTTTTTCCAATAGCAATGTATGACTGTGACAAAATATAAGGAAAGCTGAACACCACAAAATTTATGCTTTCAATTGTGGGACTGGAGAAGATTTTTGAGAGTCCCTTGAACAGAAAGGAGATTGAATCAGTCAATACTTAAAGAAATTAATTCTGACTACTCATTAGAATTACAAATACTGAAGCCAAAATTGAAATACTTTGACCACATAATGAGAAGACATGACTCACTGGAAAAACCATGATGTTAGGAAAGACTGAGGGCAAAAGGAAAAGGGGACAGCAGATAGATAGTATCATGGAAACAACAAACATGAACTTGGACAGACTTTAGGAGGTAGTGGAGTATAGAAGGGCCGGGTGTGCTATGGTTCATGGTGTCATGAAGAGCTGGACATAAGGACTTAACAACTTCTCACTAGTGTTTAATAATGAAAGTTATTAACTACATAAGAATAAAAAAATGGCAAAGTTCAAATAATGTATTCTTTCAACATTTTCAGCACTTACTAAAATTAGGTCATCATAATAAATACTTAATGTCTCAATAAGAAGAAAAGTTCCTTTTGTCCTGGCTTTACTATTGAGTAAGACTTGCCTCCATGAAACCTGAATATGAGAATTTATTCATCCTTTCTTCAAAATGTTTTTGAGATCCGGCCTTACTCTATAACTTTAACCTCTTAGTGTCTCAGTTAATCATATAAAATTACCCCCAAAAATTGTTTCCATTCAAGGAATTCCCTGTTCATATTAAATTGGTCTTAGCTTAAATGTAACCTTCTATCTATTGAGATAGCTATGTGTATACTATGTATAGATTGTATAATTATATATTAGATTGAATATTTTATGCTAAGTGTATTAGGGAAGCACAAAACAAAGTGATATGTGGGTCAATTAAGAACCATATCTAGCTACAGCCCTTTAACTTATTTTTTAAAAAAATAAAACACTTCCCACAGACAAAGGAAACTAACCAATCAGTTATTAACTTTGCAGTTCAAGGGAATGGTTGAGCATCTGTGGTTGAAGTGAAGGACAAATCAGATTTCTTTACCCATGAAAGTTGTCAACCTTTACAAAGGGTGACCCCATTTCTGCTATTTGTGAACTCATGGCTACTAGATTCTCAAAGAAGCTGGCCACCAGGGATGGTAGCTTTTGTGGCCAGACTCTCCCAGTATGTTTCTTCTGAAAAAAGTAAAAGAAATTTTCCCTTTTTTATGAAGAGGCCTTCCAGGGAGAACCAAAGTAATAGCTATGACCCCATTTTACTCTGACATTTTCTTTCTGCTCCCTTTTCATAAATTATTTCTTTTCTTCAATGTCCTTTCCACAGGGTAAGATGGGATGTTTCTCCTTTTCCTAGCTGTTTGCCATGAGGGCAAGTTTTGCACATATCTTTAATAAATAATGACTACACACTGCTTTCTATAACCAAGCCCAGAACCCTTCCATGTCTGCACAGTTCATCAGGATGTAATCATTTGCTAAAAGACTTTTTTCACCTCTTTTAAATTAAATCCTTGATAGAGATAAACAATGGGTCAAGAGAGAGGTGGGAAACAAAGTGTAAATCTACATCTTCCAAGTCCAAACATATGGTTATTCTCTTTTCTTCCATTTTTCATCATCAGTTACAAATATAGGACTCTCATTTGGGAGCATTTTTTTCCAGTGAAATTTGGAGTCAGAAGACACTGTAATTTACTGCCCATGTTATATTAGGCAGATTACTTCTCTTCTTAATGCAGGGGTTACAAGCAAAGAAATTACTAGGGAAGGTCTCCCTTTTTCAAAAGAACTTCTGGAAAAGCTAGAGAAAAGTTTGATTAGAATTGGGTTTAGATCAATACCTTACACTATGTTTTATATATTAGATCTATATTAGCAATAAGATCAAAATGGATAAGCAACCTTAATAATAAAAGATCATACCATCCAAAAAATAACCTGAATTGAAGGAGTTCAAGTAAAAGGTACTTTCTACAAGTATACCTATCTGAAAATTCAGAACTAAACAAGGGATAGAAAATTACAAAAAATAAAATAAGTAATTGTGACAATATAAAACTAAAAAGAAAGACAGCATAGTGGATAGAAAGCTCACCTCAGAGTCAGGAAGATAGAAATTCAAATCTTGCCTCATACTCTAGCTTAATAATCCTGGGCCACTCACTTGACCTCTCAATACTCAAGGCAATTAATAAGATTATAAATGTCAGAGGAAGTGCAGATATGCATGGGCAGAGAGAGTTTTCCTAATATTATTGCTACCTATAGTAATAATTTCTTAGGCCTTATTGTATTTAAAAAAAACATTTCAAAAAATGAAATCAATAAATTATAAATACAGAATTAAAAGTAAAGCAATAGTTTGCATTAAAATAACACTCATAAAAATCTGATATTCAAATTCTATACTACATTGACCCAAAGATATAAGATCCAAAGTCATTGCCTAAAATATAAATGGGCAAAGTATATGAAGTTTCAAAGGAAACATTGCCAAATAGAAAATGACCTTGAGATAACATGTGCCAAATCACTAAAAGATAATTCTGAAATTTTACCTCATACTATGCAAATTGCCAAAGATGACAAAAGAGGTATTAGTCAATATTGAAGCAGCTGTGGCAAAATAGGCAGACTCATGCACTTCTGGTCAACCTGTGAAGTGATTAAACCATTCTAGATTTCAAATTGGAATTATACAAGAAAAGTAACTAAACTGTTTATATTTTTTGACCTATTAATCTGCCTTTGACCATTTTTTGACCTACCCCATAATGGGGGTATATATGCTGAAAAAGTCAAAGAAAAAAAGGTCTAATATAACTAAAAATATTAATAACAGTATTCTGTAGAAGCAAAACAAAACAAAAACTCTAGAGAAAAAATCCAGCTCTGATTAATTACACAATTGCTAAGAATACTTTTGCATATGGATCGACTGAAATATTATTTTGCAGTAAGAAAGGATGAATATGAGGAATTTAGAGAAACATGGGAAGATTTTATGAATTGATGCTGAGCAAGCTATGCAAAACCAAGAGAACAAGATACAAAATGTATTTAACAATGTAAATGAACTAATCACTAAATGGAAGTTGAATTTTGGGTAATATAAAAGACCAATAAAAGTCTTAGAGAAGAAATAATGAAATATGCCTCTTCTCTCATGGCAAAAAGTTAGTAAACTACTTAGATAGTTTGTTGTATACATTGTCACATGTATTTATTGTATTGAATGTTTTTATATGTTTTTCTTCATTACAAGGAAGAGTTCAGTCTGGAAGGGAAGATTAAAATGATTATGATGTTAATAAAAAAGCATTAATAAAACATTTTAATAAAATTGAATATGGGGGGTTGGCTTAGATGATATATAAGGTACATCTATTTCTAATTCCCATGACTTATTCAGTTCCTAAGTTTCAGAAGTCTATGACTAATTAGTTTAGCTAGTGAGAACTGCAATATTAATGGAATGAATATAGTAGGTTCAATCCCCACAAAGACCAATTAACCTTGATTTACATTATGGTCATAGCTGTTCTGCACAAACTTTGTTGACTTTCTAATACATGTCCATGGTCATGAGGTGACTCAAGTATAAAGAAGTATGAATGCAAAACTACTGGAAAAATCACTATAATTACCATCCTCTTCCTCCTAATGGAAAGGATAGAATTTCTTCTTTGTAAATGAAAGTCAGTGCATTACAAGTATTATGATTGGGTCCAACAACCTACTTCACTTGGCTTACCAAAGATGTTGATGATCACCAGATTAAGATCCTATCTGTTGCTCACATTCCTTTAATATCAGAAAGGACCTAAGCCATAAACACTTTCTTTGGGTATTGAGTATCCTATGATTTTTCTTATACTGTTTTGAAACATCCTTCCCAGATCCATTGTGAAAATCCCATTTTATTGTGAAAAAATACAACTAGAGGGAAAATGGCAAAGTCTTCATTTCCCCTTGTTGTGTTACAACCTGATTTTTAGTTTTCCCATGTTAAAAAATAGTAATATATCAAAGCTCAAGGAAGTGAGAATGGATTTCAGTTTTACCTGCTGTGAATCTGCCCCCCCCCAAGTAGAAGTCTTCATTTCTCTTGGTAACTAAAATTTCTTAGTGCTCTTCCTAGTACAAGATCTAATATTGTTCTTTCTATCTATCTATCTATCTATCTATCTATCTATCTATCTATCTATCTATCTATCTATCTATCTATCTATCTCCCTGTCTGTCTGTCTGTCTGTCTCTGTTGTCTGTTGTCTGTCATCTATCTTTATCTTCTATCTATCTACCAATCTACTTACCTCTCATGATAGGCAACATGAAATAGTGGATATTGAGTATCCTTGGAACTAGGAAGATCATGACTCAAGTCCTGCCTCTTACATATAACTAACTGTGTGAATATGAGCAGGTTATTTAATTTCTCAGTGCTCTGAAAATCTTTAAAACTACAAGTTACAGGAACAGCTAGGTGGCACAGTGGATAAAGCACCAGCCCTGAATTCAGGAGGACCTGAGTTCAAATCCAGCCTCGGACCCTTGACACATACTAGCTGTGTGACCCTGGGAAAGTCACTAAACCCTCATTGCCCTGCAAAAATAAATAAATAAATAAATATATTTTTAAAAATCCACAAGTTATAAAAAGAGCCAAACCTGAGGAAGGAGTTTCTTTATCCAGGGTGTGCTATGTACCACTGAAATTACAAGGGCCAGCTAGGTGGCACAGTGGATAAAGCACCGTCCCTGGATTCAGAAGGACCTGAGTTCAAATCCAGGCTCAGATACTTGAAACTTACTAGCTGTGTGACCCCGGGCAAGTCACTTAAACTCATTGTCCCGCTAAATAGATAGATAGATAGATAGATAGATAGATAGATAGATAGATAGATAGATAGATGGATAGATGCAAGCACAATCCCTATCCTTATACATTTATTGATGAAGAAAATTTTTGTCTGTCTTTCTGTTGTTGTCAGTGTAAAGAACTCCAATATGGACATTCCTTTTATTGGTGGAAACTGGCAACTAAACTGTAATTTAGTTTTAGAGCTCTCAAACTTGCTCAAACAGTTGGTATATATTAGAGATAAAACTTGAACCCAGCATTTGTGGAATCCAAAGGATTGACTTCATTCTACTCTCCAACAGAGCTTCATGTACGCACGTGCATTTGCATACCTATAGCACATATCTGAACACAAGCACATGTCTACCATATATAAGCATATACTTTGTATTTGTTGTTCAGTTTCAGTTGTGTTTGGCTCTTTATGACCTCATTTGGGGATTTCTTAGCAAAGATACTGGGATGGTTTCCCATTTCCTTCTCCAGCTCATTTTACAGTTGAGGAACTGAGACATAGTTAAGTGACTTGTCCAGGGTCACATAACCAGGGAGTATCTGAGGTCAATTTGAACTCATATTTTCCTGACTCTGGGCCCATTATTCTATCCACTGTGCTATCTAGCTTCCCTCATATAAACATATTAATGTCTATAAATACATATCTTGTAGATCCATATATTGCATATACATATACATGCACAGATTATATATACATATTCACAATACACAGT
The DNA here is from genome assembly GCF_019393635.1 of Dromiciops gliroides. Classification (NCBI taxonomy): domain Eukaryota; kingdom Metazoa; phylum Chordata; class Mammalia; order Microbiotheria; family Microbiotheriidae; genus Dromiciops; species Dromiciops gliroides. The sequence goes on along the minus strand of NC_057863.1, from coordinate 232,177,095 downwards.
TTGATGTGTTACAGACCTTATTTGTGCATTCCTAGTCTAATAGAACTGCTCTTGCTATCTCTAGTTTTTGTGATGAGGAAGCTGAAAACATAAAAAGCACTAGCATAGTACCTGGTACACAGTAGGCACTATATAAATACTTAATCCATTCCCTTTCTCTTCTTTCCATTCCCCTTGTAGTGTCATTTTTGCTTCCTCATGCAGCACACAGCATATTGTAGCATCAAAGTCCAAACTTGGTGGGTCCACTGTCATAAAGGATAAAATGAGTTTGTTATGGAAATGTTATAAACAGTGTAGCATAGTAGAGATTAAAGCCTTGGAGTCAGGAAGACTTGAGCTAAATAAATGGAAGATACATGTCCACACATACATGCATGTGTATAAATGGATTGTATATATACATAATGTGAGTGAGATTTTCCCCATCCCTTAGTTATAAGAGATTTAATTATGATAATAACCAGTATATCTACTAAAAATTGTGATTTACTATATCTAGATATTTTATTCTATTTTATTTGTAGATTAAGTGAATAATAGAGCTAATCTCAATGCTGGATGATCAGCAAATGTTGGATGGATGATTAGCAATGTTGTATGATCATCAAGTCTTGGTAGAAACTATCCCTAGCCATCATCTGTTGCTTCTAGACATCATCTTCTCCATCTCAGTATTTGGTATCCAGTAATTTTAGTTGGTAGATTGTGATTCTGATTAGCCATCCTATTAAGTAGCTTCTAACTAACATCTATTACATCACAGTTTGCAGATCATGGTATTCCATGCTAATGGCAAAGCTAGTGGCTAGAAAGCAAATTTTGGCTGATCAACCAATGATTGCAAATTTGAGAAGTTTGTCTAGAATTTGCAAGCCCTATGAGGATATAAAACCCTGGTGAGCCCCAAGCTTGGGGTCTCTCAGGACCTATGCCTGCTTGAAACTGGCTTCGTTGTGAGACTGGCCCTCTTTCAATAAACCTATTTTCTTCAGCCTGGAGACTTTGTTGTTTCTTTCCTTCATCGGACTTAGAAATTTTCACGACAATTTCCATAGATACATATACGTGTATATAAGCATGCATGTCTGATGCATATATATATACATATATTTATATCATAACAATAATACAATAAATATGTGCATATAACACACACTTACACATGACAACATACATGTATACACACAAGTACATTGTGTACATATGTACATGCATTGTCTAATAGACACAAAATCATAGGTATCCATTGTGCGAATTATATCACATGACTGTATATATACATTTATCTGCCAAATTTGTTTTCAAGTTTCAGAAACATTCCAAAAATGTATATTGAATACTACATATGAAGTTTCTGTTACTGTACTGTCATTAGGTAGAAGAGAAGCATTCTTAATATAATCAACCTCATGGGTTTTGTTAGAATTTAGTTAAGTTTGGATATCAAAAGTTGAAACAAATGATGCTACTTGGAGTCAGCTTTTTCTGTCTTGTTACGGGGGGGAGGTGTCAAAATCTTGTTGAGTTCTTAGTCAGTTCCTTTTTCATATATTGGACTAAGTCTCAATATGCATTCCCAATAATTTTGTCATTTACTCAAAAGGCATATAAAATGAGTAAGTTACTATTCTGTGAAAAATTATATTGCTTTTGTTCATTCCATAGTGTGGTAAAATATGAAAGTTTTTAACAGTCGGTTAGGATAACTGAAAGACGCCAGTTTTTCAAGGACCACCCTTTTGGGGAGGAGATAAACAGTCCGCCTGCTGCGCATGTCAGACTGCCTGCCGGGTTTTTGACTTCCGGGGTGGAGAGAACGAGAGTAGCCCTTTTTGCCTGCTTGGCGGGACTCCTGGCGGCGCGGCACAGACGGTCTCCCTCTCTCCAAAGGTGGCCTTTTCGGTTTGGTGAGTTTTTATAAGGAATATAGACTAAGCCTAGATTTAAGATGATTTGTACTGTATTTCTATTTTCCTATCCTTCTAATCAACAACACCTTATATACAATAAAGGCTCTATCTAGAAAACCAGAAGCTTCTTCCATTTACTAGTCTGGGAGATAAATTAAGGGAAAAGTTAAGTAGGGGAGATTTATGATCTAATATCCAATTTTAAATCTCACAATAGATAAGTGCAAATGAGAAAAAATATGTTAGAGTTGTTTTGTTACTTAAATATGACATTTCTCTCATTTAAAATACCACTTATTTTTAAGCATGCTATGGAAAATACAATTTGGAAAAGTTAAAGATACATTTCCTCATTAAATCTTTTGTATTGTTTGTTGTCATTTTCAGTCCTGACTGACTCTTAGTGATCCCATTTGGGGTTTTCTCAACAAAGATACTTAGTAGTTTGTCATTTCCTTCTCTAGCTCATTTTACAGATGAGGAAACTGAGGCAAACAGGGTGAAGTGATTTGCCCAGAGTCATATAGCAAGTAAGTGTCTGAGGCCAGATTTGAATTCAGAAAGGCAAATTTTCCTGACTCCAGGCCAGGCATCCAATCCACTGCATCATCTTTTTTTTTTTATCTTAGAATTTTCTTTTCCCAAATTACATGTAAATACAAATTTTGATATCATTTTTTTTAAGACTTTGTGTCCCAAATTCTGTTCCTTTCTCCCCGCTCCAAGAACTCAAGCAATTCAATATAAGATATACATGAGCAGCCATGCAAAACATTTCCACATTAGCCAGGTTGTGAAAGAAAACAGACAAAAACAAAACATCAGATAAAAGAACTAACAAAAAACAAATATGCTTCAATCTGTATTCAGACACCATCAGTTCTCTCTCTATAGATGGACTACATTTTTCCTAAGACCTTCAGAGTTGTCTTGGATCTTTGCATTGCTAAAAATAGTCAAGTCATTCCTAGCAGATCATCTTACAGTATTGCTGTTATTTTGTATACAGTACTTTCATGTTGCATCAGCTCATGTAGGTCTTTCTGGGTTTTTCTGATAGCATCCTGCTCATCCTTCTTTTCATAGTAAACTACATTTACATAGTACTTTAAAGAGATTTCCTTACAATAAACCCATGAGGTTGATTTTTGCAACAACATTAATGGATAACATTTATATAGCACCTTATGCCTGACAAAGAATTTTCTTCACAATAACACAGCAAAGTAAGCACCATACTTTTTATCATCAATCAGTTCTCACAATCATCATCATCCAATCTCTATCTTCATCAATTAATCCTCCTCCTCATCAATCAATCCCCATCAATCAATTCTCATCTTCACCCAATCATCATCAACCCATCAATCCATCAATCATCATCATCATCTTACATCACCCTTGCCTCTACTTCAAAATTTTTTTCTGGGAGAAGGGGAGAGGTAGAATGGGGTAAAATCCCAAATGAAAGAAGCAGGAAAGGGCTTATGGAGTTGGGGTGAGAGATGGGGAAGGAATGGGACAGTGAATGAGCCTTACACTTAGCAGAATTGGCTCAAAGACCTTAATCTCATTAAAGTTGACTCAAGGAGGGAATAACATGCACACTCAATTGAGTGGAGTAATCTATGAACCCTATAGGAAAGTAGAATGGGAAGGGGATAAGGGGGGAGGGGTGAAAGAAGGGAGGGCAGATTGGGGGAGGGTGCAGTCAGAAGCAAAACACTTTTGACGAGGGAAAGGGTGAAAGAAGATATAAAATAGAGCAAATATCATGGAGGAGGGAATACGATGGAGAGAAACAGTTAACAGTAACTGTACATCATCTTACATTAAAAATACACTGCACTGGTCCTAGATTCAGGAGGACCTGAGTTCAAATCTAGCCTCAGACACTTGACACTAGCTGTGTGACCCTGGGCAAGTCACTTAACCCTCATTGCCCTGCAAAACAAACAAACAAACTATACGTATGTATGTATGTATGTATGTATGTATGTATGTATGTATGTATGTATGTATATGTGTGTATGTGTATATGTATGTATACACACATATATATACTGCCAAGGAATATTCAAATGAACTAAAAAATTTATATTATACAGAACATTTAGAAATACAGTTAATTTCTATGTTGTCACCTTACTTATCATAGGATCATATGATCATAGTTCCAGTGCTGGAGGGAACCTCAGAGGGCATATAATCCAACCCTCTCATTTTAAAAGTGAGGAAACTGAATTTATTAGAGATTAAGTGACTTGACGAAGGTCACACAATTAGTAAATATCATAGAAGGGATCTAAACCCAGATCCTCTGACTCTAGACCCATCAATTTTTGTGGTAGTTGTTTTGTTTTCCCACATATTGTCTTAACTATCTGATTTCCTTGTCTTCCTCTCCTTTCCCAACCATGTAGGGTTTTCTTCCTGTTGTCTGAACTGTGTTATTTCCATCACTGCTTCTACAATATAAATTAAATCTTTGATTATTACAGTGCCATTTTGCCACAAAATGTATTGCTATATATAAGAGCATATTGTTTGAATTTATGATGCATTTGCTTCAAAAGGTAAGGGACTTCAATTTAGCCTTTCCCTTAGTCTTTTGAAGTCTCAGTACTATGAGGGCAGGTAGGTACACACTGGATAGAATGCTGGACCTGAGAGTCAGGAAGACTCATCTTCTTCAGTTCAAATCTGGCCTATGTGACTAGCTATGTGACCCTGGGCAAATCATTTAACTTTATTTGCTTCAGTTTCCTCACCTATAAAAATGAGCTGGAGAAGAAAATGGCAAACCACTCCAATATCTTTGCCAAGAAAACCCTAAATGGGGTCATGAAGAATTGGACATGACTGAAAAGTGGCTGAACAACAACATGGTGGGGAAAATATTATCCTTGGAATCAAAAGGCCTGAGTTGGAGTCCTGGATTCGCCCTTCATTAGACTTGTGAACCCTGGCATGTCTCTTATGTAAAATGGGAAAAATAATATTCACTCCACAATAGATACAAAGATTTTATAAACTGAAGGGTGCTAAATGCTTCCAAGTTTCCACAGTTCAGTATCTTCATGTCACCCATTCCCCCTTTCTTGTCCTGTGTAGTTTTTGTCCCTGCCATCCTGCATATTCCCTACAAATAGTCCATCCAGGGGGCAGCTAGGTGGCACAGTGGATAGAGCACTGGCCCTGGAGTCAGGAGTACCTGAGTTCAAATCCGGCCTCAGACACTTACCACTTACTAGCTGTATGACCCTGGGCAAGTCACTTAACCCCCATTTGCCTCACTAAAAAAAAAAAATTTTAAATAGTCCATCCAAGTCAGTTAATAAGTCAACAATCATTTATTAGGTGATTACTATGTGCCAGGAATGTTACTAATCTCTTGGAATACAAAGAAAGTAAAAAACAAACAAAAAATAATTAACACATCAGTTTTCTGTCGAGGACTTCACCTTGTATTGGAGATAATATACAAATAATTATGACAATATGCCACAGTCTGCTCTTTTCTATTATATACCTTTCCATTACCCTTTGGATAACCTGAAATTTTAATTCTTTGAAGACTATGGCATTGCTTGGTTTGTAGTTGTAATGTACACTGTCTCTTTTAAGACCTTTTGCAACAATGAAAAGATCAGAAACAATTTTTTTGTGAAAAGGAAGAAATGTATATTTATTGTCAAAGAATATTAGATATTGCTATAAGTATAGATGAATATTTTGATAGAAAAAATGAACTTTGTTTTAATATAAACTGATAAAATAGGTGTATGAAGAATCAGCTTTCAGACTGGATTTTAGACAGTTCTAGAAAGAAAATGATCTATGCTGTGGATTTGAGGACTTGGATCTCAGTATGGAGTATGGAGTATTCATTTCTGGGGGAACAGTTTAACATACAGAGCAGAGAAAGATCTCTTATGTATTCAAAGTGAGAGAAATATGAGTCTGAGAAAATGCTTTCAAGGGCATGAAAGAAAAAAATGCCTTGGAGATTTCAGAGCTGAGGAATGATGGGTACCACCACAAATTTGCATCTACTTGTTTTATGACTAATGAGGGTAGTAAAACCCAGAAAATGAAAAATCACGTAAGCATTTGCAGACTGGGATATGATTGAAAAAGGACTGTCCAACTATCTGAAAGGAGAAATAGGAGGATTTGTGATTTTTTAAGTAAAAGGTAAGTCACGGAGAGTCAGCAAGCACTCATTTAAGCCACTGAACTACAACTAGTATAGAGAGAAAGCAGCAGGAGAAGGGCAAGAGAAGACAGGAGCAGGAGAGGAAGAGGTACCTAAGAGGAAATAAAGACACAGCAGGGAGGCTGAAAAGTTGCTCAGCTGGAACTGTGGCTGTTAGAGGTTCCCATATATGCCCACTTTTCACCATTCAGCTATTGATGGAAGAGTGTGATTGGGGTTTATATGTTGAATGGAACTGACTTGGTTTAGACAAGTGATATCATTCCCATTTGATATGCTCTGCACATTTGTTGCAGTTCAGTCATGTCCAACTCTTCATGACCCCTTGGACCACACTATCTATGGGGTTTTCTTGGCAAAGATACTGGACTGGTTTCCATATCCTTAGTCAGTGGATTAAGGCAAATAGAGGTTAAGTGACTTGCCCAGGGTCACACAGCTAGTAAGTATTTAAAGCCAGATTTGAATTGAGGTCTTCCTGATCCCAGGTTCTATCTACTGAGCAACTTAGCTGCCCATGCTTTGTACAAAGTGCTTAATAAATGGTTTTTCTTTCATTTATTCATTTTACAAATGAAGAAATGAGCTTCAAAAAGGTTTAGCAACTCACCTGAGGTGATTTTCTGGTGAGTTGCAGAATTGGAAAAAGAGGTCAAATTCCCATCTAACCTCTATTGGATGATAAAGTGATAGTAAATAATAATGGCATAAAGATAATATTTATAAGAAATGAAGCAAAACAATTTTTGCTCTTTTTATATGGACACAGACATTTAATTCCCAAGTTGCACAATTTAAAACTTTTCTTTCTATGTTTTCCTGAACTTAGAAATACTTAGAGGAAAATTATGGACCTGGACTGGATTTTTTTTTTTAACTTCAGGAATATAGATGCAACTGCATGCTATTATGGTCTCCTCCCTCTCTAAAACATTCAGTGATCCCAAATCCAGTGGTTTCATATTGTTAAGGGCTAAAATTCTAGCTAAACTGTCTAAAATCTAATGAGTGGTCACCAACAAATTATAAGCTTTAGCAAGAGTTAGACTTTTAAGCATTTATTAAGGAGAATAAGAATTTGGTAAAGAGAGAAGAAAGGCTTAGATTCCTCTATCTATTAAAGGGAGAGTGCTTTTCTAGCTGCCTTCTCCACCAGCATTCCCAGGAAAGAGCGTGAGACAGAGCCCCTGTCTCTTCCTTCTTCCTCCCACAAGCAGACGTCACTTCCTGACGCCAAAGAAAAGACTCCTGGTCTTGCTCTCAAAGACCTTCACTTCATGGGCGGAACTCTTCTACAGTAAGTCTCCAGCAGGTGGCGTCATTCCAATTGTTACAATATTCATAAATATACACTAGATATCTAAATTGGGGCTACTTACTTTAGCAATTGAAATAAGGCTCCTTTGAGTTGGAGTTTAAAAATGAGGCAGAGATAATCAATTTCTCCTACTCATTTCGGTCCTTTCATTTGTCAGCAAATGCATCTCCAAATGGGTGATTATGTGGTAACCTAGCAACAGAGAGGAAGAGAGAGAGAGAGAGAGAGAGAGAGAGAGAGAGAGAGAGAGAGAGAGAGAGAGAGAGAGAGAAGAGATGCAAAAGGGATCATGTTATAGCCAGCAAGCAGCACGCTTCCAAATCTGTGTCAAGATTTGAGGTGAGGGTGTGGTAATCCATCTGATTGGGGTGGGGTGGCAAATAAGAAGAAGGCTTCCTAGCTCTCCCTTTTTTAATAGGAAAGGCTCCATTTTTTTTACTGGTATTAGAGCTGCTTCCTCCTTTTGGGAAGTTCTGGAATGTTGAGTGATGGGGGGCAAGATGTTATTTGTAATCCCTGCTTCCATATTTCTTTCTTTCTTTTTTAAATCTTTGAGTATAGTAACTGGTTGAAGGGAATTATTATAAAACTGCAATGTTTCCTGATTTACATAAGTTTAACTAGAAAGTAGAATCTGTTCCCAAGTCTTATCATTTTTATTTTTATAATATCTCTCATATATTCTTTTCACTCACACACCCTCCACACCTGGACTTTTGGAATAGTCTTCTGCTTGTTCTCCCTGCCTCAAGACTCTCCCCACTCCACTCAAAGACAAAAGCAAATTTCTTATATTACAGGTCTGGCCATGTCACACCCCTATTCATTAAATTCAAATGGCTACCTACTACCTCCAGGATCAAATAGAAAGTCATCTGCTTGACATGTAAAGCTCTTTACAACCCAGCTTTCCTATTTTTCTAGTCTAATTATATTTACTACCCTTTATATATTCTATAATCCAATGGCATCAGCCTTCTGCACAAGATTCTAGATCTCTTGACTCTGTGCCTTTTCATAGGCTCTCCTCCATACCTGGAATCATCTCCCAACTTAACTCTACCAACTAACTCCCCTGGCTTCCTTCACATTTCAGTTCAAATCCAACCTTTTGTAGTAGGTCCTTTGCAATCTCCCTTAGTTCATTCTCTCTGAAATTACCTTCCATTAACACGCTATGTGCCTTAAACATACTTTTTTTTTCATTTTATCTACGACATTAGACTGTAAGATCTTTGTGGACAGGGACCTTGTTTTACCTGGAACATATGAAGCACATAAAAAATGCTTCTTGAGTGATTGACCAGACAGTCTTATCTATGATGATAGGTGCCTTAGTTATGGATCTCAATGTGGGTAAGCATGCCGTCATACTATAGCAAACAATAACATTTCATTATATTCCCAATAGTAATGAAGAATACCACTATCAGTTGCAAAATCTAAAGAAGCAAACATCCTTTTATACAAATTGACAGGCATATAAAATATAAAGATCAAATAATATGGAAAACTTTGCAACAGTTAAAGTTTTGTTGGCTTATAACAATATCACAGGTGCTAGAGGATTAAAACTTATTCAATATTCATGTAACTCAATGCTGCTTCCATACATGGCACTTTATAAGAAAGGAAAATAAAAAATAAATATAAAGAGTTTTTAAAGTTCATGCTTTCATCTCCCAGCAGAGTTAAGAAAAAGTGCTTCTAAACTCATTGACTTCAGTTAATTATTATTTTATCTCCAATTTAACAACAACAATAATGATAATAAGTATTATTATAAGTAATATTTATATAGCACTTACTATGTGCCAGGCACTGTGCTAAGTGCTTTACAATTATTACCCCTTTTCATCCTCACACCAACCCTGGGGAAGTAGGTGCTATTATTAGCCACATTTTACAAATGAGGAAACTAAAGCACACATGGGTTAAGTGACTTGTCCAGGATCACACAGCTAGTAAGTATCTGAGGCCTGATTTGAGCTCATGTATTCCTGACTCCAGGCCTAGCATTCTACCCACTGCACCACCAATGTGAAAGTATTTTTTTTTTCTTCTTTGGAACTCACTTGTCTTATGTGTGGTTTGTGTTCTATATTCTATTTATGTGTGTCTCATTTCTCCTACTAGATCATAAATCTCCTCAAGGATAGGGGTCCAGTAGGTTTATAATGAACTTTGTGTGTATTGACATAAGGATCCAGGCTCAATAGTGTGGGATAAAACTGGTGATGTGGGATTAAATGCAATGATGTAGAATCAAACTTCCAATATGATCCCAGTGATGTGGCTGTTTAACAGTGTCAAATACAGCAGATAGATCAAGAAGTATGAGGCCTAACATTGCTTCCCTTGGAGAAGTCAGTCTCAGTTGAGAGATAAGGTCAGAAATTAGATTGCAAGAGGCTATGGAGTGAGTGAAAGGAAGTGGAAGCAGTGAATGTAGACAACTTTTTCTAGGAATTTAGCTGGGAGAGGGAAGAGGGATATATACTGATGGCTTAAGGAGATAGCAGGGTCTTATGGAGATTTTTTTAAGGATAGATGAGATCTACTACACAGAGGAACCAAGATCTTTTATTTAGAAAAATGTCCTTAATTTACTTGTTATACATTAACAATCACTTTGAAAGAACCTGATTAACCAATTGAATTAGTATATCAATCTATTTATCTGCAAAAGGTATGTATAGACAAAAGCAGCTGGAGAAGGAAATGGCAAACCACCCCAGTATCTTTGCCAAGAAAACTCCAAATGAGATCATGAAAAGTCGGACACAACTGAAAAACAACTGAACCTCATTATCAGTGGCAATAATGGTACAAGAGATAGAGAGCTGGGCCCAGAGTTCTGACTTAAAATATGGCATTGGCTACTTACTAGCTGTGTGACCCTGGGTAAGTCACTTAATCTTTGCTTCTGTTTCTTCCTCTGTAAATGGGGATAATAGTAGCACTTACCATACAGTGTTCTGAGCATCAAATGAGATAATATTTGTAAAGCATTCAGCATAGAGCCTGGCACATAGTCAATGCACTTGATAAAGGCTTATTCCCTTCCACATTCCCTTGTCCTGAAAACCTTGTCAGGAACCCCAGCCATGATCACTTCACTTCCAGCTATACTCCCTCTCCAGACTCCTCCAACTCTCTTACCAACAGCCTTGCCCACTTTGAGTTGCCTCCAGTCTGTGCGGGGCCTGCTCCTCTGATCGGTGAGCCCTTATACTAGAGCACCATTTTTTGAGGTCTTGGTCTTATTTCCTACCTTTTCAGTTCCTCTGTGGTCTTTCCCTATTCAAATGCAAGATCCTTGAGCTAAGATCTAGGGAGTCTTGTTTGCTTTTATTGGTAGCCCTAGTGCTTAGCAAAGAACCTGATAATTAGTATGCACTTAATATATGCTTTATCTAGCTATCTATTTTAAGGTTACAGGATTTATCCCTTCATAGATCTTTACATCATACTTTATTCTATCTAGTGGTCATAAATTGCACTCTTAATTCTGCTCAGTTATCCTTCAAATGCTTGCTCTCAGTTATAAGGACTGGAGGAAAGGGCAAAGCAAAGGAGTATTGATGGATCAGGGCCAATTCACCTTTGTTCTAATAACTCAAAAAGTGGGCTAGCACCTCACATGAGGCCACCATAAAAACATTAAATTGAGAAACAGGTAAAAATAGGAGGATGTATGGCAGATTGTGTTTATCTTGGAATCTGCCTACATGATATGCTGAGACAAAGTGGTCAGAGTTGATGAATGTCCAATTATTAACACTGATTTCAATCTAATGATAGATTTTTCATTTAGTGCTGCTGTAAAGGAAAATATCCCTGCAGACACAAGCCCTTGAGGGATTATAGTGGCAGTAGGAAAGTTCTTTATTTATTTGGTGCATTCAAGGGAGCTTTCTACTTTCCACCTTCTAAGGATAACCTATTTCACTACCATCAAGTAAATCAATAGCCTTCATTTAGATTCTTAATTGGCAATTTAATCTCATTGAATTTACGCAATACACACTGGCTGGAGGGATGATGTAGATTGGCACTGAGCTTTGAGAAAGGTTTTTGAAAATGTTATTTCAACAAAGATTAATTTGGTTAGGAGAATATAAAGTATGAAATAGTCTTCCATTTCTAAAGCCCTTCTAAACCAGCTTTAAATAAATGCTCTGAAAACACATTTAATATTGCATTCAGAAAAAAAATAATGGAGAGAACCGATTAGGAGGCATTTTTAGTATTGTGTCAGCTATCCCTGCTGCCTTCACTAACCTATCTGTCATATTCACCTTCATCTTTCATTTTCTCATATGATTTGAATCCAAATAAATCACTTATCTGTAGTTCAGAGACATGCTGAAGGGGGAGGGATGCCAGTTGAACCTTTGCTACTGACACATTCTAAATTCATTGGAGAGTCACTAATATTTTTGTACATCAGTTAGCCTATTAATGAAGAAAAGTGGCTTTGCTTGTGCTATTTTTTTCTTCAAGTTCTAGTTACATCAAACATGAGGCTCCTTGGCTTTTTGCCCAAGAATCTAGTCAGGTCTAGATGGCAGCTTAAGTCCCCAGTCACTATCACCACACAGCCACTTCATGGTACATGCAATATGCATAGGAAACAGGTGGAACATGTTATATATTATTCAAAGTCAGGGACCCTCTCTATTTTAAAAAACATGTCCTTGAGTGTTACACAGTACCTAATAGTCTTAGACACATGGTAGATATTAAATACATCCTGGGTTACTAAAAACGTGTGAAGGAAAAGTGAGAGAAGTGAAGTGAAAGGATTTTGGCGAAAGTAATACTGTGGATAAGGCACTAGCCTTGGAATCAGGAAGACCTGAGTTCAAATCCTGCTTTATATACTTAGTGTCATCATGGATAAATCACTTAATGTTTCGGTGCCTCATTTTCTTCATCTGTAAAAGGGGGAAGAAGATGGTTAGACTCAATGGCCTTTAAGGTCCCTCCCACATTTAAATTTCTGATGGATGGTAGAGAAGTGAGTTCACAATGGGATGGGGCCAGAGAAAAGACAGGGTCCTTTGTATCTGAAGAAGTAGAAAACATAGGGGAGGGGATAGGGAGAGGAGGGAGAAAAATTTGAAACTGGAAATCTCATAAAAACAAATGTTGAAAACTATCTCTAACTGTAACAGGAAAATAATAAAATATTTATATGGAAAAAAAGAAGTAGAGAATATGCAAATGACCAATGGCTATTACTCCAAACATACCTGTAATTTTCTTCCTCTCATAATACAGCTGGTATGGTAGTCATTTGCAAACATGCCTTCTCTTTCCCATTGGAGTGTCAGTATCATGAGGGCAAGAACCAGACCTTATTTGTTACTAAATACTCCAAAGAATTAAGTAAAGTGCCTTCCATGTGGCAGATGCTCAATTAAAATGGATAATAGATAATGATAGCCAGCACTTATATGGCACTTTGAGATTTACGAAGCTTGACACATGTGTTATCTCATTTGACACAACGCGCAGTGAAGTAGCGGTTATTATTATCTCCATTTTGCAGAAAGCCACCTCCACTTATACCTTAGCAAACTTTGAAAGAACCACAGCTGCACACTCCGCCTTTCCAAAGGACCTAGGTCTCTCAGCCCATTCTTCTTTCTCCTGTACCTAAGAGGACTGTCCTTCAGGAATGCTAAAGAGGCTGAAGGAGTTGTGCAGGTATCTCTATACCGGCACTTAAGACTTAAGACTTAAGGCAGTTTTTCTTTTTCTTTCTTTCTTCCTTTCTTTTTTTCTTTTTTTTTTTTGGCAGGGCAATGAGGGGTAAGTGACTTTTCCAGGGTCACACAGTTAGTAAGTGTCAAGTGTCTGAGACTAGATTTGAATTCAGGTCTTCCTGAATCCAGGACTGGTGCTTTATCCACTGCCACCTAGCTGCCCCAAGCAGTTTTTCAAAGAGGATACTGTCACTAAAGCATGAACCTGAAGCATAAATGTAGGTGATCCAGTAGATAGAGCACTGGACCTGAAGTTGGAAGGACCTGAGTTCATATCTCATCTCAGACACTTACGAGCTGTGTGACCCTGGGCACTTAACTAGCTGTGTGACCACAATTGCCTTAAAAATATCTGGGGCCTGGGTGTATATCTTGTCACTGGACCCAGATGGCTCTGGAGGAAAGAGTGGGGTTTGGTGACCTTGCACAGCCCTCTCTCACTTAAAATCTAATTCACTGAAAGTCATGAAATCACTTTGATATTATGGTCCGTTTTGAGAACAAAAGACAAAAAAGAACAGTAATACATACTGAGTAGGAAGGACCCTCCCCAAAGACTCCATTTAGATATAATAGGTGCCTGGAAAACTCCTCCTCCCAAGCGGTTTCTGCTCTTCCAGTCAAGGACCCTTGTATGTTGTATAAGGGTTAGGCAGAATGAGATATAGACTACTTTAGTGTAAATTGAGTAGGCCTTCCCAATTAGCATACAATGCTATTTCTTGTTTGAAGAGGAGGATGTCAAGGATATCAACGGCTTATTTGCTTTCCAGAGCTGCCAGTATAAGCAACATGGCCCCTTTCAAATGGTTTTCTGTCTTTCTCATTGATGAGAGACCGTATCTTCGGTCTACTAACTAAACTATATGGATATATTTTCCTCTCCTTTGCATTCTACCATTTATTCACAATTGTGTCAGATAAGGCCTCTTTAATATTCTTATTTCAAGCAGGCTGAGGCTCTAGAAATAGTAGGAAGTGGGCTATTTGCTTCTTCCCAAGTCTGGGTACAATACAAAGAAAAATAACAAAATTAGGAATTAAATCACATCATCAATCTTCAGTCAACTCTGAGAGACCAGAAAAGAAAGAGATTTAGTGTGCTGTAATAGAGAATACTGGGTAGCCCGGGTTTGAATCTTGCCTCTGACATTGAATAGCAGTGTGATCATGGATAAGTTATGTAATCTAATAGAAACTTTTATCCTCCTCTGTGAAACAAACCTCCTATAGACACCTAAGTGGAACAGTGGCTAGAATTCTGGACTTAAAGTCTGAAAGACCAGAATTCAAATTCTACCTCAGTCACTGGCTATGGGACATCTGGACCCTGGCCTCAGTTTTTTCATTTGTAAATGGGGATAACAATAGCATCTCTGTCTGTAAATCTTCAAACATTATGTAAATGTTAACTACTATTAAGGAGGTGTGAGGTGAGAGTTAAAATTAGTAATAGTCAAGATTTGTGTCATTTTAAGATTTTCCAAGCACTTTTATCTCTTACTGAGGATTTGGATTAAACCGAGCAATTTTCGGCAAACTTTGTAGGACAATAAAAAATTTCCCAAGTCCATAATATTTTTCTAATCTTCAATACTAAATTAGACAACACAGACAGAACTTGTGTTAGATCAACAACTCTTCTGTATCATAATTGTTGTAGCAAAGACAATGCTTTTCTTATTTGGAAATTTTGCTTTGGGCAACATTCTCTACAAGTGAATCCAGATTTAATATGGATTTAACATATTTTTACTGGACCAAATTGATAAGTTTGAATTAATGGGGTTCCAGAAACTAGGATGGGAAACCCACTGAACCTATAAACCAATGCCTATTGGAGCTGCCCCTGGACCAACCACTGGCAGACCTAGTGTTTCAATAGAGACTTAGAAAGGGGGAAGGTTCGGAATTCCAAAATTTGGTTCAGTACCAGGCAGCAATCTCTTTTATCTGCCATTGATGTTGCTGGTGGGAAAATCTAAGGGGCATGTGGCTGGGGATAGGGTCCCTAGATACAGTCCCTGTAACTAGGAAAAGGAGGAAGGTCTTTTAATGATTCTCTATTCAGCTCTAGTTCTCTATGTTCTCATGCATGGCTCATGTTTCTAAGAAGATAATTTGGCTTGATCCCGAGGCACAGTACTGCAGGAGTGGGTGAAGCTGGTGGGTTTTTATAGGATGCTTATCTAGGTCAAGTAGGACCAAGAGTAGGGGTTGGACCTTGGAGCACGGGTGTCCTCAGAGTTTGAGTTATTGTTTTGTTGATTGTCTATACTTAAAGTGATAGAAAAAATGTTAATAATGCAGATTAAATGTTAAAGTCCATTGCACTTTTTTTTAGAGAGTTGGTGGTTTAAGCATATGAGACTGGTCCTGACTCATGCTTTGGGGAATTTGGTGACTAGTTGATATTCAAACTCCCTGCCTGTGGGGAAAGGGAGCTTTGCAATTTAATTGTTAGTCTTACTCTTAACAGGAAAACTTAGTTTTTATTTTCATTTTTGTAAGCTTCCCAGGGACTTTCTTCATTTAGCAGGTAAGAGAGGCCACTATATTCCTTACACATAGGTTCATGATAACCTACTGACTAGCTTATCTTTTAAGATAATATCTGCTAGAATTTTCACTTTTGTAGCCTCCCATGCTGAGACTGTCCTCTTACTATTTCACCACAAAGGCTATGAGAACCCTAGGGAATGTAAGGGCTTTAGAGCTAGATAGAAAGTGACCCAGATAGAGAAGTAACTGTTTCTCTTCCTCTTTAAGTCAAAGGAGGATATGCCAGATATTACTGCTTGATGCTTCTTAAAAGTCTTTGTCTACCCTATAACTCAACCATTTTAAAACAATTTCCCCAATCCTCACTATCATTCAATTCAATTCAACACACTTATGTTAAGCCTTATTATGTGCAAGGCAAAGGTTAAAGCTCTGGAGATAACAAAGGAAAATTTATAACCCAGGTCCAACCCCCAATGACCTTAGAATATAATATAAAAAGTAGATAGATTACTTTGTTCCAATGGTAGGTGAACCACACAGGTCAGCTATAAGAAACTAGAGCTAGGAAAGGTAGTCTTCACTTGTTTGAGAGGATGGGGAACAAGTATCAAGGGAAAACTTCTTGGAAGTGGCTTTTGATTTGGTTTTGGAAGGAAAGGCTGGACTTTAAGAGACAAAGATGGATGTGTCAAGGGCAGGCTTGGATATCCTCAGTTAAAGAATTAAACTCAGGGGCAGCTAGGTGGCACAGTGGATAGAGCACCAGCCCTGGATTCAAGAGGACCTGAGTTCAAGTCTGACCTCAGACACTTAACACTTACAAGCTGTGTGACCCTGGGCAAGTCACGCAACCCCAATTGCCTCACACACACACACACACACACACACACACAACCACAAAGAATTAAACTCACACACACTCCAATCAGAGATAGCATAAGGTTTTATTTGGCACAAAGGGATGTGGCCAGCAGGAGAAGTTTAAATCCTCTTGTACGGAGCAAACTGCCTCAGTTTACCCAAATAACTCGAGGAGACCACCAAGTCAAGCAGAGACAGATTTATTACATCCTCATGAGGACGGGCAAAACCCAATTACACATTGAAGTCTTGCAAAGATATGCCCAATCCTCTAGGTTTTTATAGTAATCTTGAAAAGGACTGTCCCCACGTACACCTAGGGTGGATGAGCTCACAATCTAACATCCAATCCTGTCTCATCCAAGGTGCGTGTTCAGCTCGTGATCAATGTATGGAGACATACATACGTGTTCCAGGAGCAAGGGGGAAAAGGGGAGGGGGAACAAGGTCAAACCAAAGGAAAAGGAAACAGGGGAGTGAGAGTCAGATGTTTCAAAGCTCACAGTTCCCACTGACTCCCCTCTCCAGGCCCCTGTCTCTAAAGATAAGGATGACAGGGTTAAAATTTATCTTTGGCTATGTTGGGAAGTCAAAGAAATAATTGGCAATTAAACTTAAAGGAGACAGTGAGAATTTTGACAAGCAATAAACTTCTAACAAACTATACTGGGGCAGGTCTGGGTACCTTCCAGACCCCATGGTCAGAGTTTAATCTGACTCAAATCCATAATCATATCATACAATCCTCCGTTTTTCTTTTATGCTCAGAGAGCATATTCTGGATTTGAGTCACTGTCGTTGAGCCTTCAGCATGCAGGATTTCAGCCCATCAGTCCAAGTCCAACTCATCACCAGTCCTCCTCCTTTGTGAAGTTTCAGGATCATGGCCTTTACTCCTGTCAGCTGCATCTGTTGAACTGCACGTTGTAATCAAACCTATAAAGCAAGGGGACTAAACAGGGACAAGTATAAGGAGAACTCCAAAATTACAAATGAATACCTAATCCTGTTCCAAGGTATCTTTCAGGAGGTAAATTGGGGTCTAATTAATTATCCCAATATACCATATACATGTCAATAACTACCAATATTATAACAACAAATATGATTTAAAGCCTCTTTGTAATTCAGTGATGTGCTCCCCGTGTCCATTCACTTAGCAATTTTCATCTTTGACCTCAGATACCCCTATTAGAACCTTTTACAAAGCAAATTTAATAGCAAATACACCTGTTTCCCAACTTTATCCAGGAAAGGGTAATCTCTAATTGACCTCTTCTAGGCCTGAGTATCCCCAACTAGACTCAGGCCCACCAGGCTACCACTACATTTCCCCACCCCTCCTTCCAATAGCTAAGGAAAAAGAGGGCAAAGATCTCTTCTTCTGTAACTGCTTCCAGCTGAATATGTGTGTAGAGCTGACAGTCGAAGGTGCAGAAATCCTTGCAGGTCTGGTCCAGATGGTGAAGGGGGTATATAGTCTGGAATTGCTAACATAAAATTGAAAGCCTTGAGCCTAGATAAAACAAACTATCAAGAGGTTAAAGAGACAAAGACAAAAAATTTTAAAAGACAACAATAGGGAAAAGGGGCAAACCAAAAGAGTGAATCCAGGAACCCCCAGATCCTGCATCAGGAGCAAAAAGCTGTTCACAAATGTCCTTCATCCAGTGAAAGGTGTCATGAATGCCCCATGCTGTTCAAAGCTTTACCTAGTTCTGTATCTGACAGACATTATTAACAACAAATCAAAGGGTTACCACTATCTTGCTACATGCAAGCCATACAATCTAAATGTTTCAAAATGCCACTGAAGGCAGAACCCTTAAATCTTTCCAAATTACATATATATCCATTGTAAGAAGATGACCACAAATGAACTTACATAAGAGTTACCAAGTTAACTTCAATTCTAATAAAAGACTTAGGATGACATTTAACCAATTAATTTCAAAACAGTGCATGTCAAATAAGTTGTCCATAATAAACCATGTTTGTATTACAGGACATGCTCTATAGACAGATATTATTTCTTCATTACACAATAAACTTATATAACAAAACATTCTATATTTTACTCTTCTCTGTTTTCTTGAAACAGGCTTGAGATGTCTCTGGTTCAGTTTTAACATACATAACTAATAACAGACAGATGACAAGGCTAAATGCTTATACATTCTAGTTGTTTAGATTCTGAAAGGGACTGGAATTTCTAAGCCAAATAGCTTGAATCTTAAACCTGCATCTCACCCAGATATTACAGTATTAATCTAGGGATGAAGAGACAATATTGTGTTCATGCTTATCAAGTGACATGATTATAGGAACTTGCCATAAAAGAAAAAGAACAAAGCTCCGAGGAAAGGTACTTCCCAACTCCCAGTAGAAGTTTTATAGACAGCCAGTGCAATATGCCAGACTTAACATCAGCCAGGTGGGAGAATTTACATTCCATATGTAATATTTGGGGAAACCGAGTCAGGAGACACCTACCTCAGCCTTTGCCAAACAGTCGGTCTCCCATCTTTTCCCAAGAGAACTCCACCTGCAGTGCACACATGTAAAACCCCTATAGGGTTGCTGGTATCATGAATCATATGGCTCACCATTCCTTAATAGTAATAACTGGAGTCAGACTCAGAGCAATAATGATTAATAGTCCCATAACATCTTAGATAGCAAGTCTCAATAATCAGCACTAAAAGCGAATTCATTTCTCAAGGATCGCATATCCTAGACAGCAAGTATTAACTATTCTTGTGCTTAAATAGGTTTTTCATCCCCAGATTAGCACTACACAAATGAATATGCTTTGAGATGCTCAATAACAAGCAATGGTTGAAATAAGTGTAAGCAATCCCAAATTGCATACTGGGAACAAACTAGAAAATGCCCCACACAATAGCACATGGTAGAATGGGTTTAGATGTTAAACATAAGATACTGTCCTCAGAATTCCTCTAAACAATGGGAACATCTTTAAAGTGACAACTAGTTTGCATGTGTTTCTACACATGTTCTAATTCCAATTAATTAAAAACATAAGTAAACTTCAGATTCCCTATTAAGATGATACAAGATAGCTCATAAGTTACTTATTGTTCACTAACATGTCATACATGACAAGTTCAGGCACCAATTTAACTATTGCTTAGCACCAATAAATCCAGATCAAAACAGCAAGATCTTTCTCATAGTTTACAAATTATTTAGATGTTCTAGTATTAATTCAATAACCAATTAATTCAATGTTACAATAACAAACTTCCACTTTGTCCATTCTCATAATAGAAATATACACCAAACCTTAAGAATGAAACTCAAATATTCAGATATTCAGGATTCCAGAAAAGCTTTTTCCATTAATTAACACAATTTCACAAATCACAGTAAGTTTGAACATGATTGTTATCAATATCAAATCGCCATCACAACAAATTAGCTTAACTTTATCTCTGCTCCCCTTCTCTCTCATCTAAAGTGTTTGCAGTGGGGAAGAATTTCAGCTTCTTCCAAACCAAAGAGGAAATATTCAAATAACTCATTCCAATCATAATAACAAATTTTACTAGGCCCCTTTTTAAATCCTCTCATTATCTCTTGTTGTAGTTGTAGTTGTTCTTTCAAACTACAGTATACCAGATCACAATACAACTTAAAGTAATCCAGCAGTTTCTTTTGCCAGTTTTTTTTTTTTATCTCTAGATTTCATTTCTTTCTGTCCTTCAAGGTAAGAGACTGCACTAAGGATTTCAAGTCCCATCCCCCTGTAATACCAAATTACATTTCACAAAGAGATCCCATCAAACTTCTAACTTTTAGAAAAAAGCAAATGACTCTACTTTACTGAGGATCTGTTAGATCTTAAAGCCTTAATATACAGCTAAGAATATTCTTACTATGCCCACTTCACAAAAAACCATTATCACATTCAATTAAATTCATAACCCAAAGTAATTTAGAGAATCCAAATCTGACCATATCTCTAATACAATAAACTATTAAACTATTGGGCACTTTTCCTTTCCATATTACGAATCACCTTGATGTAGTCAGCTTAAAGTTACACAAATAGAACAGTATATATTTCACTTAGAATTAAATCAGAATTAATTCAATTAAACCTCAATTTGTTTTCTGAATGGTATCATATAGAACCTCATTGATAATTTCATATTAGTATTAATTCATCCCATAATCACTTAATCTAAACACTTCCTATTTTCCTGTTTTTGTTTCTCCTTAAACAGTTCCATTACAAAAGAAAATTTTTAAAGTGGCAGTATATAGTTTGTATGATTCCCAAAGTTTCTTAAATAGATAGCCCAATCAAATTCAATTACCCTTCTTGATTCCCTAATAACACAAACTTTTCTTTTGCTAGTTTAAAGGAATATTTTAATGCCACATTTAGTCCTCCAAATTAGTCTGAAAGACAATGCCAGAGCAGCAAGATTCCCCCTGCTCCTCCCCCACTTCCTTAACCTAGCCAGTTTTTGTTTTTTTTATCAAGGGTAGCTTCTTCAATTAAACAAAACTTTTCCTTCTAGATTCCAAGCACAGACTTATGCTCTCTCCTCCCCCACAGCAGAAAAAGAGAAAAAAAAAGGGGGGGGCTTTCTTTTCTTTCTTCTTTCTCTCTCTCTCTCTCTTTCCTTCTACTTTCCTCTCTTTTTCCTTCCTTCCTTCTACTTTCCTTCTTTCTCTCTCTCAAAAATCCCAACTATTCACTCTCATACCCCTGGTCACAGTCAATGCAGACAGGGCAGACCATGTAGGCTAGCAAACAACTTCCTAACCATTCATTCCTCCTTCTCACTTAATCAAACTTCCTCGTACCTTCTCAACATACTTAAACCATCTGAAACTAGCAAAGTGGCAGCTTAGCCAATATTCCACCAAATAACCCCATTTATCTATTTTAAGATAGACCCAGGGGATTCTCTTCTTTAATCTCCTATTACAAACTTTAGGTGTTCCCTAAGAACAAACTTCACACTCTTTCTCCTTTGTGGTCAGCAGCCTTTTACCTAAGGCTGCAGACAGATCACATT
This sequence comes from Dromiciops gliroides, assembly GCF_019393635.1. NCBI lineage: Eukaryota > Metazoa > Chordata > Mammalia > Microbiotheria > Microbiotheriidae > Dromiciops > Dromiciops gliroides. Next base: position 232,155,451 of record NC_057863.1, on the reverse strand, counting down.
CCAATGGCTCAATTCAAATTCTGAGTAATTTACAATTCTACAATCCCCTTCTCAGTCCCTTCTCTAACCCAGACTGCAGGGATCAATTTCCCTTTCTTCTTCTTTTGTCAATACAGTTATTTTGATGGAATTTTTACTCCTGGACCTCTACTTTTAATTTCAATTGAAAAAGTCTCCTTCCAATTATCTAATCCAGGATTTTTTCCAGCCTCCTCTGGCTCTTTAAACTTGCCCTACTCTAGATGTTCTACCCATATTTTGTTCAAGATCCTAGCCTGGTCTGGACTTTTTTAACCTGAACTCACGCGGCTCCTGTTTTTGCTCGGGATGTCTATTCAACCCTGGCTCAGCATGGACCTCCACCTTTAAAAGGTCTCTACCATCTAGCCGGTTTTTCAATCCCGCAAACAACAGGTACTAAACCCCCCCAGGGGCGTTCCTATATTTTGTTCGGGATGTCTATTGTTGGTTGGGCGTCCCCAGACCTTTTCAACCCCGCAAACTCAATAGGACCTAGAGGGCACCCTAAGGTTAATTCTGTATCTCGTATCAGGGTGTCTATTCAGTCCTAGTGACCTGTTCAACCCTGCAAAACTTCAACAGACCTTAGGATGATAACTAGGGGTTCCCGATTTCTTCCTAGAAATCCCCCTGAATGGTCACCCAGTTACTCACCAGTCTGGGTCTGTGCACACGTTGTGACCGAACCAATCCGGATACTCCTCATTACTTTAGCCGGCATCCCTGTGTCTGGTTGGCTTTTAAGTCTCTCTCTCTCTTTCCGGGCATGGATGCTGAGAAGCCTCACCAAGAGCCAGACCCCTGAACCTGCTGAACTCAGCAGGGACGTCCTTGTTCAGAAGGACAGGCTCCTGGGAGTCTCCAAAGATCCCCAAAAAGATCCCGGACGAGCCCCCATCTGTATGGAGCAAACTGCCTCAGTTTACCCAAATAACTCGAGGAGACCACCAAGTCAAGCAGAGACAGATTTATTACATCCTCATGAGGACGGGCAAAACCCAATTACACATTGAAGTCTTGCAAAGATATGCCCAATCCTCTAGGTTTTTATAGTAATCTTGAAAAGGACTGTCCCCACGTACACCTAGGGTGGATGAGCTCACAATCTAACATCCAATCCTGTCTCATCCAAGGTGCATGTTCAGCTCGTGATCAATGTATGGAGACATGCATACGTGTTCCAGGAGCAAGGGGGAAAAGGGGAGGGGGAACAAGGTCAAACCAAAGGAAAAGGAAACAGGGGAGTGAGAGTCAGATGTTTCAAAGCTCACAGTTCCCACTGACTCCCCTCTCCAGGCCCCTGTCTCTAAAGATAAGGATGACAGGGTTAAAATTTATCTTTGGCTATGTTGGGAAGTCAAAGAAATAATTGGCAATTAAACTTAAAGGAGACAGTGAGAATTTTGACAAGCAATAAACTTCTAACAAACTATACTGGGGCAGGTCTGGGTACCTTCCAGACCCCATGGTCAGAGTTTAATCTGACTCAAATCCATAATCATATCATACACTCTCTTCTCCCAGCCAGAGGGAATGCCTTTATAGAGGGTAGTTGGGGGAGGCTTAAAAATGGAAAATTACAGCTTTGGAGGGGTTTGGGATATGTAAAAGAGTTGTGTTTACATTCCTGAATGGGTCATCACCACCTATTTTTCTTTTTGATGGGGCAATGAGGGTTAAAGTGACTTGCCCAGGGTCATACAGCTTGTAAGTGACCAGATTTGAACTCAGGTCCTCCTGAATCCAGGGTCAGTGCTTTATCCACTGTACCACCTAGCTGTCCCCCCCAACACACACACACACACACCTCTAATTTCCTTGTACCCTGACTCATTAGCAAGTTGCCTAACTGTTTTGTTCTTCACAGAAAGAACCTTCTGACTGACTCTAGGCCCACTACAGATGAATGGGGAAAATAATATTTAGTTTTTCATAGTCAAGAACTATACAAATTTAGGAGGACTGTATTAAAATACTTTAGAAGAAGAAAAATGGTCTTAATTTGTTTTGTTTTTGTTTCAGACTTTAGTTCACTTGGTTCTCAATTTTTTTGAATGTGTCTCAGGACCCCTTTACACTATTAAAAAATATTAAGTATGCTGTTAAAAGAAAATCCTGGTACAGGCCTCACTTTGGTCAATTAAAGGCATACTCAGGAAATAAGACAAAAGGAATTTATTAGCATGTCAAGGCATCAAGTGGTCAGAGGGCTGTCCAAATTCCAACTGTGAGCTGCTTTTATAGAAAGAAATAAAACAATTTGTGTGGCAGCTAGATGGCTCAGTGGATAGAGTGCTGAGCAAGTCAGGAAGATTCATCTTCCTAAGCTCAAATCTTGCCTCAGATACTTACTAGCTGTGTGACCCTTGACAAATCACTTAACCCTGTTTGCTTCGATTGTCTTATCAGTAAGATGAACTGGAGAAGGAAATGGCAAATTATTCCAGTATCTTTGCCAAGAAACCCCAAATGGAGTCACAGAGAGAGTCAGACACAATTCATTACAATTTGCATACAAGAGTAAAATAATACTGATTGGTACACCTCTCAATGGGGAAATAGTATTAGTGTCCCCTAATCTCCTCCCCATTTCTGTAATACTTGTAGATGGAATTAGACTAAAAAGATGGGATTAGTTCTCAGGACATGGAAGTAGACTTCAAATGATGGAATTAGTTCTAAAGGGACCTTACCTTTTCCTGCAAACTGGTAAACATTGTACCCAAAGGTTGAACTAGGTTACAACCAGGAGGTCACTCAGACTGATTCTGTCCCAAGGCTGATTTTGCACATAGATAAAAAGATAGAGAGCTGGGGTGGTAAAAATCTATTGAGAAGCTAATATATTACTTTAGGTAAGTACTAATGAGGGCATGTACTGGGGTGTTGGAAGTGGGAATCGAGAGGATTACATGAACAGAAGATATCATCCAGAGGTAGAATCCACAAGACTTGTAAATTGTTTGGAAATGAAAAGGAAGGGAAAGGAAAGAATAAAAAATAATACCAAATGTCTTAACGAGAGATTGGGTGAGTGCTCTCCTGACAGAGTATACTCAGGAAGAATAATTCTAGGGGCAAAGATATTATCAGTTTGGAAAATCTTGAGTTTGAGTTTCTAGTGGAGTGTCTAGGGAGAAAACTAATGCAGGCTTTTGGAATGCTGCCTGGATCTAAGAAGTGAGCTAAAGATATAGATCTGGAAAGTAATTTTCAGAGATGACAGCTAAACCTATAGGAATAAATGTAAAAAGAGAAATGAAAAGAAACAATGGCAGGATCCATAATTTAAGGAATTAGGAAGAGAATGAGTAAATAATGAATGCTGCAAAAGGAGTAATTAGAAGCATAAGAGAAATAGGGGAGCAGTTTCTGAATCTAAGTGAAAAGGGATTAGGCTGAAAGTAAGGATGTGGGTAACAAATGTCAAATGCTACAAAGAGGCCAAAGAAGATAGTTTGGAAATTAGACCTCCTAATTTCCTTGGTGACCTTGAAGCATTTTCAATACAGTGGTAGAGACAAAAGGCAGATTGCCAACAGTTGAGACAATGGGTGGTGAGGAAGTAAAGAAATAAAGTAAAGAATACTTTTTACAAGATGATAATATAGAATATTGGTTCTATATATAGAAAAATATAGAATACTTTTAAAACAGTGACATTCTGGTAAATGTTTAGCAACCTTTGGGGGTATAGGGGAAAGCACACATTTTTAAAATTGAATCTTCACTTTATGTTTTCTTATGTCATACTGAAAATTTAACTATTGGGCTCTTTTGAACCTGTTTCAAATTGACTCCATCACATTCCTAATTGTCAGAGATGGTAAGAATAGATTTGGGACAGGAGTTGTAATGGGGGTATGAAAGAACTTTCTATTTTTAGGATTGTACAACTGGGCTAGGTATGTTGGTGACATGGTAACTAAAACCTATAATCTCTGCTCCTAGGGGAGGCTGATGATGGTGGATCACTTGATTTCAGGAATTCATAAGTTGAACTTGGCCTAAAGTCTATTGGTGTCTTCACTTAGGAGCAGAGGGTCACTAGGTTGCCTAAGAGGGGCAAATCAGTCCAGGTCAGAAACTACACAGATTAAAGCTTCTCTCTTGATCAGCATTGAGATACCATTGCCAGTGACTGCTTCCTATTGCACTTCCAACAGTGAGACTCAATCTTAAACATGAGTGAATGAATGAATGAACAAATGAAAACAATTTAAAATATCTTTAAATGGCTTATAGAGAGCTGAAGATATTTGTAGGCAAGTGAGAAAGAACCAGTGGAAAGACAGATTGAAAAAGCATAAAAAAGGATTTAAAAAAAAAAAAAAGGTTCCAGAAGAGATGTCATGTTGGTCTTCTGTCATGGAAATGAATCTTTTTTTTTTCCTGTGACGCAATTGGGGTTAAGTGACTTGCCCAGGGTCACACAGCTAGTAAGTGTTAAGTGTCTGAGGCCGGATTTGAACTCAGGTCCTCCTGACTCCAGGGCCTGTACTCTATCCACTGTGCCACCTAGCTGCCCCCATCTTTAGGTAGGGCAACCATTATTAACCAGGGGTCCACAGATCTCTTGGAAGTCCATGAATAGATTTCAGGAAGTCCATGAATCTGGGTAGGAAAAATATCACATCTTTATTTTGATATAATTAGTTCCTTTTGAAATACTCTGTATTTTAATTTTTGTATTTAAAAAACATTCTGAGAAGAGATCCTTAGGTTTCACCAGACTACCAGAGGGGTCTATTACTTTAAAAAAAAAAAAAAGGTTAAGAATCCCTGAGGCCCAGTTATTAGCCTTATGTAAGATTAGAGCTATCCCTTCCTCCATGTAACTTGAGATATGAAAGAGGGTGAAGGATGATGCCTAGAGGTTTTGAATATCTTGATTTGAATGAAATAGGAAAAGCTTATATGACTTCTCAGTGAAGTAGGAGGCTATCATCTGATTCAAGGATGTGAGTCTGCAGTATGGTTGGGAGTTTGAGAGGAGGGTGAAAAAGGTTTGGAATAGTTGCTGTGGGGATTGAGAGGGAGAATCAATAATATCACAGTAGGAAGAGTGTTGAGTAACTATGAGGGCCCAGGTAAGATTATACACCATAAATTTGAAGTAATTAAATTTGCAAAATGATACTTATGCCCATGTAGTACATTAATACATATGCTTTCCTTTCTTTTTTTTTCTCTCTTTCTAATGCAACTTTTGTCCTAGTTTCCCTTAGAATGAAAATTTTCAGAGTTTATCATCATTTTCTCCTTAAGCTATTTCAGTTCTGCAGGCCAATATCAACTGGGTTTATGAGTAAAGATATGATCCACAGTCTATCTAGCTCTAAAGCCTTCCCTAATTGTAATAACATGAAAATTCTAAACCTGAAATCACAAATAGGCTCAAAAATGCTGGAAAAATAGACAAGTCACTCATTAGATGTGATATAGGAAGTAGGTAGGTGGCTCAATGAATAGAAGGCTGGGTTTAGAATAAGGAAGAACTTAGTTCAAATCTGTTCTCAGACACTTACAAGCAGTGTGACCCTGGGCAAATCACTTAGCCTCTCTTTGCCTTAATCCACTGAGAAGGAAATGGATAGACAATATAGTCCACAGGGTCATAAAGAGTTGGACAAGACTGAACAACGACAGGCGTAATTTAAAGGTTACATTGGCCACTTCCCAGAAATTTTTATATTTCATCCATTAGCACTATATTACATATCCCTTTCCCCTCTATGACCCTTCCACTGATTGGTCAGTTCCTCTTAGAGCCTCCATTTTTAAAATGGACTCTCAGGCTAGACATATTCAGTCCTTCATTATTCTCTGTCTCTAGCCAGACTTTCCTCCAGCTTTTCAGCTTCCTTTTCTGTGTTGTCTTTCCCCATTAGAATGTAAGCTCCATCAGGGTATATAAAGTCTTTCTTTTTGTTTCTATTAGTTTCCCCAGGAATTATTTACCAGAGTGCCTAGTGAGTAGTAAGTGCTTAATAAATGTTTATTGATTTGGTTTGACTTGACTAACAACCATCTTCTCATTTGTGCCTGAGGTTAGAATTAATTTAATCAGATTGTTTTCATTTTAATATTAACTTGAGATCTGTAACCACTGAAGGAAATTTTGAGAGACTAAAATGTGAATTAATCAACTGACAAGCATTGTTGTCGTTCAATTGTTTCAGTCCCATCCTACTCTTCTTGACCCCATTTGGGGTTTTCTTGGCAGAGATACTGGAGTGGGTTGTCATTTCATTCTCTAGTTCATTTATAGATGAGGAGACTGAGGCAAACAGGGTAAAGTGACTTGCCCAGGGTCACACAGGTAGTAAATGTCTGATGCCAGGAAGATGAGTCTTCCTAACTCCAAATATAGTACATTTTTATCTTTGCACCATGTAGCTGCCCCTACAAGCATTATTAAGTTCCTAATATGTGCCAGGTACAGTGCTAGGTGCTGGGGATACATGAACAAAAAAGAAAAGGGACGGATAGATAGATAGATAGATAGATAGATAGATAGATAGATAGATAGATAGATAGATAGATAGATAGATATCTCACAAACTAAAGCTCTTTCTGGAGGTGGTCAATGATTTTAAGGAGTTTTTAAGGCCTTGTTAAAAGAAAATTCTGGAGAATCATGGTTTGGGCCTTGCCCTGGTAATTTAACAGCAAACTTGGGAAATAAAATCAAGGTAGTTTATTAGCAAGCCAATGCACCAAACAGTTGGAGTGTGGCCGGCAGCTTGAATTCCATCTGTGAAGAGTGGGTCCACTGCTCATACAAAAAGATTACTGAAATCTTCAGGATTATATGGCAAGAGGAGGTTATCTCCCAAGAGATAAGGAATGCCTCTGTTGTCCATCTCAGTAAAGGAAAAGGAAAGGAAATATGTTGTCTTTTGATGATCACAGGATGAGTCGCTCTCTTAGTCATTGCTGGCAGGATTCTTGCCAGAGTCTTCTTTAACAGGCTGATCCTTCACCTGGAAGATGGTAATTTACCTGAGAGCCAGTGTGGCTTAGAAAGGGCTGAGGAACATTTGATATGATGTTCTCTACATAACAACTCCAAAAGAAATGCCATAAGCAGAAGAGATGTCTGTACACAATATTCATTGATCTGACCAAAGCCTTTGATATTGTCAGTTGTGAGGGCTTGTAGAAGATGATAGTAAAATTGGTTGCATCAGTATTATACACCAGCTTCATGATGGCTTGTTTGCATGGGTTCTGGATAATGGTGCTTTCATGATTTCCCAGTCATCAGTGGAATGAAGTAGGGCTATGTGCTTGCTCCCCTACTTTTTAGCATGGTGTTTCCAGTGATGTTGCCAGATACCTTCAAAGAGGATATTAAGGTCAGCTACCACACTGACTATAAATTATTTAACTTAAAACTACAAGCCAATCCTAAATTGGAGGAAGAGTTGGTATGGAACTTTTTTTTGCAGATGATTATGCACTCAATGCATCAGAATATGGGTTGATTTTCTACTCATTGTGTTCATTTTTACCTGACAATTAACATCAAGAAAAGAGCGTCTCCACCAACCAGAACCATAACATCTATACATAGAACCATTGGTTATAGCAAATGGAGAAAATTTGAATTCTGTGGATAAATTAACTTACCTTGTCAGAGATGTACACAAAGATGACGAGGTTGACACAGGCATTGCCAGAGCTAGCTCAGTGTTTGGGAGGTTCCAAAGGAAAGTGTGGGAGAGAAGAGGTATTAGACCCAGACTGAAAGGTACATAGAAACCATTGTACTGACCTCATTGTTGTATGCATACAACATACAGCATACATGCCAGTGCCATGCCCAAAAATTAAATCACTTTCTTTTGAATTGTCTTAGAAAGATTCTAAAGATCACCTGGCAAGATAAGGTACTAGACACTGATGTCCTTTCTCAAGCCGAACTGACAAGTATTCAAACTTTACCTCAGAGAGAACAATACTAATGGGCTGGCCATGTTGTTCAAAATGCCAAATGCACATTTGCTTAAAAGACTACTTTACAGAGAACTCACACAAGGCTGAAGCTCACAAGATAGTCAGAAGAAGTGGTACAAGGACACTTTGAAGGTCTCTCTAAAGAACTTTGGAATTGATTTCATGAAATGGAAGATACTGGTAAGGACCATCCAGCATGGTGTGCCCACATTAAAGAAGGCACTGTGCTCTATGAGCAAAGTAGAATTGCAGTAGCTCAATAGTAAGGTGAGATGAGCAAATTTTAAGACATCTCTACTCCAAATGTTAATATGGACTATTTGTGCTTGACCTGTAGTAGAGTATTGTGAGCTCATATTGGTCTGATCAGACACACTCGTACACATTGAACCTTGGTCCTCTTCAAGAATGAAGGACAACAGGGCAGCTAGGTGGTGCAGTGGATAAAGCACCAGCCCTGGATTCAGGAGTACCTGAGTTCAAATCCAGTCTCAGACACTTGACACTTACTAGCTGTGTGACCCTGGGCAAGTCACTTAACCCCCATTGCCCCGCCCCCAAAACAAAAACAACAAAAAAAAAGAATGAAGGACAACAACCAACCAACCAACCTTGATCCTTGATAATTACAACCCTCTTTCCCTCCAGATTTCACATAGCACTTTATTTTTACCCTAGTAGTACTTGTATCTTGTATTAAAGTTACCTGTGTTTGGCTACTCCTTACTGCACTACATTGTAAATTTTATAAAGGCAGATCTTTGCCTTAATCCAAACTTTTTACCTCATCTATTTAGTAGCTCCGTAAGCTCTGTGCTCTGGACACATTAGGTACTTAATACCTGTTTCTTTAATTGAACTGAAGCTAGTGCCATTTTATTTTCACTCATATCTCAGTGAAAATAAAAGTATCAGAAAGTATAAAAAGTATATGGTGTTTTATAGGCAGGTAAGAACTCTGAAGATCAGTCATCCAGATCAAGGGTTCATGATCTGGGAGGTCCTTTAATTTACATGGAAAAAAATTACTAACTAAAATTTAGAATTTCCTTGAATAATACATTTTTAAACCTATTCTGTGAAGAGGTCAATAGGCTTTACCAGTTTACCAAAGGGGTTCACAACAGAAAGAAAAAGCTAAGAATTCTTGAGCTAGATGCTGAAGCATAGAAATACATCCAAAATATAAATACAAGATTTCCATAAAATTTAATAGATTTGTTTCAGGTGAATAAGCTCACTGTCTTCATGAATTTACCTATTTTGGTATATCAATAGTACATAGAATAGTGCAATTCAGAGTAGATAAATGTTTACTCTTTGGAGATTTGAACTTTGCTTTTCATTCACTTCAAGAAATACCATTAGTCCTTTCCTGTCTCTATCCCTGACCCTCCCAGAATTTCTTCTTTCCACTGGGATGAGAAGAATAGCTCTTTCACCTTTTAGCATTCCCCTCTGGGACTGAAATCTTAGCAGATCTTCAACCAACCAGCTCTACATTATTGTCTGGGTCAACATCAGAATATTACTTTAAGCCATGCAGTTATCTACATCCCTTAGGTCATTAGTCTCTAGTTAGACACAGCTGGGTTGCTGCTACGTTGTGCCTTATTGAAAGGGTCAAACATTCTGTCATGAAATAGGAATCCCTCTATATGAATACAGGGAATTGTTTCAAAATAGTTTTTATTTGTGACTAATAATTTTACTGGTTTCTCCTTGCACATTCAATTCATAAGCTTTAGACAATAAGCAGTATTACATATTCTTCCATCCATACTGTATCTTATTCGTATTCCAAATCATGAACATTTTATTTTATGGCAATTATAGCAACCTGTGCATCCTCGGTGTTTACAAAGATAAATAATATGAAATTTTGAACCATATTATTAATTAGCTAATAATATAAATTGAGATATGATTGTGTCTCTTATTAGTTCAACTCTCTATTCTTCTCTACTAAGGCATTCCAACAAAAGTGTCACTTATTGCTAATTGATTAGTGATGATAGTGATGCTGCTAATTATGTAGTGATAAATGCAAACATTTATCCACTAGTAAACTGGATTGAGGTCCATCAACTCATTGGCATGCTGTAAGCCGTCAGCAGTGTCTTCTATTCCCTCTCTTCCATTTATAAAACTTATTCCCAATACAGAGAAGCAGCCTGTGCAGGAGAAAGGAGAGGAAAGACTTGGAGGCAAAAGGAGGGCCTAGGTTTAAAATCCTTCCCTTTATCACTTATTGTCTATGTAACAAGGGACAAGTCAAACTCTTTGAGCCTCAGTTTTCTCATCTGTAATATGGGTAATAATAGTACCTACATAAGCAGAGTTTTTGAGTATCAAATATAAAGTATTTTCAGAAACACTAAAGATCAGTATAAATGTTAGCTATTATTACAGCTTAGTCTCATTCATTCCCATTAACTGGGGAGGAGCAGAGAATAAAGAAGAAATGATTTAGTGAAGAGTGCTAACGTCCAGGAACGTAAACATGGTAGATTCCACTGTAGATGTAACTGTCCCTAAGCCTCCTGTGGTAAAAAGTTTTTAACAGTCGTTAGTGAATACAGAAAGACGCCAGTTTTTAAAGACCCCACCCTTTCGTGGAGGAGACCAGACAACGCCATGCACAGGGCTACGCATGTTTAACCCTCTGCTAAGCACTCCACTTCCGGGGTGCAAGCTTAAAAGGCAAGGAGAGAACGGAAGTGGGATCTCTTGCCTGCTCTCCTGGTCCGATGACTGGAGCGACACACAGACAGGGGCTGACTGGAGTTGGACACGGCCTGGCTCGCCATTAGCAGCACGTGCTTGACTCGGTCTCTATCTCTCCCCAAAAGTGGCCTTGGGCTTTTGGTGAGTTTTATATGGAATATAGACTAAGCTTAGACTTAAGACTATTTGTTTTGTATTTCTACTTTCCTATACCTCTAATCAACATCACCTGGCAACTACCACATAATAAAAGCTCTAACTATAGACCAGAGGTTTCTTCCATTTACTAGTCTGGGAGATAAATTAAGGGAAAGGTTAAAGAGGGGAGATTTAAGATCTAATATCCAATTTTAAATCTCACACTCCTGAGGTCATTGCTAGGATACACTCACTGAGTAGTCAAGCCTGGGCTGCTTCAGAGACTACCTTCCCTAGTTTGTCACTGTCTACTCTAAAATGTGGTGCCTATGACTGAACATCATATTGGTCTCTGTAGAGACAGCGTAGTACAGTGGTTAGAACTGGCTGGAAATCAGGAAGATCTGGTTTTGAGCCTTGCCTATGACAAATCTGTGTGATACTGGACAAATCACTTTAACCTCTTGGTTTCTGGGAAACTCAGACTTCCAACAGGGTTCTTCACCTTTTTTGTGTCATAGACACCTTTGGCAGTCCTGTAAGCCTATGGACTCCTCAGAATCATGTCTTGAAGACACATAAAATAAAATACATAGGATTATGAAGAAAACCATTTATATTATGGGTTTCATATACGTACTGTCATACCTACATAATACACAAATCAATCTGTCTATCTGTCTACCTAGCTAGCTAGTTAGCTAGTTGTCATTTTGTATGATGATCTTGTATGATTCTGAGCCAGAACCTGAGAATGTGACCTATGACTCCACAGAAAATGTGAACTACCTTGAGGAAATGTAAATAACAAAAGAAGCTCCAATTATCCCATGAAAGAACTTCCACATGACCCTGGGCTATCCTTGACACTGTGCCTTCTTTGCTCTGTTTCTATATAATACCTGGATTGATCTTGGTACAGAGAACCACAATGTTACTTTATCCTGCTGCCACATAGGACAATTGGCCTCTTATGAGTAAACTCTCCCAATTAATCTAATTAACCCTAGTAAAACCTAATAATAACCAAGTTGGTATGGGCCCCTCTTTCTACAGCATTTCAGTATTCTCTTAGAGGGTATGCCACCCTATAGTAGTAGGCTTCCACCAGTCGCCGACGACCATGGATCAGCTCCTCGAAGAGCCACAGGCCACAGTGTGGCTGTGCAGTCCCATAAGGTATCCACAGCTCCTGCCGCAATGAGGACATTGGAAAACTGCACTCTCTGTTGCCCGTCGGTTCCTGCGTCTCATTTGTTTTTCTTCCTCCCGAGCTTGAAGGCCCATCTCAGCTGCGTGCAAGCTGCTCCTGAGTACTGAACTCCATTGGGCCCAGTCCTTGGCTATCTCCTCCCAACTGCTGATGTCTATTCCCAGAGCCCTCAAGTCTCGCTTGCATACGTCTCTGTAGTGAAGCTGGGGGTGTCCAGCAGGTCTTTGGCCTGAGGCTAACTCGCCATAGAGTAGGTCTTTAGGAATGTGCCCGTCTTGCATGGGGTGCACATGATCGAGCCAGTGCAGTCATCTTTGTTTCAGTAGCATGTAGATGCTCGGAAGTTGTGCGCGTTGGAGCACTTCTGTGTTGGTGCCACCCTATAATTGGCATAATAATGGCAGAACAGATGTGCCCCATTACACATCTATCCATCTATCTCTAATCTCTTTTCTGAATACCTGTCCTGCATTACATCAGTCTCTTGAACATCTCCACCAGTATCTCACGCAAAATGAAATTCATTATATTTTCCTCAAAATCCATCCCCACTTCAATCTGATATAACTCTGGGCCTGCATATAAAAACAGCAGCTAGTTCAGCAGTGGGCCAGTCCAATGGTTGGATGGCTTCTAGTTGAGGGTTGAGAATTCAGAGGTAGAACCAGGTTCCAGAAAGGAAAATCACTTTTGGGGAACAGCAGAGAGTTTTTCTCTTTTTCCATTCATTCTTCCTTTTACTGCCAATTAAACATAACACTGGAGAGACTGAAGTTTTAGCAGACAATGCAGATAGATGAGATCAAGGAAACTGAAACAATAAGAGTAACAATACATCCAACATGATACACAAAGCAACAAGCAGAAGGGAGGGTAAAAAGGCTTCAAGGAGAATGAATCCTTGTAACAGAGAAATATACTGGCTATGGACAAGAATATCTAGGCCACAAAAAACTAGGAAATATATTATCCCTATGCCATGTGTATGTCCTGCAAGTGTACCTCACCATTATTCTACTCTAAGTTTAAGCCCACTTATCACATGCACCTGTGGGAAAGTATGTCTTAGGGGGATGCTTGCCCAACTATTATTACCATATTTTCTTAGTAAATATGAATAAGAAGGTTGTTGGGAGCTCAAAGGTGACTAATAGAAATATTTTTTCTTTGATGTTTTTACTGATTTTCAGTTTGGGGGTTTTTTTTTTTTGGAAGGAGGGTCTTGGTTATGCATATGGCCTATTATGTTAATAATTTTCTTAATATTGGACCAACCCTGTATTCCTAGCATAAATCCAACATGGTCATAATGTGTAATCTTTTTAATATGTTGCTGAAATGTTTTGCTAATATTTTATTCAACATTTTTGTTTCCATATACATTAGGGTCACTGGTCTATTGTTTTCTTTCTCTGCTTTGTCTCTCCCTGATTAAGGTATCCCAACTATTTTATTAATAGTAGGATTTTGGTAGGATTCCTTCAATGTCCATTTTTGCCAATAGTTATCAGAATTGTTATTATTATTTAGAATTAACCATTTACTGGGTGTATTTGATACAATTTGCTAGTAAATCCATCTAGCCTTTTTTTTTCTTTGAAAGTTCATTTACAACTTGCTTAACTTCTTTTACCTGAGGTTGTGTTAGACAAATTCTTTATTTCTTGTTCTTTAAATATGGGCATTTATATTTTTGTAAAATTTTATCTATTTCATTTATTAATGTAATTAGCATAGTTAGGTGAAACAATTTCTAATAATTTTCCTTATTTCCTCTTCATTTGTTGAAGATTTTTGTTGTTTTGTGCCTTTTGCAATCCTAAATCACCAGGGGGTGACTTACTTTATAATTACTCCTGACTTTGTATTCCTGATTTGGGATTTATGGGTCTCCCCCAATGATCCCTCTATTTGGAGGTATTGGAGGTCTCTGTGTATAACTGGCACATCTATACCAGAGGAAGTAAATAAATGAAGACTTGTCATATGATCTTTAAACCCTTGTAGACTGCTGTTTTAGAGAGAGAGGAATGTTGCTTTAAATTTATTTACAAAATGCCTTGTTAGTTAGTAGAATTTATTATCCATCACATGCAGGGCACTATGCTAGTATTGGTGGGATATAGAGTTATAGGAAAGAAATTCTGTCTTTGCCATGAAAGAGTACAAAGTCTAATTGGAAAGGCTCGACATATAAACATGAAATAAAGCTCTGACTATAGTGCTTACGTTTTCACAAATCATGGATTCATTATAAGGTGTACAAATCATACATTAATATTACAATGCTATATAGCACCTACTATGTAGTAGTTTGAAAATTTCCTGAGGACCAGGGCTTTGTTAATTTTCTGTTTCTCCCTCTCATGCTTCTTGAGCACCTATTAGAGAGCATTAGGAACGAATATTAGGTGCGTTATGATTTTTGAATAAATGAAGTACTGACATCATTCAAAAAATGTGAAAATTTAAATCAACATTTCAGACTACAAAAGTGCACATAGAGAATAAAATAGCAGATGCTAGAGTAAATCATGGGGGCATGCAAAGTCTTCAGGAGGTTAATTTTGTGTAGGTCTCAAAGGAAAAGATGGAAAGTATTGTAAGCAGGGGAGAAAACATGAATGATGTCACAAAAATTAAAGCAAAACAAAACAATCAACCTCTTTCTTTCTCTCTGTCTCTTTCTCCATCTGTGTGTGTGTGTGTGTGTGTGTGTGTGTGTGTGTGTGTGTGCATGCATGTGTAATTGTGGGTATCACATAATGGTACAGAGAATAACTTTTGTCCTGAAGATGAGTTAAGGAGTTACAAGAGATGAGGTTGGAAAGTCAGGGAAAGGAATGGACTTGATGGAAAGCCTCAAATTCTAGTACATGAGAGCACTTAATGAATACTATTTGTCAATGGTAAGAATGGTATTCTTTAGAGAGCCTGAGCCTAGAAATATTTTCTAGGGAGGTTGAAGATGAATTTTCAGAGTCCATAGAGTAGTAGATACAAAATGTCTACCCAGATTCCAGACTTCCTCTGCTCATGGTTTTCAGAAGCATGAGGATGTGCACTAGTTGATAAAACACCAGGGAATATGTAGTTTTTAGACATGCATAGCAATTATATGCAAAGTACTTAACATTGGCACATGTTCATGTTTTTATGAAGCACGTTTGGAATACAGAAGAGCAAAAAGAGCTACTTTGTACACAAGTAACTTGCAGCATTCAAATAGCTAAGGCTCTAATATCAGAAATCTCAAACAAGTTTCAAGGACTGAACTTTTTTAAATATAGCTTGTGTTGTCTAAAATTCTAAATGTGGGTCCTAAGACTGGGGGGGGGGGGCCGGAAAGCTGGCTAAAATCATTGATAAATTCAGAAAGAGTTTAGGCTTTTCAAAATTTATTAAAGCTTGGATCTATTTGGTATAGCCAGAGAGACAGAATCCTTTCCTTTCCTAGCAGCCCACATGAAATTCTGCCACCAAGCCAATGTCCCAAACTACAAGGGGGAATCCTGTTCTCCCTCTCTCACCACGTGCCTATTCCTCACCAAAAATAGAGTTCTACCATGATCGAGCATCCACTTCCTAGTTCCTCTCTCCCTCCCCCAAAGGGGAGATCTTTCAAGCTGATTGGTTGAGAGTGGTCTCTTGCTGATGTCAGTAGTACATCAATACATCACTCAAGGCCAGCCAGGTGTGGTCTCCATCCAATCATCCTTAAGTAGGTACTTAGTCAGTTTCTCATTCTCACCCAATCCAAACAACACTAAATCAATCAGGTGAGACCCCTGGGCATCTGCCAAGTCCCATTATTTTATCACGAGTTGTAATTGAATCAAGTAAAAAGTGCGCCGCATGGGCCAGCTAGGTGGCACAGTGGATGGAGCATTGGCCTTGGATTCAGGAGGACCTGAGTTCACATCTGGCCTCAGACACTTGACACTTATTAGCTGTGTGACCCTGGGCAAGTTGCTTGGCCCTCATTGACCCACAAAACAAACAAACAAAAAACAAACAAACAAAAAGTGAGTGCATGTATGTATGTGTGTGTATGTATGTGTCTGTCTGTTTTAATGAAGACCAATTCCAGAAATGTAGTTACATGTTCAATGATTTCACTGGAAATTAGTTTCTTTGGGTTGTGGCTAATTTTTTTTTGAGAGAAGAGGGGTGTTGTTTTTGTATCCCCAGTAGTCAGCACACAATAATCAGTCATCTCTCTTAGACCAGACAATCATGGTGGCAGACTCAGTTTTTATATCCTTCAAAACAGGTGGTTCACCAAACAGCAATGTGATTCAAGATGAACTATATTAAAATGAAGGGCTAAGTATCTCTTGGAAAAGCATCTTTATACCAGAGCACCCATAGCTTTAGACTATCAATTCAAAGAATATATACCCCACCCAAGTCTGAGCAGAAAACAAGGGTGGGGCCTTGAACAACTTAATGAAATTGCATCATCAGTAATATTCTTTTTTTAAGTAAATATTTTTTTATTGTAATAAATACTTTTATTTATAGTTTGGAGTTCCAATTTTTATCCCTCCTTCCCTCCCCTTGCCCCCTGAGGCAACAAACAATCAGATATTGGTTATACATGTATGATTGTGTAAAACATTACCATA
Source organism: Dromiciops gliroides (assembly GCF_019393635.1). NCBI lineage: Eukaryota > Metazoa > Chordata > Mammalia > Microbiotheria > Microbiotheriidae > Dromiciops > Dromiciops gliroides. The sequence continues at coordinate 232,138,762 of NC_057863.1, read as the reverse complement.
TTTGTCATTTTGTACAAGAAAACTTGATCAAAAGAAAAAAATGAAAGAAAGTGAAAAATAGTATGCTTCAGTCTGTTCCATCAATATTAGTTCTTTCTTTGGAGGAGGATAATATGTTTCATCAATAGTCCTTTTGGATTGTCTTGAATCATTGTATTGTTGAGAATAGTCAAGTCATTCATGTGCAATGTTGTCTTGATTCTCCTCACTTCAGCATACATGGTTTCATCCATGTCTTTCCAGGCTTTTCTGAAGTCATCCTGCTTGTCATTTCTTATAGCACAATAATATTCCATCACCATTATATACCACAGTTTGTTTAGCCATTCCCCAATTGATGGGCATTCCTTTGATTTCCAATTCTTAGCCACCACAAAAAGAGCTGCTAGAAATATTTTTGTACAAATAGGTCTTTTTCTCTTTTTGGAGATGTCTTTGGGATAAGTAATACTCTGAAGAAAAAAATGAGGAATTTAGAATGGGGAGAGTCTCTAGATCTTCCCAAGATATTGGTTATTAATAACTATTTATTTAATTCTTACAAATAATTTGTTCATTGTTGGGGGTAATGATTTTGCCCTAAAACCTCTTTCTCATAATATTTAAATGTTTCTAATTAATGAAAGATAATTTTGGAGATGTAGATTTTACAAACACACAGCTGCTTGTGAGCCCAGAAAAAAATGGTAAACCACATGCAGCATAGCACCAAATAATCTTCATAGATCTTTAGATAAGGAGATACAGTACAGGTATAGAATTCCACTCATGCATCTAAGAAAGTATAAAAGTACTTGTTGTAGGGTATGGATGAGAATTAATGCATAAAATTGTATATTTACTGACAAAGGCTTAATTCCTCTTACAGTGAATGTTATTATTATTGTTATACCAAGTGGGGCCATTCTCCATTAGGGACATAACTTGGACATTTTATTGCAAACTAATGGAACTATGTGATACAAAATATAAAACTTTACTCACTTTTTTTTAGGGACCCATGTAAATTTTTTTTTCTTTGCTGGGCAATGAGGGTTAAGTGACTTGCCCAGGGTCACACAGCTGGTAAGTGTTAAGTGTCTGAGGCCGGATTTGAACTCAGGTCTTCCTGAATACAAGTCTGGTGCTTTATACACTGTGCCACCTAGCTGCCCAGGACCCATATAATTTGTGAAGCCAGCTATATCTGCATTCAAGGCAATGTTTTACTTCATAGAAAAGTTTCAAAATAATTTTGAGATAGTCCCTTATGATTGAAAACTGACAAGAGGAGGTTAATTCTTTAGTCTTTCATAAAATAAAGGTATGGATTTAGCCTGTCAGCATTTTCTGAGTTTTGTTTTGTGGCATTTTATAGAATGAATGAGATTCTATGATAGTTTTGATGCTAGCCATTCTTTTAAAAATACTAGATATTCCATATGCCTAGATGGATTCAAACTTCATTTATGGGTCCTCTCAATCTATTTTAAGCTCTGAATTGCTTGACCCAATTAGTTTGGGAAATAATGGTCACTGTGATGGTAAGCCATCTGTGAATTTGGTAAGAGGAAAGGGCAGAGTTTGACACTGTAGACAAAACAACTTTTAAATTATTACATTTTTCACTTTTTAAGTTGGTGATGTTATGTCAGCAGAATTAGCCTAGAAAATTGGAAACACACCAAGAGTATTTTGGTGCTAAAGTTCATTAATTCAGTCCCTAGCTTCCTTAAAGTCTCACCTAAAATCCTTCCATCTGCAAGAGGCCTATTCATTTTCTGCATTCCCCCTTAGTGCTAATACTTTTTCTCTAAGATTATTTATTTCTTATATCTCCTGTTTATATCTTGTTTGTATGTAGTTGTTTACATTTCATCTGCCCTATTAGATAATGAGCTCCTTAAGGTCAGGGATTGTTGTTGATTTTCTCTGTAACTTCAGTTGTTTGGGAGAACCACCCTAAAATGTGAAATAGTTTTAGAAATAAATTTGTTAGGTCATTTGGTAGCAAGGGAGAGCTAGAAAGAAGGGTTGGCTCCCTTCACAAGTCTTTGTGAGATTATGTTATATAGAAATCAGAAAAGGGCATAAAGGCATTTGCCTGATTAACCTTATGTAGTCAGTAGGTAGTCTTGAAGAGGAAAATTTGAAACGTATATCAGCAGGTAAATCAATGTATACTGGGGAGCCCAAAACACAATCTCTGGTCATGAACCCAAAACAAGACCGGAGGGGACCCAAAATAAGGATTAGGTAGGATCTAAACACTCCTTACAACCATCTGGTTTCCCTGGAGTATCTCTGAGGTCAGCCTGACTTCTATAGTAAGCTTTTTGGATTAGACAATTTTCTAGCTGCATAAAGGTAGGTTCAAATAATATATTTTGTTTGTTTGTTTGTGAGGCAATGGGGGTTAAGTGACTAGCCCAGGGTCACACAACTAGTAAGTGTCAAGTGTCTGAGGCCAGATTAGAACTCAGGTATTCCTGAATCCAGGGCCAGTGCTTTATTCACTGTACCACCTAGCTGCCCCGGTTCAAATATTAACAAATGATAAATAATGATCCACACTCCATTGTTCAACACATTGCCTGTTGTGAAGCTGGTGCTTAATGAATATTATTGACTTGATTATTAAACACTTACTATTGGGCAAGGCATTGCACTAGGCATTGGGGATTCAGAGACAAAATGCAAAAATCAGTCCCTACCACGAAGGAGCCTATACATAATAAAAAAAAATGACAATGAAAAACATCTGTAGGCATAAGTATTATTGAGTCTACTAATGGAATAATTTATGCATTAAAAATGGTGAAGTGGAAAGAGATCTAAGTTTGGAGTCTGTTAACCTTGACACTGCAAAACTGGATCTGAAAATATCCCTCTATCAAAGAATTACACACACAATCCAATCAAAATTTAAGTAAAAGTTTTTATTATTTGGCACACAGAGATATGGCTGGGAGAAGTATAAACTTCAACTCTGAACAAAGGAGAAGGTGATAATTTTTTAGAGGAGAGAAGCGGGGGAGAGACAGGACTGAAAAGTTACAACTGTCCTAACTTGAGATTATTGTTACTACCTGGTCCTAATCACATAGCAAACACAAGTGGTTCCCAATTAGGCCCCTACTATAAATTTCAAGGCACCCAACTTTCTGGGTGTCCGGGGCATATCTGCTTTGTTATCTGTTTGACTAACCACTCTCTGGTTAATTAACTACTTTGCTTTTCCAAGGAAAGAGTAATCTCTAACTGACCCCAGAAAGTTGATCAACTGTATTTCTCCATGGTCCTCCTCAGGGTCAGATTATTGCTAACTGGACCCAGGCCTACTAGGCTGTCACTACAATCTGAAAATTAATGAAATGATCAATATAGGAGAAATAAGGTCTTTAATCAGAGTACTATAACTCAGAGTATTGTAAAGCAAGAACGCTAGGAATACCCAAAGATGGGGACTGAAGACAGGGTTTTTATGGGATAACAGAACAGAGGGTGCCAAGAGACTGCCCTTGGGAAAAGTTTCTCACAGACACAAACTACTTAATGTAAATGAACCTTTTTACAGAATAACCTAAAGTCCAGGAAGTAAGCTTGGGAATCTTTGGGAGGGAATAGTTTGTTTGGGGGAGATCCATAAAACAAATCAAGAATCTGGAATTGACAAAGATTGGTCAGCCCCAGGAGATTCATTGGCCTGGGAATGGGGAATAGGTGAGAATCAATCAGTTCTCAGTAAATTGTGGTTATCAAGTCAAAACCATGCTTTTGAACAACAGCTCTGCTAAGCCCTACATAAATTACCCTGGTCAAAGTCACTCAGCCTCTCTAGGCCTCAGTTTTCCATTGGTAAGGTGGGATTGACTTAATTTATAGATGATGAGGAAAGGAATATAATCTCACGGTAGGAACATGGAGACCTGCACAGCACACAAGGGGGTCGGCAACACATAACTCTAAATGACTAGTTTTCTTTCTTTTTTAATACTAAAAAGGTGACTGTGGCGTATTTAACAAAAGCAGAGCTACCAAACCCCATCCTTGCTCATAAAGGGCCATCTCCAAGTGGGAAAAATGTACAATAGTGACAAGGGATCTTGCATCAGGGGTTGTACAACTGCTTCTCTGAGGAGGTTGGATTAGATAACTTCAAGGGGTTCCTTCACACTCTAAATCTATGATCCTGTCACCAGAGCAATGAAACAGCACTACTTCACTGGAAGATTTTAATTTGGTGTTAGAGGATCAGAGTATTACTTGAAAATTTAAAAGTGCAACTTGCATCCTATAACATCTGAATACCTGACCTCTATCCTATACAGATAGTTTACTATGGTATCATCCACAGCCTGTGTGAAATACAGAGAATCATGTTAATAATTACCTGCTTTGCCCAAACTGTGCTAATTCTGACTCCAAATTGTCAGTTGGTGTAAAAGTGTACTGCTTTATCTATCATTTGAATGCTACTGCATATCAGAAAGCATTGCAATTCGCTAACAACCCTGTGCTTTCAAGTGTAAAACAGGTGCCTTTGGGGATCATTTTTCTTTCATAATTACTGAACTCCGACTGAGGACTTATTAGGTGGAACACACTAATAAGTTGTAATTAGTAACTTCTTCAAAGTGCTGTGTATATTTCATTTAGGTGGGATTAAGAAAAGACATACAAGACACATATCTCATTTATAGTGCTGTTCCATGGGGACTGTCATCAGTGGGGCAAATCCTTCTTAGGGCTGTGGAATGTCACATCAGCAGATGCTAATCATAAGACTCAAAAAGTATAATTACTATTAAACACCTCACTTCTCCTGAACAGAATATACTCTAATAAACGGTACAAGCAACCTGCCACAAAAATGTATAATGAATATAATTGTCTTAGGCTAAATCCTACAATGGGCTAGTCACATTTCATTGTGGAGCCTCTTGAAAAACAAACGTTACTCATTCCTAAGAGTAAATAATACCAAGATAGAGATAGCATGGTGTAATACACTGGTGCTGGATAAGGAAATGGCAAACCACTCCAGCATCTTTGCCAAGAAGAGTCAGACATGACTGGGAAAAAAACAAAAAAACAAGCAAATGATTAAACAAGTGCAGTGGCATCAAAACTCAAATAGAGGGGGCAGCTAGATGGAGGAGTGGATAAAGCACCGGCCCTGGATTCAGGAGGACCTGAGTTCAAATCCGGCCTCAAACATTTGACACTAGCTGTGTGACCCTGGGCAAGTCACTTAACCCCCATTGCCCCACCAAAAAAAAAGAAAAAAAAAAACTCAAATAGAAATGGATCCCTATGGCTACATATTGACTTAGAAAATTATAAATTAACATTATGTATATTTTATTGTATTTTAATTTACTTTCTTAAACATTTTCCAATGACATTTTACTCTGGTTGTGCCACCCTTGGGAGTTTTGCACCAGCATGCCTTAAGCCTTTAACAGCCTTAAGTTTAGTACTTCTATTGTAGCAGAACCAGTGGGTTGAACATGGAGTCAGAAAATCTGGTTTTGAATCCCACCTGTCTGACCCTGCAAGTAACTTAACCTGTCTGAGCCTCAGTTAATAGCACCAAACACTTCAGATTCTTAGGATCCAATGAGGTGACATATGTAAAGCTCTTTGCCAAAGGTAAACTGCTATATAAAATGTGAGCTATTATATAGCACACCAAAAACTTGTTCAGTCTAGTTGATTTAAAGTGGGGCTTCTTTTTTTAAAAAAATTGAAATTCATTCATTTAAATGTAAATAGTTGTAAACCAAGTTTAATAGGTCCTTACTGATGCTTAATAAATTTACTGATATGTTTAAAAAGAATATTATGCTATTATTTAATATAAATTTTTAAAATTTTGAGTTCAAAATTATCTCCCTTTCAGCCCCTCCCCCATCCACTGAGAAGGCAAGTAATATGATACCCATTATGCATGTATGCATGTATGCAGAACATATTTCCATATTAACATTGTTGCAAAATTTAAAAAGCAAGGAAAATAAAGTGAAAAAAGTATGCTCTAATATATGCTTAGAGTTCATCAGTTCTCTCTCTGGAGGTACATTTTTCATCATGAGTCAAGTCTTTCACAGTTAATCATTATTATGGTATTGCTGTTACTAAGTACAATGTTCTACTGGTTGTGCTGTCACTTTTCATCAGATCATATAAATCTTCCCAGGTTTTTCTGAAACCATGCTGCTAGTACAATAGTACTAGCAAAGTCAAAGGGTATGCACGATTTGATAGCCTTTTGGTAATAGTTCCAAATTGCTCTCCAGAATGGTTGGACCAATTTACAACTCCACCAACAGTGTACTTGCATACCTATTTTTCCATATCCTGACTAGAATTTGTCATTTTTTCCCTGTCATCTTGTCATGCTAGCCAATAGAGAAGAGGGTTCTTAACCTGAAGTCTATGAACTCAATTAAAAAGAAAATTTGTAACTATTTCTGTAATCCAATGTATTTTATTTAATGCATTTAAATACATGATCTGCGAAGGGTCTATAGACTTCGACATATTGCCAAAAGGACACCTGACTTAGAGGAATAGAGGCTTCTTTGCATTTGGTGCTCATTCTAGTAAGAACCTATGTAGATATCACCTAGGTAGTTAAGAAGAGCAGTAGACAGAGTGCCAGGTCTGGAGTCAGGAAGCTATTTATTAATAGTTTTTCAATTTTGTCTGACCCTTTGTGACCCCATTTGGGGTTTTCTTGGAAAAGATACTGGTTTGCCATTTCCTTCTCCAACTCATTTTACAGATGAGGAAAATTAAAGCAAACAGGATTAAGTGACTTGCCCAGGGTCACATAACTAGTATTTGTCTGAGGCTGGATATCAACTCAAGTTTTCCTGACTCCAGGACTGGCACTCTGTCTACTGGAACCTGAGAACAAATCCAACCTCAGACACTTACTAGCTGTGTAACCCTAAACAAGTTACCAACAAAGTAAAATTTAGACTCTCTGTTTCCAGAGCTAAGGCTCAGCAAGCAAGCTGTACCTTGAGCTTGGCAGGACAACAATCCTTTGTGATCACCCTCTGGATGATATCACCTTCTGGGATAGTGACACAATTCACCAGGTGTTCTCTGGTCAAAGACAAACACTGGACAAAGTTAGAATATCCTGCAGTAAATCAAACTTTGTCACATGCTTTCTGCTCCCTCATTGTTAGTTAGGGCTACAATTCCCTGAGCAGTCACTAGTATAAGTATTGAGACCTCCCACCCTGCCCTGGGTACCGCCCCCCCCAGGGGTGGGGCCCTGGCACATGTGTTTACAGCTCCACCTTGTTGAAAGCCTTTTTCCTCAATTAGAAAATAAACTTTCTAATTCCAGACACCTGCCTCTGGCCTATTCTGTGTGGCTCCCACCATACATAGGTTAGAGACCAGGTCTGGAAAAGTCCAGTTGACATTACTTAACCCTATTTGCCTCAGTTTCCTCATCTGTAAAATGAGCTGCTGAAGGGAATGGCAAACCACTTCAGTATCTCTTCCAAGAAAACCCCAAATGGGGTCACAAATAATCAGACACAATTGAAACAACTGAAACAACAAACCTAGAACTTAGGTGCGGCTTATGTTAAAACAACAAAGAAACTCCATCTAAGGTAGAGAGATAGTTGTCCTGCTCTAAATTATTTAGAGGTGAATCAATCGCTTTATCTTTTTAATGCAGAATAGTTTAATTCATTTTGGCAGTGTCTACATGCACAACTCATTTTTTGGATTTGTCTCAATTTGCTTTTAAAATCAAACAATGGGCTATTTCAAATGTGGGATTGATTGGTGACTGTAGAATATGATATTTCTACTATTTTACATATGGAATAGGGTTGAATGGGAGTATATATTCTTGGGGAGCATTCATGGAAGTGAGCTTATAGATTGTAGAAAAGGGCAACTTTTGGGGACTCCAGGGACATATGTGACTCAGCTCTAAAGGATATGTTCTTTGAGATGAAGAAGAAATCCCCTTACTGATCAGAAAGAGTTGATAACTCAATGATGTGTCTTTATTTTTAAAAATTTTTTAATCTATTTGTTATTTATTTATTTACTTGATTATTTATTTAGAATTTTCCCCATCTAACATGTAAAAATAAATTGTTACATCAATTTAAAAAACTTTGTGTTTCAAATTTTCATCCTTCCTCCCTATTCCCCCCTTAAGAACTCAAACAATTCAATATAAGTTATCCATGTACAGTCGTGAAAAACATAGCAGACAAAAAAACTTTAGAAAAAGGAACTAACAACAACAAAATATACTTCTATCTGTATTGAGGTACCATCAGTTCTTTGTAGATAGATTACATTTTTCATAAGTCCTTCACAACTGTCTTGGATCATTGCATTGCTGAAAATAGCTAAGTTATTCACAGCAGATCATCTTACAATATTGCTGTTATTTTTGTATACAGTACATTTCACTTTGCATCAGCTCATGTAAGTCTTTCAAGGTTTTTCTAATAGCATCCTGCTCACCTTTAATAGTAAACTACATTTATATAGTACTTTAAAGGGAGATTTACTTACAAAACACCCATGAGATTGATTATTACAACAACAATAATAGCTAACATTTATATAGTACCTTATGCCTGACAAAGAATTTTCTTCACAATAGCTCAGCAAAGTAAGTAGTACCACCACCACCACCACCACCACCATCATCATCAAATGATGTATCTTTAAAAGAGAGTTAATCTCTTCTCATAGTAAAGAGTGTGTGAGGGGAAACCTCACCTTCAGGAGAGGTCTGGTGCCCTGAAAACAATGAGCCAAAGAATGAGAGAAAAAAAAAAGAGTTCAACTGACCCTTCTTTTAAGTGGTTAGACCTCCTCAAGATGGAATCCTATCTGGACTATATGCTTGGGTCCAGAGAAGATAGGATATCCTTAGAAGAAAAAGCGAGGGACAGAGTACATTACCCTAGTCCCTTGGGTCCAACTGTGGTTATTTATTGCTAGAAATATCATTCTTATTTTCTAGTTACTCATGGAAGTAATGTCCATATGTTATTAATTTCTTAGCAAACATGACCATATGTTATTAGTTTCTTAGCAAACATGACATCTATCTATTTTTAGAAAAGATAACATCTTATCTTTTGATGTGAATGTTTATCCCTGTCAAAATACTTAACTGAAGAAGATACATATTTATTTTAATGTTTTCCATCACTCAGAAAATTTAAAAAAGGAACAATACTCATTGAGAAACATAGGTTCTCTTCTTTTTCTTTTTTTTTTAAGGGAGGCAATTGGGGTTAAGTGACTTGCCCAGGGTCACACAGTTAGTAAGTGTTGTGTCTGAGGCCATATTTGAACCCAGGTACTCCTGACTCCAGGGCTGGTGCTCTATCCACTGTGCCACCTAGCTGCCCGATGGGTTCTCTTCTAAAATCTGTGAAGTTATAATCATTCTTTGTGCTACATCATATGATCTGTGTCAGAGTGACCTATGAAAAAGATATCTCTAAAAATGAAGCACATTAAGATCATTAAGATGGCCTGAAAGATGACCAGTTTTATACGCTGAAAACAATCATGCAAATATGGGAAGGATTACCCAGGGGATAAGCCAGCTCCAATAACTTGAGAGCCAATAATTAAATTTTTAGTGAGAACATTTACCTTAGAAATTGGCAAATGCTAAAAATGAATGCTATTGTTTTGTTAATTGTTTAAACTTAAGAAAGCGATAGATAAAATTTTACAAATGTAGATTAAACTTAAAAGTGTGTCATGTAGTTCCAGAGAGCCTGTTGTTGAATATTTAGCAGCACAACCCTGAGCAATGAACTATGATTTCATCAGCATGGAGAATACCTTCCATTAAGTTACTGATTTAGTAAATAAGTCCTAGTGGGCAGCCTAAGACCTAGCTTAAATGACTTACCTAGGGTTACAGAACTATGAAGGGCCTAGGGTGGGAAGCCAGGTCTTCATGATTCTAAATTTTACACTATCAATTAAACATGTTCACACTATCAAAGTAGAAAATAGTAAAGTAGGCAAGACTATAGCTTCAGGTATAGGATTAAATTATCAAGATGCAAATAGTACTTTTTAAAGTTTTATTTTTTTGAAATAGCAATTTGGCATTAAAATAAATCCATCTTTATTAATTTTATTCTGAGCATAAACATGATCCCACTTTGGTAAAGAAACATAAATCACAGATAGCTGGGTATTTTTCAATTTAGTATAATCAACTACTGATTATTTGGATGTTAATTATGATTTGCCCTTTGATTCATCTTGGCCATTTTCATTGTTTATTCGTCCTCAAATAAAGAGACAGTCAAAGCAGAATGAATTCATTGAATTACTTGGAAATTACAGTACATGATATGGTAGAAAGAATGTCTATATTATTAGCTAACAAATATTTTTTGATTATATGATGATTTTCTTGACCAGTTCTTCATTAAAATGGAAAAAAATCCAAGATAACAAATAGGGTAGTAATGCCACAAAACAGACCTTCATAAGAATATCTGTCAATCATATGGTGGCAAACCAAACAATTCTGGCTTAAAGTCCTCCAGTGATTTCAGCACAAAAGTTGCCTTTCTTGTAAGCTCTGGGTTTAATTGTTCATCTGGAACCATAACCACCTGCATCCCAGCTGCAAGTGCTGCTTCAACACCATTTGGAGCATCTTCAAACACAAGGCACTGTGGTGAAAAGAAAAAGAACAGAAAGACAAGTTAATAAGTCATTTTATGTAGTGAGACATTTAAACTCAATTTTTTATCATCACCATTAACACTAATATCATCTTTATCATTATAATCATCACCAACATTATCATCATGATACTGGTACTTTAGTGAAGTTCTGGTAAGAACAAACATGACTAAAACCCCTGTATTAGGCCATGTCAGTAATTATCAGTCAAAAATCTATTATATTAAAGAACAAAAATCTGTTCAATCAATAATTGAACATTACAGGCATGGGAATAAATGATGAAAATTTCATGTTTTAAAAATACAGAGTATTCCCAGGGCTGTTAATGTTTTATGTACTGTAGTTTGAGAATTAAATGGTTAGGGTGTTTTTGTTTAAAAATTCAGTTGCTTGTGTGCCAGTGTTATGCAACAAAAATCTCATTAGCACAAAAATTCAGTGCCCACGTGTAGCATCTGTTTTGGTTTATCATGTAAATCCGTTTTATTATCTGGATTACTGACACAAAAGAATTTAAAAGCTCCTGTGCTCTCTTCATTTAGAAATTCACATTTTAAATGATGCTATATTCATCATCAAGCTAGTAAATGTTCTGCTGGATAAACGTTTCTGTGAATTTCTGATTATGACATGCTAAAAACAGGAAATTGGCGACTGTCTAATATTTTGTAAGTGAAACAAATGATGCACAATGAGATGTACTTTTCAATATCACCAGCAAAGCTTGTGAAGATTTGAAGATAGAAAGGAAGCATCGTGCCTGACTCTTCATGACCCCACAGACCAGACTATGAGGTTCTTCTGGCAAAGATACTGGAATGGTTTGTCATTTCCTTCTCCAGTAGGTTAAGGCAAACAGGTCAAGTGACCTGCCGAGAGTCACATAGTTATTAAGTATATGAAGCTGGATTTGAACTCAGCTCTTCTTGACTCTGGCCCAACACTCTATCTACTGAACCACCTAGATTAATTAAATCCTTCTAGATAACAGATGATTCCTGATATTAATTGCAAAATTTTTCCATCTTTCCCTCTTCTTGCCTCTCCATTTCTGCCCATGTATGTAGTGACTGAAAATTTGTAAACACTCTTCTCTCCAAATTATGTTTCTCACCTAATCCCTATTAGCCACCACTTACCCCAAAGTCCTCCATGATTGATAAGATAAACATCTCAGGAAATACATTAACAAATTAATGGGGGTGAGTGGGGGACTAGGTATTACCTTGACCTTCCTCCTCTTACCCCTAATATCTAATCCCTGTTGCCAAGAGGCAAGAACAGTGGCCAGGTCATACTTATTCTATCTTCCTAATATCTTTGGTATAAATACTCTTTTGTCCCTTGACACTGCCATAGCCCTGGTGCAGACCACCGTCATTTTGTATTTGAAATATGACATTAGCCTGCTAGTTGTTCTTCTTGCTTCAAGTCTCCCCTCAACTCCAGTCCATCCTTCATTCTGATATCAACTTCATATTCCTAAAGCACAGGTCTGATCATGACCACTTGTCCTCCCTTTCCTTCCTTCAATAAACTTCGGTGGCTTTCCTATGACCTCTGACATTAAATACAAAGTCTACTTTGGGGAGTTCAATGCTTTTCATGATCTGGCTTCCTTTCTAATGTTTTATAGCTCACCCCTGTATCTGCCCCTCTTTACACCAAATCCAGTGACACTGGCCTCCTTGCTGTGACTCTTTATTGACTCCCTTGTTATATCTGTTTCCTTGCCTCCTTGTTTTCTGTCATGTCCTGATGCTCTTTTCTTCCCTCTGCTGATTATCTCCAATATATCCCATTACAAAGTTGCTGGCATCTTGTCTCTCCTAATAAGACTGTGAGCTCCCTGAGGGGAGAGACTATTGTTTGCCTTGCCTGGTGCATTGTAGGTGCATAAATGCTGGCTTGACTGGCTGGAACTGGAAATTACATTGGGAAACAGTTGTGATGGGGTAGAAAGAACACTGGAATTGGATTAAAAGAATGGAATTTGAATGTCAGGGCTGTCAATTAGCTGTGTAACTTTGGAAAAGTTATTTAAAACTCTGATTTTCAGCTTTTATGTACAATGGAACCATATTATCCTGAGCCAGCTGTAGTTAAAAACAAAAGGAATTTAACAAAAAGATAAAAAATGTAATGTATCTGTCAGACTTTTGCAGTGTTCTATTGTTAACTTCAAGAATACTAGAAAGACCACTTGGATTAGATCATCTCTGAAAGTGATGCACTACATAAAGAAATCGTAATGGCACTTATGATGAAATCAGAAAAAAAATAGCTGAACTTTGCTAAATATGAAAGAAATCATGTTAGAATTGACACAACTTTAAAGGTATTTTATAGTTTAGTTCTCAAGATATCTCAAAATGGGGAAGATTCCAAAAGATCACACAAGATCACAATCAGTACTTTTATATTTTGCCCCACCTACATAAAAGCACTTAGCATCAGCAATTTATTTTCCTGCTTTCTGCTCTCTATTAATTCTATGTGTTATATGTAGCAAGTATCTTTTAAAAGTTAGAAGACAGTGGGAGAAGCTAGGTGGCACAGTAGATAAAGCACTGGCCCTGGATTCAGGAGAACCTCAGTTCAAATCCGGCCTCAGACACTTGGCACTTACTAGCTGTGTGACCCTGGGCAAGTCACTTAACCCCAATTGCCCAGCAAAAAAAATAAAAATAAAATTAAAAAGTTCGAAGACAAAGAAGGTTTTTCACAAATAATTTTCTAAGTTGGACCATATCTTGATACTCAGATCACTAAGATAGATGTACATAATATAAGATTCTCAAATATTTGTTATTTATTGATTTCAAGAATGCATCTGCTTCAATATAAGGCAAATGAGGCTTAGTTGGAGGCTTATTTGGAGGGTACTTGGAAAACAGTTCAGCGCTGTATACTGTTGTAAAAGTGAACTCTTTAGTGTCAGTATTCTCCATTTGATACTGTATGGTTGTGAGTCATGGAACACTACAATCCCAGAAAAATTAAAATTATAGATACCTGTAAGGGTAAAGAAAAGGCAAATGGGCATGACCCAATTCTAGGTATGGGCATAGAGAGTACCCACCACCAATGCTTCAGTTTTCTCTTTTGTAAAATGAGGAGGTTGTATTAGAAGGATCTATATAGTCTCTTCCTGTCAAAATCTATGATCCTAAGTAGGCTGTATACTAATACTGATAAAACTGCAAATATAAGTATAATAAAATACCATTTATAAGGATTTATAAAATTGGAACAGGAAGGCCAACAATGTAGTGAGAATAAGAGACTGATAAGCTGAATGGTACACTGGCGTCACTGGGTACTAAAAGAAGACAAGTCAACAAGCTTTTATTAAGTGCCTACCTACTATGGCTAGACGCTATGCATGCCAGCTCTAGGGATTCAAAGAAAGGTAAAAGTCAGTTCCTGCTATCAAGATGTCTAATGTGGAAGATAGCACATAGAAACAAGATACATACAGGATGAATTGGAGATAATCTTAGAGGGAAGGCACCAGCAATTAAGAGTTATTAGGAAAGGCTTCTTGCAGGAGGTGGGATTTTAACTGGGGGCTGAAGGAAGCCAGGGGAGCCAAAAGGAAGAAATGAAGAGGGAATTGCATGGGTGCCAGCCACTGAAAATTCCTGGAGCTGGGAGATGGAGTACTGATTGTATTACTGGATAGGGTATAAGGAAAGGAATAAGGTGTAAAAAGACTGGAAAAGTTGGAAGAGGCCAGGTTATGAAGGCCTTTAAAAGCTAAACAGAGTAAGTCTTCTGGTAATTTGGACTGATTCTTTATGGGAGATTTATAGGAAAACATAAACTACAGTGCATATGAAATTATGGAAAGACTGAGATTTGTATTTATGGATAGAACATAAATCTGACAAAAATCAGTGATACCATGATGTCCTTAAAGCTGAATGTTTTAATAAATTCTTCCTAATTCTCTCCATTGTTTGTCAAAGATGCCTTAGTTCTTACATTTTATTAAACTTTACTTTTGAAATATAGCCATTTCATATAATCCAAATGATCTATTGGACATTTTGTTTTACTATCTATATCTTCTTTGGTCCTAAATTCTTCCTCTTCCCATAATATGATGGTGATGGAATACTATTGTGCTATAAGAAATGACAAGCGGGATGATTTCAGAAAGGCCTGGAAAGGCTTGTATGAACTGATGTACAGTGAAGAGAGCAGAACCAAGAGAACATTGTACACAGAGACAGCAATACTGTTTGACGAAGAACTGTGAAAGACTTAACTATTCCAGACAATCCCAAAGGACTATTGATGAAACATACTATCCACCCGCAAAGAACTACTATCAATGGAACACAGACTGAAGAAAGCTATTTTTCACTTACTTTCATTTTTTCTTTTATGTATAACTTATATCTAACTGCTTATTGCCTCAGGGGCCAGGAAGGGGAAGGAAGGAAAAAAGTGGAATCTAACACTATAAATACAAATGTTTATTACTTAAAAAAAATAAAGAAAGAAACAGAGCCACTTCTCATAAGCAGCTGAAGAATTCTGATTTCTACTTGTGACAGTTTTTGAAAATATTTTATTTTTCTTCTCTATGTGTATTCTGGTTGGCTAAGTCATCAGAGACAATTTTAATTCAAAAAAAAATTTTTAATGATTCCTCTTTCAGTCTTTTGACACTGTGAATAGAAGATTTGTGGTTGCTAGGCCATTAGTTTTCTGAAATAAACAGCTAAAAGTTCAACTACACAATTATGTGCACATGCAAGAGTTATGGAAGGAATGCTACTATATTATACAGTTCATCCGTAAATGGGTTAAATTAGTTAACTGTAGTTATGTAGTTAATAATAATAGCTAGCACTTATATAGTATTTAAGGTTGCAGAGTTCTTTATTATGCTATCTTATTTTTCACAATCACCATGGAAGGTAGGTGCTATTATTATCTCTTTTATAGATTAGTAAACTGAGGCACAGAGAAGTTACTTGCCCAGAATCACATAGCTAATATAGCTGAAGCAGGATTCAAATTCAGGTTTTCTTGACTCCAAATCCAGAGTTCTATGCTGCGCTACCTAGATGCCTAATTAGGAAACAGAGCCTTTCTCAGTCATGACTGTTACTTGTTGCTTTTCCTTACTTCAAATTCTATTATAGTGTTATGGGAAATAGAAAATATCAACAATTTAAAGTGACATGGAAAAGGATCGATAACATATACAAAAGACAGAATTGAAACACTTTTCATTGGTTGTTATTCTTTGGGAAAATTTCCACTTATTTTCTCATGTCATATATGCATGCCATGTGCATTAATTTATGTTTATATTTTTCCCCTACAATGTTCTGGCTCTGTTTTAAAGACTTAAGCTTCACAATCATGGAGTATGGACATTTGAGCTAATACATAATGCAGGGTCAAAGGAGGTAATATGAAAGTGCTTTAAAAGACATAAAGCTCTAAACCAATTTAATATTGTTTTAACTGTAATAGAAATAAGTTTAGGATTTCAAGTTTCAGTGTAAGGAAGCATAGAACACAATAGGACATAGTGAGCAGAGAAAAAATAAAATAAAAAAAACTAGATCTGGAAAAATGTTCACAATAAGAAGTAGTCGGGGCAGCTAGGTATCCACCAGCCCTGGACTCAGGAGTACCTGAGTTCAAATCCAGCCTCAGACACTTAACACTTACTAGCTGTGTGACTCTGGGCAAGTCACTTAACCCCAATTGCTCACTAAAAAAGAAAAAAAAAAAAAGAAGTAGTCAGGGTGGATATAAATTGGTCTAGGTCTGCTGTGGCCCTGTAGAGGGGCACCAAAACCATTAAATCGGCTGGGTTTTTACAGTGGTCTTGTCTCCATTAAGCAGGGCCAGGGATCAGGGAGGGGGAAGAGCTGGGAAGCTTGCCCTGGGGATTGGTTCAGATTCATGCTGGGGAGAAATACTTGGGGAATTGGTAACTAGTTGAAGGCTATAGAAAAGCTAAGAGACATGATCTGGAATGTCAAGAACAGGGAACAGTTAGCAGCCTGCTGGGATGGAACATAACCTTACAAGTGAAAAATTTTAGAGCATAATCATTTGATCATAATAAGATACTAACCTATATGTGATGTTCATTATATCTAGGGAAATTATTAACGGCATAATAGTTAATGAAACTGGCTTGCCTATGATTTGAACATTTAAAAAAAAGGTTGCCGTTAATTGGGAATGTTGTCTGATGAACAATCTCTGGGGAAAATATATTTGATCTGAATGTCAATTATAAAAATACCATTATAATCCATTCTAATGAGTTTATCTGGAAAAAAAAGTTGGGCTACTGTAAACATCTTCAAATTGAAAGTGTATTTGATCATTTTTAGTATAACATCGTGTATCTTTTGGTTGAAAATTTTGCTTTTCAACTTACAGATGTAAAATGATTTCAAAATAACAACAAAAAGTTTTTACTAATGAATTTGTTGTTTATTCATCAAACGAACATTTATTAAACACCAGTCAATACCTAACAATTATTTCAGCTGTCAGATTTGTTAACAAAAAACAACCCATAATACTCTAAAGTGAACTGGTTCGTCTGACATTATTATTTTTTACATGAAAAGCATTATATATATATTTATCACCAAAACTTTTTCTGGTATCTTCCCCTTTCCCCTTCTAGAGAGCCACTCCAAACTGTTTTGACATTATTTCTATATAGCCTGTGGTGGCTATGGAAACCAATGCAGGTGTACATATCCAATTACCACACAATCTACTAAATATAGATTTCAGGTACTGTGCTAAAGGCTGATGATACAAAGATAGACAAAACAGTCTCTATTTTCTGTGAGTTCACAATCAAATAGGTGAGAAAAGATAAAGCAATGATATACAACAGAATATAGACAGGATAAATTGAAGCTTAATCAATTGAGAAAAGGCCTGGGTTTTGGAAATGGAATACAGAGAGGCCAGTGTTACTGGATGGGGGACTGATGAGTGAGAAGACTACAAAGGTAGGAAGATACTGGGATATGAGGGCTTTGAAAGTCAAACAGAAATATATATTTGATTCTGAAGAGGAAAAGCGAGCCACTGGAATTTATTGATTGGTAGTGACTTTTGGATCTATACTTTAGAAGATCACATTGACAATATCTAGAGGATGGACTGGAGTGTGGATGAGCCTTGAGTTAGGGGAGACTAACTCAGGAGGCTATTGTAAAAATAGTTCAGGCACTGGGTCATAAGGACCTGCATAAGAATGTGGACATATCCAGAGGAAAGAAGGGTATTTATGAGAGAGATATTACCAAACATAGAATGAATAGGACTTGGCAACTGTGGAATAGAAGACAACCCTAAATTCTAAGCCTGGTTGACTATAGTAACTCCTCTCCAAAGTAACAGAAAAATTAGGAAGAGGAGAGGACTTGGGGTAGGGTAAGATAGGGAGTTATTTGGACATGTTGAGTTTAAAGATTGTCTTGGACATCCTGTCTGAGATGTCCAATAAGGAGTTGGAGGTTAGGAAAGAGGGTTAAGGATGAAAAGCAGATCGAGAATCAAACAGTGTAGAAATAACTAACTGATCCATGGGAGCTGATGAAATCATAAGTTGAAAGAGTATCAAGGAAGAGAGAAGAAGGCCAGGAAGAGCTTGTCAACACAACTAGCAGGTGCCATAGCAGTTACAAGTCCACAAAGGAGACAAAGGAACAATCAGATGAGGATGATCAATAACTGATTAAAGCTTGTAGAGATTCAAGAAGAATGAGGACTGGGAAAAAGTCATTAGATTTGGCAATTAACGGAGAACAGTAACTTTGGAGAAACCAAGTTTTAGTTGCATGATTAGGTTGGAACTCATTCTAGAAAGGGTCTCCAAACCACAGCCCAGTTCAAAGGCCATACCTGGCCACCTTATTTTTGTACAGCCTGTGAGCTAAGAACTGGGTTTTATATTTTAGGTTTGGAAGAGCTGCTCTGCTGTTACTATTAGGGAAATGTACTATTTTAATATTTGTATTTATCTTAGCATTAAATTCTGTAATAAAAAATCTGCACAAGTAATTTTTGATTTCTTAATTTTAGAAATAACCATCAATATGGATATAGCTAGGTTGATATAGTAGATAGAGTGCTAGACTTGGGAGTCAGGAAACCCGAGTTCAAATCTAGTCTCATAATGAATAATGAATAAAAAAAGTATTTTATAAGTGTTTGCTATATGTTAAGCACTGTGCTAATGTTGGATTTAGATATAGAAAGAAAACACAGTACCTCTCCTCAAAGAACTTATATTTGAATAGTGGAAATAACACACAAAAAAGAGTGGGGGCCCCAGAGGGGCAATTTTGTCCACCAAGTCACCTAAGATGTGAGTGGGACTTTGGAGGAGGGGTACACTGACAACACAATCCAATAACAATGGCAGAATTGATCTGATCTTGGTTTTTAAAAATTTTTGATAGTAGAACCAAGGTGGGAGGTTGGGGAGGAAAAGGTACTCACACTTAGGCAAGGCAGCTGGCAAGGCTACAGAGGAGATTACTCAAGGGACAGAAATGAAATGAAATTTGGTTAGGCCTTTTCCTGAAATAGTACTTCTTGAAAGGCAGTCACCTTAGGAAGAACAGGGTCCCTGAGTGGCTACTGCTCTAGAGCCAAAGGTGGCTAAATGGCCAAACTATGAAGTGACTCATTTATTTGGGGGAGGGAGGGAGGAGGGCGGGGCAATAGGGGTTACATGACTTGCCCAGGGTTACACAGCCAGTAAGTGTCTAGTATCTGAGGCTGAATTTGAACTCAGGTCCTTTTGAATCCAGGGCTGATGCTCTATCCACTGCGCCACTTAGCTGCTCCCAAAGTGGCTCTTACTTTAACCCTGACATGTCACGTAACCTTTCTCAATCTCAGTTTACCTCAAGTGTAAAATGAGAATACTAACAACACTATTGCTAAAACGAGATAATATACATAAACCCTACATCTTGAAAACCCTAAAGCACTATGAAATGCAAGCCAATATTATTCTAACCATTCTGTCTGAAGCACTCTTAAAGTAGATCATCAAGGAGACAGAAGAGTTAACAACACTTTGTCCAAAATAGGCCATCAGTGATTATCTGGTGATTTGATTTTGATTTACCAAATGGTGAAAATCAGCATTGACACAAACTTACAATTACATTCACTGGAGTTGAAAGTTAAATGAATGAATCAATTGTAGCACAGAGTGCATTGCTTGTCCTTTTTCATTGGGAAATGTTCAGTCTTTGAAAATCCAGGATTTAGCAACTCTGAAGGGGACAGACAGAAGGAGCCTCAAAGAGTCTCCTATATTTTTCATACAAGAAAATTGTATTGTAAGACAGTGTTTCCATATTATAATATATGTATAATAATAAAAACTGTGCAAAGAACGTCAATATAGGACAAAAAGCTTTTCTTCCTTTATCTTTTTAAAATACTGATTCCATGTCCATCAATCTGTCAGCAGCCATTTAAAACCAATCAGTAAAACTACAAAAAGACCTTTCTCTGTTTGGGTCTAATACAGCAAATCTTAATTACTTGCTTATAGTGGGCCAACATAACTCTTTTTTCACTAACAGTTTTTATATATATATATGCAGGGAAATGAGGGTTAAGTGACTCGCCCAGGGTCACACAGCTACTAAGTGTCAAGTGTCTGAGGCAGATTTGAACTCAGGTCCTCTGAATCCAGGGCTGGTGCTTTATCTGCTGCACTATCTAGCTGCCCCAGTTTCTTTATATTGTTAGCAAAAATGTCATTTTACACCTGTTATCACTTTAAAACGAGTTGAATTACAACATGGATATAGCCTTGTCTATAGAGTAACATTGCTACCAGAGTAAGGGGAGAAGAAGATGATTGAGTATGTAAAAATTATATTCTGTGCACCATTTGATCTTTTCTGTATATCAGTGTGTGTAAATATGTTGTATTTTAATTCTCAAATATTTTCACATTAAAAGAATAGCTTTCAAATCTAAAGTCAAGGTGGCTTGTGGAATTTAATAAGGAGAAACCTATACACTGTGTGGTAAAACCTTATACTTTCTATGCAACAGCAGAGTACCTTTGTAACACAGGCGACTTTTTAAAGGAGTCTATTTAAAAGAGTTGACACAACAGCATTATCTTTGCATCCTGAATTCCTTGATTTATGCAGAGCTCTAAGTAACTTCCATATTGACTCAAAATTCACTGTATAAGAGAAGCTGATAATTATTACAGAAGACAGTAACTCATAATGAAAAAGCTTAAGCAATTCACTGGAACTAGAGGCAATTAAAACTGTTAATTACCAAAGAAGCCAGGCAAATGACCCATAATTATGTCAGATTTAATGTGGCAGCAAGATGTATCAGATCTTCTTTCAATCTTTCTTGCTATTGATACCTACTGAATGTAGCACAGCAACATATTTAACAGATGATGAAAGGCTTACAAAAGTCAAAACAAAGATGAATTTATTTTCTTGTTTGCACAAGGGTGTCACAACTATTCTTCAAAATTTGATACATAAAAATAAAGCACAACAAAAATTGTCATGTCATTTTAAGTTAGTGTTCCTTCAGTGAAACATTTAAAACATTCAATTGAAGGTTTCTTACTTTTCATTTTGTTCAATGCTAGTGTTCAATAATTATCTCTAAAAATGTTATTTTCTGGGTTACTCTAAAACATATACACATATGCACACATACATACATACATATTTGAGGCTGGCAATGAATCAGAAAAATCTGAGCAAAATGCATTTCATATATTTTCAAGAGGCAATTTGAATCTTAAGTGTAAATGCTAATTTTAATTAAAAATACTTAAAACAAATAAGCAAATGAGGATTCTCATTTACAACATAAAATGGATGTCCTCATTTTCTACTACAAATAACTATTTAATTGCAGTAAGCTGCTAATCATATGCTATTTGTGTACCTTTTAGATTGAATTCTAAAAGTACAAACAAAATTCATAAAATGTATTAAACAATGTGATATATTAGAGAACTTTAAAGTTTCTTGGAAGCCTACTGCATTTCTGGAAATCAGAAGCAAGCAGCTCATGAAATCAAGGACAGTACCTATATTTAAATAAACTAAGCCACATGAAAGCTACATTTTATATACACTCACACGTATACATACTTAGTGCTGTGTGGTTAGGAACTCCTTCGTGTAAGTTATATTAAGATGAAAGGATTTAAGAGTTGAAAGGGATCTTTCAAGTTCATCTTGTCCAATGCCTCATTTTATTGAAGAGAAAACTGAAGGCAATAAATTTGAAGTTACTTGCCTAAGTTTGGATAGATAAGTGGCAGGGGTAGGATTTCAAACCCAGGTGTTCTGACTCTCAATAAAGTATCCTTTCAACCATACCATGTTGCTTCAACCACACAACTTCTCAACCTTGGATGTAAATATTGCAAGTATTGTTATCCTCATTTCTCCTTTGGTGCATCTCTGATTTCACCTTTTCATTCATAGAAATCATACCTTCTCTACAATTTCTAATCTGTGCTTCTTTGTGGTTTTCCATATATATTCCACAGAGTACCTTCTCAACAAGTTGGAATCCTTTCAATAGCTCAGGTGTCCCAATGCACCACCCTGGCTATTCATATGTTGTCTCTCATTCTGGCTACATAATTGGCCACCTTGCTTTTTCAGTTATCTATATCCTTTACAATGTATTTCTCACTACTTCTTGCATACAAATCCTCATTGGTAACATGTGACAGCTTATGGGGCAGCTAGGTGGTGCAGTGGATAGAGCACTGGCCCTGGAGTCAGGAGTACCAGAGTTCAAATCCGGCCTCAGACACTTAACACTTACTAGCTGTGTGACCCTGGGTAAGTCACTTAACCGCAATTGCCTCACTTAAAAAAAAAAAAAGAGTGAGAGAAAACATGTGACAGCTTACTTTTATACACTACAAATACCATATGTCTTTCCACTGGCCCACTGGGCTATTTCTAATATTAACTCTTCTGAAATCATAGTGTTCCATGACATTTAGCCATAGAGCTCCACAAGAAGATATGTCAAAAGTGCTTTGGTAGAAGAGGTGACCAGCAATGTTTGTTTCCTGAAAGCACTGGACAGTTTTCCAATTTGATCAATAAAACCCAATCTCCTCTTATTCAATAGTGGGCCAACTCTCTATTGGCCAACTACCTGAGAAATTAAGAGTTATGGACTAATGTGATGGAATTCCTGTCCAATTTAATTTAACAAACATTAAACCATGTGCAAGGCACTGAGCTAGGTGGTAGGTATAATAATATAAAAAATTACTAGGGGGCAGCTAGATGGCGCAGTGGATAGAGCACTGGCCCTGGAGTCAGGAGTACCTGAGTTCAAATCCGACCTCAGACACTTAACACTTACTAGCTGTGTGACCCTGGGCAAGTCACTTAACCCCAATTGCCTTACTAAAAAAAATTTAAAAAAAATATTATATTAAAAATTACTGCACACCACTGTCTGGACAAGGAACAATTTCTATTCATCTTATACCAATCTCATTGCTTGAAAATTTCAAAACACTATTGTAGGTCCAATGGGTCTTCAATGGAACCTACAAGATAGATATACCCATATGTGTATGTATGTATACATGCGTGCATGTATGTGTATATATGTTTCAACCTCTCCCTATTAAGATGCTCTTTCCCTACAACCTTCCCCTGGACCCTAATTAACATCCTCTTAAGCTATAATGCTCTATCTTACCTTTTTTTTCTCAGTGAAATTTCTAAAAAAATTCATATTATGCCAAAAATTAGATCTGCACATGCTGTCCATTTCTAGATAATACGTCTTGCATTCTGGTCACCATTTTGGTCCCCAAACCATCAGATTCATGATTCTGCCCCCAAAGCTGCCCTTGGCTCTGATAAATAAGTTTTACTTAGAATCAGACATCTATATCACTTCTCAACCACCATTTCTAAGCCATATTGCCCTTTCTTTAGGTCCTGTTTATATGTTATCTTCCCCATTAGAATATAAGTTCCCTGAGGGTAGGGAATGGCTTGGTTTTTTTTGTATTTATACCCTCAACTCTTAGCATAGTTCTTGGTACCTAGTAAGCCCTTAATAAATGTCTTATCATTTATTTATCATGATTCCCCAATCAGTAAATTTAGTTCTTTTTCTCCCCAGAGCTTATAACAGAAGAGATATGCACAAAAGATAAATTACAACATAAGGGTAATACTAAATGAATAGTATAGATGATAAGGAAAAAAGGAGATATTCATTAAAAAATTAAGGTTAGCAGAGGAAGACTTCACAGAAGACTGCATAATGTAATTGAGGGACAATAAGAAATGGAGTTTAACTTGAGTAGAGGTGTGGTAGAGAGAAATAGGAGGTGATAACTGCTTAAGAATTAGGTAAGGAGGGGAAGCTAGATGGCACAGTGGATAGAACACTGGCCCTGGATTCAGGAGGACCTGAGTTCAAATCCGGTCTCAGACCCTTGACACTAGCTGTGTGACCCTGGGCAAGTCACTTAACCCCAATTGCCTCACAAAAAACAAATGAATGAATGAATGAAAAAGAATTAGGTAAGGAAACCTTCTTGAGGAAGTTAAAATCTGATTGGTCTGAAAAACCATATAAGGTAGAAAGAGATTTACCTATGATATAAGATAATAACAATAAGTGACATTATAAGGTCCTTTATATACATTACATCATTTGTTCTTCATAACAACACTATAAGGTAGCTATTATAGGTATTACTATCTCCATTTTGTAGAAGAAAATAAGATTCATAGAGATCATGTGACTTGCTCAGTCCCATAGATGATAAATGTTGAAGGTAAGATTCAAACCCAGGTCTTAACTTATTCTAAGTCTAATTGCTCTTCCAGTTATACTAAACTGCCTGTCAATAAATTGAATAGTAGAGATTAAGCAAATGACAGAGAAAGAACCAAGTGAACTTGCTTTTGTAGGGGCAAGCTCCAGGAAAAAGTGAGGCTTGATCTAGGTCCTCAAGGGTATCAACTTGTTTAGGAAGAGAAGACAGAGGAAATCACGCTTGGTAAGCATAAGAGGAGAAGTGGAAGTTCAAAGGTGGGAATAAAAATGGCATACACTTAGAATAACTTATAAAGTAGCCTGGCTGCGACAGAAGATGTTTATTAGAAAAAAATTAGGATAAAAAGTTGGGATTACAGAGTTTTAAAACTAGACTGAAGTTTGAGAGCATCTAATTTAGCCCCCTATTATCAAGAGTAGGTAAATGACTAAAACAATCAGAACACATGAGATGATATTCTATCCTTAAGATCTCTTGGGGAGACCAAGGGCATGTGGATAAATCTGTAGACTTTTACAATGATCAGCAAGTTAGGTGAGGATATGACTGACAAGAATAATCTTCTGGTCATAAATAGGATAACTCTAGCTAAGGACTAATGTGTAATATTCAATAAGTACTATGGGGATTCAAATCAAATACTTTTTAAAATGCTAAAAAAAAAAACTTACTTAAAAATTCCTTCTGATGTGGGATGGAATTTGGGATCAAATTGATAGTGAGTTGTCCCAAAAGAATTACAAGGCTCAGTGACTCTGTTCCCCAAATTTTATTTCAATACTTTGGGTGACCACAGGGAGAGAACCAGAATAGTGAAAAGGTATCTCCCAAATAGGGAAAGAAAAGATAGTTATATTTATAGTATGGATAAACTGATTATCAGTCTCATTATCAATAATCTCCACCTTAGGGAGGTACAGTGGAGGGGCCTGTCCTCATTATAATAATCTCCACTTTAGGGAGGTACAGGGGAGGGCCTATCTTAATTTGGAGTTCCTGGGGTCCTAAGCCAACCCCTGAGGCAGGTACCTTTTTCTGTGAAGGTGTATTTTTGGGGTTTACACATCATAAGGTGAATCTGGGGACAAATTTGGCTTTTTCTGTGCATGTTTCTTTCTGGTTCCCATGCTTAGTTTCAAAACATCTTCATTTATCATTTATTTGTATTCTAAATTTCTACAGCCTGTCATTTTTTCTAAGTCTAAGGTCTTCATGGCCTCTTTCCCTCTGTTCCTGTTATGGGTACTGATCTATGTGGGTAAGAGAACCTACTATCCTGACTTGTAAGTTATCCATTAACTGGAGTCTGAATCTCTTGTAGGCCTCATGCTTGGGTCTTAGGTTTTTCTGTTTACACCCTTTTTTGCCTCCTACATCTCTTATTTGGCAAAAATTTTAATGAAACAATACAGTGGAATACTGTTTGGGACAAACTGCCTCAGTTTACCCAAATAACTCGAGGAGACCACCAAGTCAAGCAGAGACAGATTTATTACATCCTTATGAGGATGGCAAAACCCAATTACACATTGAAGTCTTGCAAAGATAGGCCCATCCTCTAGGTTTTTATAGCAACCTTGAAAAGGACCGTCCCCATGTAGACCTAGGGTGATGAGCTCACAATCTAACATCCAATCCTGTCTCACCCAAGGTGTGTACCCAGGCTCATGATCCATGTATGGAGACATGTCCAAGAACAAAGGGGAGAAGGGGAAGGGGTACAAGTCTGAGGAATGTCAAACAAAGAGGGAGGCAGAAATCAACTCCCTGACTATCTGACTGCAATTAATCCATGACAGGGACTGGGGTTTCTGACATGTGAGAGGGGAGATTTTTATTTACAGGCCATAAACTAAGGTGTAGCTGGCATGTGGGAACTAAGCAGAAGTAAATAGTGCTAATTGGGTAGAACTGTGACAAGTAATAAAACTTACTGGGGGACTGGATATCTTCCAGACCCCATCCCCAAAGTTTACAGACTGTCCCAAGTCCATTATCTCAACAATAAAACTTAAAGGAGACAGTGAGAATTTAACAAGCAATTAACTTTTAGGCAAAGCGAGAGGCTAGCTATTCTGGGGGGGGGGGTGGGTTAGGTATCTTTCATACTCCATCCTCAGAGTTTAATCTGACTCAATCCATAATTGTCCCACACAATATGATGCTAAACAAGTAATAGGAGTACATAATAGTTAAGCTTAAACACTGGAACCTCCACTGGCCCCTGCATACTTCTCACTCTGGAATATTGCTCTTCCAGGAAAGTCACTGGTGAGTTCTTCCTGGGGCCTCCATTTTGGAAAAGGGTCCAGGCCAGGTAAACTTCATTCTTCTCATGACCATGCTTTTGATTTTTGAGACATAAACACTATGTTACTAAGTAGTACCTCTAACCTTTCCTTCCCTCTGCCACATTCCCATCTGTGTGTTGTCTTCTACCATTAGAAAATAAACTCCTTGGGGGCAGCTGGGTGGTGCAGTGGATAGAGCACTGGCCCTGATTCAGGAGGACCTGAGTTCAGATCCAGCCTCAGACACTTAACACTTACCAGCTGTGTGACCCTGGGCAAGTCACTTAACCCCAACTGCCTCACAAAAAAAAAAAAAAAAAAAGAAACTCCTTGATGTCTTTTTGCTTGCACTTGTATCCTCAGTACTTAGCACATACTTAATCCAATGCTTAATACTTCTTGCCTTGTCTAAATGGTAAAGGTAGATTTATAATGATTATCTTAAAAATGAGGGAGTTTACTTAGATACTGACATTTCTAGACAAGGAAATTTAGGGGAAAAAATATAGTAATTCTTCTAGAATTTCAGGGCAATTTTTCCTGAGAATATCTTGGAAGATGGTGTCTAAGCTCTTTCTTTGATCATGGTTTTCAGGTAGACCAATAATTTTCAAGTTATCTCTCCTGGACCCATTTTCCAGGTCAGCAGTTTTTCCCAGAAGATATTTCACATTGCCCTCTATTTTTTTATCTCATTTGGATTTGCTTTATTGTGTCTTGGTTTCTCATAAAGTCGCTGGCTTCCATTTTGTTCAATCCTAATTCTTACGCAATTATTTTCATCAGAGAGCGTTTGTACCTCCTTTTCATTTGACTTTTCAAGCTGCTGACTTTTTTTCTCATGTCTTTCCTGCATCACCCTCATTTCTCTTTCCATTTTTTCTTCTACCTCTCTAACTTTATCTTCAAAGTCCTTTATTTACTTTCTAATTTAGGCAAATGGTGAGGCAGATGACTTAAATGGATAATAATGCTGAACATAGTGAGTATAGCCTGCAAGAGGGGGAAACTAGAGAGCAAGAGAGATAAAAAAACATTTAGGTCACTGTTTTAGAATGTTAAAGAAATATGAGAAAGAAGAAAATTCCTAGCCAATTGGATGGAATTGTGATTTCAGTTAAAAATAAGATAAAATGATGACTGGAAAACAAAAGGATAAGGGAAACTGAAGAAGGTTTCAAGTTTTTTGGCTAAAAAGGAAAATAAGGTTTGTAGTAATATAAGGATAAAAAGAAAACTGTTTCTCTTGCTCTGTAGCTTCCTGACACTTTGTGTTGCTTGTCATTTTATTTTTTAAAAACTATAAAAACTTTTCTGCTGATTCATTTCATGTATGCAGGATATCTTAATGCAGGAAGCATATATGAAATAGGTTTTGTGTGAACTGTTCCACATGGCTCTAAATTCTTAAGTTGAAGAAATTGGCATTTTTCCTTTAAGGGCACAAATATTTTTAAGCTATCAGATTTGTTCTTTAGATAATACTCTGCCTTCACATTCTAGATTCATCTGGTCTGCCTTTTAAAAAATTTATCTATCTAGATATTTATCTATTTGTGGGGCAATGAGGGTTAAGTGACTTGCACAGGGTCACACAGCTAGTAAATGTCAAGTGTCTGAGGCCACATTTGAACTCAGGTCTTCCTGAATCCAGGGCTTGTGCTTTATCCACTGCACCACCTAGCTGCCCCATCTGGTCTTTCTTAAAAACAGAAGTGAATAGCTGATGTGGCTTCCCCACCCCTTTTTACATTAACTTTTCAATTGTTTAAGATAATCATCCTAAAAGAATGGTTAACAAGCTTTTCTTGAAGACAATCCCTTAAAGAAGTAGTTATCAAAGATCCATTCCCTGGTCCAGCAAAGTCACTAACAGGGATTGACTCCTTTCCTTATACAAATAGGAGCTCATTCTTTTCAGAAAGAACAGGAATGGGGCAGCTAGGTGGCACAGTGGATAGAGCACTGGTCCTGGATTCAGAAGGACCTGAATTCAAATCCGACATAAAACCCTTGACACTTACTAGCTGTGTGACCCTGGGCAAGTCATGTAACCCCAATTGCCTCACCAAAAAACCCAAAACAAAACAAAACAAACCACCCCCCAAAAACCAGAAAGAACAGGAATAATTGTGTGTGTGTGTGTGAAATATATGTGTGTGTATATTTATATAAATATAAAAATATATATATATATATATATACACACACACATATATGCATTATCCTAATTTATAATTCCACAATGCTGTCGTCTGTTCTCTACAGAGACAAAGAACTCGAGATAGAAAGACAGAGATAGAGAGAATATGTATTTTATGACAAAAGTTTTTGCTTAAAAAATACCTTAGTAGAGTCCTTTGTTCATCACTGACCTTTTGATCTCGAATTGCTCAGATTGATCCTGTCTTTGTTCAACCACACTGTTTTGACAAAAGCTTCTTTACCCAAATCTACCCAAATTTAGACCTTTAACATTAGGCATATAATAAAGTTAGTTCATCAAACTTAGACCTTTCCCATCCTGAACCAGGGCAGTTGGGAATGTCCTTTCACAGATCAAGATCCAAGGACCATCTAATTTTAACCCTAACTTCATGAGCCCACAAGTGTAGGACTTGAACAGTAGAGAGTAGTAAGAGGAACTTTTATACTTAATATGAAGAATCAGTGCTCCTTCCTGAAAAGACCAGAGTCCTACCTTTTGGCTGTGTTTTAACTTGAGGACTTTGGTCTTAGATGATAGCATTTACATCAATAGAGAACAATGACAAGTCTCAAAGCCTGAAATATCTTCACCTCTCTGAAGATCTGGAATAATATATCCCATATCTGAAGTGTCTAGAATCATTCAATAGCTTTTTCTCTAACCATTTGAGACTAGGGACCAGCTAATTACCCTTTCAAATTTTATCCCATCAAATTTGGCTCCAGATATATAAATTTTTAGCAGGGATTGTTTTTATTCCTCTAACATCCCCAATTAGAGAACATTTGTTAAATAGTAGAGAAGACCAATAATCCTTCCAAAACACAATCCACAAGTGCATATTTAAGCAAAAGAATTAGAGTGGGAGGAAGGGGAGGAAGATGTACAAACCAGATTCAGTAAAGATTGCTGCCTGTGTTATAAAATTTCAAACTTGAAAGGTACCTCAGCAATCATCTAGTCAAACTGTTAATGTACAAAAAAGAATCCCCACAACAATCAATTAATAAGCACTTATCTCTCAGGCCACAGACAGTAAGAGAGTTAAACAACTGGTCAGAAGGAGAATACTATAGCACTGAGTGCAGGACTCTGTTACACTGTCCATACAGGGATCTGAGAACACAGGCTGGGATCATAACCACAGGGTGAGGAGAAGCATTAGGATACTAGAAATCACAGTCATAGGGGACTGAGGACCCTGATCAAAATTCCAGGGCAGAGAAGAGTGACTGAGGTCACTCGGAGAGCAAAGCACAAACCAGGAGAGGAGGGACTTTACTTTTCCTTAGATAATACCAATTCGGAAGAACAGAAAACTTACAGAAACCCAGAACTAGCTCTGAAAACAGCAGCAACAAAAAACCTGAAGGTTGGGATGGTGTCTCCTCCAACTCAGGGATCAGAGATGAAACAAAACCAAAAGAATGAAAAAAAAATAGAAGAAAATGTGAAATATCTCATTGGGGAAAAAAAAATTACCTGGAAAACAGATCAAGGATATGTGTGTGTGTGTGGTGTGTATAATAACCATTTTTATTTAAAGTTCTGAGTTCCAAAAAATTTTGAGGTAGTGTTATAGTCATATTTAAAAATGCTCTAAAATTACTAATGTTTGGCTAATATGACAAAAAAGGAAAATGTTAGAGGAGATATGGGGGAAATGGGACACTAATACACTGTTGGTGGACTTGTGAACTCATCCAACCATTCTGTAGAGCAATTTGGAATTATGCCCAAAGGGCTAAAAAACTGTGTATACCCTTTGACCCAGTACTACTAGGTC
This sequence comes from Dromiciops gliroides, assembly GCF_019393635.1. NCBI lineage: Eukaryota > Metazoa > Chordata > Mammalia > Microbiotheria > Microbiotheriidae > Dromiciops > Dromiciops gliroides. The sequence continues at coordinate 232,107,899 of NC_057863.1, read as the reverse complement.
TATATCACAAAGAGATTAATTAAAAACGGGGAAAAAAGGAAAAGGACCTGTATTTACAAAAATATTTCCAGGGGCAGCTAGGTGGAACAGTGGATAGAGCACAAGCCCTGAATTAAGGAGGGCCTGAGTTCAAGTCTGGCCTTAGACACTTAACACTTACTAGCTGTGTGACCTTGGGTAAATCACTTAATCCCAACTGCCTCACACACAAAAAATATTTCCAGCAATTCAAGCCAACTGTTTTATACACTGGTGGTGGCAAAGAACTGAAAATTGAGGGGATGCTTATTAATTGGGGAATGGCTCAACAAGATGTGGTATATGATTGTGATGGAATACTATTGTGCTCTATGAAATGACAGAGGATTCTTTCAGAGAAATCTTAGATGAACTGATGCAAAATGAAATAAGCAAAACCAAGAGAATATTGAACAGTGTAACAGCAATACTGTATGATGATTAACTGTGAATGACAGCTATTCTCAACAATACAAATATTCAAGACAATTCTGAACCACTCATGATAACAAATGCTATCCATCTCCAGAGAAAGAATAGAGTTTGAATGCAAATAAAACATATTCTTTTTACTAATTTTTTTTTGGTGCTTTTGGGGCATTTTTTCCTTCACAACATGACTGATATGGAAATACATTTTGTATGATTACACGTGTGTAACCTATATCAAATTGCTTGCCTTGTCAGTGAGGAGGAGGGTAAGTAGGGAGGGAAGTAATGTGGAACTCAGCATTTAAAAAAAAATGTTAAAAACTGTTTTTACGTGTAATTGAAAAAAATTAATTAAAATTTTTTAATAAGATAGAGGCCATAACCACCCAAGTCAGCCTATTCTTCTTTGGGATAGCTCTACTTATTAGTAAGCTTTTCTTAATATCACATCCAAATGTACACATTCAGTGTACATAATCCTTCTTCGGGCCTAAAGAGAACACATTCCCTGCCCCCCCCCCATTTTCTACATGACTACCTTTCAAGAACATGTTTTCTAAGCCTTTTCCCCATGAAATTGCTTCCATTTTCTTTAAATACTCTTCAGATGCATGGATTCATTGAAGTTTGTCATTCTTGCTGCCTTCCTCTGGAAGCTTTCTTTTCCAAAAATGTGGTATCCTAAAATTAATTCTAAGTGTGGTCTGACCAGGCCAGAGTATACTTTCCTATTTCTGGAAACCATGCTTCTCAATGTACCCTAATATCTAACTGATTTTTGGCAGCAATATCATATTGAGCTATGCCAGAGAAATGAATAGTAATGTTTTCAAAGGAAGAGCAATAGACGATTGGTGAAAGGACTGGGGGAAAAATCTTGTATTCAATTAAAAGGCACTGAAGATGATAGCTTGAAGGGAGAAGATCTAGGGTAGACAGAAATATAGTATAGGCAGCTACAGATGATAAAGAGGAAAAGCCATTTGACTTCTTTAGGTTGGTCTCATGCAAACATTAGAAGAGGGTAGAAAATGTAGAGAGGTAGATTTTGGGGCTAAACATAAGAAACATTAAGAATTAGAGTTGTCCCAAAGGGGGAATGGCTGCCATGGAGGCATAGATTTACCATCACTTCATGTTTATATGTACAGCAAGAATACTGTTTGTCAAGAAAAATGCAAAGGAGTGTTCTCATTCAGTGTAGGATCCTATGAATACAAGACTTGGGATTTCAGAAAAGAATCTGGACAATATAAAGCAATGTGGGGCCAGAATGACAGATGGAAGTCATTGATGGATAAATGAACAGGACAAAAATGTGATGTATCTATGCAACTTTTGGAGCAGTCAACTATTCTAGGGAAGCTATGCCATGGCCTTATGATGCTATTTAATGTTTTAAACAATGACATAGATTGTTCTTGTACATTAATTTTAAAAGGTTTTATACTTGGATTAAAAAAAACGACTGCCAAAACACCAACTACAACCAAAAACAAATGCAGAAATGAAGAATGTGTGCAAGCAACAGTTTGTGTAAAAAAAGATCTGGAGGTTTTAGTGGACAGCAAGTTCAGTGTGACATGACAATCTGTGATGAAATAATGGGATTTAGCAGATACTCAAAGACCCACCTGGAGATTATCTATACAGATTGAATCAAGTGAGAGTGATTGACTGCTGATTAAGCCTACTTCAAGTTAATTGGATTGTAATCACACCTGGCTATCCCTTAAGAAGGTATTGTTCTCAGAAGCTAGACTGTGAATTCAACTTGAGAACACCTTCAAAACCAATGGATTTGGATGACACCAACCAATCAGCTTGAAGCAGTGTGTAAAGGTACCCGCCCTCGTGTTCCAGACCTAGTAAAAAAGCTTCCACAATCAGCTTGCTAGAGATTTCATGAGTGAAGCAGGCTTGTGGCAGAGGACTTGAGGGAAGAACCAGACCAGGGCTGGAACTCTAGGCTAAATAGGTTTTTTTCCTAACCTCTATGGGGAATATCTGTATGCCTTTAATAAATGTTTATATGCCCAAGGGACTGGTGCTAAAGCTTCTAATTTAAGGTGACCAACAATTTAGATTTGTAACACACACAAACCGAAACAAAAGGTATTGTGGTCTTAGGTTGCATTAAGAGAAGAAAGGCTCCTAGAATGAAAGATTGAAAACTATTCCGTATTCCTGGCTCCTGCTTGGATCATTGGCTTGAGTATTGTATTCCACTTCTAAAGCACCACATTTTCAGGAGAACATTGAAAAATTTTAGTGCATCTAGAGCTCAGGGGGATTAGGAAACCTATGTTATAGAGGGTCAGTTTAAAGAACTGGGAATATTCGGTTTGGAGAAGAGAAGACTTAGACAGGAATGTGATCACTGGTGCCAAACACTTGAAAACTTTTATCTGGAAGAGGGCCTGGACTTGCTTGTCTCTTCCAGGGCAAAGAACTGTAGCAACAGATGGAAGATTGTGAGGTGCTGATTTTGGCTTAGTGTAAGGAAAAATCCTCAGTTAAAGCTTTTGTTGTTGGTCCCATTTATTCTCAAAGAGGACATGATGTTTGGAGATGATGTCATAACTTGCAGTAAAATGGATGTTAAGTGAGGCAGGGCTGTACAAGGTCAACAAGCTCACTCTTTCCTCCGAGCCATCTGATCTAGTGGCAAGACAGATGTCATGATGACTGGAGATGGCCCAGGATGTTTAAGGTAATTGGGGGTTAAATGATTTGCTCAGGGTCACACAGCTTGTATGTGGTCTGAGGTGAGATTTGAACTCAGTTCCTCCCAACTTCAGGGCCAGTGCTCTATCCATTGTGCAACCTAGCTGCCCCAATTAATGCTATTAAAAAGTAGAATGGATTGTTTGAAGATATTACATTCCAAATCACAGGCATTATTCAAGTGAAAGGCTGGAAAATCATTTGTTAGTGATGCTGTCTATTATCATTTATATGATTGAGACAGACTCTTCCATTAAGAGGAATATGATATTTTATGATATGATAATTAATGTTTGAAAGGTTTTATTTACAACAGATAGAACTTTCCAAATGTTAGTTCATTAATTTTCATGATTTATACAAGCAGGTGTCCCATTACATACTTAGACTTGTTTGCTAAAGTTTTGGCCTTAAATGGTATCATAATAATAACTTAACATTAGTGCCTGGCAGGGTGCTAAGTGCTTCACAATTATTATCACATTTGATCCTCACAACAACTCTGGGAGGAGGTGCTATTACTATGAGGAAACAGGCAGTTTAAGTGACATTGCCCAGTGTCACAGGGTCTAAGGTTGAATTTCAACTCAGGTGTTCCTGACTCAGGCCTAATGCTCTACTCAGTGCACTCCTATTATACAATTTATTTGTATGTTTCACAGCCATACACACACACACACACACACACACACACACACAACACACATCCACATCCATACTGTTTCTTTAATCTGAATTAATGGTGTGAGGGCAAAGGAAAACTTAAAATAACATGCATCATTCATTCCAAAACTGATATGAGAATCATTTAGGATTGATAATTTTTAGGAAACAGATACAAAACTTGAAGTTTCTTATCTAGTACAACAGGGGAGAATTCAAGGATAATCTAAGAATTTCTTAATTTTCCCTTACTCATTCTGAATTCTGTATAGGTTGTGAGAAGATATGGTCTTGTGGTTTTTAGTTTCTCAGTACTCTATACTGGCCAATACTTATATTTAAACCCCTATTAACTAACTATGACTGATAATTGATTTTGCTTATTAAAGAATTGAATACTTTTATATTTAATAAAAATTGAACCTTTATGTTATTATAGTTGTTGAAGGGATATTAAGAGTTACACTTCATGACAATAAAGTTCTCTTATAGTACAAGTTAGGTATTAGCTATTTCAATGGATTACAAGTGATACATCATTTATATGATATTGATTTGGAAAACATTTTGATCACTAGTAATTAAATGTTTAAAAAAATATTTTGTAGCTGCCTTATACTAGAGAGAACTTGTCTTTTCTAATGAGATTCATGATGGGCAATTCCCCCCGATGGTGATAGTGTTCCAAAGAGAGAGTTAAATTAAGTTCCATTGCATTATCTAGTGCTGTTCATTATATGAAAATGATATTAATATAAACTATAAATTATATATAGTTTTGATAACATAATGTAAACCAAGATATCTCATGTTTATTGCTGGTACATGGGAAACATCAAACAAAAACATATGCATTACATAATAATAGAGTACTAAAAAAGCCATTTAGCATTTATGTTCATAGAACCAAATTATAAAAATAAATTTTAAAGCAACCCCACTGCAGCTTTACTAACATACCACCATAAAATAGTCTCTGGTTAGTGCTTAGGTAATTTGCATTTTCGTTTTGATATTAGATATAAAAACTAAAAAATAATGGAAAATGAGTTGCAGAGTGACCCATTACCAGCAGTCTTATTGAAATAGAATTGAATAAATACATCTTAAACAGCTACAGTATTTGCAGTTCTGAATTCCTGCTGTGTTAAATGTCTTTGCAAATTTAAAGAAAAATGCTAGGTTATTTTTGATGGGGGAGGAGAGGGGGAGATTATATCCAATTAAGTTTGTCTTAAGGTCTAGAAAGTATCAAGTAACAATTATTAACATACTTGTATTGTTTTAAAATGAGGGTGTACACCCATTTAGCTGAAACAGAGGGGTAGATGTGTAGGAGGTATTAAATTTGCTTTCTGGGGAGATCAGATCTTCCCCTTCAATCCATTAGGTATACTGAATACTAGGCTATCATGTTTTATTGTTTTTTAAGTATTGTGAATATAGTACTATTAAAAATGTATTCGTGAATCCATGAATGGTTCATTCTATAATGACGAGTGCAAAAATCTATGAATGAGTACACAGCTCATTCCATAACTATGACTATCATGCCCGGTGGTCTTAATCTCAAGTATCTGCATAAGGCGTCTCTCCATTTCCATCTCTCTCTCTCTCTCTCTCTCTCTCTCTCTCTCTCTCTCTCTCTCTCTCTCTCTCTCTCTCTCTCTCTCTCATACACACACCTATTTGTTACTTTTTATATACAAAATGGAGTGATGACTACGACAGATGGGAGAGTATGGTGTGACTACTTCTGGAACAAGTACAATGTTAAAGTAACAATCATTTGTGAGAATATTTCAGGCAGTAACTTGAAGGGCAACTAGCTCCATTTGTATATCTCAAGTGCCCTTCAGTGAAGTAGTAATTACAACAATCTGAACTCTTTGATGTTATATAAACAATGTGTTAATTTAAGACCAGATTTTTTAAAAGTAGATTATGATTGAGATAAGGTTACTTGAAAGGGAGACTGGAACTAGGGGGCCTAAGGAGGAGGAGACAGGAGGACAAGGAGAAGGAAGAAAACGAATTTTAAATTTCTTGCTCCTATTCAAGATTAAATCAAGTGAAAGAATGTGCTTCTGTAACTGACAGTTGATACAGACACTGTGACTCTGTGAAGTAATGAGAAGGTCACATTTACATGCAAGGTTACTCTGATCATTCCGGATGGCTGGAGCATTCTTTTTATAGAGGGGTTTGTGTGTGTCTGGAGGACAACACCACTAAGAACTTTGTGAGGTATCTTTGAGTCATGAGTCTCAAGAAATTCCCAGGCATTCTTCAGACAGTATTTGATTATATGAATAGAAGAAATTTAGTTCAATTGACAGTACTCCGGAACATCAACAGAAAAGTATTACTCTTTTAATGCAGGATCTGTTTTTGAAACATTAGCTAGGATAATCTGGCATGTGTCTAAGAGACAGCGATAACTTTATCAGACTTATGAAATATATATATTAAATTAAGAAATTTCACATGGAACCTGCATACTTGGGATTTTCCTTTGAAGTTAATCCTTTCTCTATTTTTAAAAATAACCTATACTTCCCTTCAGTTGTCTTGTTTTATGAGAAATCCAATAATGATGATCAACGAGTATTTAAGAATATCTACAAAATATGTAACATTCTTTAGAATTTGATATCCAAAAGAAAACCATGTTAATGGGCAGTTTTCTTTACATCACAGAGATCACCAGTTTGCTGAAAGTAAATAATTTTAAAATAGTTTTCTTTCATTAAATATTGATTGTTATCAGAGAGGGAGTAGATTTATTGTTAGAAGGAACTCTAGATGAAGTTTCTTTTTACCAATGCAGGCTGTCACCTTTTCATTCTGGCATTTTTTTTTTTGGCAGGCTGTCACCTTTTCAACTTATTCTATAAGTGTTACCTCAAGGACTAATGAGATTAAGTAAAACTAGTCCCAAAATTATATGCATGTATGTTACCAGAGGAAGATTTAGTAGTACTTCACACAAATACAGTGCAATAATAAAGGCAGACAATCTGAAAACAGATGGTCAACATAGTCTCAATATCAATTTATTGATCCTTTTCATATATAAGCCAGGTGCCATGATGTACAAACTAAAAGATGGTGGCCAAACCAATAGTGATATCAATTTCATTTCACACATTTCAAACATAGACCTTATTTACTCAGATTCTGTTTTCTTAATATAATAGGTTCATCCTGCCTCTGAGCTTCTTACTCATATTTTTCCTACTCCCTAGAATCCTCTCCTTATGTGAGAGATTTCATCACTTGCTCAAGAATAATCTCATATCCTACCTTCCCCAGGAAATTTTCTCCAAGGATTCTAGCTCATCAATCAGCAGACATTTACTAATTAAGCTCTTAGTATAGCCCGTCAATGTGCCAGGGTCTTGTGTGTCTACAAAGAATTCAATATCATCTGCTAACAATAAACTTATCTTAACCATTTAATGTGTAAATAATAGTTACACATAAAATATATGTATGTATAATATACACATATTATATACATATACACGTGTTATATGTATATATACTACTAGTACATACATATACACATGTATGTAAATAGTAGTTAAATACAAAGTAGTTGGCAGGGAGGGAAGCAACAGCTGGGGTGATCAAGGCAAGGCTGCATGCAGAAGATATTGCCAAAGTTGCATCTTAAAGAGAGAGACTCTATAAGAAAGGAGTGCATTTCTAAAATGGGGGGGGGGGGCAATGCAAAGCCTAAAAGGATAATGAAAAAAAAAGAAGCTAAGAGAACAAGTAGGTGGCTATAACAATAATACAGGCTGTAAAGGTGTGTGAATTCAGAAAAGGACTACATGTAAGGAATGTTATAATCTTTCATATGAATGCCTACTATATTTACTATCTATAATACTCACTTTATCACTTTTAATTATTTACATTTGGAGTAAGAGATTCCTGGGGTCAAATTCCCATTTGTCATTTACCTAACCTGTATGACTTTTTGGCTAAGTCACTTAGCCTCTCTGGGGGAGATTTCTTTGTCTACAAAATTGGGGGTGGAGGAAGGGCAGAAGTACCTTTAAGTATCCCCTTCTAGTAACCCTCTGTGAATCTAAATTTATGACCCTTTGTTTTCTGTCAGTGAATTAGGTTGAAATTAAAAGGAAGGCATGTCTCATAATCTTCTCACCCCTAGAACACAAAGTAAATAAGTCACTATTTTCTAGGAAAATATTCTACAGCTCTCACAGATCAGTCTGGATCACTTATAGTATATGGGATATAAAGTTACTCAAAGTTACCAATTTACTTACTGTAATTGTAATACATTTATTGAAACTTTATTGGTGGAGAGGATGGGAAAGTTTCCTCATCTGGAGCTCCCTAAACCAATTAAACCAAAGGTCTGGCCAGAAGCAAACAAACAAAAAGACTAAACATGTTACTACTAATAAAAACCACATAGACATAACTGTATAATATATTATGAAGTAAGATTTTTAACAATCACTTCTGTACCTTAAAATTCTTTTACTTCCTAAAAACAAGTGACATATTTTTAGTTTATACTATTTTTATCAGTCCCCTCTAATATAGAAACTTACACCTGGGAACTTGAAACAGAGCTTTTCCCTCTAGGTTCTACTTGTCAGTTGCAGGTTTCAAACAACTTCCTTTGGAGCATCAGAGGTTTCAGTAAAGCTATTTAGATGGCAACCTTTCGATTAATCACTCTCTGACCTTAAATTAATACCCCTCTGCAATCATGGCATTAGTGTTAATAAAGCTAAATTTTTCTTGGATAGCTCTATGCAGAATACAACTACAAACTGAACTCAAAGGTGAGAATCCATTCTAGTTCCAGTGATTTGTTCTTTTCCCCTGTCAGGTGGTTTGCCTACCTCTTTGTTTCTTTTAATCCTGTTACATGCTAAAATTTTGTAACATCTTCGACTTCCTCCCTTACCCACAATCTCTTCAGCTCAGATGTTTAAAGGTCATTTAACTTGGAATATAAGAAACAAAATGATCCAGTAGTCTTAGTAGCATACTTGTGAAAGAAAGCTTGATTAATGAACTTGCCTTTTCAGGGTACCAAACTTTTATTCTTTTGAATATTTTAAACAATCTGAATAAATTTTGAAGTCGGGTTATAGCATTACTTTCTCCACAATCATTTATCTGTTTCAGACATATGTTCTTGACTGTCCACAATGAAGTTTTAAGTTCTTTGACAGGGACTGCTGATTTTGGAGAGTTCAAAGAATGGATAGAAAGGATTCCATGGCCTAAAATCTACAGTGGAAGTTGATACAAGAATGATTAGAGCTCTTGAAAATGAAATACATAAATTTATTTGATGAGGAGAGAATAAAGAGGGCAGGCAGGAGTTCTTTGAGGGAAAGGGAAGTAGTCCTTCTTGGGTGGAGCACAGCATGTGTAAGAGATTAATGGAGGATAAGAGAAGGAACTTAAATGCCAGGTGAATACATTTGGATTATATTTGAGAAATACTGGGAAACAACTGGAAGTTTTTCTGAGAATGGAAAGGAAAGGTAATGTGATTCCCAGTGATGATTTGAAAAGAGAACAAAGGTGTGGTGAATGTAGTGACCCACAAACACAAAGTGTCACCTGAAAGCAAAAAAGCTAACAAATTAATTAGGTTAACATTAAAAAGAATGTCTGGAGGCAGCAGTTCTAGTATACTCTACTCTGATCAGATTGCATTTGGAGTATTATATTCAGTTCTGGGTACTACTTTTTAAGGTCATATACAACCTGAAGATGAAAATATCATCCAGGAAGGTGAATTCCATGTAAACATCAGTATCTAATAACTGCTTTAAGTATCTAAAGGGCTGTCAATGTAAAAGAGGACCTAGACTGGGTCTGTCCCAAAAGGCAGAATAAGGACTTGTTGGTAGAAGCTACAGGGAGAGTTGATGTCAGGAAAAATTTGTTAATAATCAGAACTGTCCCAAAATAACCACAGGTTGATTGTGAAGTATATTCTCTTCCCTAAAAATTTCTAAGTTGAAGTTGGATGCCTACTTGGTCACATTATGTTTGTTCAGATAGGACTGTATGATTGTATTAGATGGTGTTTGAGGTCACTTTCAATTCTGAGATAATGTGAATGTAGGGATCACGTATAATGTTTATTAGTATGTCTCATAATACTTTGTAAAGTGTTTGGCACTTGGAAATAACTGGACTGAGAGTATGGAAGGCCTGTGCCTTTGGCCAAGTAACTCCCTCTCAGGGCCTCAGTTTCTTCATCTGTGGAAATGAAAGGGTCAAATTAGGCGATCTCGTAAGGGTACTAACTTTAATATCCTTTAAATATTGTACTCATATTTTCATCATTAATTTGTAACTTCCTATAAATCATTTTTTTTCACCTTTATTTTTTTTTTTTTTAGTGAGGCAATTGGGGGTTAAGTGACTTGCCAGGGTCACACAGCTAGTAAGTGTTAAGTGTCTGGAGGCTGGATTTGAACTTAGGTACTCCCTCCTGACTCCAGGGGGGCCGGTGCTCTATTCACTGCGCCATCTAGCTCCCCTTTTTTCACCTTTCTTGATTTCTTCTAGTTTAATTCCACCAAAGGGAAAAATAAAAGGAAGCTAAAAATCAAATCTACTGCTTTTGTAGCCTGATAGCAGGTTTAGTAGGGATGAAAAATGGAAGTTTGGGGGATTCTTTATGGATTACTTACTGCTCCTTCTGTTCTTCTTTAATTTGACAACCTGGATGAACTTAATGAGATAAAAAACTAGAAAGTACTAAAAGGAGGACAAAGCCTCTTTCTCTTGGGTTTAATTTATAACAGCCTCCTGAAATCATCCCATAATATATTTTTTTAGTTATCTGCCTTTGTCTTATTCCTAGGCTGTTAATGTCAAGAGGATAGTGACTACATGATATGTAACCTTTTATATACTAGATGCTGAATAAATGTTCATGAATATTAGGTATGTACAAATACTTCTGAATTTCAAAGAACAAGTTAGTCCTCTTATTTCTTCTTATTTCCTGTGAAAATAATATTGGGGGCAAAGGGAATAAGCATCTACTAAGCACCTACAATGTGCCAGGCATAGTGCTAAGAATTTTACAAATATCTCATTTGATCCTCACAAAAACCCTGTGAAGTAGATGCTATTATTATCAGCATTTTACAGTTGAAGAAACTGAGGCCGACCTATGTTAAGTATTTTGCCAAGGCTCCCATAGCTGGATTTGAATGGTCATACAAGATGCATTTGAACTCAGGTCTTCCTGACTCCTGACCCAGAGCTCTAGTGACCTAGCTGCCTGTGGGAAAAGATATCTGAAAATGTCCACCTCAGTTTACAAAAAGTAAAATGGTTACTGTAAATGTAAATACAAATGTTCTATTTGTGACAACTGAAAAGCTAAGTTTTAGGGCTGTTGTTTTTTTTTTTTACAAACTGAACAGTGAGATGAGAACCTAAGTGCCAATGGTACATTTTATTTTCACTTTCGGTATTTTTATCTTGTACTCTATAGCAATAGTACTGGTAATTTTATTTGAGCATTGCTAATATTTCAAGATTTATGAGTTCTAATTTGTTTTAAATGAGATTATATGGCTACTGACTAATCCACTTGGCCACTCATTTAAACTGCAAGGTATCAAAAATGGAAAGTAAATCACCATGAAAAAGTTTGGGGAAAGGGTCTCTTAAATATATTTCATAGTAATAACAATCTCATTAGAATTTAAAATGTTGAGAAATTTGGAAAGGAAGATCATAAAACAAATTTGAAGATGAAATACTGTGGTCTTTGAATTTATTTATACCAATTGCTGAAGTTGAGAAAGATTGGAAAATTAATGAACAAGCTTATTAAAATACAATGTCTCGAGTGTGTCCTCTTGAGTAAAACCTTCACCCTTTTCTTTATATCTATATACAGTAAATCTGTTATGCATGCTAAGGGAACTGATTTATTGTTCATGATTAAATAGCCACTAGATGAAGGCTCTGAGAAGAAAACATTTATTTTAACTCAAAATTTCAAGTGAAAATTGAATGAAATAAATTAAGCCAACAATACGATATCTATAATAGAGCTAAAGATCAAAGAAGGGAGAGAAAAACAGCTTGATAGCTAAAAAAAAAAATCACAGAATTAGTGTACTAAAGCTGATGGGTTCTCACTTATTATACTTATAATTTAGATGAAATTTACTAAGCTTGGTTTCTGCTTTCTCATCTTAGATGAATACTTATCAAAGACCTGTAATTTCAATGTTCTGGGAAAGATCTCCACTAATAAAGGTAACTACTCTTCTATAACTTGAAGTATTAGAGAGTTGCCTGAGACCCGGAGTAGTAAAATGAAGGCCCATGGTCAGTGCTAACAAGTGTCATAGACAGGTTTTGAATCCATGTCTTCTTACTTCTGACTATGTGATTCTATCCACTACAAAACTGCCTCTCATGCAGGAAGAATACAAATGAATTATGTGGGAAGGAAAGATTTCTGTTTGAAGCAGGAACACAAGAGAACCAACACCCTTAGCAGTCTTGGTGAGAGGGCATCTATTGTATGGGCAAAGATATTTTGAAGGCATCTTGGTCATATAGTAATAGAATTGAAATATGCATAATATGTCATGAAAATTATGTTTGGTATGTTCTGTTTAGATAGTATGGGAATAGATAACATGTTTAAGAAATGTTTCCATATAAAATAACCATATTAAAATTAAGTTTTGGTGCTGAAAAAGATAAATAATCAGCATTCCAGAAAACTCTGCTATCCAGTACAACTCATTTTCTATGAGTTCCAAATAATTGGGAATTTACTGTATAGTTATTTTTGAAAAGTCAGAACTAGAAGCTTCTTTAATGGGAAGTTTCAAATAAGTAGTTTTAATTGAAATTTCCTTTTAAAAAACCACATAGTGATTATGGGGCCACATGTATGGTTTCTAAAATATAACACTTCTTTGGGGCTGAAAGAGAATGTTAATCAGGTCACTGTCTGTCTAAAATTTTCTATTGCATGACTTGAGATACTAAGCTGATAATAGAAAACATTATTTTTGAATTATACTTAAACTTAAATGCTTCATTCTCTTCAACATTTCATTAAAATGTAAGCACCTTGAAGGTAAAGATTGTGTTCTACTTATACTTTTATCAGCAATTGTTAGCACAGTATCTCTATATTTAGCAGTTAATCTAGCAATTAATAAGCATTAGCCAAATTAGACAAAATTATCTTCAGAGAAGACAGACACTGAAAACTAAAATTCTTTCTCAATCAAAGCTAGTTACATTATATCTGCTCAAATTTAAAAGTTCAGGTTAAAAACTGAATCTCTTATGATAACTTTTTATGCTATAATTTTCCATTTCCAAAATTCCACTGAAACATTCTCAAACAGCAGGAAAAGCCTTTTTAGGTCAGCAATGTAGTAAGTTACAAAGGGCCTCAGAGAAAGTCTGGTCTGCTCTCCTCACTTTATAGATGAGGAACTGTAAACTCAGAGTAGTTATGAGCTTTGTCCAACATCACATGGAGGGCAGAATTTATTCTAGACCTTAAGTCTCCTGTCTTTTACCTTAGTTTTAATTATAAATTTAAGATGTCCAAAAAAATCACTAAATTGTTTATATAATAAATCTTTTTCTATGCAACAAAACAATTTTCCAGCAAAGTGGAAACATGGCAAAAAGAGCTGGATTTGGAGTCAGGAAGACCTGAGTTCAAAACTTTTCTTAGACAATTATAACATGTGTGACCTTGTACAAGTCACTTTTATCTCTCTCGGCCTCAGTTGCCTCCTATGTAAAATGAGGGGATTGGAATCATTGGCCTCAAAATTCCCTTCAGGTACTAAATGTATGCTCCTAAGAAAATAGGAATAATTTGAGAAATAGTTATCTGGCCATTTTGTTTTAAGAGAAAAAAAATCTGTTCTAATGCTATTGTGGTATTTTAAATTTACTTTACTGATAAGTAATGGCAAACAGTTTAACTAAATGAATCACAGATATTTAAGAAGTTATAATATATAATATTTTAGATATATTATGTTAGATATATTAATATAGAAACAACCTATGATTTCATACACATGGGGAATTCTCAATGTTGAAATTTCTACCAAGAAATAGAAAAAAACAACTATGACTTAGCAAACATGCTTTTGAGACACGAGTCTTAAAGGTCTTGGAGTCCGATCCGTTCATTTTACAGAGGAAGAGATAGAAGACCAGCAATTAAGTGATTTGCCTAGGGTCACACAGTTAAAGTATCAGAGGTGTTTAACAGACAAGTCACTTAGGATCCTCAGACAAGTCACATACCTCTCTAGATCTTGGTTTTCCCTATCTGTAAAATAAGTGGATTTTTTTCTGATTACTCTAGCAAACTAATCCAGAAAACTGGTAATGAACCCAGGTCTCCATAGTTCAAATCCAGAGCTCTATCCACCACTGCCTCTGAATTTTTACACATAATTTATCTGAAATACTGTATTGTTACAGAGTATAAGAGTAATGATCAAGCAAGGACATACTAGAATTTGTTATGTGTCAGGCCCTATGTACTCCAATGATTGTCTCACTAAACCAAGCTACTGCCTTCATATTCCTTGGTTTTTAAATTCAATGTTTTTTGTTTGTTTGTTTTTTGGGTTTTTTTTTGCAGGGCAATGAGGGTCAAGTGACTTGCCGAGGGTCACACAGGTAGCAAGTGTCAAGTGTCTGAGGCTGGATTTGAACTCGGGTCCTCCTGAATCCAAAGCCGGTGCTTTATCCACGGAGCCACCTAGCTGCCCCCTAAATTCAACGTTTTAAGAAGCAGTGGGTAATTAGTCTTACCTAAAATACTTAAAGTCACATCTTAGCCTAATGAAAAATTTTATCAGTCTGTAAAAAACAAAATACCAAATAAAAGAGCTTAATTTTTCATCTCCTTGTTTCTTCCCACAAATGACAGTTGTAATTTTGTTTGTTTGTTTGTTTTTAGTGAGGCAATTGGGGTTAAGTGACTTGCCCAGGGTCACACAGCTAGTGAGTGTTAAGTGTCTGAGGCTGGATTTGAACTCAGGTACTCCTGACTCCAGGGCCAGTGCTCTATCCACTGGGGCACCTAGCTGCCCCAACAGTTGAATTTTTAAAAACAATATTCAAATCTGCCTATTATTTTAAATCTTTACTTAAGAGGTACAAAAAGTGGTTATTTTATCCTCTGCAATGATGAAGACCAATTTTATTTGAATGGGATGAGACAAGTCATGATAACTAATAAATTATTCAAAAATTTCAGACATTTACTGGGAAAATAGTAATATAAATTGTTAATTTATATTAACAATGTAATAATAATTTATATATTTTATTAAAACTAATACATTCTTGAACTTTGAAACATTCACTCAAAGAATTGAGAAATCAAGTTTCATGTTGTTGTTGTTTGTTTTTTAAATTATCTCTAGCAGTTATTTTTACCTAATGCTTGAAGAGGATATCTGGTTAGTTGCTTCTCACTGTGTCATCTAATATCCATTACACCAATAGAAATAATGAGAGGGAATTCAGAAGACTCAAAAAGGGTGCATAATTTATATGTTACATATAATCTTTTTAATAGCTTCTCTTTACTCCCACAATCAGCCACAAGAATACATTATGCACTAATCTAGTTTTCTCTCTGAATCACACTATCCCTTTCCATCATATTTCTTACATAATCCTCCAAGTACGATTTAATATTTTTAACATCTTTAAGTAATTATATTTAAGAAATTTCTTTACAAGAGCAATTTCCATGTGTTATATAATTTTGCAGAGTATATAACAAGTAGATAGGAAGACAGTTTTAGAGTCTGTAAAACCTATATTTAAATTTATGACATATATGTTGTATGCAACTTTGGACAAGTTACTTAATATCTCAGTATCCAGGCAACACTTTAAGTTGGACAGTTGGTAATATTGCTTCAGTTTTTCCTCACTGAGAATTCACCACACAAAAGAGATTACAAGTCTAGTTTTTTTTTTTTAAATGATTTTTAGATATACATCATGATGTTGAGACATCTAGGTGGTATAATGTATAGAACTCTGGCCATAAAGTTAGGAATACCTTGTTTCAAATTCAGACTCAGACACTTTGCTGTCTGACCTTGGGTAAGTCACTTTAAACTCCATCTATATTTCTTCATATGTAAAAATATTGGTAATGATAGCAATATAGCTCCCAGAGCGGATGTGTAGGCAAAGTGAGATATTTGTAAAGTGTTTTGTAAACTTTAAAGCACTATATAAATACAAGCTGTTGTGATGAAGATGAAGCCATTATTTTGTCATTAACTTTCACGCATTTAACAGGACACTGTACTGGCTGCCATGGGTATGTAATGTGCATACATAGTTTCTACTTTCAAGGAACTCAACAGCCTAATAGGAGAAGTAAGCAACACACTCACACCACACTTCACTTTAATGGCACTAACATTAATCAGAGGCCTGTCTAGTTGACAATGGTAACAATAACAGAAATGACAGGAAGCAAACACATAGGCTGTAGAGTCTACATGGTACATCTCTCATCAAAAGTGTTTTGAAAGAGCCCTTGAAAGAAAGTATTAGTCTTTACTACCTAAGATACTTTTGCTTAGAACCTTGATAAAATTAAGATGAATTTGAAAGTTTAATTTAGGCTATATTTTAAAAGAAGCACTTAAAGAGTAACTGTCTTAGAATAGTAAAAGAATTATCATATGGAAGAGAGATATGACTTATTCTGCCATGTTTTAGAATAAGTCAATAAGTGGAATGTTTCAGTTCCATACAAGAAAATGTTCTAAGTGGAACAATGATAAACAAAATGGACTGACTTGTGTGCTTCCATCCAAAAAGAGACTGACTATATATCATCTGTTACACATATAAATTTGGTATTAGGTAGAAGTTTGGAATATATAACTTCTAAAGATGGCGCTTCCTAATATCTATCCATTAACAACAACAACAACTGAGATTTACCTAGCATTTTAAGGTTTACAAAGGACTTAATATAAACTACCTCCTTTGATCCTCAAAACAAGTATCTGAAATAAGAAGTAGAGGTACTATCCCTATTTTATAGATGAGGAAATGGAGGGTCAAAGAGGTTAAATAACTTGTCCAAAGTCTCACAGAATTTAAATAAAAATTAAATATTCATTACATGAAGACCCTTCAAAATACTATTAGTAAGGAAAATAACTATCTGGCCACCACAAAACATGCTTATATTCCCTTTCCCAAAATTAAGGATCCTCTTGGAATTCTGAGTGGGGGAAAAAGAAAAAAACCTGACGTAAGGATCAGTCTGTGAGTACAAAAAAATTATATGGTAAAATAAATTATTGGGTCAACATGATAAAGGGGGAAAAGTCCTTAAAATTTACCTTCAAGTTACATACTTCAAAAAGCTTCTTCATATGCTTGTGATTATAATTTTAAAAATTTAATACAATGATCAAAGTTATTACATATAATAGCTAATGACATCTTATTAATCATGACTCTTTTAATGCAAAATTTAAAATAATCTTATATAGTTGGGACACATTTAACCCTGTGAAATCTATGAAGAAAATGTTTTACTAAACAAAAAAATTCATACCATGATTTCTGGTCATGTTGAATCCAAGTAAATAAACTGCCTTAGGAAGTTTTACCTTTAAACCCACTAGATACATGTAAGTCACTGCAACATTTCAAGGGTTATATATAAAGACAATGAGATAATGTAATAAGCACATGTAGATAATTATTAATTCTTGTACTAGGAAAAGAAATCGTTAATTCTATTCACTAGATTTTTTTTAAAATGACCTAAATCATGGGGGTTGGGGTGGGGGAAGCTAGGTGGTGCAGTCACAGGCCCTGGATTCAGGAGGACCTGAGTTCAAATCCAGCCTCAGACACTTGACACTTACTAGTGACCCTGGGAAAGTCACTTAACCCTCACTGACATGCAAAAAAAAAAAAAAAGAAAAGAAAAAGATGACCTAATCCACAATCTTTTAAAAATCATATTTTCCACTAATTCATGCATTAGACAAATATTTATTATTCTTTATAACATTAACAGCTCATGTTTTCACTGTATTTAAATGTCCCAAAATGCCCTCCCTACCATAACCTTGTCAAATAGGGAGCATATTATTAGCCCTGTTTTTTTCTTTTACAAATGGCTCATTGAGATAAAGTGACTTGGCCAAAGCCACACAGTTAGTAAATGTCAGTCAGCTCTTTCCTATGTGACATAGGAATATCCACTATACAGTAAGGGAATACAAAAACAATTAACACTGAATACTAATAAAGCTTACAACCTTGTGAGGTGTGGAATAAGGCCCACACACAAATAACTTTAATACAAGGCACAATATTATGAATGTGAATATAAATGAAACATTGTAGGTACTAGGAAGAGGGAGAGATCCTCTGGCTTCTTTCCTGAAATTGGCCCATCTTAATGAAGATTTTACCCTATATATCAAACAAATTGAGTACTATAAAATATATGGCTCAAAAGAATAAATAAAAGAGACATGATCCTTATTTTAAGGCCAATAGTTCCCTGAATCTTTCTCCTTAATTTTACAGAGACCGATAAGAAATGACAAATTTCTAAGAATTTCTTCTTCAAAGTCTTTCAAGTCCTTGAGGGCAAGGCACTTTGACATTTACATTCCAAGTGCTTGGCATAATGCCTGGCACACAGGAGGTGCTTAACAAATGCTTAGTGATCAAACCTTGATAGAGGTCTTGGTTCAAGAACCCAGAGTAGTCTCCATGAATGAGGTGCTGGAGCAGAACTGTAGTGGAAGATCAGTTGTTAAATATATGAAAACAAGACTAGATGATCGATCACTTTTTTTCCTTCTTTTTTATGCAACTTCTAGATTGAATCTTCACTGCCCTACAATAATATCACTGAAATTTAAACTGAGAACTATATCTTTTAAAACTTATGTTAAATTTATAATAAAACTTAAGGAGAGGGATTGGAATTATAATTTCCTGATGTATAAAACTTTTTATGAAGAAACTCCTTTCACTAATTTAGGTTTCCACTTTCTCTGCAACTCTAAGTCTTTTTTTTTTAAATTTATTTAGTTTTATTTTGTTTTCAATTCCAGATTCTCTCCTTCTCTCACTATATCCCCCATGCATTGAGGAGGAAAGAAACACAAATATGAAGCCATGTAAAATACATTTCTGTATGAGTCACATTCTGAAAAAAAAAGAGAAAAAGAGAAGAAAAATATGCTTCAATCTATACTCTGAGTGTATCAGTTCTCTATCTGGAGTGAGATAGAATGTGTCATCATGAGGTCTTTTGAATTGTGTTGATTCATTGTGTTAAACAGTTAAAAAGTCTTTCAGAGTTAATTATCTTTACAATATTGCTGTTACTGTTTACACTGTTCTCCTGGTTCTGGTTCTGCTTACTTTAATTGGCATCAGTTCATATAAAGTCATTCCAGGTTTTTCTGAAACCATTTCCTTCATCATTTCTTACAATAGTATTGTATCACATTCATAAACAATAACTTGCCCATTTGATGAGCATCCCCTCAGTTTCTAACTTGCTGCCACCACAAAATGAGTTGCTATACACATTTTTGTACACATTCCTTTTCCTTTGATCTCTTTGGGATATAGAACTAGTAATAGTATTGCTAGGTCTAAGGAGATGCACTGTTTAAAAGCCTTTTGGGCAATGTTCCACAGTGTTTTAGATGGTTAGATTAGTTAATAGCTCCACTCCAGTGCATTTCTGTACCTATTTTTGCATATCCCCTCCAGCATTTGTTACTTTCCTTTTCTGTCGTCTCAGCCAATCAGATAAATGTGAGGTGGTACCTCAGAGTTGTTTTGATTTGCATTTTTCTAATCAATGGTGATTTAGAGCATATTTTTATATGCCTATGGATAGCTTTGATATTTTTCATCTAAAAACTGCCTGTTCATACCATTTGATCGTTTATCAATTGGGGAATGACATATTTTTTAAAATTTAACTCAGTCCTCTATATATGAAAAATGAGACCTTTATCAGAGATATTTGCTGCAAAGATTTTTTTTTTTTTTATGTAGGGACAGGTTAAAAAAGAGAGAGAGAAGAATAAACAGAAGAAGGATGGAGGGGAATATAGTTATCAGAACTGTGAAAGTGAATGAGATGAATGTATTGACAAAATGAGAGCAAAGAGCAGATGGGCAATAGAAACCAGAATCCCTCACTAAGTTGTTTACAGGAAACACACTTGAGGGGGCAGTTAGGTGGCTCAGTGGATAAAGCACTGGCCCTGGATTCAGGAGGACCTGAGTTCAAATCTGAACTCAGACAGTTGACACTTACCAGCTGTGTGACCCTGGGCAAGTCACTTAACCCTCATTGCCTCACTAAAAAGCCCCCCCCCAAAAAAAAAAACAAGAAACACACTTGAAAAAGACACACATAACGCAGTTAAAATGAGGGGCTGAAGCATAATCTACTATGCATAAAAGGCAGGGGTAGTAACGATGATCTCAGACAAAGCAAAAGTAAAGGTAGACCTAATTAAACGATAAGCAGGGAAATTACATTTTGTTAAAAGTAACCATAGAAAATGAAGTAAAAAAATTCTTAGAGGAAAAGTTACATTAATTACAGGAGTAAAGACACATTAAAACTATAAAAGGAGGGCTTTCAACTTTTTCCTCTCAGAACTAGATAAGCCTAATTGTAAAAGAAATAAGAAACAGTTAAGGAGAGGAAAAGAATCTCAGAAAAGTTAGATATGATAGACCTCTGGAGAAAACTGAATGGGAACAAAAAGGAGTATACTTTTTCTCAGCAGAAAATGACATGTTCACAAAAATTAACCATGTATTAGGGCATAAAAGCCACATAACCAAATACAGAAAATCAGAAATATTAAATGCACTTTTCAGACATAAAGCAAATATATATATATTCAATAAAGAGACATGGAACCATAGATTAAATATTCAAGGAAATTCTAATCCCTGAAGAATGAGTTTGTCAAAGAACAAATTACAGAAACAATAAATAATGTCATAAAAGATAATGACAGCAATGAGACAGCATACTAAAATTTGGGGAACACATGCCAAAGAAATCCTTAATGGGAAACTGCTATCTCTAAACATATACATCAATAAAAGATAGAAAGAGTAGATCAATGAAATGGGCATGTTATTAAAATAAATTAAAATAAAAATACCTAGTTAACACCAAAATGGCAATCCTGAAAATCAAAGGAGAGGTGAATAAAACTGAAAATAAAAAAGACCACTGAAAATAAAAAAAAATTGTTTTAAAAAGAAACAAAAAAACAGATAAATCTTTGGTTCATGTGATTAAAAAAGAAAAAGAAAGAAAAAAGCCAAACTACTAGCATCAAAAATAAAGAGGGTAAATGCACCACCAATGAAGATAAAAATTAAAGCAATTATTAGGAGTTATTTTGCTCAATTATATGCCAGTAAACCTGACAATCTAAGTGAAATGGGTGGATATTTATAAAAGTATAAACTGCCCAGATTAACAAAAGAGGAAATAGAATACTTAAATAACTAAATCTTAGAAAAAAAGGAAATGAATAAGACATCAATGTATTCCTTAAGGAAAAAAAAATCCCCTAGGGGGCGGAGCCAAGATGGCGGCAGAAAGGCAGTGAGCTCCCAAAATCATGACACGATCAGATCGCTCCAAAAAACATCCAAATAACACCACAGAAAAATGCCCAGAGCAGCAAAACTCACAGAAGAATGTGCTGAAATCATCTTCTAACCAAGAATGGCTTGGAAGCTCAGAAGGAGGGAGCTGATGTGCTAATACAGGAGTCGAGCCCAACCCCACAGTCACCCTGACACAGATCCAGTCTCAGGAAGTCCTCACCAGAGAAGGAGACCCCCAGAGCCTCTGAATCAGCTGAAGCACAAGTGTCGCCTGGAACTAAGCTCACAGTCTGGTGAATGGGCTGAGCCCTGGGCAGGGAAGAGACTACAGGGGTCTATGCTGGTGCTAAGGCAGAACTTGGATTCTACACCCCTACTGAGAACCAGGTGGTAGGCTCCAGTAGAAGTGGCCCAGGTTGGGGAGGGGCACAGGCTTGTCAGAGCTAACAACCAAAACATACAAAGCTGGTTGATTAGCAAATTGGTCTGGAGTCATCTAGGACCAGGAAATAGGCCAGGTAAGTGAAGAACCTGATCCTCCTTAAATCATACCACCTGGGACTTCTGAAGCTTGGGATACTGCAGCCTGGAAACAGTGCCCCACTTTAAGGAGCTAAAAGTCTAGTAAAAGAAAGGCAAGATGAGCAGACAGAGAAAGGTGAGGACAATAGAAAGTTTCTTCAATAACAAGGAAGACCAAGGGGCACCCTCAGAGGAAGATGTCAACATCAGGGCCCCTATATCTAAAGCTTCCAAGAAAAATACGAATTGGTCTCAGGCCATAGAGGTGCTCAAAAAGGACTTTGAAGATAAAGTTAGAGAGGTAGAAGAAAAAATGGAAAGAGAAATGAGGGTGATGCAGGAAAGACATGAGAAAAAAGTCAGCAGCTTGAAAAGTCAAATGGAAAAGGAGGTACAAACGCTCTCTGATGAAAATAATTGCGTAAGAATTAGGATTGAACAAATGGAAGCCAGCGACTTTATGAGAAACCAAGACACAATAAAGCAAATCCAAATGAATAAAAAAATAGAGGGCAATGTGAAATATCTTCTGGGAAAAACTGCTGACCTGGAAAATAGGTCCAGGAGAGATAACTTGAAAATTATTGGTCTACCTGAAAACCATGATCACAGAAAGAGCTTAGACACCATCTTCCAAGATATTCTCAGGAAAAATTGCCCTGAAATTCTAGAAGAAGAAGCTAAAATAGAAATTGAAAGAATCCACCGATCACCTCCAGAAAGAGATCCCAAAAAGAAAACTCCTAGTAATATTATAGCCAAATTCCAGAGCTCTCAGGTCAAGGAGAAAATATTGCAAGCTGCCAAAAAGAAAGAATTCAAGTACTGTGGAGCCCAGTCAGGATAGCACAAGATCTAGCAGCTTCTGCATTAAAGGACCTGAGGGCATGGAATATGCTATTCCAAAGGGCAAAGGAAATGGGATTACAACCAAGAATCACCTACTCAGCAAAACTCAGCATTATCTTTCAGTGGAAAAAATGGGACTTTAATGAAAAAGAAGACTTTCAGATATTTGTGATGAAAAGACCTGAACTGAATGGCAAATTTGACTTTCAAATACAAGACCCTAGAGAACCATAAAAAAAAAAAAATGGGAGCTGGGGGACGTATCTGGGGTTGTACAGTGGGTGACTATCTTGTGTCTGAAGCCGAATTTTGGCTGGGATCCCCCTGGGTCCAGGGGTGATGATTTGTCCACTGTGTCACTTAGCTAGATGATAACATCTTTAGGGTTAAATTGAGGGGTGAAGGGAATTCACTGGGGGAGGGGGAAGGGCAGAAGTGAAATCCTACATGAAGTAACAGGAAAAGGCTTATGGAGTGGGGGGAAGAGATGGGAGAGGAGCAGGGCAGTAAATGAATTTTACACTCATCAGAAAAGGCTCAAAGATCTTAAACTCATCAGAGCTGCCTCAAAGAGGGACTAACAGACACACCCAACTGGGTGGAGTAATCTATTTAATCTGGGCAGTAAATGAGTTTAACACTCATCAAAATTGGCTCAAAGACCTCAATCTCATTAGAATTGGCTCAAGGAGGGAATAATGTACACACTCAATTGGGTGGAGTAATCTCTACAACCCAGCAGGAAAATAGGAGGGCAAAGGGATAAAGAGAGAGGGGCAAAAGAAGGAAGGGCAGAGTGGGGGAAGGGGACAGACAGAAGTAAATCCCTTTTGAAGAGTGATAGGATGAAAGAAGATAGATAATAGAATAAATATCATGGGGAAGGGAATAGGATGGAAGGGAAACAGTTAACAATAGTAATCATGAAAAAGAGAAAAGGGGGGAAAATTGTACAAAAAATGTTTATAGCATCTCTTGGTGGAGGCTAAGAATTGAGAATCAAGGGAATGTCCATCAATTGAGGAATGATGGAAAAAGCTGTGTTTTATGATTGTAGTGGAATGGACTTGTGCTACAGGAAATGACAAACAGGATGATCCCTGAAAAACCTTGAAAGACTAATGAACATTGATGTATAGTGAAGTGAGCAGAGCTGAGAGGACATTGTGTGTAATAACAGCAGTATTGTTCAATGAGCAATTGTGAATGACTTAACTACTCTCAGCAGTGCAATGATCCAAGACAAGCCCAAGGAACTAATGAGGAAGCTTACTAGGCACCCCTATAGAAAGAACTGATAAAAAGAACATTTGTGGATTGTATATATGTAACCTGATTTCAATCTTGTGCAGGGGGGAGGAAAGGGAAGGACAGAGGGAGGGAGAAAAATTTGGAACTCTAAATCTTATGTAAATGGAAAATAAAATAAATGTTTGTTGATTTAAAAAAAAGATTACATTTTATCAGAGGAAAGTTGTACACATATAAGTATATACAAAATAAATGTAGTGTAATCTGGTGTGGGGGAATCCCCAGGACCAAAAGGATTTAAAAGTGAATCCTACCAAATATTTAAGGAATAATTTATCCCAATAATATGTAAACTATTTTAAAAATAGGGCACATTGTTGTTCAGTTGTTTCAGTTGGGTCTGGTTCTTTGTGACCCCATTTGGATTTTCTTGAAAAAGATATTTGAGTGGTTTCCCATTTCCTTCTCCAGCTCATTTTACAGATGAGAAAAATGAGGCAAACAGAGTTAAGTGACTTGCTCAGGGTCACAAAGCTAGTATCTGAGGCCAGATTTGATTTCAGGAAGATGAGTCTCCTGACTCCAGTCCTGGCAATTTATTCACTGGGCCACCTAGCTCCAAGTCAAGAAGGAGTTCTACTAGATTCCTTTTATGACCCAAATATTGTCTTTATAACTATTCCTGGTAGACCAAAAACAACGAAAGAAAACTACAGGCCAATTTCACTAATAAATTTCAAAGCAAAATTTTAAAATACTACCAATATATCAGAAAGACCATACACCATAAATAGGTGGGATTTATACCAGGAATACTGGGTTGGTTCAATATTATGAAAACTGTAAGCATAACTGACCATAGCAGTGATAAAAACAACAAAAATTATATGATTAAATAATTTCAGCAGATGCAGGAAAATGTTTTTGACAAAAACAACACCCATTCCTATTAAAAACACTACAAAACATAGGAATGAATTTTGCCTATCTTAAAATGATTAAACAGTATCTTTCTAAAACCAAGCTTCTTGGCATAATCTCTAATAGGGATAAATTGGAAGCCTTCCCAGTAAGATTGGTGGTGAAGCAAGGATATCCATTATCATAATTTTTACTCAAAATTTCATTAGAAATACTAGCTATAGTAATAAGACAAGAAAAATAAACTGAAGGAATAAAAACAGGCAATAGGTAAATAAAAATATCCCTTTAAAACTAGGTGAAATAATTAACTTTAGCAAAGTTGTAGGATATAAAATAAACACACAAATCATCAGCATTTCTACATATTACCAATAAAACTTGGCAGGGAAGAGATAGAAAGAGAAATTCTATTTAAAATAATTTCAAACCACATATAATACTTGGGAGTCTACAAGACAAATACAGGGACTTTATAACACAATTAAAAATATTTTTCACATAAGTATAGATCTAAACAATTGGATAAATATTAATTGTTCATGGGCAGGCTGAGATAATATAATAAAAATGGCAATTCTACCTAACTTTATTTACTCATTCAGTGCCAAGCCAAACAAATGACAAAGAAAAGAGCTAGGGGAAAAAAATCATCTTTAAGAGCCAAAGGGTTAGGGTTCAAGAATAGCAAGGAAATCAATAAAGAGCGCTTCCTAAACAAACTGATATTTACTTTCTTACTCAGAATTAAGAGCCTTGTATGTATCAGAGGCTGGATCTGAATCCAGAAGTCATCTGTCTAGCCAAACAGTCAGGCTGCTCTCTAAAACAGGGATTACAATTGCCAAAAAGTATTTTATTAATTGCCCAGTGTATGATTAAAAAGGTAATTATATTGAGAGGTCCCTAACTTATAGGAGCTCATAATCAAACAAGGCTACAACAATAAAAATAAGCACATATAAACATTGAAAATATTCTCACATCACATTGGCAACAGTGTAAAAAAATGGTATTGTCACTTGATTGTGACTCTTGGCTTTGGCAGTGATTGAAAAGGAAACTTGCTGGGGCAGCTAGGTGGCGCAGTGGATAGAGCACCAGTCCTGGAGTCAGGAGTACCTGAGTTCAAATCCGGCCTCAGACACTTAACACTTACTAGCTGTGTGACTCTGGGCAAGTCACTTAACCCCAATTGCCTCACTAAAAAAAAAAAAAAAGGAAACTTGCTAACTAAAAGAAGAAAAAAGGCAAATAAAGTTTAAAAATTAAAAATAATGCAATGAAACATTTATATATGCAGTAATCCCATACACACACACACCCCCCACAGGGACAGTTGTTAAGCATTTACCAGCCCACCCTGCCTAAAGTCAGAGGAAGAAAAAATATATATATACAGTAGTGATTAAGATATTTTTGGAACAATGCTACTTAAACATTTTTAAACAGCATTTTTTCATCTGAAAAATCATTTACTAATGTTGTCTTAGTGATTTTGCCAGGGAACTACAACCACTAAGATTCAAAGCCTGTAAACTATGACACATGGATCCAAGAAAATAAGGAGGCACTTTGAAGCTGTTCTAGAATTCAGCTGTTGTTTACCTTGTGACACAGAGTTATGATCCTTAAGTATTCTCTGTGTCCATGACATTTGGGTGGCTTGTCGTGTATCCAATATACTTTTCCCAGGGACACACACACAATGAAGTAAAAGAGAGACAGAGATAATGGTTTTTGGAAAAGCTATTTGGCAACACTAGGCCCCTGTAACTACTGTTCTTTCACAGAGTAGTTTAATCCGGCTCTCTTATTTTTGAAGGACCTCAGTGAAGTATAAAGAACATAGAACTTAATAAGAAAACCTAGGTTTGAATCCTGACTTTGTTCTGGTCTAGCTGTGGGAACTTGGTAGGTCATTTACTCATCTATAACATAAGGACTTCTGGATTTCTGGATTATTAGAATTTAGTGATCACTAAGATCCTTTTCAGCTCTTAAGTCTATGGTTCCAATATATACTACTCTTCAACTGTAGTATAATGGATCAGGCCTGAGTTATGTGGTTATAGGGTTAGATATTAGAGTTGAAGGGACTTCAAAAGCCATCTGATCCAACTCCCTTATTTTGTGAACGAGGAAGCAAAACCTCAGGGAATTTCTGTGACTAGTGTCTAAAGTAATTTTTAAACCCAATTCCTTCGATGCTTGAGCCAGTATACTCTTCACCATACGATGCTATGAAGCTTTTCCTGATTTTACATACTGCCTACTGTAACAATTGGAATGATGCCACCTGCTGGAGACTTACTGTAGAAGAGTTCCGCCCATGAAGCGAAGGTCTTTGAGGGCAAGACCAGGAGTCTTTTCTTTGGTGTCAGGAAGTGACATTGGCTAGTGGAAGGAGGAAGGAAGAGACT
The DNA here is from genome assembly GCF_019393635.1 of Dromiciops gliroides. NCBI lineage: Eukaryota > Metazoa > Chordata > Mammalia > Microbiotheria > Microbiotheriidae > Dromiciops > Dromiciops gliroides. Next base: position 232,080,369 of record NC_057863.1, on the reverse strand, counting down.
GGTGCTCTGTCTCGCTCTCTTTCCTGAGGACTCTGGTGGAGAGGAGAGCTAGAAATGCATTCTCCCTTTAATAGATAGATGAATGTAGGCCTTTCTCTCTCGCTCTCGACCCACACACACTGGCTCAAGTTTGACGGCGTGTTCGGGTGATCGGCCCTGGTCCTCAGTGGCAGCACATGTTTGATGCTGTTCTCAGCCTGAGAGGTAGATTTGGGATTCAGTGAGTTTTATAAAAGAATATAGACTAAGCTTAGATCTAAGACTATTTATTTGTATTTCTACTTTCCTATTTCCCTAATCAGTATCACCTGTTTGTTGGCTAATTGATTCCCAAACAATAAAAGCTAAGTAATCCATCTCTAATTAAAGCTCAGAGGTTTCTTTTGCTTACTGGTCTGGGAGATATACAAGGGAAAGGTTAAAGGGGTTTAATGCTCTTATATCCACTTTTAAATCTCACACTACAAGATGGCAATCTTAGAATGGTAAAGAGGCTATACCATTTTGCCCATACACCTGTACCATAAGGGAAACATGACAGAAAAGTATAGTGTTCAGAATATATAGTGTTGATGCACAAGCAAGTGATGTCATAATGGAATTTTCTATATTTGAAGGTTAAGATGACGTTTAAAATAAAATATAAAATGAATTGGATGATAATCATAAATGGTTTTATCAACCTAACTCCCTTCTTTTAAATTTAGCTATTTTACTTCACATTCATGTTAACAACGATGGCCACATAGCTATTTTTCTTAGAGGAAGCATACTTCTAGACTTCATCAAGTGATTTTTTTTCTTTCTTCATTTGCATATTGGTGACACAAGTATATTCAACACCCAAGAGAGCACTTGCATAATTCTACATAATAGAATGCATCAGTGTATGTGAAATATAAGCCCTTGTTGTCATTATCTCATGGAAAACCTGAAATAGATACTGCAGGGGCCTAGAAGTTGATAAAAAGAAAAGCCATTCTGTGGTACAGAGGCACTTTTTTACTGCCAACTTGGAAGCTTAAAAATCAGAATTCCTGAGGGAGCCTAGACTGCTGTAGGTATGTCATGATGACAGAGTATGCACTGATATATGATCCAGTTAAAGGGCCCTTCTGGCTGTAACAAAGATAATTTAACAATATACCCCAAACAAGAAACATATTATCAAAGGGTAAGCTAAAGATAAAAATAGATGTAGACACTATATAAAAGGCAATATGAATGTGTTTCGATCCTTGTGATCATAAAAACAGCAAAATCCTAAAAATGTTAACAACCCCACATTTTATTAAATAAAAAAGGATAATTAAGGTGTGTTTTCAAAAGAGTATACTTGAAGTTGGAAGGCAGTAATAACAAACAAATGAAAGGTAGTACACTTCTCTGTGACTCTACCTCAAAGGCTATAAGCCCCCTCCCCCCCCAAAAAATCTGATAATAGTGGGCAGTTTCTATGTATAATGATAAGGTTTGCAAATAATTTTACATATATTATTTCATTTGAGTTTCATTACCCTGTGATGTATGATCTAAGCATATTACCTTCATTTTACAGATGAGGAAACTGAGGCCTTGAGAACTGACTTACCCAGGAGCCCATAGTTTTTAAAGCTCTGAGACAGGATTCAGAATGTACTGACCCAAGTCTGACACTTTAGTCACTGTCACTTAGCCCAAAAATGTTATTCCCCTCTTTTAGTTACTATGAAAGGTATAGATGAATTTGTGGGTTAATAATCTAAGGAGTGTTGGGATACATCCCTAAGCTTTGAGTATGACAATAAAGAAAACAAATATTATAGTTCCCTTCAAATCATATTAGCTGTGGTTCCTCTATCACGGAGAAAGAATGATAGACTAGATAAGTAGGGAAGAGGTGAGGTGGATCCTTGCTTGGGATAGCCCTTACCAATTGATTTTCACTCTCCAGTTGATGAAAGCACAATCAATGAAATGTTAATGTGTTAAATGTTGTTCAAGGACCTGTCTATCCTGTTGCCCTTTTTATGAAGTATAGAATGTATTCCCACATGAAATGGATAGCAGATTGACATTGTTGGCCCAAGACTGGGCATTCCCCAGCTAGTCTGGCAGTGCAAAGGAGAGTAAGAGATAGAGATATACAAAGAGACAGAGACACAGAAAACAAAGTCAGTAGAGGCAGCTTGCAACATTGGAGGTATGGATCAGAGAGAAAGTCAAATACGGATTTAAGAGAAAATTAACATGGGCAACTTTGAGTTTAGCTGAGGAAAGCTGCAGGCCCAGAGAGTTCAGCTGAGAAAACAACGCAGGAAGAACAATGCCATGCCACCCCAAAATAGAAAGGCCACTGCAGTACCAGAAGAGTGAGTTGCCTTAGACACCACTGTACTTTAGGTTTGTGCCTACCCTTGCCATGAAGGCTGTGTGTGTGTATGTGTGTATATACAGGGATGTTTTGAAGTTACTATTATTACGATGTCATGTGAGCAAATGCTTTTGCTTCAAGCTTACTACGGGGGAAGCAAATGGCACAGAAGACAAAAGTCTAGGCCTGGAGTTAGAAAGAACTGATAGCACCAACCTCATAGCGTAATTGTGAGAATCAGATGAGAAAATAATTTTAAAGTGGTTAGCACAGTACCTGGAACACAGTAGGCACTATATAAGTGTTTTTTCTTCCTTTGTTCCCCACACTCATTAAAATTAAGTGCATTAGTGGAGCTGTGAGAGAAAAATTTTTAGGAGTAGAGATCTATAAAGTACAATCTAATCCAAGGCAGCATTTATCTCTTCCAAGGACCGAACTCTTCAATAAGAGTGTGAGTTAGAGAGGTTAAGATCCTAGAGGGGGGCATTAAATACACAATTAACTTTGCTCAGCATGACAGGTCTTAGGTCAACAAAGGATCTAATTTTTTTTATTATTCAGAAATAATATTCCTCCCAGATTAAATCTATTGCAAACAGACCAAAGCCTTTAAGATTTGTGGTTATAAATCAGTAAATTTTTCTATGCTGTAAATGGTCCCACTATACAGTGGTTATTCATGAAAATTTTTAAAAAGGTAGCTTAAATAGCATTTTAAGTTCTTTTAGATACTTTTAAAAAGTACATTAAATACTTATAATCTGTTACTACATTGATAGGATAAAAATACATCTGTAACAATGGAATGCCAAAGATAGTAAAATTAGAACACTAGGTTTTAATTCCTATGTGGAAGTCTAGGTATATAAAACTCTCTCTTCAAATGCAGATTATTTGCTGTTCTATACTCTACAGTCTTAGTTATCTAGGCACACTGACATATTAAGTGATCAGAGGGTCACACAGGTGGTATATATCAGAGGCGGCACTTGAACCCATATCATTCGGATGCAAAATTAGGTCTCCGTTATTCCATGCAGACATGAGGAGAAAAAAATGCAGACTCTTAGGCTATTCTTTTAGCAAGGAGATCCAGAGGCAAGTAATGATTTACTTTTTAAATCACTGATTAATATGTATTTTCCAAAAATTGCATTTTTCTTCAGAATCATCTTTGATTCATTCAGGAATATAACTTCCTATTGGGAAAGACTGGAAGCTTGATGAAGGCAACTAACAGCTATTGTCATCTCCCTAAATATTACTCAATTTACTTTCAGGAAAAAAATAGTATATTACTCTTAAAGTTATCTGGCTATGTCTTTAGAGCTTTTGCTCTAAAAACCATAGCTATCTGTGGGTATAAAAAAATGTAGAGAGAATGTCACATATATGCCCCTCGAAATTAGGAGAGGAAGTTGGAAAAAAGAAAAACAAATGGTAGGAAGAAAAAAGTTACCTTGTCTCTTCAGGCAATGTTAGGTTGACACAATGACCAAAATATTTTATTCTAAAAGTACAAGTATATATTAATTTCTTGACACATTTTCCCATCTTAAAAAACGGTTTAAACAGTACTCAGATTCTTAGGTGAGCCCATGAAAGGCTATTCAATCTATAATGTAGCTGAAATAAATATAGAACTAGAATTAATGAGTATAAGTACAAAGAAACAGATTTAGGATATATGTAGGGAAAAACTTCTAACCATTTAAATTATCCAAAAGCAGGAAAAGGTTACCTTAGGGGTAGGTTATTCTATGTTAGAGGCTTTCGAGAAAATTTGGATAAGCCCTTATTATGGATATTATAGAAGGAATTCCTAAACATATTGAATTAGATGACTTTTGAGGGAGCTTCCAAACGTGAGGTTCTATTGAGGCTTGTAAAAACCTCAGAAATCATTTAATTCAATTCTTTAATTTTGCAGAAGAAACTGAGGCCCAGAGCAGTGGAGTGACATGCCCAAAGTCACAAAGACAAATAGGAGAACTAGAATTCAAACACAAGCCTTAACTGAAGGTCTTGCCACTACAATATACTCACTTCAAGAAAAGAAAGTATTCTTTTGAACAAAGTCTCCCCCCTTCCACTACCCCTCACCACTCCCAGCCAAATTAAAAATTAGAATTGGGTAAAGGATGGAGACATCAAGAACAATTTTTTTAAAAGGTCAAAAGAATGAAAAAAAATAGGAGAAAATAGAAGTTAATGACTTTGAGACATGAAGAAATAATAAAACAAAACCAAAAGAATGAAAAAAAATAGAAGTAAATGTGAAATATCACAGATACGTAAAAAGCAAATTACCTAGAAAACAGATTGAGAAGGAGAATTTAAGAATTATTGGACACCTTGTCATGATCAAAGGAAGAACCTAAGCATAATATTTCAAGAAGTTATAAAGAAAAACTGCCCTGATATCCTAGTACTGAAAGATAAAATAGAAACGGAAACAACAATTACCACCTAAAAGAGGTCTCAAAATGAAAACTCTCAGGAATATTATAGACAAATTTCAGAGCTCCAAGGTCAAAGGGAAAATATTTCAAGCAGCCAGAAAAAAAAAATATTCAAATATGGAGCCAGAGTCAGGATTGTATGAGCTTTAACAACCACCATGTTAAGGAGCAGAGTGGTTAGAATATGATATTCTGGAAGGCAAAAGAGCTAGGATATGGGGGGGGGGATGTATATTTAATGAAACAGATGACTTTCAAGCATTCCTGATGAGAACACCAGATCTAAATAGAAAATTTGACATTCATACACAAGATTCAAGAAAAGCATAAAAAGTAAACATGAAAGAGTAATAATAAGAGACTCAATAAAGTTAAACTGTTTACATTCCTAAATGGGAACATACACGTAACTCCTAAGAACTTTATCATTACTGGGGCAGTTAGAAGGAGTCTATATAGAGGTGTGAGTTTATTATGTTGGAATGATCTTCAAAAAAGGAAAAAAAAATGAAGGGGTGTGAAAGAGGGATACAATAGGAGAAGGGAGGAATAGAATGGGGAAAATTATCTCACATAAAAGAGGCATGCAACCCTCCCGCTCCATCTTTCCCGTCCACTGGAAAAGCTCTTTCATGAGAAATAATTTTTACCCATTCTGCCTCTCCTTTTCCCCTTCTCCCAATACATCCCTCTTTCTTACCCCTTAATTTTGTTTTTTGGATATCATTCCATAATAGCCAACTTGCATTCATGCTCTCTATGTAGATTCCTTCTAACTTCCCTAATAATGATAAAAGTCTTAGGAGTTACATATATTATCTTCCCAAACAGAAATGTAAATGATTTAATCTCATTGAGTCCCTTTATGATTTCTCTTTGATGTTTACCTTTTTGTGCTTTTCTTGTGCCTTGTATTTGAAAGTCCTATTTTCTATTTAGTTCTGATCTTCTCATCAGGAATGCTTGAAAGTCCTGTTTCATTTTTTTCCCCCTTGAAGGATTATACTCAGTTTTGCTGAGATGGTTATTCTTAGTTATAATCCATATAAATCATCAGCATTTCTATATGCTACTAATAAAAGGTAGCAAAAAGAGATAGAAGGAGAAATTCCATTTAAAATAACTACAGACAATACAAAATACTAGGGGAGTCAAAATGCAAAGACAAAACCAGGCATTGTTTTTAAGTCATTTTTCAGTTGTGTCTGACTCTTTGTGATCCCATTTGGGGTATTATTGGCAAAGATACTGAAATTTCAACCCCATTCTCATTCACTGTGTTTTATTTAATTCTGTGTGTGTGTGTGTGTGTATGTGTGTGTGTGTGTGTGTGTGTGTATATATATATATATATATATCACCTTACACAGTTAACTTTGTTCACATAAAGGTATTAGTAACCATTTATTGGTGGCATTAACATCAATCATCTTACAAATATCTTATATAAGTGGCATAGTGTTTAAACCACTGAGCCTAGAGTCAGAAAGGCCTGAGTTAAAATCTGGCCTAAGATACTTACTGGCAATGTGACTTTAGGCAAGTCATTTAGTTTAAATCTGTCTGCCTCAGTTTCCACAATTGTAAAATGGGTATCATAATAGCACCTCCATCCCAGAATTGTTGTATCAAATGAGATATTTTTAAAGTGTTTAGCACAGTGCCCAGCAAAAAGTTTGTTTTTTTCCCTCATTCTCGAAGAAGACCATGACATCAGGGTGATGTCATGAGTTGCAGTGAATTAGATTTAAGTGAGGGAGGGCTGTGTAAAGTCACAAGCCTCACTCTCTTCTCCAGAGTCATCTGGGTCCAGTGGCACGATAAATAAACACACACACACACACACACACACATATACATGTATCAGGATGACTGGAGATGGCCCCAGATGTTTAAGGCAATTGGGGTTAAGTGACTTGCCCAGGGTCACACAGCTAGTAAGTGTCTGAGGTGAAATTTGAACTCAGGTTCTCCCAACTTTAGGGACAGTGTTCTATCTACTACACCACATAGCTTCTCCCAGTAAAAAGTAGGTGCTGTGTAAATGCCAATTTTTATTATTGTTACTGTTGTCATTATTATTACATGAATAATATAATATAAGCATCCATGGAAAGAGTTCAAGCTGGACTTATTTTTTTAACCACTTTCTGGAATAAGAACTTCATTGATCATTTTGGGATACAGACCTAGTAGTTCTAGGTTAAAGTATTGCTGGGTAAAAGGGTATACAGTTTTATAGTCCTTTGGGCCTAGTTCCAAATTGTTCACAATTATTAGATCACTTCACAATTCTACCAATTTTCCCATATCCAGCATTTACATTCCTTTTCTTTCACGGAAGTCAATCTGATGGGTGTGAGGTAGCACACTACAGTTCTTTCAATTTGCATTTCTCTAATCAATAATGATTTAGAGCATTTTTATGTGAATTATTGATAGCTTTGATTCCTAATTCTGAAAATTGTCTACTCATATCCTTTGACTATTTATCAACTGGGGAATAGCTCTTATTTTTATAAGTTTAGCTCAGTTCCCTATATACTTGAGAAATGAAGCTTTTATCAGAAAAACTTGCTGCAAATTTTCTTCTCCGATTTCCTACTTTTCTTCTAATTTAGGCTGCATTAATTTTGTTTATGCAAAACCTTTTTAATTTCATGTAATCAAAATTATCCATTATCCAACTCTTTTTCTTTTCCTATCTGGTGGCTCGGGACTATGCAATTCATATAACAAGACTGAAATTTTTATCCCCCAAATTAGAAATGCTTCTTTTCAAGGGCAGGATAAAACAAACATAAATTCTGTCTTCCAGGTTATAATGAGAGAGGTGAGGGGGTGTGGGAGATTAGAGGTGATTCCTACCTTCTTTCAGCCCTTTAATCTTCTAATTTCTTTCTCTTTAAATCAACCACCTCATCTCACAGTTAGAAGGGACCTGCAAGGCTATATAGTCTAACGCAGAACTGAACAGCAATCACTTGTACAATAATCCGTAATGGATGGTAATCCAGCCTCCAATGAAAGTTATCCATTATTGAGGAACTCACTAAATCCTGGTACAGGACAACAAGGGTGACTCTGAAGGTATTAAAAGTTCCTTTCAGATATGATTCACTCTTAAGGTGACTACTACCATCAGGGTAACTATACCTCATCACACAAACAAAATGTCACTTATCCTAATTCCCTCAGTTTCATAGACTCCCTAATTATTTTCCTTCACCAGTACACTCCTCATTCCTGATAAAGCATTATCACCAGTATTTAACTGTCCATATGAATATGGGGTATTCAGGGAGGACTAGCACCTCTGGTGTGAGGATCTGCTAAGCCCTTTGCAGGGCTGTTCATTCACCTTTGGTGTCCATCTTCAACCAATTCTCACCTGTGGCTCCAAGAAGCTTTAGCATGAGCAGCATGGTAAAACATCTCAGCAGATGTGTTAAACAGGTCGAAGATATGTGACAGGTCTCAAACCCATCAGTGAGTTAGGGGGATGTCTACCCAAGCATGCAAAGACTTCCTTGGCAGAATGGACAGATGAAAACAATTTGTTTCAATGTCCATGACGGTGGCTGAAGGATGGGCTATAGAGTACTTAGAGCTTGGTCAGACATAAAGGACACCAAGGTCATCTACTACATCCTGAACTATCATTTTGATTTTTGTCATTTCTTAGGTCAGAGTTTAGCTACTGACACACTCAGGAATAAAACTTGTCTCCCTGACCCTAAGTTTCCACTATATCAGTTTGGAATAACCAAAGAAGGAAGAAAATAAAACAAGAGTGTCCACAATTAAAGATATCACATAGCAAATCGCACTGCTTATCTGTGTTTGGGAGAAATCTTATAATGCTTTCTATAAAAGCCAATATGAGTTTACATTTGTATAGTTCATGATGGTTACCAATGTACTCTGCACAAATTTTCATTGGATCCTTACCATGACTCTGAGGGGAAAGTATATTCCTATTCTACTTTTACAAAAAAGGATCAATGACATAACTAAGGTCACAAAACTATTAAGTGTGAGATCCAGGATTATGATGCAGATCTTAGAACTTGATGTATAATTCTTTCTCACTATGCCAAGCTGCTTTCCCAAAAAAGAGCTTTAATGAGACAACTACATGTATTCTTCACCATGCTTTTTCAGGTTGGCAAATTAGTCATCATATCCATTATGGTACAGTATTTCATGGGATTCAAGGTACAAAATCCCCTGAAGATAGGAATTTTATACATTATTTTTGCATGACTGAAAGTGACAACAAAATGGCATTGTATTAATATTGTGCCAAGGCCATTACATGTATTCACCAAATAAAAATTTTCTAGACAGAAAAAAATGAAGCAATATTCATTGAAAGTATTTAATGAGTATTTATAACTTAGAAATTCCAGTAATGAAACAATCTAATCTGTACTTAGCACCTTTATCCGCACATTTAATTTTCCATCTGTTTCTCTACTAGAATTAAAACATTAATTCCACCTCAATGCAAACTATACCTATATAGATAGGAATGGCTTAATTTTGTTTTTCTCATTTTTCCAGTCTTGAATTTCTATTCAATCACTTTCCTCATATTATTTTGATCATGTCACTCCTCCTGGAAAATTCTTATAATTATCTTTCTCATTAAATCAAAGCTTCAGATCATAGCTTTAGTCTTTTGATTCGTCCTATCACTGTTCCCATTATGTACTTTTCCTAATTCTTTCCTATATATTGATTTGTGTTGGGATGCTAATCATGTAAAAACTCCATCAATTCAACTTAACATTTTTTGTAAGCCTGTGATATACAGAAAAAATGGGAATATTCTGGGTTTAGGTCAGACCTGCATGGATCTTAGAGTCTAATGGGGTTATGATACTTGGGAAGCAGCAAAGTATAATAGAAGGAATACTGAATTTGAGTCCTGGATCTAGCATCCTGGTTCCACAAATTACCAGCTATGTCACCTTAGGTAAGTCCCTTAAATTTTTTTTTTGGCCTGTTTCCTCATCTGCAAATGGGGGGGTGATATTTACATTAGCTACTTCATATGGGTGTTGTGAAAAAGAGTTCTAAAAAGCTTAGAGTGCTTTATAAATGTGTGCTACTGCTACAAATACAAACCAATAATGTACTTATCATAGTATATAAGAATAGCACAAAACAGAGTGTTGTTTGAGGTCCTAGGGGGAAAAAGGTGATTACTGCCTGGGAGAAGGGGAAGATCTTAGAAGGTTTCATGGGAGATATGATAAATTGGATTTTAAAGGAGAGGTAAAGGTAGGGAAAGAACTAATTACAAGTAGAGGAAACAGTAGTACAGTAGCTAAATTTGCATATAGCATAAAATTTATAGAGGAAAATAGTAAGAGAAGAGACTAGAAAGAACAAGATGTGGTAGCACAAGGCTGTAGAGGCCTTTGAAAAACAGCCAAAGGAATCTCGACCTTATTCCGTAGTCATCAAGAGGCCATTGACAATTCTGAGCAAAGGAATGACATATAACTTCTAAAAACTTTGTCATTATTAGAGCAGTTAGAAGGAGACTACGTAGAGGGCCTAGGAATGAGTCCATTATGTTGGGATGATGTAATTTTTAAAAAAATGGATAGATAAGAGGAATGCCCTGGGAGAAGGGGGAAGGGAGTGGAAGAATGGGGGACAATATTTCACATAACAGAGGCACGAAAGAAAGAGCTTTTGGGGGCAGCTAGGTGGCACAGTGGATAAAGCACCAGCCCTGGATTCAGGAGAACCTGAGTTCAAATCTGGTCTCAGACATTTGACACTTAATAGCTGTGTGGCCCTGGGCAAGTCACTGCCCTGCCAAAAACAAACAAACAAACAAAAAAAACCCAACAGCTTTTACAATCAAGGGGGAAATGGTGGAAAAATGTACAATACTTGAACTTCACTCACATCTAAACTGGTTCAAAGAGGGGGAAAATATATAAATATACTCAACTGGTAATAGAAATCTATCTTACTCAAAAGGGAAGTAGGAAGAAAGGGGGGATAGTAAAAACGGGTGGGAAAAAGGGTACTGATAAAAGAACATAGTAATCAGAAGCAAAACAGATGTTAGAGATGGGGCAAGATAAAAAAAGAGAGAGAGAAGGATAAACAGACAAAAATAAGATGGAGAGAAATACATAGTTATAATCATAAATGTGAAGGTAAATGGGAGTGGATTCACAACTGTGAAATTTAAAATTGGATATTAGATCATAAATCTCCCCTACTTAACTTTTCCCTTAATTTATCTCCCAGACCAGTAAATGGAAGAAGCTTCTGGTTTTCTAGATAGAGCCTTTATTGTATATAAGGTGTTGTTGATTAGAAGGATAGGAAAGTAGAAATACAGTAGAAATCGTCTTAAATCTAGGCTTAGTCTATATTTCTTATAAAAACTCACCAAACCAAAAAAGGCCACCTTTGGAGTGAGGGAGACCGTCTGTGCTGCGCCGCCAGGAGTCCCGCCAAGCAGGCAAAAAGGCCTCCCCTGCTTCTCTCCACCCCGGAAGTCAAAAAACCCGGCAGGCAGTCTGACATGCGCAGCAGGCGGACTGTACCCGGCAGGCAGTCTGACATGCGCAGCAGGCGGACTGTACCCGGCAGGCAGTCTGACATGCGCAGCAGGCGGACTGTTCATCTCCTCCCCAAAAGGGTGGTCCTTGAAAAACTGGCGTCTTTCAGTTATCCTAACCGACTGTTAAAAACTTTCATATTTTACCACATTTCCCCCCTTTGCTTCCTCAAGAAATGGAATGTTTCCTTGATGGAACAGTAAAAAGAATATAATAACTTTTGCTGACTAATAATATGCGAACAACAATACAGAAAAAGAAGAGAGGAAAGTTTTTTTTTTTTTTTTTCCTCATGAACCGACGCTTTGATATTAGTCTTGCAAAGGGAGAGCCTCTGCAGAGAGTACATGTTACAGATAGTATATAACAGAAAGGAGATAGTAAAAGCTAATAAAGCAAAACAGTTCATATAAAGTCTCTGAGTTCTCTTGTCTTCTTGAAGTGGTAAGATGTCATCAGGAGGAAACTGGATTCTGGTCTGGAAAACTGGATTCTGGACTCTGGTCTGGATTCTGGACTCTGGACTCTGGTCTGGAAAGCTGGATTTCTTCTTTAACTGTTTGAATTGCTGTATTTTTTTTTTTTTTACTAAACCTTAGCATAGCATTTTGCAATCAGTAACACTTTTTACCACCATGTGTCTGGATCAAAGTCAAATTTAGTATGTGTTCATGACACCTGAAAATGTTATGGAAAGGTTATCATACCATATCTCATGGTTCCGAGACAGCCAGTGATTGTGCTAGGCCACAGGTGAATTCAACTGAGTGAGATAAAAAGATAAGTAAGTTCAGTTAAATTAGGTTAAATTAGGAGGGAGAGAGGATGAATACTGGACTGTGCCTAGTAATTGTGCTCTACATAGTCACCATCATAAGCAAACCATGGACTTATGTATACCTGTCTCTCCTTTTGTTGCACATATATTCTCTCCAGGGCCTGCATCAGAGTTCACAGCAAGTTAGTCTCTGAAATGATAAGTTTCCATATTTCTGAAATCTCATTAATTTCACCAAAGACAATATGATGGTAAAAATGTGTGCTATGCTGCATAACTGAGAATATATTAGTGATATATACAATAATTCCAAACCATACCCAGAGTATAATGACATATAAATAATAAATGAATGTAAATAGCTGATTATATTAGACATTGTTACATAATCTTCTTTTAGACATTATTACATAATCTTCTTTTAGCAAGTAGACCACATCATCTTATACATGAATTCTCTAGTATAACAGTAGCAGATACTTAAAGTGGTGATTAATTCATCAAAAAGAAATAAGACTTCAATTAGCAAGATTCAATATTCAATAGCATATACTTAAAATGCCTTTGAAAAGTCACTTAGTTTACAAAATCGGGTTTTTAAAGAAAAGCAAAAGAAACAAAAGTAAAAAAAAAAAAACAAAGCAAAACCAAAAACCAAAAATAAAAGGCAAAAGATTCGCTAAGCACCCTTTTGTGCTCTTAAAGAATTTGTTTCCTTGACAATAATGTGGGACTGTCTACAAATCCCTGTGGGAGTCTAGTCCAGGTCCACTGTCTATCAGGAGTATGTTCCCTAAATTGGTGTCTGCTCGAACCAGAAGCTGGGTCTTCTGATTGGCAGCAGGTTTCAAGTGCAGGGTTCCCACGCCCTTCTCTTTAAACTCATTATCTTTTTTGTAAAAGAGTTTGCACTTCTTGGAGTAAAAGGCATCCTCTTCCTACACCCCCAAAATTGAAGCAGTAGCAGAATGGATTAAAAACCAGAATTCAACAATATATTAAAGAAGATATTAAAATAGAAAGGTGATATGGTCTGTACCACAAAGAGATTTTTAAAAAGGGAAAGAGACCTTTATGTACACAAATATTTCTAAGCAGCTCTTTTTGTGGTGGGAAAGAATTGGAAGTTGAGGTGGTGCCCATCAATTGGGGAATGGCTAAATAAGCTGTGGTATATGATTGTTATGGAATATTATTGTGCTATAAGAAATGATGAGCAGGATGATTTTAGAAAAACCTGAAAAGACTTACAAAAACCAAAATGGAAATCCTGAAATTCAAAGAAGAGATAAATAAAATTCAAAGTAAAATACCACTGAAGTTAATAAATTATAATAGGAGCTAGTTTAATGGGGAAAAAAGAAACCATAAAAGATAAACCTTTGGTTAATTTAATTAAAGGAAAGAAGAAAAACAAATCAGCATCAAAAATAAAGAGGGTGAATGGACCAGATGAAATTAAAGCAATTATTAGGAGTTATTTTGCCCAATTATGCCCCAATAAAACTAACAAACTAAGCGAAATGGATGACTATTTACAAAAATATAAACTGCCCAGATTAACAGATAAGGAAATAGAATGCTTAAATAACTCAATCTTAGAAATAGAAATTAAACAATTAATGAATATAGGGGCAGCTAGGTGGCTCAGTGGATAAAGCACCGGCCCTAGTTTCAGCAGTACCTGAGTTCAAATCCGGCCTCAGACACTTGACACTTACTAGCTGTGTGACCCTGGGCAAGTCACTAATCCCCCATTGCCCCACAAAACCAAAACAAACCAAAACAAACAAAAAACCACAAATAATTAATGAATATAAACCCTAAGAAAAAATCCCCAGGACCAAATGGATTTACAAATGAATTCTACCATTTAAAAAAATTTTTTTTTGCTGGGAAATGAGGGTTAAGTGATTTGCCCAGTTATCACACAGCTAATAAATGTCAAGTGTCTGAGGCCGGATTTGAACTCAGGTCCTCCTGAATCCAGGATCAGTGCTTTATCCACTGTGCCACCTAGCTGCCCCTCTACCAAATATTTAAAAAAAAATTCATTCCAATACTATATAAAGTATATGGAAAAAAATAGATCAAAGAGTCCTACCAAATTCCTTTTATGATCCCAAATGTAGTATTTATACCTAATCCAGGGAGGGCAAAAACAGAGAAAGAAAACTATACACCAATTTCACCAATGAATACTGATGTAAAAAATTTCAATGAAATATCAGCAGGGAGATTATGGTAATACATCTGAAAGGTCATAAACTATGATAAATAACAAAACCAGCAAATATTTTAAAAAACACTACAAAGCATAGGAATAACTGGAGCTTCCCTTAAAATAAGTAGTATTTATCTGAAACCATCAACAAGCACTATATGTAATGGGGATAAGCTAGAAGATTTCCCAATAAGATAAAGGATGAAGCAAAGATGCCTATTATCAGTACTATTATTTAGTATTATACTAGAAATGCTAGTTATAGCAATAAGAGAGGAAAAAGAAATGGAAGAAATTAGAAGAGGAAATGAGGAAACAAAATGATCACTCTTTGCATATTATAGATATGATGATATACTTGGAAAATTATAGAGAATCTACAAAAAAACTATTTGAAATAATCTGTCCAAGTTTGTGTTCACTGTTTCCATGACTCTCTGCTGTCCCCTTTTCCTTTTGCCTTCAATCTTTCCCAAAATCAGGCTTTATTATTTTTTTTCCCCAATGAGTCCCCTCTTCTCATTATGTGGGCAAAGTATTTAAGCTTCAGTTTCAGTATTTAACCTTCCAGGGAATAGCCTGAATTGATTTTTTTTAAAGTATTAACTTTATTCGATCTCTTTACTGTCCAAAGGACTCTCAAAAGTCTTTTACAGGGACAAGCAGGTGGTGCAGTGGATAAAGCACCAGTCTTTGATTCAGGAGGAACTGAGTTCAAATCCAGCCATAGACAATTGACACTTACTAGCTGTGTGACCCTGGGCAAGTCAATTAACCCTCATTGCCCCACCAAAAAAAAACCCAAAAAACAACCAAACAAACAAAAAAAACAGTCTTCTGCAGCACCACAATTCAAAAACATTGATTCTATGGTATTCACCTTTCTTAACAGTCTAACTCTCAAAGCCATACTTTGCACTGGAAAAACCATAGCTCAGACTATATGGACCTTTGTCAGTAAGAGGATGTCTCTACTTTTTAGTATCTTGTCCAAATTTGCCACAGATTTCCTTTCAAGAATCAAGTGTCTTTTAATTTCATGGCTGTGGTTACCATCTGCAGTGATATTTGAGCCTAAGAATATAAAATCTGACATTGTTTCTACATCTTCTCTATTTGCCAGGAAATGATAGCACTAATTACCAAGATCTTAGTATTTTTTAAGTTAAGCTTCAAGCCAGCTTTTACACTGTCCAGTTTCACCCTCATCAAAAGGCATCTTAATTCTTCATTTTCTACCATCAGAGTGGTGTCATCTGTACATCTGAGATTGTTTATATTTCTCTTGGCAACCTTAATTCTAGGTTTTGATTCATCCAGGCTGGCATCTCACATGATATACTCTACATATAAGTTAAATAATAAGGTAACAATATTCAGCCTTATCATTGTTCTATGTCCGGTTCTAACAGTTGCCTCTTGGCCTGCATACAGGCTCCTCAGGGGAAAAGTAAGATGATGTGATACTCCCTTCTCTTTGAGGACTTGCCACATTTTGTCATAATCCACACAGTCAAAGGCTTGAGTGTGGTCAATGAAACACGAGGAGATGCTTTTCTGGAACTCCTTTGCTTTCTCCATAATCTAGCAAATGTTGGCAATTTGGTCTCTAGTTCCTCTGCCTCTTTGAAAACCAGTCTGCATTTCTGGTAATTCTCAGTTCACATACTGCTAAAGCCTAGCTTGCAGAATCCAAAGTATAACACCTCACTGGCATGTGAATTGAGCAAAATTGTTTGTTAATTTGAACATTCCTTGCCATTGCCCTTCTTTAGGACTAGGATGCAAACTGATCTTTTCCAATCCAGTGTCCACCTGAGTTTTCCAAATTTGCTAGGATATTAAGTGCAGCACTTTAACACCATCATCTTTTAGGATTTTAAATAGCTCAGCTGGAATTCCACCACTTCCACTAATGCCTTATTGTTAGCAAGGCTTCCTAAGGTTCACTTGACTTAATGAATTTAATTACAAAACACTTTTCATATTAATAAAGTCATATATGAACACCTGGAAAAATATTAATTGCTCACAGGAAGGCTGAGCCAATATAACAAAAGTGACAATCCTACCTAAATTAATTTCCTTATTCAGTACCATACCAAACTACCAAAATATTATTTTATAGCGCTAGAAAAAATAATAACAAAATTCACATGGAAGAACAAAAGGTCAAGACCACCAGGGAAATTAATATTTTAAAAAATATAAAAGAAGTTGGCCTAGCAGAACCAGATTTCAAACTGCATTATAAAGGGATAATAATCAAAACTATCTGGTATAGGCTAAGAAATAGAGTTTTAGGTCAGTGGAATAGATATGGTACAAAATATATAGTAGTAAATGACCATAGTAATCTAGTGTTTGATAAACACGGAGATCACTGCTTAAGGGAAAACTAACTATTTGATAAAAACTGCTGGGAAAACTGGGAAACAATTTGGTAGAAACTAGGCCTAGCCACTACATGCCAAGAAAAGATCAAAATGGATTAATGATATGGACATAAAGGGTGATAACATAAGTAAATTAGGGGGAGTATGGAAAATTTTATCTCTCAGATCTATGGATAAAGGAAGTTTATGACCAAAGAAGAGATGGAAAGCATCATGGGAAGTAAAATACATAATTTGCTTGCATGAAATTAAAACACTTTTGCAGAAACAAAGCTAATGCAGTCAAAATTAGAGGGCAAACAGGAACCTGGGAAAATGTTTTTACATAAGTATCTCTGATAAAGGTCTTATATTTCCAATATATAGGGAACTGGGCCAAATTTCTACGGTTATAAGTTATTCCCTAGTTAAAGGATATGAAAAGGCAGTTTTCAGAATTAGGAATCAAGGCTATCAATAGTCACACAAAAATGCTCTAAATTAGTAATTATTAGAGAAATGCAAATTGAAGCAACTCTGAGGTATCATCTTACACCTATCAGAATGACTAAAAGGAAAATGACAAATGCTGGATGGAATATGGAAAAATTGGGACACTAATGAACCTTTGGTGCAGTTGTGAATGTGTCTTACCATTTTGGAGAATAATTTGGAACTGTACCCACAAAGCTATAAGCCTATGCATAATACCCTCTGACCCAGGATACCACAACTAGGTCTGTATCCCAAAGAGATCAAAGAAAAGGGAAAATGAGCTATTTGTACAAAAATGTTTACAACAGTTCTTTCTGTGGTGGCAAAGAATTGGATATTGAGGGAATTCCCATAAATTGGGGAATAACAAGTTATGGTATATGTAACGATTGGAGTGATGCCACCTGCTGGAGAGATACTGTAGGAAAACTTCGCCATGAGGAGAAGACGTCTGAGGGCAAGCCATGCGGTAAGGTCCTTGGCGTCAGGAAGTGACATTTGCTCGTGGGTACTGTCAATCAAGGCTATCAGACAATTAGCTTGGAGATGTGTGTGTGGGGGATGTTTCATAGGGGGATGTTTCACAGGAGGCTTTGGGGGATGAAGGAGGTGTGGTTTGCGCTTTTTTGCCAGGACTCTCGTGGAAAGCAGAGCAGGAGAACTGTAGCTCCCCAAGGTAGACAGCTGAATCTAGGCCTCTTTTTCTCTCTCTTCACCAAATTCTTATTCCCCTTAATAAATGCTTAAAAGTCTAAGTCTTGCTAAAGCTTATAATTTATTGGTGACCACTCATTAGATACTTTAGACAGACTAGCTAGAATTTTAGCCCTTACATATATGATTGTGCTGGGATACTATTACGCTATGATAAATGATGAGCAGGATGGTTTCAGAAAAACCTCAGAAGAATAATGTGAACTAATACAAAGTGAAATGAACAGAACCAGTAGAACACAGTATATAGGAACAAAAGAACTGTAAAGATGATGAACTGTGAAAGATGACAACTCTATCAAGACATTTCAAAAGGACTCATGATGAAAAATTCTATCTACCTCCAGAGAGAGAACTGATGAATGCTGAATAGAATATAGCATTATTTTTTCACTTTATTTCTTTTTCTTTTTTTGTCCATGCTCTCTTTTGCAACATAGCTGTTATGGAAATATGGTCTGTATAACTTTACATGTATAATCAATATCAAATTACTTGCCTTCTAAGGTGGGGATGGGGGAGGAGTGCTTGATGAAGGAAGAGAATTTAAAACTCAAAATTTTAAAAAGTGATTGTTGATTTTTTTACATGTAATTGGGAAATGTTTAATAATAAAATAAAGTAAATATACATGTACATAACAAAATAAAACAACAACAGCAATTAATAATAGGAGAAGCAGAAGCAAACAGGAACACTACCACTGTCACTTGGTATTCATGGAAATGAGAATGTTTATTAGTTAGGGAAACACACACACATATTATTTTAGGTATCTATATTACATATACATAGATGTATATACCCATATACATTTACAGGTAGTAACTGTGTAAAAAGAAAAGCCATGTGGAGCTCCTGGTGTTCTCTGATGTTTGGCAGAACAAGATGCTTAGGCAGGAGAGCTTCTCTCAGCTGAATCACCTCAAGGGTCTTCAATAATAGCCTTATTGACTATCCTGCTTTGGCTAATTAAATCTCCTTTGTTAATTCTTGAATAACCTACAAGTGTCTCATTTGGCTCCAATATCAAACAAAACCTACAAGAAAATTAACTTGGGTCAGGCCCATCCTGAAAAGGCCAAGAAATCTCTATCATTCAAAGGCATTAGATGTGGCAGAAGACTGTTCTTATTGCCTGAAGGACTAGGTCCTGCCTGATAGGGCTTTAATAGAATCAGGAATTTGGTTTGCAGCAATTAAGAATAAAGCATTGGGGTATCTAGAAGTTTACTGGTAGAATACTCCAGCCAATACCCAGCCAAACAATCACTTGCAGGGGAAGAGAATAAACCCTTTTTTTTTTTTTTTGGGTGAGGCAATTGGGGTTAAGTGACTTGCCCAGGGTCACACAGCTAGTAAGTGTTAACTGTCTGAGGCCAGATTTGAACTCAGGTCCTCCTGAATCCAGTGCCGGTGCTCTATCTACTGTACCACCTAGCTGCCACAAGAGAATAAACCCTAACCTCCTCTTTTCTTCTTATTTGCCAGAGCATGACCCAGTTTTCCCATGCTCAAAGGATTTTGAGATTCCCATAGATGTCCCAGTTCCATCAGTATGTCTAACGTGATGACAAAGACAAAACTTTAGATAAAAATGTTTATTATAACACACTGGGAGGGGAAGACAAAATAGGAAAGTCAGCTTCAAGACTCTATTAGTAGCCCATGAAAGCCTGCATCACTCTTTTTTTGTTTTGTTTTGTTTTGTTTTTGTTTTGTGGGGCAATGAGGGTTAAGTGACTTACCCAGGGTCACACAGCTAGTAAGTGTCAAGTGTCTGAGGCTGTATTTGAACTCAGGTCCTCCTGAATCCAAGGCGGTGCTTTATCCACTGCGCCACCTAGCTGCCCCCCTGTACCACTCTTAAGAGGAAATTCATGAGTATCTAAAGATTAGGAGCTCTGAGTTATCCTTTTTCTATCTGCTCTCTAGGTTTATGCTCCCTCTTCCTTGGACTCTATACATACCTGTAAAAGAATGTGTTACATGGGGGTGGGGGGACAGGGGATGAGAGGTAGGATGGAGAGATGTTTTTTACCAATTATCCTTGTTATACTACTGACTAAAAAAAAATAACTTATCCTAATCTGTAAATTTTATAACTGTGGGCTATATGAAAAATTATATCTGGGCTGTAAATCCCACCAGAATCGCCATTCAAATGTAAAAATATTTTAACTAACTGGGCCTAATCTGTGGACTTTTGACTGGCTGTCTGACTGCTTTTAATTTAGTATGGGCCATTTATAAAATCCCATACTGCTCCTCCCAAATTGATAAGGAAACACCTCTTTTTTTTAAATAATTAAAGCAGGGTTTATTTATAAAAATAAATGTAAGAGATAGGGGTAAAGAAATGCAAAGTTATACGACCTGATTTTTAAACTTTCTCTCCTGCCACTGCCACAGCTTGCACTTATTACCTGAGGCGTGTCTCTCGCCTGTGGGTCTGCTGGCCACTGCTGCTGCGGCCTGCAGCCATGCCTTGCTCAGACTGGTTTGCTTTCAGTCCTCTCCAACTTTCACTCTTTAACTTCTCTCATACTGCATCTTCTAACTGCAAGCCCCCTTCTTCTAGTGTCCTCCTCCACCGTCTAACTGCAAGTCCCCTCTTTCCATACTGTTTCTCTGGCGTTCTTCCCTGCGTCTCCTTAGCTTCCTCTGTACCAAATGACCTTCTTCTAGCATCCCCCCTTACTGAAAAGCCCCACGCTTCACTGCTCTGCTCCTTTCTTCTAACTCCAAGCGCCCTTCACCTTGTCGACTGCCCCCTTTACATCTCCCTGTGTCTCTTTGTATTAACCTCCTCTCTCAGGTGAAACTTGGGCTGGCTGCGCCCAGGGCCATTGCCGAGCCCTGTGCTGCACATGCCAGAAGCTGCTGGCTGGGCAAAGCAAGCTCCAGTGTCCGGTTTTTCATGCGTATTTCCACTGCACAGCTTAGCCCAGCTCAGAGGCCCCCTGCAGTTGAAATGGAGGGGGAGGGGCAGCTCTGCTGGGGGAGCTTGGGGCTAATTTTAACACCTACACTACCTTACAAAATACCTTTCTAAAAAGTTAATAAAATCTGACTGAATGACATAAACAAATAATTGGGGGGGAGGGATTAGGGCCGAAAATATCATTGGGGGCTTTGGAGCTATAGCACAGCATTAGCACACTTCTCCCTTTTCAAGCCCCTCAGTAGTCCCTAGAGAGCTTAGCTCTGGGGAAATCAAACTCCTAGATAAGGGTATGGGTTAGAAGAGTAGCTCAATAACCAGCCCATACATGAAATACAAGGGAAGGGAGGGGATTTTTGTATAATCTAAACCCTTTCTAATAACAGTTTTCTTTTATATTTTATATATTACTCTAATTTTTATTTCAGATATTATATTGCCTATTAGGTCTTACTGAAAAGGGTACCATTTTCTGAAAACTAAAGAGGCATATAAATAATGAAAATTAGTTTAATTATGACAGTCTGGAGAAACATGTTTTCTCACTGTCTTCCAACCATGGAATTTCCTTCTGTTCCCACAAATGGACAATCTTTACCAATAAAAGTTAATGTGTTTTAGTTGAAACATTATTAAATCATTCCTTCTCTGGTAACATGTTAGTTTTATGTAGAAAGGTTGACAAGTTTTAGGTCAAGATTAAATACTTGATCCTTACTGTTATGAATACCTAGCATAGATATTTCTCTCTTTCCTTTGATATTGTGTGTGTGTGTGTGTGTGTGTGTGTGTGTGTGTGTGTGTGTGTGTGTGTATGTGTATTTAGAGGTATATGAGTATCCTGGATTCCTTAAACCATGCCCTCTGTGGACAAACAGAACCTGGCTCCTTCAATGAATATAAGAATATGAATGTAAGAAACTCAATGAATGTAAGAGACTCAAGATCTCTGACCAAATTGATTACTTCTGAACATTCTCTAGCTTATCAATATTCCTTTTAAACTGCATAGCCCAATAAAAATGTGCATACCCTTTGATCCAGCAATACCACTTTTAAGTTTGATGGAGGAGGCTAAAAGAGTTAACAGATAACCTATCAATAGTAGCTAAAAGGGTTAATAGAGAAACTAAGATCTAAGTTTTTGTCAACAGTAACCAAGATAGTTCCAGTCCCTATCAACAAACAATATCAACAGAAGGTAACCAGAGACCATTAACCATTCATTTATATCCATTAATATTCCTACATGACAGGACACTTAGAAACCAGATTTTAAAGTAAAGAGATATCATAAACAGAGAGACCCTCTGGCTGTGACAAGTTTAAGCGTGTCTTTAGGAATACGTGCAGAAAGGACCAAATGTGTCTTTAGGTTCATCTTATGAAGTTTAAACCCCCAAAACACACCCCGAGGGAAAAAAGTACCTGCCTTGGAGGACGTCTTAGGACCCCAGGAATTCCAAAATAGGATATGAACCTCCCATGTACCTCCTTAAGGAGGAGATTAAGATAATGAGGAGATAACCTACTTTTTCTCACCATAAATATAACCATTTTTCCTTTCCCTATTCAAGACACTTTTCTCCTTGGTGAATCCCTGTTGTCATCACAGTCTGACAATAAAACTTGGGAAACTGAGTCACTGAGTCTTGTAATTCTTTGGGAAGTCTCATGATCAATTTGATTAAATCCATCCCTATGTTAAGTTTATATCTCAAAGGCATCCCTCAAAATAACTATTTGTATATAAATATTTGTATTTGTATAAAAATATTTATAGCAGCTCTTTTTGTGGTTTAGAATTGGAAATCAAAGGAATGCCCATCAATTGGGAAATGGCTAAACAAGTTGTCGTAAATGATTGTAATGGAATAGTTTTGTGCCATAAGAAATGACAAATAGGATGATTTCAGAAAGGCCTGGAAAAATTTATATGAATTGATGTATAGTGAAGTGAGTAGAACCAGGAGAACATTGTACCAGTGATAGCAATACTGTTTGATAAAGAACTGTGAATGTGTCAATATGTTTACTAGCATTTCAGGGTTTTTGTTTATTTCTTTCTGTTTGGTTGTAGCTATTTTATTTTTTATTTCTTTGATGGGTAGAAGGTAGAGAAGGAACATGCTCTAACCTAATGTGTTTATTAGATTTTAAATTCATATTTACTTACTCGTATTGCATTAAAGCTATTGTTGAAGTTGAGTTGTTTAAGAAGGCAGTCATCTCTTTGTGTTTATGATTTATTTCTAAATGTTAATTTCCTTTTTAGTTACAGGAGAGGGCTTAAAGTTAAAGTTATTGCCCTATTTGGCAATCTTTTTTTATGCATGATTTGTAAAGGGCTGTGCTTGTTTGCTATCATTCCACAAGTAAACAAACCTTCCAAAACACTGGGTAAAAGAAGGGAGATGATAAGATTTGCAAGTATACTCACTAGTAACTGTGACAGTTAAAGTAGGGAGTGAGATCTTTACCTTTTACAAGAGCCTTGCCTTGGGCTTACTTTACAATGGGCCTTACCTTTTACAAGGGACAGAGAAAAGATAAGGTAGAACACTTAAGGACAAAACACTGAACAAGAGATTATTTTACAGAATTGCCTAGAAAAGAGGAAATAAGAATGAGTAAAAAGTACATTGACATTTCTTAAGAAAGAATAACATAAGTGAATTTTACTCAAATTAAGAATATGGATGTAGGTGTGAGAAAATAATTATTAATAATGAATTTCTTGGGGGACCCAGAGATCAGTTTCAGTCCTCCTCCCCCTACTCCAGAAAGATCAGTTCTTTTTTATTGTTGTTGTTTTTATTTTTGTGGGGCAATGAGGGTTGTGTGACTTGCCCAGTGTCACACAGCTAGTAAGTGTCAAGTGTCTGAGGCCAGATTTGAACTTAGGTCCTCCTGAATCCAGAGCAGCTGCTTTATCCTATCCACCACCTAGCTGATTTCAAAAGTCCAGTTCTTAAAATTTAGCTCTTGTCTGGGACAAGCCCAAGGGAACAAAAGAAATGGAGACTGATTCTTTTGTCTAGCTCCAGGAACTGATCAAATCACACCTAGATACTGGACTTTCCCTTTGTCCTTCAGCAAAAGTCTCTTCCGTTATGTAATCTGTAGAGTTCATTTTAATTTAGACCACCCTCAAGTCATGTCAATCAATGGAATTGAATGATGCTAACCAATTATCTTAAATCAATGTATAATGACCTACCTCTATCTAAAGACCCTTGGCCAGGCCAGAATCACGCCTCTTGGCTCCCTTGGCTCAGAATGCTTTCTCTTCCGCCCTCTTCCTTTTAGGATTATGTAGGTATAAAGGTCTGAAACTATGAAGTTAGGGAGACACTTTACTGATACATAATATTAACTAATAATAAATGCTTATTGCCAAAACAGGTGCAACAGCAATTAATATATTAATAGCAATTGGGACAGCTAGATGGTGCAGTGGATAGAGCACCGGCCCTGGAGTCGGGAGTACCTGAGTTCAAATTTGGCCTCAGACACTTAACACTTACTAGCTGTGTGACCCTGGGCAAGTCACTTAACCCCAACTGCCTCACTAAAAAACAAAACAAAACAAAACAACATATTAATAGCAATTAATTTATAAAATACAGTAGCCACAATAATTTTTTAAAACACATAGGGAGAGAATGGGAGAAGCAGGGAAGATATTATTCTTATCTAAATCATGAAAGTGAGGGGTAAAAAGGTACATGGAAAAAAATAGACAAATTATAGGAACTTGGGAAAGGCAGAATAATTGAAGGGAGTAGGAGTAGTCTTTATCCTAGCTTCTTAAACTGTGGGTCATGACCCCATATCAGGCTGTGTAACTGGCAACAGTAAAAGTTTATGTATACTTATTTTATATACCATATACCCGGAGTCACACAAAATTTCTTGGACGAAAAGGGGTGGCAAATAGAAAATGTTTTTAAGAAGCCTTGGTCTATATGATGAAACTAGGGATCAAATTAGTGTAAGGAAAGCAAACTGTAGGTACTCAATGTCAAATTAAAAGAGTCAGAGGAAAGGGAGATCTCTATAGTCTATGAGCTGGCCCTTCAGGTTCCTTCTGATGGAGGAGGCTTGTCGCCCCCATTGAGCAGGAAGTAGATACAGAAGAAATTATAGTTGTCCCTTTTCCTGGGGTATTTGAAAGGGTGGGGTGGTAGTGATGGAGGAAGCTAAAAGAGTTAACAGATAACCTATCAATAGTAGCTAAAAAGTAGTTAACAGATAACCCAAGACTTGATTAAGAGTAACTAAAAGGGTTAACAGAGAAACTTAGGTTTGTGTTCTTACAATAACCAAGAGGGTTCCAATCCCTATCAATCAATACCATCAACAGAAACAGTAACTAGGTACCATTAACCATTAATGCCATGAATACTCCTAGATGGCAGGACACCTAGAAACCAGATCTTAAGTTAAAGAGATATAAAAAACACAGAGACCCTCTGGGTTTGACAAGTTTAAGCATGTCTTTAGGAACATGCACAGAAAGGACCAAATGTGTCCTTAGGTTCACCTTATGATGCGTAAACCCCAAAAACATACCTCCAAGGAAAAAGGTACTCACCTCAGGGGTTGTCTTAGGACCCTAGGAAGTTCAAATTAGGATAAGACCTCCCATGAACCTCCCACAAGGTGGAGATTATGATAATGAGGAGATAACTTACTTTTTCTCATTATAAATATAACCATTTTCCTCTACCTATTCAAGACACCTCATGGTGGTCTCCCTGTGGTTACTCACAGTATGAAATATTATATTGAAAATAAAACTTAGGAAACTGAGTCACTGAATCTTGTAATTTATTGGGACATCTCAAGATCCAATTTGACCAATTAAATCCACCCCTACTAAATTTCTAATTCTTAAATTCTATAATTCTTTGAACAGTGGCACAGTTTAAGGAACCCCAGATATTTGTATACCGCTTAAAAAAAATGTCATTAGCATCATCAAAGAACAAATACAAGACTGTGCTATATTAAAATAGCCAGTTTTTAGGAACAGCAGTAGTCCTCTTCTGCTCTTCCTTTATCAGACTTTGTCTAGAGTACTGTGTTAAGTTCTGGGCTACGCAGTTTGTTTTAAATTTTTTTTTTTAAATAAACATTTTTATGTCAAATTTTGAGTTCCAAGTTCTATCCTTCCCTTCCCTCCTCCCTCCCTGAGGTGGAAAATAATAAGATATAGGCTAAACGTGTACAATTATGTAAAACATTACCATATTAGTCATTTTGTATAAGAAAACTCAAATAAAAGGGAAAAAAAATTGAAAGAAATAAAGTGAAAAATAGCATGCTTCAGTCTGTTCAATCAATACCAGTTCTTTCTTTGGAGGTAGATAATATGTTTCATCATTAGTCCTTTGGGATTGTCTTGGATCATTGTATTGCTAAGAATAGTTAAGTAATCACACAACATCTGGGTGCTATATGCTTTCATCAGAAGTTCAAGTAGTAGTCAAATATATCTTTTCCCCTACAGCATGAATTTACAGAATAATTAACTTTAAATGATAACTGTAGAAAAACATAATTAATTTACTGCCAAGCTGTTATTGATCTCAAGCCACCCCCCCAACACACACACACACACACCAACTTGGGAAAATACTGAGCTTATTTTTGCCTTGCAGCTAACGGAGATCTAATTTGTAGTCCTAGTGGGTAAATAGACCCTGTCAAAAATGTTCTGTTTTAGAATCCAAGAAAAAAATTAGTAAGAATTATCATAGTGTAAAAGAATATCATCAAAGAGAAAATCGCAAAGTTTCATTTAATCATTAAAGGACTTTGAAAGAAAAACGTTTTTGGTCATCTTTGTTAATCATCTTTATGCATTTAGAAAATTTTACATTTTACATTTACTAAAATGTTTATTATTACAAGATTTTTTCATTTCAAAATTAATGACAAATTACTGAAGTTCATGATATATGCTGAGTTTTGTTACTATAAAATTATGTCCAAAAAGTGAAATTTTAAACATTATGTAGATGAAAGTTTTATCAAAAAGTTATAGGAGGGGGCAGCTAGGTAGCACAGTGGATAAAGCACCAGTCCTGGATTCAGGAGGACCTAAGTTCAAATCTGACCTCAGATACTTGACACTTACTAGCTGTGTAACCCTGGTCAAGTCACTTAACCCTCATTGGCCCCACCCCCCAAAAAGTTATAGAAATAAAACAATTTGGAATAATTTTATTTTTTTTTAAGGATAGAGAATATACTTGGTCATTTTTCATCTATGTTCCACTTAATGTGAGATTTACTTACTGCCTTCCCACCTCATCCCTTAGACTGCTCAGAATCCATCTTAGCTGCTTGAATATTCATTTGGTTTGTATGAGAGTAGAGTCATCAGCTTTATTCCTTCTTTTAAGATGGAGAACCACCATACCTTTGCACTGCCCTATCTTGGTCTCCTAAGCTTCCCCTATCTTTCTCGTCACTATATTTTCCAGAATCTTGACACTGTCATCTTATTTCTTGATATAACCTAAGGATCTCTGATATCAGCCTCACAACTGGTTCCTTAGAACTCCCTTGCTTTTTCAAGTTTTTTAACCTTCTTTTATGTGTTGTGTCTTCCAATTAAAGAGTAAGTTCTTTGAATACAGGGACTTTTTCACATTTTCTATTTACATTCCCAATGCTTAGCATAATATCTGGCATACAGTAAGCCCCTAATCATTTTTCTCCCATTCATTCATCAAAGTTCAATAATAATGGATTCTGAGCATGACTGTAAAATAAAAATTTCTTAGCAGGTGGTTTTCTTTGACAAAAGTTTCAGAAATGTGTAATTCATGCTGAAAGTCTTTACTACATATCCCATACACCCATTTCCTTTGTAACCTCCACTTCAAAAAAGATTTCACATGTTTTGTTTTTATATCACAAATATTTCCAGACTACCCTGGCTCTGTGAGAGTTCTTTTGTAACAAATTAAATTAACAATACAATGAGACCTCATCTGAAAGTGAATGCAATCTTCCACATTTGTAGCGCCCCAGTATCTAAAAGACATCTATTTTTCTTTCCTAATTCCCCTACCCCACTAGGAAAAAAAAAAAGAGATAAGAAAGACAAATTCTTTTTTTAACAAATATGCATAGGTGAGCAAAACAAATTCCCTCATTGGCTGTGTATCTATATCTATTTGTCAAATTCTATACGTTAAGTCCATGACTTCTTGGTCAGGAGGTAGATGATATGTTTCATCATTGTTGGCCAGCAACCAGATGGTCCTGGCATTGATAATAGTTCCCACAGTTTTCAAAGATGTTTGCCTTTATAATGCTGCTGTCATTGTATAAATTGTTCTCCTGATTCTATTAATTTCATTCTTCATCGGTTAATGTCTTCAAAACTGTTCATTTTTATAATACTGACACTATAGTATAAATTGTCCCATCTGTATCAGTTAATGAGTCTTTCTATGTCTCTTTGAAATCATCTATTTCTTAATTTCTTATAGCATAACAGTATTTCATAGAAAAGGCCTTTTGTGTAGTAGATAAAGACCTGGCCTTAGAATCAGGAAGACCTAGGTTCAAGTCCTATCTTTGACACACTGGTTGTTTGACCCTGGGCAATAACTTAATAGTAAGTAATGCTTTCCTATCCTTTTTTTTGTTTTGTTTTGTTTTTTGGTGAGGCAATTGGGGTTAAGTGACTTGCCCAGGGTCACACAGCTAGTAAGTGTCAAGTGTCTGAGGCCAGATTTGAACTCAGGTCCTAACTTCAGGGCCGGTGCTTTATCCACTGTGCCACCTAGCTGCCCCAATAGTAAGCAATACTAAAATGGAGAGAGTTGTAATCTACACTAACAGAGAGAAGTAAAACAAAACAAAATCCAGAATGTCAGAGCTAGAAAAGACTTCTAGATCCTCTAGTTTAATATGCATATTTCACAGGTAATAAATTACAGCCAATTCAATATGCATTTGTTAAGCACATCCTGTATGATAGGCACAGAGCTTTGTGTATAGAAAGCAAGTTTGGGTTCAAGCCCTGTCTCTGTTCCAGTACTCTAAGCAAATCTCTTAAGAATATGAGGTGAGCTTTCACCCAGCAATACCACTTTTGGGTCTTCTCCCCAAAGAGATCATGGAAAAGGGAAAAGGACCCACATGTACAAAAATATTTATAGTTGCTCTTTTTGTGGTGGCAAGGAATTGGAAGTTGAAGGGATGCCCATCAATTGGGGAATGGCTGGACAAGTTGTGGTATTTGAATGTAATGGAATACTATTGTGCTGTAAGAAACAATGAGCAGGAGGAGTTCAGAGAAACCTGGAGGCTCTTGCATGGGCTGATGATGTGTGAGATGAGCAGAACCAGGAGAACATTGTGCACAGTTTCATCAACATTGTGTGTTGATCAACTGTGATAGACTAGATTCTTCTCACCAATCCAATGGTACAAGAAAGTTCCAAAGGACTCATGATGGAAAAGGCTCTCCAAATCCAGAAAAAAAAAAAAGGAACTGTGGAATATGGATGCTGATTGGACCATACTAGCTCTTTTGTTTTTGGTGCTGTTGTTTTTCTTTTTGGAGGTTTTTCCTTCTTGCACTGATTCTTCTTGTATAACATGACTAATGCATAAATATGTTTAATGGTATATATCAGATTACCTGCTGTCTAGGTGAGGAAGGAGGGAGGGGAGGGAGGAAGAAAAATTTGAAATTTGAAATCTTATCTAAACAAAGGCTGAAAACTAAATAACTAAATAGATAAACAAACAAACAAATAAATAAATAAATAGGAAAAAAAAAGAATATGAGGTGAGGAGAAGGAAAAGATTGATTTTGGCAAACAATTTTCTACACAGACTATATCTTTAGACTATACCTTTACAGTCAAACAACTAAAAGAAATACAACAAAACTAAGAACCTACTCGTTTTATAAAAAATCTTACTTACCCTTACTCTGTAATATGCATCTTTAAAGGTTCTGCTCAAAGGTTCTCCCACATATTTGCTAAAATAAGAGTCCATGACAAATGAGACTATAGAGAAACCCTAATCAATAGACCACAGAAAATTAACATCAAGTAAGGCATAAAACTGGAAGACATATTAAGTCAATGTACATCACTGGCATAGATGTCCTCCACAAAATCCGAAGAAAAAAGAATTCCTCATTATCGGGAAACTTCTTCAAATGTTTCTGTTAACATATAACATGGTAGTCATTACTGTGAACCCAAGAATGCCATAAAGACTCAACTAAATGCAAAATTATTTGAAAGATACCAGTTTTGCCATCTATATTAGAAAGACAAAATAGTTAAATGCATATTTCTCAGATGTGCAGCTAGCATACACTGTTAATTCAATTATGTATCTATTTGTATCTATACCCATCTATATTTATATGTATATCCATCTTTCTATCTTAGGCAAGCAATGTGGATGGACAATGAAACAGACCAAGAACTGTACAGGGTAAGATCAAGGTAGGTCACATTTGGAAATGTTTACAAAAATTTCAATGTTATTAGGCTGATTTTTGCTGAAAAGGTCCTTTTTTTCCTCTCTTTTTTTTTCAGGACATTGAGGGTTAAGTGACTTGCCCAGGGTCACAAAGCTGGTGTCAAGTGTCTGAAGCCAGATTTGAACTCAGGTCCTCCTGACTCCAGGGCAGGTGCTTTATCCACTGCACCACCTAGCTGCCCCAAAAGTTCATGTCTTGAATAGCAATATTCTCCTGGTGATACATTATAGTCATGGATTGCTGAGTAATATCATTTCAGAAGAATCAAAGGATAATGTAAAGATCTTTGGTAGGTATAAACCAAGTTGCAGCATATTAACGAGGCAGTTATTATGAGTCTAAGAAATTAGATGAATGACACTAAGAACATTTATGTCCAAAAAAATAGATTAGCAAGTCAGCACCCTTGAGATATTAAAAAACAAAAGTGATACTTCTAGAAAATTAAGTTGATCAGCATAGATTGGGATGGGGAGGGGGAAAGGGATGATAATCTCACAAGATTAAAAAAAAAAGGAAGGACTGTAATTTATACATTCTAAATGGAGCAAGGTCAGAAAAACAACACAGAAAGATGGGGAGGGAATGAAAAACTGATGGCTAAGAACTTGTTCCAGATGAAAAAACAACTCCACATAACTTCTTTTTATACTAGTATATTATCAATCAACAAGTATTTATCAACAGTTATTATGTGCCAGGTATGGCGCTAGGTACTGGGGATACAAAGAAAGAGTTAAAACAGTCTCTGTCCTGAAAAAACTTATGTCTTAATTAAAGAGACAACATATATAAGTCAGACATACAAGACAAATCAGAGTAGATGGAAAATAACCTTAGAGGCGATGGAAGTAGAAGAGAGTGTTGAGTCTGATGTATATCAAGCAAGATAGCATGTCCAGATAATGCAAGAGACATTGTAAAGGGAAAAACAAACAAGATAAAGCAACTGCTGTTTGGATATATGACGGAGAATGAGGAGTTGACAATTAGGTTTTTAACCTGGGTTGCTGAAAAAATGCTGGTGCTCTAGAAATAAATAAGGAATGTTCAGAAAAGGATGGTTTTGAGAAAGGAAGAAGGAAGACAACAAACTCCCATTTTCAACATGTTGAGTTTGAAAAGTCTATAGTTTATCCAGTTTGAAATATGCAACAGGCAGCTGGTAATATGGGCCCTTGAGATCCTGAAAGTATAAGATTCAAAAACAGATTGAGGGGTGCAGCTAGGTGGCGCAGTGGATAAAGCACCGGCCCTGGATTCAGGAGTACCTGAGTTCAAATCTGGCTTCAGACACTTGATACTTACTAGCTGTGTGACCTTGGGCAAGTAACTTAATCCCCATTGCCCTGCAAAAACAAACAAACAAACAAACCAAAAAAACAGATTGAGGAGTCATCTACATAGAGATAATAACTGAATCCATAGGAACTTTTGAGAATGTGGAAAAAGAAGGCCCAGGATAGCATCTTTAGGGACTTCCACCAGTTAGTGTACATGATATGGACCAAGATTCAGCAAGTGACAGAGAAAGAAAAGTAAGACACGTAAGGAAAGAAACAAGACAGATAAAAGGAAAACCAAGCAAGGGCAGAATCACCAAAACTTGGAGAGGAGAAGAAGGAAAAGGAGGTGGGCTAGAGTGTCAAATGCTAAACAGAAGTCAAAAAGGAGAAGCATCAATAAGAAGCCATCATAACTGCTCATTAATCATCTGTTGGTTTTGGAGAGGATAACTTTAGTTGAGTCATGAGGTTAGAAGCCAGACTATAAAGGGTTAAGAATCAAGTGAGAGAAGAGGAAGTGAATGAACCAATTACAAAATGCTTTTTCAAGGAGTTTAGCAGAGAAGGGTAAGGAGATAAAGGATAATAACTGGTGAGCATGGTAGGCTATAATGAGGGTTCATTAAAGGATGAAGAAGACATGGGAATATTTGCAGGAAACAGGGAAGGAACCAGCAGAAAGGGAGAGATTGATGATTAGAGAGAGACAGGCATGATAGAGACAATCTTCTGAAAGATATGATAAGGGATGAGATCAAATATACATGTGGAAGAGTTTGCCTTGGTAAGCAAAAGGACTACTTTATCAGAGAAAGAAGTGAAGGAGATAGGAGGAGATAAATATCAGATTGTTGTGAGATGAGGAAGAAAGCAGCAGAGAGAAGACTCTAGACAAAAATGGTCTCAATTTTATAAGAGAAGTATGAGGTGAAGTCTTCAGTAGAGAGTGTGAGGCATGGAAGGAATGTGGAGAGAAGAAAAGGTTTGCTATAGATTCTGTGGTTAGTGCTGACGGAGAAATAGTATGATTGTATAGGGGGCGAATTTAATATAGAGAGAGTTAACTGTTTGACTTGCCAAAATATTGGGGTACCGGAAATAATGAGGGACCTCTAGGTTCAAAGTTCCCTCCCATCTGAACTGCCCTTTTAGATATTTCTCCCAGGCCAATAAGAAAGGAGCCTTACAGCTTCTTTTCCACAAAAGGATCAGATTTTATTACTTGGGAATTAATTAAAAATCAAAGATAAGGAAATAGGGAAAAAGAAATACAGATAAATCCTCCTAACTCTAACCTAAGTCTATACAATTCCCAGATCATTTCCAATTAAGTTAATTCAAAGGAATGCAGGGTTTTTGTGTTCACTCACCACACCTGGGACATCTGCTAGTTTCTCGTATCACCGGGAAAACCGAGGAGAGAGGGCAGGCGAGCACGAGCATTCTGGAAGCGACTCCAGCCTCCCCTCAGTGAGGGTTCAATCTCCCTCTTCCAAAAGGGGAGGTCCTTCAAAAAGCTGCCTATGGAGAGGTTTCTCCTTCTGACCTCAGTAGCATACGTAACTTCAGGGTGGGCCAGGTGTGGCCCCTTCCAAATGAGTCAGCTAAAACTCCAATAATTTTACCACATCCCCTGCTTTGTTTCTTCGAGAAGCACGTGTGGTTTGCTCAATGAAACACTTTCAATCATTACAGTTCCCCCTTTGTTTCTTCAAGGACCACAGGGTGTTTCCTTGATGAAGTAATTGCCTTGATGTAGTAAGCACCCAGCTGAGATTAGCTAGTATAAATTTGTAGTGATACCAATCTGTATGACTCTCATAATTTCCCCAAGTTCTATTCAGTAACATGTGAGAAAGAATGAAGGAGGTAGA
The DNA here is from genome assembly GCF_019393635.1 of Dromiciops gliroides. Lineage (NCBI taxonomy): Eukaryota > Metazoa > Chordata > Mammalia > Microbiotheria > Microbiotheriidae > Dromiciops > Dromiciops gliroides. The sequence continues at coordinate 232,046,730 of NC_057863.1, read as the reverse complement.
AGTATAATCAGACAAGGGATTTAGGCAAGAGATTCAAATATAAAGGGTAGGTTAAATGGTTCACTAAGGGGTCAAAATTGGGAAGTGTGCAAAGGGCAGTTAGATTAAGAGTGAGGTCAAGTCAACAAGCATTTATAAAGTGCCTGTTCTATGCTAGGCACTTTGCTAAGTCATAAGGATACAATAAAGTAGCAAAACCCAGCCCCTATTCTTAAGGAGTTCACTCTAATGGGGGAAAGAACATACAAACAATTATGTACCCCCCCCCCAAAAAAAGAGAGATACTTTTTTTTTTTTTTGGTGAGGCAATTGGGGTTAAGTGACTTGCCCAGGGTCACACAGCTAGTAAGTGTTAAGTGTCTAAGGCCGGATTTGAACTCAGGTCCACTTGAATCCAGGACCAGTGCTCTATCTACTGTGCCACCTAGCTGCCCCCCAAAATGGAGACAATATTAAAGGGAAGGTACTAGCATTAAGGAGGATAAGGAAAGGTTTCTTGCAGAAGGTTGTATTTTAGATAAGATTTGAAGAAAACCACAGAAGCCAGGAGATAGAGAGTAAGAGGGAAAGAATTCCAGGAAGGGGTCCAGTCAATAAAAATATACAATCTGGAGATGAAGGTTCTGGATCACGGAGCACATTAGAGAAAGGTAAGGTATAAGAAGACTGCAAAGGTAAGAAAGTGACAGGTTATGGAGGGCTTTAAAATTTTAACAGAGTATTTTACATTTGATGCTGGAGGTAACAGTGAGCCTTAGGAGTTTAGTGAATAGGGAATGAGGTGACATGGTCAGAATTGAGCTTTAGGAACATCAATTTGACAAATGAGTAAAGGATGGATGAACACCAAAATTTGACAAATGAGATGGATTAGGGAGTGGAAAGACTTGCTGCAGAGAGACCAACCACTAGATTAATGAAATAGTGCAAAGGAGATAAAGAATTCACACAGGTAAGAGAACCAGCATAGAGCTATGTCCTGAAAACTAAGAGAGTATTAAGAAAGTGAATGACAGTGTCAATCTGTGGAGAGGTCAAGAAGAATGAGAATTATGAAGAGGCCACTAGTTTTAGTAATTAAAAGATCATTAGTTAAAAAAAAAAGATCAATAGTAACGTTGGAAAGAACTGTTTCAATTGAAAGATGAGGCTGAATGATAATTCTAAGGGACAGAAGATCTAGAGATCATAATGAGGATGAAAAGTAGGTTTAGGAGACACAGAAAGATAAAAGATTATGATCAAATAAAATAACCTAGAATTCTTGAACATGTAAGTGGAATACTTGTGGGTGATGGTTTGGCTTTCCCTGTGTGTAACTGACCTGGAGTGGAGAGGGGCAAAGGGAAAGTTTGCAAGTAGCAATAGAGAGTAAGGAACACTCCACTAATCTCAAGCAAAGCATTTTAAGGGACCTGCATGAGTGAAAGTACAAACAGTACCCAAATAAGTCCTGAGGAAAGTAGAATCACCAGGAGGGGGCCATATCTCAGTGAGTGCAAAAGGAAGAAAGAGTAAGAAAGGCAGGTGTTTAAGAAAAGCAAATTTGTTGATTATGGAGTATGTATTCTATAGAGCAGAGTGGAAGGTATAGGTAGATCTGGAGTGAGGCAATGAGGCTGAGGAGGATGCAAATGAGGTTGAGCTTGGGGAGGAGATTTGTTCTTCCACAAACAGAGGTTTAGCAAAGTAGGGATAGGAAGAATAACAAGGGGTTGGAATACTATTAACTATTAGTTATAACAAGGGGTTGGAATACTATTAATACTATTAACGATTGGGAAATGAGTCCAGGAAGAATAACAATAAGGTAGGCTGAAGAAGGCAAATGATCAGAAAATTCAGTCAATGGCTTGTGTCAGCATAGCCTTTAAATACCTGTCTAAGCACACTGTAGTGAACTGGAGTAATCCTGGATGTGTTGTAGCCCTAGATTCACCATATGGTCTGAAAGCTACTGAAGAAGCTGGGGGTGGGCTGATTTGGTCTGGAAGCCCATATTGTGCTGAGGAAAAAGGAAATGATTTGGCCAAAATCATTTTATCGTTCATCTCCTGAGCACTTTTTTTCTCCTCCCAATTTGCTATTTTAAAAATTGGTAATGATATTTATATAGTGCTTTATTGATCATTCAACATACAGTACATCATCTGAGTCTCAAAACAACAATGTAAAGTTCTACAGGTATTATTATGTACATTTTACATAACTGATAGGGATGGGGAGACTCAAGCTGAGATATGCTTTGATTAGGGTCACAGAATTAGCAATATTCAAAAGCAGGCTTTTCTGACTCCAAATTAATCACTCTAATAATGATAGAGTGAGTGTGTGTGCATTTGCGTATGTATAAAGGTCTGGAGTTGGCAGAGTGAGAATGGAAGGTATATTTTAATCTTAACAGACAGCATTGGTCCCTGCAGACACTGAAGGTGATATAGTAACAGGAACAACTCTAAAATAACTGGCTTAAAGGATCAAATTTATTTATGTCCTATGCTTATATAGTAGGGTTGATCTCCAAAGGATACATGGTAGATAGCTCAATGGCTAAGAAGACAAGGAAAATTATAAGCTTCTTAAATCTGAAAAACTAGTTGTGAAAGGTAGCAGGGAAAGAAATCTAAGGAAAGCATATGAAGCTAAGGAGCCAGGGGAAGAAAGCTAACTGCCCATTGTAGAATATCACCTGAGTCCTTCACAGTTGATTTATGTGAAGAAAATGGGGAGTGGGCAGGGATTTCTTTCATTTTCTCTTGCTTCCCCCCCCACCTTTAAATATATACTTCCTAAGAGCACTAATTTGTTCCTAATTCTGTTACTCCTTACTCTTTTTTCTTCACCATCCCTGCTACTCTATATACAGTCAATTTAAAGCCCTTCTCCTTCACTGGTTCAATAATAATGTATTTGATTCTAAGGTGTCTTTCCCTGTTGTCATTTTCTTTTTATAATTGGTTTTCATTTTTTGTTATTCTAAACTTGAAAGACATAAAGAAATATGATCATCTCTATAAGCAAGAACAGAAAGTATCACTTAATATAGCAAATATAATCACATAAGCTTGTTTTTTAAAAATATATACTAAATTGAGTATGTTGTGTCCTAAACCTGTCTCCCTGTGTCTGTTTTCCTTTGAACCTCCTCCCATTCTTTTCACTCTCCTGTCTATTGTTTAAAGCTTCATTGACATTTTTCTATCCTCATTTTTTAAAATCACCGTCACTTTGTCCTCCTAATTTGTCCTCCGCAAAAACTTTTTAAAAATCCTTTACTAACTTAGCCAGCAGCAAAACTTGTTTGCTAACAAGTTAGCATACTTATACAAAACAGATCCATATTAAAAAATTTGTTCCATTCTATACATCTATTCCAGTTTATCAATCCCTCTTCTAAGAGGTGGAAAAGATGCTTCATAATTAGTCCTCAGGAGCAATGAGAAAAGTGCCTGTTCATATCTTTCAACTATCTATCAAGTGGAAATGACTTGATTTGAATCAATTCCCTACATATCTTAGATATGAAAATTTTATTGGGGGAAAAAACTCACTAAAAAGATTTTCCCAAGTTAACTGATTCCCTTCTGATTTTTAGCTGCAATGTATAAAAAGTGTTTCCATTTTATCTGTGCAAAATTGTCCATTTTATTTTCTTTGATCCTCTCTAACCACGGTTTGGTAAGGAAGTCTTTCCTTTTCTTTCTTTTTTAAAAAATCTTTCCTTTTCAACAAGTATGATATACATTGTCTTCTATTTTCTAATTTATTATGATGTGACCATCTATATCTAGGTCATGCATTCATTTGGAGCTTATAGTGATATATGGTATGAGGATATAGGCCATAATCTGTCTTCTGGAAAAATATTTATATTCTTCCTAGGTTTTTGTTGAATAGTGTCCACACATCTGTAGTCTCTGGGTTTATCAAACACTCTACTACAGTATGTTTGTTTGCTTCTGGATCTTCTGTTCCTAAATTGTCCCACTAATCAATTTTCTTATTTTAAATCAGTACCACATACTTTAAATGATAACTATTTTGTGGTAAAGTTTGAGATCTGGTGATTTTCAGCCCATTTCTTTCCCAATTTTATTCATAGTATCACTTTAAATTCTGTTTTTTCCAAATGAATTTTGTTATTTTATCTAACCCCACAAAGTAAATCTTTTGGCTGTTTGATTGAATTGAATATGTAAATCATGGTAGTGCTAACTTTTTAATTATATTTGCATAGTCAAACCATGAATAAGTAGTATCTCTCCAATTATTCTGTTCTGTATTTATGTTTTTAATGTACTTGCAGCTATATAAATATAATTCCTATGGGTCTCTCCATAGGTCGTCTCCCAATTATTTTACATATTCCTTATTTTGAAAGAAATTTCACTTTCTATCTTTTTCTGCTGAGTTTTGTTGGTAAAATACAGGAAGGCAAATACTAGGTGTGCATTTATTTTATATCCTGATAATATTTTGTTGAAGTTATTAACCATTTCAATTAATTTTAGTAGAATATCTAGGATTTTCTAACTATTTTATCATATCATCTACAAAAAGTGATTATTCTTTCCCCTTTTGCCTGTACTTATTCCTTTTTTTTTTCTTGGTCTTATTGACAACATTTATGGGCTAAATGAACTAGTCAATACACATTATTAAAAACTGTTATGTAATCAGGTACTTTGCTTAGCAAAGGGAATACAAAAAAAGAGGCCAAAAAGACAAAACCTGTCCTTAAGGAGCTGACAATCGAATGGAGGAGAAAAATGAATAAACAAATGTCAACAAACAGAGCGCACACACACACACACACACACACACACACACACACACACACGCACCATGGAAATAATTAATGAAGATTATTTACTAGAATTAAGAGGATTTGGGAAAGACTTCCTGTTAGAAGATGGGGACTTTAATTTGGATTCACTTATTTAAATTCCCTATTTCTGTTCTGTTAATATAGGTATTATATATCCTTAACTGTATATAGCTATATACATATAGAATTATACATATATTAAAGACTATAATTCATTTCATTTGTTATGTTTTTATATGCACATAATAGGGAAAATAAAATTCTAATAATTTCCTGAATTTCTTTTTAATTTGCTGTGAATTATATTTTTCATTTTTGATAATAGTAATTTGTTTTTCTTTTTTAAAATTAGATTAGTTAAGTTTATCTATGTCATTAGTACATTTTTTCTACATGAGCTCCTATTGTTATTACTTTGAATTTTTTGGTTTTGTTTTGAATTTTGTTAATTAATCTCTTGAGTTTCAGAATTTTTATTTCTTTATTTAGTTGGGGCTTTTTGATCTGCTGCTTTTCTAATTTTGATTTTCTACTTGCATACCCAATTCACTTGCTCTTTCTCTTGTTCACAAGTACTTGCTACATTGCAAAAATGTTTGTATATCATCTCACTGTTTTTCAAGAAATAACCCATCATTTCTATGATCTTTAATCCCGATTCTTTAAAATTAAATTTGAATTCTTTCTTTAAAAGTCCTTTATTGATTATAGTTTTGTTTTGTCAGTTATGATATGTTTTAAAAATATTTTACTTTTTTGTATTACTTTAAGGTTATGTTTTAGCATGCAATTTTGGGGGGGAGCGGGACAATGGGCTAAGTGACTTGCCCAGGGTCACATAGCTAGTAAGTGTCAAGTGTCTGAGGTCAGATTTGAACTCAGGTACTCCTGAATCCAGGGCTGGTGCTTTATCCACTGCACCACCTAGCTGCCCCTAGCATGCAATTTTTTAAAAAGGTGACATGTAAAATCAAGAAATATGTATATTACTATCCATTCCCATTAAGTTATCACCAAAAATTATAGCATCTATTTTTTTCTAAAGTTTCCTTAATTTCTTTATTGTTTATAGATTTATCTAATGCTGAAAGGTAGATATTCAGGTCCCCAATTTATTATAGTTTTGCTGTTTTTTTCCCTTAAAGCTAGTATACCACTTGTTACTTGCATATGAAGTACTTAAATTATTTTGTTGTCTATGGGTCCTTTAAGTATAATTTTTGTATGTATGTATGTATGTATGCATGTCTGTATTAAACATGTCTATTTTTGCTCTTCTTGTTTGAAATCATCTCTATCATTGCTTTTATTGAAGTTACTTGATACATAATATGTTCCAAATTGTCATCTTAAGTCTGTGTGAAACCTTGTTTCAAGTGTGTTTTTTTTGTAAAACAATATTATTACTGATTCTGTTTTCTATTTCAGTCTGTCACCCTTAATTTTCTTTTCGGATTACTCCTGGTCTTTTCATCAGGATTGTCTCCAAGTCCTCTCTTACTCTCAAGATTCACTTTTTTTTCCTACAGGCTTATCCTCAGTCTTTTGAAATAAATTATTCTTTGTTGTCATCCTTTCCCTTTTGGAATACTGTTAACCAAGATTTTCTTGGTTGAGAACTCTACAATGATATATTGAGGAGAAAGTAAGATTATTTTAGTTTTTTTTTTTTTAAATTCATGTTAGAAGCCAATGCGGGGGGGCAGCTACATGGCGCAGTGGATAAAGCACCGGCCCTGGATTCTGTAACGATTGGAATAACGCCACCTGCTGGATACTTACTGTAGAAGAGTTCTGCCCATGAAGGGAAGGTCTTTGAGGGCAAGACCAGGAGTCTTTTCTTTGGCGGGAGGAAGTGACGCGAGCTAGTGGGAGGAGGAAGGAAGAGACTGGCGCTCAGTCTCCTTCTCTTTCCTCTGGACTCTGGCGGAGAAGGGAGCTAGAAATGTGCTCTCCCTTTAAGAGATAGGAATCTAGGCCTTTCTCTCTCTCTTTACCAAATTCTTATTCTCCTTAATAAATGCTTAAAAGTCTAACTCTTGCTAAAGCTTGTAATTGATTGGCGACCACTCATTAGATATTTTAGACAGATTAGATAGAATTTTAGCCCTTAACAGATGGCTGACCACGAAGAGGAAAGCTAAACCTCAGTCTTCTTCTGATCTTCTGGTTGGGTAAGAAATTTCCCCTACCCTTTAAATTGCTAAGTACGGGCGTACTGGCTGTGTTTTCCTTTAAATTTTTTCAAATGGACCTTTTAAACTCCCTAATTACCCTATTTTTGATTTTAGTCTGTTTAACCAGACAAATGGGAGATAAGATCATGTTAATGCTTTGTTTTTGTGGATTTTCTATTTTTCTTTTTATTTTTGTAAAAAGAGCCAGCAACTTACTCACACAAGGAAATATCTCTCCCTCTCCCAACCATGCTTTTTCAGAGAAACCTGAAGAGATTCCTGCAGCTTTTCCCAGTTCTAACACTAATTGTTGCTCTAATTTTGCATGCCTGGAGGCAATGACCCACCCTCTTGAAGCTTTTAATCCCCTAGCACCTGGAGGCAAAGTGGGGGAAGAGGAATCCAGGCCTGAGTTCAAAATCAAGTCTGATTCAAATTGCACTGGTCCCTCCCCTCCTCTCCAGACCCCACCCTCTACTCCTCCCATGGCCAAGCCCATTGCTTCCCCTGCCTGGGAAGTCCAGAGATCTGATGCGCATGCTCAACTTTCTCTAACTACATTTGCAGCTTCAGGCTCAGCCCTTCCCCAGCCTGGCTGTGCTTCTGAGAAAATCTTAGAAAACCCTTTAAATTCCAGATATACTCATTTTGTTCATAATTTTGCTAACCTGCTTTTGTCTTTAATTAGTAATCTTATAAAGCATTTGTATGGTGAAAAGATTGACAGACAATATAGAGGGGTTAAAGAAGAAAAATTTATATGAATAAGAATGACAATCATCAACATAGTTCAAGACTCAGCTTCTTTTGCCATGGAAGGGTATATATTGTACAGAAATGTAGAAGGAAGCAGCAAGGTATCGATATGAGTATTGGGGATTTTAGATACTGGAATCAAAAGTGTTCTGAATTCACTCAGAGTAATAATATCAGTTCAGAGGTTACATAGGATTTCTATGCTATCATATCTACATTTTGAAATTAATGATATGGGTTTATTTTCATAGAGATGTTCATGCTTTTGGGGTTGTGTTTTATACTTAGTTTTTAAAACAAGGAGAATATTTGTAAAAGTTTTTTATAGTCATGTGATCAAGTTTATATTTTATAATACTCTTATTAATATTAAGTTCATATTCATTTATATTTCCTTAGTTTGAATTTCATTGTCTTTTATTGTTCCATGTGTATTTTCTTCTATTCATTTGTCTATCTAATTTTGAAACATTGCAAGATGGTTTTGTTTTTATTATACAATGTTAATTCTAGGAGTATTGTGCTCCCATAGTCTGAGTTGTTTGTTTTTGTTATTTTTTTTTTAACTGATTATTTGATCAAACTCTTGAAAGCATTTCCCTGGCAAATTTGTTGCCATGGCAAGTGTAAATTTATTCTAGAAGTATTATTTTTGATAAGCATATTCAAAAAAAAAGAGGGGAACATTTGTAAAAGTTTTCATTGAGATTGTGTTGTGCTTTAACTTATATTTAAATATGTTCTGATTTTTCACAAAAGTGATTGTATACTAAGTAAAAAAAAGGGGTATTATTTGAAATTGTTGCATAATTATATATTGTGTTCTGAGTCAAGATGTATTCACATTTTTTGCAATCATTTATTATCCTCAATTTTTAAATCCATATGAGACTTGGATTATGGGAACTTATCATTTAAGACATTAATTGCCTTTATTCTGAGTTATCAGATGCCAGTTGGCCAAGATGCCATCCAATCACAAGAGGAATACATGCAAGAGCAGACACTGAACTGTCACATGAGGGGAGACATGCATGAAGTCAAGGTATGGCCGAGGGAACGGCTTTTGACTAATGTTGAGGTTGGATTCTCTTGGTTTAATATTTTATTTTATTTTTCCCCACAATATTGTACAGATGGCTGGAAGTATTCATCCCACCCATCTCACTTCTACACCTAGCTTCTATGCTCCCTCCTATATGCCTGATGCCATGGACATCTCAATCCCATGCATCTGATTAAGTCTGACTCAGTTTCCTCCAATATGTTCGGTGGCATGGACGTATATTCCATCCACCTATTTTAAGCCTGGCATACTGTATGGGCAGTACATATTGCTCAAGTGTGGGAATGCTCATATCCCATCATTTCTCTGTTCTTTTATGGTAACCCCCATAATTATCTCAGGTGTCATGATAAATACAGTGTTGAATTTGGCCTTGACACCTGTTACCAATTATATTAGATTTTTTAAATTTCTCATAATGGCATGAGGATGATTAGGCAGATGATGCAAAAAGTGATGAAACAAAGAAAAATTATTTTGAAAAATTAATATCACAGCAATTGTCTTCTCAATTACCCTCCATAAGGGGGGGACTATAGTAATATTATATAATATATAATAGTAATATTATAATTTTAAAGAATGTTTCAATTTTTGTTTTATTATATGTTTCATGTGTAACAACTAAGATTCTGAATTCCCTTAGACATGTTTTTGAGAACTTTCATTGTTTGATTTGATTATTGACAAAGCTATTTTAAAGTTGTGTTAAGCTCAATTTTGTAGGAAATTTCCTGGCTGATTACCAGTATCCACACATCAACCCCTGAAAAGACTTCCATTCCATGACTACACCTAGAGGACATCTGAGAAAAGACTTTCAGAGACTTTAAATGAACAGTTTTGTTTTGTTTTTTTCTCTTTTCTTTTTTGGTTATAATATACACCATCTGTAATATGTACTCTCTGCAGAGGCCCTCCCTTTGCAAGACCAATGTCAAAGCGTCGGTTCATGAGGACAAAAAAATCACCCCTCTGGACAAAACTTTCCTCTCTTCCTTTTCTATATTGTTGTTCACATATTATTAGTTAGCAATAGTTATTATATTCTTTTTACTGTTCCGTCAAGGAAACATTTTGTTTCTTGAGGAACAACAGGGGGGACTGTAACGATTGGAATAACGCCACCTGCTGGATACTTACTGTAGAAGAGTTCTGCCCATGAAGGGAAGGTCTTTGAGGGCAAGACCAGGAGTCAGGAAGTGACGCGAGCTAGTGGGAGGAGGAAGGAAGAGACTGGCGCTCAGTCTCCTTCTCTTTCCTCTGGACTCTGGTGGAGAAGGGAGCTAGAAATGTGCTCTCCCTTTAAGAGATAGGAATCTAGGCCTTTCTCTCTCTCTTTACCAAATTCTTATTCTCCTTAATAAATGCTTAAAAGTCTAACTCTTGCTAAAGCTTGTAATTGATTGGCGACCACTCATTAGATATTTTAGACAGATTAGCTAGAATTTTAGCCCTTAACAATTCAAGAGGACCTGAGTGCAAATCCGGCCTCAGACACTTAACACTTACTAGCTGTGTGAGCCTGGGCAAGTCACTTAACCCCAATTGTCTCACCAAAAAAAAAAAAAAAAAGAAGCCAATAGGGAAGGAAGCACTAAATAAGGAAAGCTTGAAGATTTGAGAACGAGGATAGAATCAAATGCCAAGGTAGCAAAGTTGACCTTGGCAAGACGAATGACTTCTTTATCAGAAACTGGTGTAATAAAAGAGATGAGTAGGAGATGATGTTAAGGGACTTTTTGAGATGAAAAGCATGGGGAATAAAGGGAGCCCAGACCAAATAACCTCAATAAAGTAGGAGGCAAAGTCCACATTAAGAGAGAAGTGGTTTCGAGAGGCATGTACGTCTTGGGGAGAGGTTTGGAATACCTCCCATAGAAATGAGATAGGGTATCAGTTAGGCAGTAATTAAAAGACTGCCTTGCTGTATTGAGGGTCAAATTGATAATAAATAACACTGGTTGTCATGTACTCAGTAAGGTTGGGAGACTTTCTCCAGCTCATGAACAGGGGCTCATGACCAGATGGCGAAGGAGGCAGCTATTTGAATAATCCAGGGCTGAAAGTTGTCAAGAGATAAATGGTTAAAGGACAAGGGGGAAAGTGAGTTGAGATCAAAGTAGAACTGAAAGAATTAACTAATGAATTAGGATTGAAAAGCAGGAACATGAAGTCAGAGCAAGGATACTGGTATGAGATTACTGAGGGGTAAATAATCTATAGGGCTTGATGAGAGAAAAGGATAAGTTTAGGAGGTATGAGGACCAGGGAAATGTGAAATGATAGGCTAGGGTCAGAAATCAGAATGTTAAGAGTAGAAATGAGGAGATTGGAATACTTGTGTATAATATTCAAATTCAGTGTGTGACCATCCCTCTATATGGCTCAGGTGGAGTGAAAAGCAGGCCATATTATTTAAATAAGAGAAACTGGGAGATATGGGAATCTGAGGAACCATCTATGTGTACATTAAAGTTCTATAGTAAAAGTACAGGAATGGGAAGGACATAAAGATGAGCCATGTGCAGAACTCCTAAGAGGAATGTATGGGCCAAATTCAGTATGGGGAAAGTTAATTGGGTGGCTCACCATAATACTGGGGTTCAGAAAATAATGGGAGACCTCTAGGTCCAGAGTTTCCTCTCTTCCAAACTGCCTTTTCTTTAGTTATTTCTCTCAGACTGATAAGAAAGGAGATTAACAGCCTCTTTTCCACAAACAAATCAGGTTTTATTAATGGGAACAAAATTTACAACACAAGTGAAGCTAATAGAGCCAGAGACAATGAGAAAGGGGAAAGAGAAAGGGAGAAATATGTCCCACTTCCCAGATGGTTAGAATCTAAATTTCTAGAGTAAAAAGGCCCCCAGGTACCTTGAATAAGCTCTACTTCCTTATCTACTCAGAACAGCTCAGAATATCTACTCGAACAAAAACTGACAAACCCTAAACTTGCTTCCAGCTCAGCTGGCCTAAAGAGCCAGCCTTGCTTCAACAACACAAACTCACCACCACCTGGAATCTGCAGTTCTAGGGAGAATTAGCTGTGTCTCCTGGTTCAGTCCGAAGGTCAACCACCACCAGCTCCTCTCTCTCTCTCTCTCTCTCCTTTTCTTCCGATCCCTCTCAGAGTTCTCTCTTCCCCTTCCTCCCTCTCCCACAGGAAGGGAGGTTCTTAGTCATTCTGAGTCTCCAATTGGTTCAACATACCCCCCCCCAGCTGTCCCCATTATAATTTGGCCAGGCCCATATGGGCATGGGGGAACTCCTAGGTGGGGCTTAGGTACTTTGTTGGATACTTTGACTCAATAAATGTTCTTTGTGTTATTTAGTCCCACCTAATATACATGACAAATCTGATTAGAGTTCCTTTTGTTTGTTCTATTATCTCTTCAAGTACTGTTAAGGGCTAAAATTCTAGCTAAACTGTCTAAAATATCTAATGAGTGGTCGCCAACAGTACACACCCATCTTTTCATAGGCTTTTTTTCATTTTCAGTCTGACCATAATGAAGCAAAGATGGTGTCATGGAAACCCCAAATCACAATTAATTCCTTACAGGAAGATGACCTGGTAATCAGCATACAATAGTAATCGTAACTTGGAATGAATAGAAAATTTTAGTTGAATGAACTTCAAAGGCATTAAGGTTGATGAGTGAAGGATAAAAGGAAAATATGAAATTGACAATGAAGGACTATTCCAACTTCTCCTCTAGCTAGGACTAGTGTGTCAGGTAGAGGTGTGTGGGGAAAAAAAAGGAGAATATAATTCCAACACTCCTATAGTCTTTGTGGCCAAGCCATTTTCCTCCCATGGGTCTACTTGTACATATTTTAGAGATGTCTTCTTCTCCTGGGTTTTTCTTTGAAGTCTTTCTTGATCTATACTATTTCTTCATAGTATTTGGTACATTTTTCTGTTTACTCATATTTTCAGGCTTAGTTCCTGATTTGAGATTTTGTGTTATGGCAGGTTCTACCTATCCTACACTTTTGTATGAAGTTGTCAGGCTCTATTTGCCCTGATCTTGATTTTCTGGGCTCTTCCCACTGTTTTTTAATTTCCCTATGATATTTAGGCTAAGGGTATTAGAAGGATTCCCTGTCTTGGGTCAGCACTCTGAGGCTGGTTGTCTCTGTTCAGGGTGCTTCCTCCAATTATTCCCTCTTCAAAGAATCCTTCACATGACTGTCTGGGTGATGTTTGGGGTCTCCTCTAATGAAAATGAAATTTCTGATCCTGACAATCAAGGGCCTTCCCAATCCATCATAGTATCACCTTCTTTCCTTTTATGTTTAACTTTCTCCTCCATTCCTCTGGTATTATTTTATCATTTAAAGCTATAAGAGATTTCAGAAATCACCTGGTTTACAGTTCTGTACAAAGTCAGAATCTCTCTTGGCCTTAGTTTCCCAATTTGTAAAACAAGGGGTGTTGAAGCAGATGACTTCGAAGATGTCTTCTAAATTCTAAATCTATGATGCTATTATACAAACAGAGAACAAAAAATAGTCTAGTTTGACAGAAACATGAAAGGAAACAGGATAAAAGGCTGGAAAAGTAGGCTGAATTGTGGAGGGCTTTAGATGTTAGGATCAAGAGTTTATACTTGAGGTTTGAAATAGAGAGGCACTGATGTTTATGTGATTTATTAGCACAGCATCTTAAACAAAGGAAATACTTAAAAATGCCTTTTCATTCACTGGCAAATACTTACCAAAAAGCATATTTTGCTTTAAGTTTAAGTTAGAATATCATACTAACAACAAAAAAATCCCACTTGGTTTCATATGGAGATATTTATCATACAGAGGAATGAACATTGGCTCTGGCATCTGACGACCTGGGTTCAAACCCTAGTTCTGACACACTTATTATCTGCATGACCTTAAACATGTAATTCCACATCATTACAGTTTCCTTATATATAAAATGAGAGATTAAATTAAATGGCCTATGAGATCCCTTCCCATTCTAGATTTATGAATCTATTAAGATCTTGCTCCATCACACTCCCCAAATTTAGAGTCCACCCATAACCCTACCCACCTATCATTAAAGGTGTACCATTATTTAGATGAGAAGATAAGCAAACAGAAGCTTAGTAAAGTATGATCCAACATTCCTATTATATAAACAAATGGTATGTCCTACTGATGGTGGGTCAGTAGACATAATCACCTTAAAATACAAATGACAGCCTATTATCATTACTGATGACAGTATCACTACTAATATCAATTATTTCAAGTTGTCAACATTTTATCAAGCAGATCAGATAAACCATGCATATCTCATTACAAAGTTGTTTCTAACTAAAAAGTAACTTTTAAAAATAAATTTTAATAGTAAGTCTTTTATCTTTCACATAGTTTACATGTAACAAAGCTAAGAGTTTCCAGTTTTAAACATTCTTCCCTTTGAAAGAAGGAAAGAAACAAGCATTTACTAAGTGTCAACTATATGTCAGGCACTGTACTAAGTGCTTGACAAATATTAATTCCTTTTTCTTTTCTTTTTTTTTTTTGCACAGGGCAATGAGGGTTAAGTGACGTGCCCAGGGTCACACAGCTAGTAAGTGTCAAGTGCCTGAGGCCGGTTTTGAACTCAAGTTCTCCTGAATCCAGGGCCAGTTCTTTATCCACTGCATGACCTAGCTGCCCCCTACAAATATTAATTCCTTTGATGCTTGTAGTGACTCTATTTTACAATTGAGCAAACTGAGGCAGAAAGAAGTTAAATGATTTGCCCAACAGCATACATTTAGTCATCTGAGGGCAGATCTGAATTCAGGTCTTCCTGATTTCAGGTCCAGCATTCTATCCACTGTGCCAACTAGGTGCCTCTAGAAATAATAATAATCAAGACTTAGAACTTCAAAGAATGAACAGAAAAGAAAATATATTACAAAGAAAATATGATATGTGTATGTATATATATGTATATATACATATATGTATGTGTTTATAAATCATATACAAGTATATATCTGTATGTATACACACAATATAATAAACTGATCTTCATAACAAGGTACCATATAAAGTGAGGTCAACAACCAAAATTAAAAGAAATATTTCAAAATCAGACTTAGACTACAGAACTTTTAGACACTCATTCACATAGTTGTTGTTCAGTCATGTTCCAATATTTATGACCCTATTTGGGGTTTTCTTGGCAAAGATACTGGAGTGGTTTGCCATTTCCTTCTCCAGCTCATTTTACAGATAAGAAAACTAAGGCAAATAGTGTTGATTAAGTGACTTGCCCTGGTCATACTGCTAGTCTGAAGCTAGATTTTAAAAAATGAGGCTTCCCGACCCCAGGCTAGGTACTCTATCCATAGCTCCAGTTAGCTGCCCCCAATCATATAGAATAGAGAATTAAAATTGCATATGTACACAATTTTAAAAGTTTAGGTAAGCACTTGCAAGAAAGCTAAACCCCAGAGATGCAAAGACAAAAAGATTTTAATTTGCATTTCCCAAAACAATACAGCCTGGGAGGGAAAATAAACAAACCCCAAAACCCCAAAACTTTTAAAGTAATCATTTAGGTTATTTCTGAAGGTCAATTAAATCTTTTTTTTTTTTTTAACAAATTTAGGCCCCACAATGTTAATATCAATGAACAATACAAGCCATCTGCCTATCAACATATCCAGATTACCTTTTCTGCTGGAGGAGAAGGGGAAAATCTCTTTGCACAAGTTAGAAATAAATCAGGCTCCGGTTTGCCACTTTTCACCTCAGGATCATCACCCAGAACAAGATGATTAAACAAGCTAAAGAATTCTTTGTGTCTTTTTGTTTTCAATTCAAATGAAGATCCAGCTGAACTGGTAGCAACAGCAATGGGTATATTGTGTCTATGTAGATGCTTGATTAGCTTCTCAACACCTAGAAAAAGAAAAGTATTTAAGTGGGGTGCACAAGAGATAATACAGTTTATTAACATTTCTTTCAAGGGATTTCAAGCACTATATCAGTGGTGTTTTACTGATCTTCTAAGGAGTTATTTGACATGAGACAAATGTCTGATGAGGAGTTATCAACGTTGAAATACGCATTCTTAAAGCAAAAATTGAAAAATAGCAATTCAGTGTTTATCCACAGCATTCCCCAAGGTAACAGAAGATGATTTAATTTCAGTGAAATGTTGCTTTCTTTACCATTATGTGAAAAAGTAACCAAAATAATGAAAGGAGGGAAGTACACTCTGAATATGTAGGTCCAACTTTGTACAGAGGAAAGAAAAGGATAGTAGTATTCACAAGACAAGAGTAGCCTCAACTGATGCAGAAAATCACATGTAGCCTCTGACCTTGTCTGCCTCAAACAGACCCTGGCCTTGCTGTGTTCCAGCTATAGCTCCAGGCTTGTAATCACTGCCTTCTGACCTTGTCTGTCTCAGACAGGCTCTGGCCTTGAGGTACCCCAGCTGCAACGACAGAACCCCCCTTAACTACTGACCTCATTCTTATGTATTCCTGTAATGATGACTAAACCACTAGACACCACTATGCATCCTTTCTTCGGTGAATAACTGACCTCATCTTCATTTGAGAAACTTGCCACTATACCACATCTACTCTTTTTTGTATATAACCAGGTGGGCTACAAGACTCAGAGCCCATTGTTGTAGGCTTGAAACACTCTTTGGGCCCACGCATAATAAACTCTCTCTCTCTCTCTCTCTCTCTCTCTCTCTCTCTCCACCTCAAGTACCTGGCTGAGCATTTTCTGTGTCAATCATGCCATAAAACTTCAGCTTTTTCTATAACAATGAATGGGGGGCCAGCTAGGTGGTGCAGTGGATAAAGCACTGGCCTTGAATTCAGGAGGACCTGAGTTCAAATCCAGCCTCAGACACTTGACCCTTAACTAGCCATGTGACCCTGGACAAGTCACTTAACCCTCATTGCCCTGCCAAAAAAACAAAACAACACACACACACACACACACACACACACACACACACACACAAAACCAATGAATAGGTAGAGGTTAGTTTATCAGTGCTTCTTATAATAAAGGATAAGATCTACTGAAAGTGATTTGACCATTCATCAGACCCCTGAAAGGAGTCAAAAGAGAAAACCCCTCAACCTAAAGATTGAATACCCAAACTGGGAAAACAGCAATGAATACATGTGCTGTTAATTTTAAATAAAATAAACACTGCTTATGTCCACTGAACCATGAAAAATAGGGAATATCAATCAATTTTAGAAAGGGCACATTTTCCATGTTATTCTCAACTATATAGATTCACTGTGGGGAACACAGATTAATATGGCCATTTGTCTATTTAATTAAAAGCCTGCTGGTTATTTACTATTCAAATGATTTACTACTGAGATGAGATAATATATGTAAAGTACTTTGTAAATCCTAGATGTGATATAAATGTGAGCTATTACTACTAAAAAAAAGAAATGGTCAGAAGCATCCACAACATTTTAAACTTTAAAACCTGTAATGATTAACACAAGAACAGCATCTAACATCCACCATGACAAGGTGTACTTAAATCAATCTCAAAAGAATAATATTCTCAAAATGGCTTTACATAATCACGTGTAATGATTACATTTACATTTTACCGATTACTAAAGAAGATTAATACAAATTTTATCTTTTCAAACATCAAAAGATGCTAATTAAGATATGATGAATACTGTGAGAAGGTTCTTAGCAGGCTAGAGTATTATTATTTCATAAAATAAACCCTTACTCATTGATCAGATTTTAGAAACAAACCCAAAATGTTCAGAATACTTTAAAATATTACAAAATAACAGTCTCTTATAGATGGTTGAATACCTAGTAGAGTTTAGAAACCCTTAATCTCTTCAAATGCATTGAAGAATAGCTATTAAACAGGATATGATTTATGGGGCTGATCTCTTAAAGCACTATTAGAGTGTATTTTATTTATTTACCAAATAAATTACCAAAAGTGGCCACTTCTCAAAAACCTAGTTGAGTATACAGACATTGCTAATAAAGAATAATTGCTATTTACATTTCTATAGTGCTTTAAAGTTTGCAAAGCCTTTTCTTTATAATAACTCTGTGAAGTAGATACAAATATTATTACACCCTTTTTATAAGTGGGGTCTGAAGCTAGGTCTCATGACTCCAAGCCTAGGGCCACTTGCATAGTAAATTTAAAAAAAAAACAATGATGAATGAGCTTAACTGACAGTTTAAGTTGATGGTACCTATGTAGTATAGGATTATGCAATTTTTCAATGCTCAACATAACTGAGTCCCTCTCAGAGGTAACTCAGCAGAACAAATATAAGCAGGCATAGCATTATTTTGAAGTACATGAAATCCCTTGCATTTGTGAAAGATTTACAGTGTTTCAAGTACTTTTGAATTATATTTAACTTGTAGGATTATGGCTCTAGAAATGGAAGAGACCTGAGAGGTCATCTATCTCAGCTCCTTATTTTCAGAGATGAAGAAACTTGGGCTTAGGAAGGTTAATTGACTAGCCCAAGTCTACCCAGGCAGATAAGTGGCACGGTCAGTATTTGAACTCAAGTCCTCTTGACTTCAAGTTATGGCAATCTGACTTGAATACTTTTATCACTGTCCACACTGCCGCCAGTTTCATTTCATTCTTACATCAAACAACTTATTAGCTAGGCTAGCTTTTGTCTAGCTCCTCCTCCTTTTCCATCCAGAATATGTGAAGTAGGGTTTTAGAATTCAAGTGAAGGAGTTTATATCTTATCAGATTTGGCTTTTTCAGATCTTTCTTGATTCTGATCCTGTCATCCAATGTTGCTAACTATCTCTTCCAGCTTCATGTTTAATGGCAATATTTAATGCCTATTATGTGCTAGGTCTATGATAAGTGCTAAGGATACAGAGATAAAAAATGACGCAGTGACTTAAGGAAATATAAACACATGGATAAACATCAAGACAATGAAAATCAGCTTCATATGAGCAGGGTGGGAGAGGTATGGGAAACACCAGTATAAACTAGACTAAATGGTTTCTGAGGTCCTATCCAGTTGTAAGATCCTGTTATTCAGACCAGGAAAGACTTCTAATTTTACATCACCAATAAAAAAATTTGCTCCTGCTGTTATATTGGTAATGTGTTCTAAGAAAAAGTGAATCTTCTATGAAATATTATAAATGAAGTTGCAATATAGACACTGGGCAAACAACCAATTTTCTCATGATTGAAGAGATGAGTTGTTTGCCATTAGAAAAGAATTACCATTAACAACTATTTCTTTTGGATATAGTAAGGGCAATTTTCCCCTAACACAAGAGTGTAAGTTAAATGGCTTCAGGTTTATTCTGGTCCTATGATCTTACATAATAGTGCCAGAAAAAAAGAACCCATTTCCCATCTACATGATCCAATTTCAATTCTTTAATAATGTTATATTCTTTTAAAAAATAGCAAAGTGCCACAACCTAAAGCATTCAACTTTTCTTAATGTAATACAGCTTGGGAAAAAAGTACAAAAACAAAATAATTAAAGTTACAAAGTACAGAAATCAGATTGAAAACTAAAGTTGAAAATGAAGATAGTACAAAATAAAAAAAAGATGGTGTTCAGGCTCATACATATTTAATTAGTCCCCTGTACTCAGCAGTATATTTTGTGTTTGCCTAATTCCATCACACACATTTGTTAACTTACAAAACACTGAATTCATATATCAATTATAGCCTAATTACAAAACAAAGTATAAAAGTAGTTAAGTTTTGAAATATTTAATGATGTTGAGAACTGTAATCCACAGAATTAGATACATAATGGGAAAGAGTAGATTTTTAAAAAATTATATGCATACATATATATTCACATATATGTAAAACATATACAATAAAAGGCATATTTTTAAACCAGTTAAGCGTGATCCACCAACAATCTTAACATACTTACCTTTGCTTATACTATGCTACCTTTTGTCTAGAGTAAGCATATCATAGGGTAAATTCTGTTGAGATTTGTATAAACCAGATGGTTAATAAATTGGAAGTTTTACTATTCTGTTGTAAAATATAGACGTGTAGCTAACTAGAAAATGTCTGTTACCATTTCTATGCAAATTAAGCCTTATGACATAAGAGTTCTATTATTCCAGCAATACAGATAATAGAAATATATCAAATGAGTTATTTTTTAAAGGACTCCTAGCAAATAAGTGCCAAATGGAAACAAAACCTGTTCTTAGTCCCAATTGTAAATTCAACTGAAAATTTAGTAAATTCACAACCTCCTATGTTGCCGTTCAGTAGTCATTTTCTATTCTTTATGCTACATATAGATGAGACAATATCAGAACAATTTTGCTAGGCAATAAGTTTCCACTTCAAAATGAAATGAAGGCATTGGACATCTCTGACATGTGATAAGTGACTCAATTAAAAAGACTTCTCAGAAAATATTTCTATGGCTCCATTTATAATAATCTGGGACTTCCTGTCCTTACTGAAACATTAACATTCTTTTTAGAGTTTTTCCAGTGGCTGTTGTCAGTGATCAATGAAGGGGAAAAAAAAAACACCACAGGATAGCAGTATTTTGTTCTACCCTCTCTCCCTACTTCATCAACCTACTGAAATAATTAAGATCTCCTAGCTTTCAACAGAATCCAAAGAAACTGAAGAGAAATAAAAGGAGATGAATAGGAAAAACAAATTAAATTTGTACCTCATTCTGTCTGATATACTGAAATCTGAAACACAAAGCTTAACTAATTCAAAACATCTGCAATCCTTGGGGAAAATCCTTTTTATTTTGTCAGTTCATTTCCAACAAACGAATATCAATCACCAAATCTTTATTAAGTATCTATTATGTGCCAGGCACAGTGCTAAGCACTTGGAACACATCCTCTACTTGCAAAGAACTTAAATTTTAACTAGGGAATGCAAAGACAAAAAAGAAAGAGATTATTATTGCAATGACTTTTTAAAGAGGATGGTATCAGGGATTAAACTAAACAATTTAACTAAATCAATTTATAAAATGGCATTCCTTCCTATAGTCAATTAAGGGCTTTAAGTATTGACCACGGGCTGAGAATTACTGAACAAAGCTGATAGGGTATTGATTTTTTCCTAATTGCTTATTTTATCTCTCCATAACAAAAAATAAATCTGAATTTACTTCATGGAACATAAGGAAATACAAAATGACAAAATTCATTTCAATTCATTTCTTCATAATAACATATTCTGTGCCACTGTTGGCACCAGGAGTATGTTACAGGTTGTCTCTCATTCTCTAGCTATATAACTCTCAACAAACCCACTTCACCTTTTAAGGTTTCCATTTCCTCACCTGTTAAATGGAGATAACAATAGCACTTATCTCACAGATTTGTTGTAAGGATCAAATTAAATAATGTATGTAAAGGCCCTTGTAAATTTACATGTAAGCTACTACTACTATTACATAGCTGTTATCTTGGATTTAGAGCTGAAAAGGACCTGAGAGATCATCTTGTTCATCTTTATACTTCCCAGCAGTGGAAGAGATGATTTATTTGGTTTGACAAAATCTTTTAAAATCATAGTTTCAGATATCTCTGGAAATGAAAAAAAAAAGTCAAGGTAGAAAGTATAGGTAGTTCTAATTTTCATTTTTTCTTTTTTTTAGGGAAATCATCACAATTAACTAAATGACATTCACCAAACAAAAAAATTAACTCAGAAAAAGACAAAACAAAACAAAAAAGGAATGTAAAATGTTATCAAATAAATGATGTAAAAGAGATAGAAAACACTGAAAATTACTACTTACATCTGTCCACAAATAATTATTTTTTAAAAATATGTCTTACTGATTGAACCACAAATATTCTTGGAAGTGTACCTAGTTTTAATTTATTTTTTAAATGGAAAAGGCATATATAATAAACTGAATTTATCATTGTTAGTGGCTTACAATTTTCTTTCTCACTTATCATGTGTGTCCTTTCACTTCAACTGATGTTAAATGAACACAATAAGACTAATTAAACATAATCATCTGCAACCTTAGCCAGTAAAGCTTCTTCTGTAATATTGAACACTGGATAAGTAAATCAAAATCCAAATCATTACAGGAAATGTGACCTCTATGAAGATAAATTTCTTAGAAATTTCAGGCATATTTAGCTAGTTGAGAGCATATACTCATATACGAATGGTACAATAAAATACTATTTCATTCCGTCCTCAGATAGTCCCCCCTCTACTTTGAGTTTGGGTCTGTAAGATAGGTATCACACAACCATGAGACAATTTAGGTGGCTAGCATAGCAACTGATTAATGGAAATCCTGTATAATATGCATTCTGCTGAAAATTCTAGGTTCTTCATCCCACCAAGTCAGCTGATTCTTCATTTGTAAAGTCAAGTTCCCATTAAATGGGAAATAACACTATATTCCTGAATCATGGATTAGTTGGATGACTTTATTCAAGCTTGAGTAGCTGAAGTGATATTGATGATGGAGTCAAAGGATTACCTTGATTCTGTCATTAAAATAGTAAACAGAAATTTACCTTGCTAAGTATTTCTACATTTTCTGTGGAGTCAAATAAAGACTATGTTATAAAACAATATATATTTTACTTAAATATTTGCAAAAGAGATGGAAACTGTTCTTTTTACCCACACTTATAGAAACCTATCCTTGAATGACATTTAGAGATTTGTGAAGTCAAAATGAGGCAAACAGATATGATCTGGGGATCCAAATTAGATCCAAAATTAGATTTCTTCAATATAGAAATTCACTGCAAATTACATCAAATCACTGAAACTCATAGGAACTCCTATTTAACTTACAGTCCTTGAAACTTTGCTGAATCACTGAGAGGTTAAGTGACTGGCCCACGGTCATACTAATGATAATATATAAAATAGGTAAAACATGAATCCAAGCCATCCTAACTCCATTCTTGTCATTACAAGATGCCATCTTTCATAATTTTTTTAAAAAGAAGGAAAAAAAGAAAAAGAAAAAAAAAGATAAATGTAAATTGCTCAAAATCACCATAGTAGTTGAGAAATACAATTAAATCTTAGAAATATAGTTGAGGTCTTTAATTAGCATTATTTTATACATGATAGCCAAAATCATTATCTCTGAATATAAGGAAAAAAATAACACCTACATCACTTTTTGTTAAGGGATAGAGAAGAGGGGTGAGGCAGTTAGAAATTTTATTTGGAAGTCATGGATTATTTCCATAGTAGCTAATAGGTTATTTATTTATTTCTTCATAAAATTTATTTAAAAGTAATGAGAGTTAATTTCAATGACTACAATCATACATAACATATAATATATACACATACAAATACATGTGTATATATGTATGTGTATATACATACACACACACATACACACACACACACACACATATATATATATATATATACATATACATATATGTATCTTTGAAAAAGATGGTTCATTCCTTTAGGTTATGAAAATATGGTTCTATCTTTAGGGGAAGTGCCTAGCTTTCTACCCTTAAAATTTCCCTATTTTTTTTTCTTCTTTCACAGTTTCAACCATCACTTTTATGCTGATGATTCTTATTTTGGGGTTTTTTGTTTGTTTTTTGTTTTGGCGGGGCAATGAGGGTTAAGTGACTTGCCCAGGGTCACACAGCTAGTAAGTGTCAAGTGTCAAGTGGCCAGACTTGAACTCAGGTCCTCCTGAATCCAGGGCTGGTGTCTTATCCACTGCACCACCTAGCTGCCCTCTATGCTGATGATTCTTAACTCTCTATCTTTATCCCTGACTACCCATCAAAACTCTAATCTTTTATCTCCAACTACCTATAGAAATCTCTGCTTAGATGTTGAGGCTAAGTGAACATTGGAATATGCCAAAACATAACTTAATTCAATTTCCTCATCAGTTAAAAAAAGGTGGAGGGGGGGTGGTGAATTAAATTAGTTAATCTGTAAAGTTATTTCTGGCTCAAAGTCTCTTTCTAAAACAACACTACCAAAAACTAACCAATAACAAAAAACTGCAGCTCTTGCGAAACAATTTCTCATTTCTTGTAATGGGACTGTATTCTCTTAGTAATCAAGATTAAAAACTTTGTTTCCATGTGAGTCTTCTTTCTCCTTTGTCTCTGAAGGCCAATCCGTACCAAAGTATATTGATTTTTCCTTTTAAACATCTCTTGTCTACCTTCATTTTCAAGCCTTTTTCATCTCATAACCTGAAATACTACTATGACCTTCCAGTTACTTTCCCCGCTTCCAGTTTCTCCCCCTTCTAAGTTTTTCAATATACTTCTTGTTATAGAAATCTTCCTAAAATACTCATATTTAGTCACTTTTATGTTCAAAAGCAAAATAATTCTGTTCTATCTACAGGATGAGACCTAAACTCCTCAGTTTTGCATTCAAAGTTCTCTATAATCTAGTCCCAATACTACAGATCCAGTTGTGTTGGCTTCTACTCTCCAATATCCTTCATTTATCCTCAACCCTTTGAAATCTAGGTTCTCACCTCCTAACTTGACACTGCTCTCCCTAAACCAAGTCAACAAACATCATTAAGTACCTACTAATAGGCCAGGCATTATGCTAAGTGCTGGGGAAACAGAGAGGCAAAAAAAGCCCCTCACCACAAAAGCAAAATATAAAGGTTCACCTAATATAATGTAGGAAACAATATTCAAAGAACTCGGTACGAATAAGAAACATATAGGATAAGTTGGAGTTAATAATAGAAGGAAGGCACTAGCATTAAGGGCAATAGGGAAAAGCATCTTGCACAATTTTAGCTGAGACTTGAAGGAAGACAGAGAAGTCAGAGATGAGAGGGGAGAGAGTTTCAGGCATGGGGGAAACTAGTGAAAAGGCAGGGATTTGGAAAATGAATTCTTGTTTGATGAATATCAACAAAGCCAGTGTGCCTGGATTATAGGGTATGGGCAAGGGGTAATGTTTAAGAAGAATAGAAAAAGAAAAGGGGGACAAGATATGAGGGGTTTTAAAAGCCAAAGAGGATTTTAAAATGATCTGGGAGTTAACTGGGAGCTATTGGAGTTTATTGAATGTGAATGGAGGTGGATGACATAGTCAGACCTGTGCTTTAGGAAGATTACTGGGATAGTTAAGTGGAGTATGGAGTGGAGTCAGGAGAGACTTGAAGCAGGAAAACTAAAGTTAAGAACAGTCTCCAAACTGCAAAATCTGGTGTTCTTTTCTAAGTCCTCAACTCATCCTTCTCAACTTATCTGCTGTATCTGATCCTGTGATCAACTTTGCCTGTTGTATACTCTCTTATCTGTGTTTTAATGACTATTCACTTTTGGCTCTCTTCCTACTCATGTGGCCTATCAATTTTAGTCTCTTTTGCTGGCTCATAATCCATATCCCAGACCATCTATGAGTCATCCTTAAGACTTCTCTCTCTTTCTCTCAATATCCTTTTCAGTATTCTTGACACCTCCCTCTCCCTCTTTCTTCATACATATCCAATCACTTGCTAAATCTGGTTCAGCTTCTCTTGCATCTGATCCCTGCTCTTTCTCACACAACCACCAACTTATTCTCAAATGTCATAATCTATTAGGTTATTCAAATGTCCTAATTGCTCTTCAAATCTTTATTTTCCCCTAAATTCTAATCTATTCTTTTTTTTTTTTTGTAGGGCAATGGGGATTAAGTGACCTGCCCAGGGTCACACAGCTAGTAAGTGTCAAGTGTCTGAGGCCACATTTGAACTCAGGTCTTCCTGAATCCAAGGCTGGTGCTCTATCCACTGTGCCACCTAGCTGCCCCTTCTAATCTATTCTAAATGCAGCTACTAAGAGGATTTTTCAATAAGAATAGATTTGCCTAAGGGGCAGCTAGGTGGCACAAAGGATATAGCACTGGGCCAGGAGTCAGGAGGACCTGAGTTCAAATCTGACCTCAGACACTTGACACTTACTAGCTGTGTTACCTTGGGCAAGTCACTTAACCCCAATTGCCTCATCAAAAAAAAAAAATAGATTTGCCCATGTTACTCCTCTACTCAATAAACTCCAGTGCCTCACTATTCTCTAGGATCAAATATAAACTCTAGCTCCAAAGATTTTCATAACCAGACCCCAACCTATCTTTTAAGCCTCTTTACATGTTACTTCCCCTCTCACAGCAGCAATCAAACCAAACTGGCCTTTTCCATTCCTCATAGATGACTCTCCAACTTCTATATCTTCCTTTTTCATTGCCCATCTTTCATGCCTGGAATACGCTCTCCCCATGATTGCTTCAGAGAATCCCCCAAAGATGTCCCTTAGGGTTATCCTGTCATTTATAACTTAGTAAACTCTACTACATACTAGCTGCACCATTAAAGATACAGTCTGAGGGGTGGCTAGGTGGCGCAGTGGATAAAGCACCGGCCCTGGATTCAGAAGTTCCTGAGTTCAAATCAGGCCTCAGACACTTGACACTTACTAGCTGTGTGACCTTGGGCAAGTCTCTTAAGCCCCATTGTCCCACAAAAAAAAAAAAAAAAGAAAAAAAGAAACAGTCTGGTGGAGTCTAAGATATGAAGAGTTACAGGGGATTAAATCAAGGTGGCCAAAGCAACTTTCATGGCATTAGGAAAAAAAAAAGTTTTCAACTGTAGCTTAAGTATAAGGAACTGGCCATAAAGTCACAAATTGGACCACTGATATAACTCAGAATACCTAAAAGAAAGGGAAATCAGCAACTTTTTTTCAAATTACCTCCTTAACCAGTGATCCTCCTTTCTCATTTACCTTAATTATAATTTGTCTCATGAAAAAAAAAAAAAAAGAAAAACAGGGATTGGGTAAAAACAAGAAACACACTGAATTTCTTTTGTAAGGCTGGAGAACAACTTAATGTGAATTACCCTTGTCTTTTATGATTCGTGTATTGTTAATGAATAGGAACCCTGAGGATAAACGTATCATTTTTATGAACAGAGCACCTCTTGGCTTCCAGATGGCTTACATCTGCTACAATGACTCTAATATAAGGACATATTAGGGCTCTTCAAGGCTTCACTGCCCTATTTTAATCAAAGAAAAGCTAACATCATTAATCAACTTTCTCATAAAACAGCTGCATTTTTAGAAAATAACTCCACAATTATAAAATGATTTGCCCTCTTGACCTCTTAAAAAAACTAAAATACCTATTTACAAACAATAAGTTTGAAAAGAAAACCTTCATATTCAGAATTTCATTAAGTTAGCAGTAGAGAGCCAGAATGGCAGATATGGTGTCAAGAAATACCACACATTTGATGTTTAATAGCTGTATCACCCTGGAAAAGCCACTTTACTTCTGTGAGCAAAATTTATTCATATGTGAAATAGGAATTCGTGTGGTTATTGCAATGTATATTATACAGAGTATAATATATAAAATTACTATTTTACAGAATTGTTATGAGGAAAGCATTTGGAAAACCCTAAAGTGATATTTAAATGTGAGTTATCATTTGAAGGAGGATACAAAACTTTAAAAAGATGATTTAATTTGTAGCCTACTGATGTATAAACATGTTTGTTAGCATCTTTACACACCAAGAATAAACAATATTAGTTTCTCCATATTTATAAAATGTCTTTTAAAAAATAATAAACATTTTCATTTATAATTGAGTTCCAAATTCTATTCTTCCTTCCCTTCCTGCTTCCCAACTCCCTGAGGCAGTAAGCAATCAGATATAGATTATAAATGTGAAGTTATATAAAACATTAGCATATCAGTCATTTTGTATAAGAAAACTTGAATAAAAGAAAAAATGAAAGAAAGTAAAAAATAGCATGCTTTAGTCTGTTCAATCAATATCAGTTCTTTCTTTGGAGGTGGATAGTATCCTTCATCATTAGTACTTAAGGATCGTCTTAGATCATTGTATTGATAAGAAAAGTTATTCACAGTTCTTCATCAAATAACATTGCTGTCTCTGTACACAATGTTCTTCTGGTTCTGCTCATTTCACTATACATCAGTTCATACAAGTCTTTGGAGGCCTTTCTGAAATCGTCCTGTTTGTCATTTCTTATAATGCAATTATATTCCATCAAAATCATATACCATAATTTATTTAGCCATTCCCCAACTGGTTAGGCATTCCTTTAATTTCCACTTCTTAGCCACCACAAAAAGAGTTGCTATAAATATTTTTGTATAAATAGTTCTTTTTCTCTTTTTTGGGATGTGTTTGGGATATAAACCTAGCAGTGGTACTGCTGGATCAAAGGATATGTATGGTTTTTTAGCCCTTTGGACATAGTTCCAAATTGCTCTCCAAAATGGTTGTATCTTTTCCCAACTCCGTGAACAGTGGATTGGCGTCCCAGTTTTCCCACCTTCCCTCCAACAACCAACATTTTTTTTGTTAACATTTGCCACTCGGATAGGTGTGAGGTGATACCTCAGAATTGTTTTAATTTGCATTTCTCTGATCAATGGTGATCTACAGCATTTTTTTTCATGTGACTTTGATTTCTTTGTC
The DNA here is from genome assembly GCF_019393635.1 of Dromiciops gliroides. Lineage (NCBI taxonomy): Eukaryota > Metazoa > Chordata > Mammalia > Microbiotheria > Microbiotheriidae > Dromiciops > Dromiciops gliroides. The sequence goes on along the minus strand of NC_057863.1, from coordinate 232,018,401 downwards.
TGAAAACTGAGGTCGGACCTGAACTCAGGTACTCCTGAATTCAGGGCCAGTGCTCTATCCACTGCTCCATCTAGCTGCCCCTACATTCTTCTTAAAGTTCTGTGACTCTACAATGGGGCAGTATTTCCCTTCTCTGAGTTCATTTTCTTCCATTCATACTGTAGCTAAACTATTCTAGCTAGAGAATTTCACAATTTCTCTTATTACTATCTTACACATTCCCTATAGATTTAATGCTTCCCAGTACCCTGTCAGCCTTCCTATCATGGCAGCAATAGAACTAAAACTATGGCTTGTGAAATCAGTCTCATTGCTGTAGAATTATTTCATAAAGAAAAAATTATATAAACTAAAGATATTTAATTCAGAAAAAAAAAACAATGTCTGGCGTTTAGTTTACTGTTATCATTGCTTAATATTCCTTGAAGCTCTTAGGTTAGTTAGTAAAGTTACATCAAGTAATGCCCAACCTCAGCTGGTTATTTTGAGTAAATGATTTTGTAAACCTTAAAGTTCTATCAAAATGATAGTTATTATGATAATTAATAAGTATATGGAAAAATATCTTCTTTACAGTGACATAACAGTACGTATGCCTGTGGGTGTTTTAAAGAATAACAGATTATCCACTTCTGTTAACTTGCCTTTTTGCTACTTTGTCACATGGAAAAGCCAAGAAGTAATTGAGGGTAGGAGGAAAAAATTCACAAAATGAGCCATTCCTGACTTGTATGAACTGGTAAGTGAGATAAGCAGAACCAGGAGAACATTGTATACAGTATCATCAACATTATGTGTTAATCAACTGTGATAGACTTGATTCTTCTCAGCAATACAATAGTCCAAGATAGTTCCAAAGGACTCATGATGGAAAATGCTCTCCAAATCCAGAAGAAAAAAAAGAACTGTGGAATATGGATGCAGATTGAAACATACTATTTCTTTTGTTTTTGGTACTGTGGTATTTCTTTTTTGAGATTTTTCCTTTTTGCTCTGATTCTTCTCTTATAATATCACTAATGCAGAAGTATGTTTAATGTTATTGTATATATATATAACCTATATACGATTATGTGCTGTCTTGGGGGGGGGAGGGAGGAGAGGGAGGGAGAAAAATTTGAAACTAGAATCTTATAAAACAAATGTTGAAACTATCTCTACATGTAACTGGAAAATAATAAAATACTTTTATAATTAAAAAAAAAATAAAAAGAGCCATTCCTGACACTTGGATTTATAGAGACTACTATTTTCAGTAGTGTAGAAGAACTTAATACAGACACAAAAATATAGGCTGAGATTATTTTCCAGCCAAAGACAGATTAAAAGGGGCTGTGCTGGCAGCTAGGTAGCACAGTGGACAGCTAGGTAGCACAGTGGATAGAGCACTGGCCCTGGAGTCAGGAGGACTTGAGTTCAAATCCGGCCTCAGACACTTAACACTTACTAGCTGTGTGACCCTGGGCAAGTCACTTAACCCCAATTGCCTCACCAAAAAACAAAACAAAAACAAAAACAAAAGGGGCTGTGCTGGGCTGCAAGCAGAGTCCAACCCCACGATCCTACTGACACAGACCCCAGGGACACTACTCCAGAGGAACTTACTCTTCTGGAACTAAGCTTATGGTGGGATGAGAGAGCTAAACGGCTGGCTGGAGGAGGGAATGTCTGCAGGACCTAAGGAGGAAATTGGCTATCACATCCCAGCAGGGAAACAGGAAGAAATCTTGAGTAGCGGGAGGCTCAGGTAGGGGAGGGGTGCAGGCTTGTTGGAGCTAAGAACCACAGCATATAAAGCTCTGCTGGCTGGTTAATTAGCAAGTTGGCTTGAGGTTATCTTCAGACCAGAGAACATGCCAGGTGAGAGAAAAACCTGCCCTCCCTCAAACCGAAAAACACCTGGGACCCTCAGAAGCTTGGGACAGTGTAGCACGGAAGTAGGGCCCCACTGTAAGAGGGAGTTAAAAGTCAAGTAAAAGTTGGGCATGCAACTGAAAAAGCTAGAAAAGAACAAATTAAAATCAACAATTAAATACTAAATTAGAATCCTGAAATCAAAGGAGAAATTAATAAAATTGAAAGCAAGAAAATTATAGAATTAATCAATAAAACTAAGAACTGGTTTTATGAAAAAACCAATAAAATAGATAAACCTTTGGCTAATTTGACTAAAAAAAAGAAAGAAGAAAACCAAATCACTAGTATCAAAAATGAAAGGGATGATTTCATCACCAATGAAGTGGAAATTAAAGCAATAATTAGGAACTATTTTGCCCAAATGTATGCCAATAAATTTGACACTCTAAATGAAATGGATAAATATTTCCAAAAATACAAATTGCCCAGGTTAACTGAAGAGGAAATAAAATCCTTAAATAAGCCCATATTAGAAAAAGAAATTGAAAGCCATTAATGAACTCCCTAAGAAAAAATCTCCAGGGCCAGATGGGTTTACAATTGAATTCTACCAAACATTTAAAGAACAATTAATTCCAATATTATACAAATTATTTGGAAAAATAGGTAAAGAAGAAGTTCTACCAAATTCCTTTTATGACATAAATATGGTGGTGAGACCAAAACTAGTCAGAGCCAAAACAAAGAAAGAAAATTATACTCCTATTTCCCTAATGAACATTGATGCTAAAATCTTAAATAAGAAATTAGCAAGGAGATTAAAGCAAGTGATCACCAGGATAATACATTATGACCAGATGGGATTTATACTAGGAAGGCAGGGCTAGTTCAACATTAGGAAAACTATCAACATAAATCAACATCAATAAGAAAACTAACCAAAATCATATGATTATCTCAATAGATGCAGAGAAAGCTTTTGATAAAATACAGCACCCATTCCTAAAAAAAAACACTAGAGAGCATAGGAATAGGTGGAGCTTTCCTTAAAAAAATAAGCAGTATCTACCTAAAACTATCAGCAAGCTGTTAAAGCTAAAATTCTAGCTATATTGTCTAAAATATCTAATGAGTGGTCACCAATAAATTATAAGCTTTAGCAAGAGTTAGACTTTTAAGCATTTATTAAGGAGAATAAGAATTTGGTTAAAGAGAGAAAGGCCTACATTCATCTATCTATTAAAGGGAGAGCACATTTCTAGCTCCCCTCTCCGCCAGAGTCCCCAGGAAAGAACGCGAGTCAGAGTGCCAGGCTCCCCCTTCTTCCTCCCACAAGCAAATGTCACTTCCTGATGCCAAAGAAAAAATGCGTGGTCTTGCCCTCAAAGAGCTTCACCTCATGGGCAGAGCTCTTCTACAGTAAATCTCCAGCAGGTGGTGTCATTCCAATCGTTACAAAACATTATATGAAATGGAGATAATTTACAGGCCTTCCCAGTAAGATCAGGAGTGAAACAGGGATGTCCATTATCACCTCTATTATTAAATATTGTACTAGAAATGTTAGCTTTAGCAATCAGAGAAGAAAAAGGAATTAAAGGAATTAAAATAGGCAAGGAAGAAACAAAATTTTCACTCTCTGCAGACGATATGATGGTACACTTAGAGAATCCTAGAGAATCACTAAAATTACTTGAAACAATCAACAACTTTAGCAAAGTTGCAGGATATAAAATAAATCCACATAAATTATCAGCATTTCTATACATGACCAACAAAGTCCAGCAGCAAGAGATAGAAAGAGAAATTCCATTTCAAGTAACAGTAGGGGCAGCTAGATGGCGCAGTGGTTAAAGTGCCGGCCCTGGATTCAGGAGTACCTGGGTTCAAATCCGGCCTCAGACACTTGACACTTACTAGCTGTGTGACCCTGGGCAAGTCACTTAACCCCCATTGCCTATGGAAAAAAAAAAAGTAACAGTAGACAATATTAATACTTGGGAGTCTACTTGCCAAAACAAACCCAGGAACCTATAACACAATTACAAAACATTTTTCACACAAATCAAATCAAATCTAAATAACTGGAAAAATATCAAGTGCTCATGGATAGGCTGAGTTAAGATAATAAAAATGACATTCCTATCTAAATTAATTTACTTATTCAGTGCGATACCAGACTACCTAAAAATTATTTTAAAGAGCTAGAAAAAAAATAATAAAATTCATCTAGAAAAACAAAAGGAAACTAATAAAAAAAATGCACAGGAAGGTAGGCTAGCTATAGCAAATTTGAAGCTTTACTATAAAGGAGCAGTCATCAAAACTATTTGGTACTGGCTAAGAAATAGAGTGGTGGATAAATGGAATAGGTTAGGCACAGGAGACACAGTAGTAAATGACTTTAGTAATGTACTGTTTAATAAACCCAAAGATTCCAGCTTCTGGGATAGGAACTCAGTAATTGACAAAAACTGCTGGGAAAACTGGAAGATAGTAAGGTAGAAATTAGGCAGAGACCAATATTTTACACCTTATACTAAAATAAAGTCAAAATGGGTACATGATTTAGACATAAAAGATGATATAAATTAGGAGAGGAAGGAATAGTTTACCTCTCAGATTTATGGAAAGGAGAACAGTTTATGACCAAACAAGAGATAGAGAATATTATGAAATGCAAAATGGATGATTTTTATTACATTAAATTAAAAAGTTTTTGTAAAAACAGAAGCAATGTATCCAAATTTAGAAGGGAGGCAGAAAGCTGGGAAACAATTTTTATAGTCAGTATTTCTAATAGAGGCCTCACTTCTAAAATATATTGGGAACTAAATCAAATTTATAAGAATGAAAGTCATTCCCAGTTTTCTGATGAAGAAATCAAAGCTTTCTATTACCATATGAAAAAATGCTCTAAATCACTATTGATTAGAGAAATGCAAATTAAAACAATTCTGAGGTACCACCTGACACCTATCAGATTGGCTAATATGACAAAAAAGGAAAATAATAAATGTTGGAGAAGCTATAGAAAAATTTGAACACTAATGCATTGTTGGTAGAACTGTGAACTGATCCAACCATTCTGGAGAGCAATTTGGCATTATGCCCAAAGGGCTATAAAGGTCTTTTTGCCAAGAGATCATTAAAAAGGGAAAAGGACCCACATTGCAAAAGTATTTATAGCTGCTCTTTCTGTGGTGGCAAGGAATTGGAAATTGAAGGGATGGCCATCAACTGGGGAATGGCTGAACAAGTTGTAGTATATGAATGCAATGGAATACTATTGTGCTGTAAGAACCAATGAGTACGCAGATTTCAGAGAAATCTGGAAGAACTTACATGAACTGATGCTGAGTGAGATGAGCAAAACCAGGAGAATATTGTACACAGTATCAACAATATTGTTTTTTGATCAACTGTGATAGACTTGACTGTTCTCAGCAATATAATGGTCCCAAGATAGTTCCAAAGGACTCATGATGGAAAATGCTCTCCAAATGCAGAAAAAAAGAAACTATAGAATCTAAATGTAGATTGAACCATACTATTTCTTTTTTTTTCTTTTTGAGGGTTTTTCCTTTTTGCTCTGATTCTTCTTTCACAGGATGACTAATACAGAAATATGTTTAATATGAATTGTACATATATAACCTATATCAGATTACTTCCTGTCTTGGGGGGCAGGGAGGGGAGGGAGGGAGAAATATTTGAAACTAGAAATCTCATAAAAACAAATCTTGAAAACTATCTCTACATGTAACTGAAAAAATAATAAAAGAATTTGATGGGAAAAAAATCAAGTAAAAGACAGCAAGACGGGCAAGCAAAGAAAGTTGAGAACTATAGAAAGGTTTTTTTTAGAGACAAGGAAGATTGAGGTGCACCCTCAGAAGAGGATAACAACCTCAGGGGCCCCTATATACAAAGCTTCCAAGAAAAATATGAATTGGTCTCAGGCCCATGGAAGTGACTCAAAAGCGACTCTAAAGAGAAAATAGGAGAGACAGTAGGAAGATTTAGAGAGGTGGAGGAAGAATGGAAAGAGAAATGAGAGCAATGCAGGAGAGTCATGAGAAAAGAGTCAACAGCTTAAAAAGCCAAATAGAAAAGGAGATACAAAAGCTCTCTGAAGAAAATAATTACCTAAGAATTGGGATTGAACAAATGGAAGCTAGTGACTTTATGAGAAACCAAAACATGGTAAAGCAAATCCAACTGAATGAAAAAATAGAGGGCAATGCAAACTATCTCCTTGGCAAAACAGCTGACCTGAAAAATAGATCCAGGAGAGATCATTTTAAAATCATTGGGCTACCTGAAAACCAGGACCAAAATAAGAGCCTAGACATCATCTTCTAAGAAATTGTCAGGGAAAATTGCCCTGATGTTCTAAAAGCAGAAGGTAAAATAGAATTGAAAGAATCCACCGATCAGCTCCTTGAAAGAGATCCCAAAATGAAAACCTCCAAGAATATTATAGTCAAATTTCAGAAACTCCCATGTCAAGGTGAAAATATTTCAAACAGCTAGAGAAAAGGAATTCAAATACTGTGTAGCTATAATTAGGATAAAACAAGATCTAGCAGCATCTAAATTAAAGGATCGAGGGCATGGAATATGATATTCCAGAGGGCAAAAGAACTTGGACTACAACCAAGATCACCTACCCAACAAAACTGAATGTAATCTTTCATGGGAGTTCAATGAAAAAGAGGAATTTCAGGCATTTGTGATGAAAAGACCTGAACTGAATAGAAAATTTAACTTTCTAATACAAGACCCTAGAGCAGCATAAAAAGGTAAACAGGGAAAAAGAATCATGGAATGGTATTAAAAGATTAGACTGTCTTACATTCCTACATGGGAAGATAATATTTTGAACTCATAAGAACTTTCTTAGTATTAAGGTAACTGAAAGGAATACACTTAGAGGACACAAGTCTGAACTGAATATGAAAGGATGATATCTGTAAAGCATTTATTTTTTGTTTATCCTTGTTTTTTGTGGGGCAGGCAGGGTTAGGGTGTCTTATATCTGGGGCCAGATTTGGGCTCGGGGCCTCCTGGGTCCAGGGCTGGTGCTTTGTCTACTGTGCCCCCTAGCTAACCCATGATTACATCTTTAAAATATGGTCTAGGGGTAGGAGGAATGCACTGAGGGAGGGAGAAGGGGAGAGGTGGACTGGGAGAGGTAGCTCACATTAAGGAAACAAGAAAAAGCTTATGGAGGGGAGGGGAAGAGGGGGGAAGGAGTGGGGGAGTGAGTGAACCTTACTATCATCAGAATTGGCTCAAAGAGGCAATAAAATACATACTCAAGTGGGTATAGTAATATATTTTGCCCAGAGGAAGGTGAAGATGTTCTGGCATAACTGCATATGTATGAGTTATATTGAATTGCTTGCTTTCATAGGGAGGGTTTGAGGAAGGAAGGAAGAAATTTAGAACACAGAATTATCTCAAAGACCTTAATCTCATCAGAGTTGGCTCAAGGAGTGGAAAAACATACACACCCAATTGGGAGGAGTAATCTATTTAACCCTACAGGTAAGTAGGAAGGGAAGAGGATAAGGAGGAACAAGTGAAAGAAGGGAGGACAGAGCAGGGGAGGGGGGTAGTCAGAAGCAAAATACTTTTGAGGAGGAATAAGGTAAAAGAAGATTAGAAAATAGAGTAAATACCATGGGAAGTTAATAGGATGGGAGGGAAAATAGTTCATATGATTGTCTATAATGGCAAAATGTATGGTACCTACTCTGCTGGGCTATTGTGAAGAAAATTCTTTGTCAAGTTTAAGGTACTATATAAAAGTTATGATAAACAGGATGCTATCAGAAAAACCTGGAAAGGTCTACATGAACTGAAGCAGAGTGAAATGTACTGTATACAAAAATAAACAACAATAGTGTAGATGATTCTGCTGGGAAGCACACGGTTATTTTCAGCAATGCAATGATCCAGTATAACTCTGAAGGATTTATGAAAATTGCAATCCATCTACAGAGAAAGAATTGATGGTATCTGAAAACAGATCGAAGCATATTTTTTTTTTACAGTGAACGCATTACTACTGAAAACGGTTTTTGAAGGGACCGCCAGTTTTTGAAGGACCGCCCTTTCGGGGAGGAGACCATGATGAACAGCCCTGTGCCTGTTGCTGCCCGCGGAGGAGCGTGGCCAAGCACACGATACTTCCAAGACTTCTGGGAGGCGAACTTAAAGCCAGGTAGTAGAAACAGAAGTGGTCTCTCTGGTTCACACACTCACTAGCGGTGATGGCGCATTCTGGTGATGGGCTCTGGTTCTTGGTGGTGGTACACCTTTGGACTCTGGTTCTCAGCCTGAGAGGCAGTTTGGGGATTCGGTGAGTTTTATAAAAGAATATAGACTAAACTTAGATCTAAGACTATTAATTTGTATTTCTACTTTTCCTATTTCCCTAATCGGTATCACCTGTTAGTTGGCTAATTAATTCCCAAACAATAGAAGCTAATCCCTCTCTGATTAAAGCCTCAGAGGCTTCTTTTCTTACTGGTCTGGGAGATATATAAGGGGAAAAAGTTCAAAGGGGAAGTTTAATGATCTTATATCCAATTTTAAATCTCACAACAGTTACTTAATCTGAAGTTTTGTTTTTATCTGTTTTTTCTCTCACAACCTGGCTAATGTAAAGATGTTTTCCATGACTACTCATATATAACATACTGAATTACTTGCGTTCTTGGGGGTGGGGGAGAGGGAGGGAGAAAGAGAAGTTGGCACACAGAGTTTTAAAAAACTGATGTCAATATTTGGGTTTTTGTTTTTTTTTCAGTGAGGCAATTGAGGTTAAGTGACTTGCCCAGGGTCACACAGCTAGTAAGTGTTAAGTGTCTGAGGCTGGATTTGAACTCAGGTACTCTTGAATCTAGGGCCAGTGCTCTATCCACTGTGCCACCTAGCTGCCCCTCAATATTTGTTTTAACATGTAATTTGGAAAATAAAATTCTAAACAGAAAAAAAGAACTTAAAGCAATTAAGAGACAGCTAGACAATGATACTCCAGATGAATCTCAGAAGAGCATATTTCAAGAGATAGAGGTATGACTTAATTTCATTAGTGTTATGCAAGTGCTACACTACATTACCAATAAAACTACAATATTATTTTAGAAATGAAGTCAAACAAATCCCAAATAAACTAGAAGATAAAGACTGTAAGAAGACCATTTAAAAATTTTTATATTTCCACATATTTTTTATATTTCAACATAGCAAACAACTGTATAGTGTTTTAAGGTTTGCAAAGTGCTTTTTAAAAACATTATTTCAGTGTGTACAAATGCTCCCTAAAAGCAGATTGTCTTATCCTCCTTTGTTTTAAGGACCACAGTTATTAAGGAGACTGTACAGATTTCAACACCTTTCCTAACAGTACCTTCAAGCCCTTTTCTAGCTTCAGATATCTTCCTCCATCTGGTCTCAGATAAAGGGTAGTACTTCTCTTTGTCAAAGACAACCTTTCTACATGTACCCTTGATGTCATCCCCTCTAGACTTCTCCAGAAAACTGTAACTACTACCTTTTTGACATTCTTCCTTATTTAAATCCTTCCTATTTCTCTACAGACACTCCCATGTTTCCACAAATCTTTTTTAAAAAAATCTTCACTTTGATCTTGGCATCTCTGCTAGATATTTTTCTTTCCCTTACTGACAAAACTTTCATTTACACCTGGAGCCTCCATTTTCTCTCCTCTCTCTCTTCTAAACTCTTTGCAATCTGGCTTCTGACCTCATCATTCAACTTATACTCTTAACTGCTACATCAAACCTTATCTTTCTTGCCCTTTCTGCACTAGGCTGTCCTTCATGCTTGCAATGCTCAATTTCGTCTCCTGGCTTCCCTGATTTGAAGATTCAATTCAAATCCCATCTTCTAGAAGAGGCCCTTCCCAGTTTCCCCAGTTGCTAAAGCCTTGCCTTCTGGACTGATTTCTATCTACTCTGTATATCTCTTATATACCAAAGTATTTATTTATGTGTTGTCTCCTCTATTAGAATGTAAGCTCCTTGAGAGCAGGGGCTGTTTTTGCCTTTGGGTGGAGGGAACTATGGGAAACATTCAGGCAAAGGAAAATAACTATCAAATGATAGTACATATCCTCTTCTTTAAGGGGCACTTTTCTAGTTTGAAGCAGAAATGTCAACAATTTTACATGAATTTATTTATATGAGAAAATACCTGGCATAAATACAGTTGTTGGAAATATTTGCTCTTGCTTCTTTTTGCTTTCTGTCACCAGTTCCTCTTTGGTTAAGGGAAGATCCAAGACTTCTACAATAATTTGTGCTGCATCCAATGCTGTTTTACCCATAACCATGGCTTTTCACATCCATGTATATTTCTTTCCAAAGCGGTCACAGATTTCCTGGAATATCACTGAATAAAGTCGTTCAGTATCTGGGGAGAAAAAAAGGTTATATTTAGTGAAAATATTTCTTTTAAGTTTATGGGGAGAAGTAAGAGGCAGTAAAATGATTACTGAAATGGGAACTTGTTGACCTTGATTTTTTCTAGTCCCAATATTGATTAGTTGTATGATTTTGCACAAATTATCATTCTAGGTGGCAATGGTGTTATGTATGAAATAAGAGGGTTTGACTAGACAGTTGGCAAGGTCCCTTCCAGTACTACCATTCCATAATTCTACAGTTCTAAGAAATCAACACTAAGCAAGACTCCACAAATCAGGACCAAATAATCTTTCATTTAGGCATAGGTGAATGAGCCTATTATCAGATAATTAATTCTTTCCAAACTTATTTTGACCTCTCTTAGTTTCAAGGAATACAACATAAATGTGAGAGTTTTAAGTAAAAATAATTTCAAAGTTACAATTATGTAAATCATTTAGACAAAGAAGGTAAATACTGTGTTTGATTAAAAGACAACAATAATTTGTCTTTAGAAGCATCAGAGAGAATTTCAGCATAATGCAATTATACATTAGCATTTTTGCCATCAAGCTTTGGGGCATTTCCACTCATAATACACTTCAGAACCTGCCAATAACTTCACTCATTTAAGAACCTCACTGAGGCTCCTGTGCAAAGTTTAATTTTAAAAACTTCCTCCTGATAGGGATTGGATGAGTTGCTTCAAAATGAACCTTTGAAAGAGCCAAATGCATTGACCTGTTAGTTATTTAAATTTTATCATTTATTTTTTCAATCTTAATCATATTTTACTTTTTTTCCAGTTACATGTAAAGATAATTTTCAGTATTTCTTTTTATAAGATTTTAAGTTCCAATTTTTTCTCCCTCCTTCCCTTCCCCCCACCCCAAGACAGAAAGCAATCTGATATAGGTTATATAAGTATAGTCACATTAAACATATTTCCACATTAGTCATGTTGTGAAAGAAGAATCAGAACAAAAGGGAAAAACCTCAAAAAAGAAAAAAAAAAGTAGAAACAGTATGGTTCAATCTGTATTCAAATTCCACAGTTCTTTTTTCTTGATGTGAAGAGCATTTTCCATCATGAGTCCTTTGGAATTATCTTAGATCATTGGATTGCTGAAAAAAGCCAAGTCTATTAACAGTTGATCATTGTACAATGTTGTTGTTCCTATGTACAATGTTTTTCCTGGTTCTTCTTACTTCACTCAGCATCGGTCCACTTAAGTCTTTCCAGGTTCTTCTGAAATCTGCCTGCTCATCATTTCTTATAGGATAATGATATTCCATTACATTCATATACCACAACTTGTTCATCTATTCCCCAATTGATGGACATCCTCATAATTCACAAAGAATTCACAATTCTTTGCCACCACAAATAAACTTGATTATTTAAATGCTCATGGACTCCCTTCCAAATATAAGCATTTTGAAACTGATTTTACTGATGGTAAGCTATTAGAAATAGCATTGGACCTGGAATCAGTGATCATGAGCTCTTGTCCAAGATCCCAGTTACCTCAACTGTTACATGATGGGGTTGGACTAGATCTGGGATCCATAGATCTCGGAAACATTGTCACTTTAAAAATCCTAATTAGAAAACAAAACTCCACCCCCTCATGTGTACTGCGTCCTGTTTTCATGACCTGTCTCTGTTCCTCTGTTGCTTATAAAAACACATTTAAAAAACAAAGACATACACAAAATAAAACTGAAGGGACAGAAAAAAATTTACTATGCATCAAATGAATTGGAAAAAAAAAACAATAGTAGCTAACACCATGCTAATCAGACAAAACAACAACAATGAAAAAAAAATAAAGAGATAAATAAGGAAACTATTATGCTAAAAGGAATCATAGGCAACAAACCAATATTGATAATAAACTTATATACTCCATATGCCTTAGCATCCAAATTCATAGAGGAAACATTATTTGAACTTTAAGAAGACACAGACATTAACACAACTGTGACAGGAGACTTCAATATCCGTCTATCAGTTTTGGAGAAGTCTAACAAAGGTAAACAAAAGGAAAAATATGGAACTGAACAAATTTCTGGAGAAATTAGTTAAAAGACATGCATTTTCTTTTTAAAGATATATTTTCATTTACTTTGTTAAATATTTCCCAATTAGGGGCAGCTAGGTGGCGCAGTGGATAGAGCACCTACCCTGGAGTCAGGAGGACCTGAGTTCAAATCCGGCCTCAGATACTTAACACTTACTAGCTATGTGACCTTGGGCAAGTCACTTAACCCTCACTGCCCAACCAAAAACAAACAAAAAACAACAAAAAATATATATATTTCCCAATTACATGTAAAAATTTTTAACATTTATTTTCTAAAATTTTGAGTTCCAAATTTTTTCTCTCCCTCCTGCCACTCCACCCCTCAATTTGCGAGATTGATATGAAGTCATATGCCATTTTTTAAAGGGGACAGCAAAATAATATACATATTTCTCTGCACCATGCAAATTTACAAAAACTGTGTACTAGGGAAGAGATGTTATAAGCAAATGTAAAAAGGCAAAAACAGTTAACATCTTTTAAAGACGATAACGTAATTAAAATAGAAATTGGCTAAGAGTTCACAGACAAAAGATACAGACAGAAATGGAAACTTAACAATGAAACCTAAAATAATGAATGGGTAAGAAAATGAATAACAGAAACAATAAATAAATATGTAAAAAAATCATTTTAAAATGTAGCAAAATTTCCAAGATGTAACTAAAGCAGATCTCAGGAAGATAATCATATCTTTACACTCATAGATTTAAAAAAATGAGTACTGGGGCAGAGCCAAGATGGTGGAGTAAAGACATTAAACCTACAGGGCTTAATACAATAACCTCAAAAATAGCAATAAAAGAATCCTTGGGGCAGAAAAAACACACAAAATTACGGACTGAGAGTTTTCTCCAGCTACAGATAGATTTCAGGAGGTCGTGCTGGGCCACAAATAAAGCCTAACCCTGCAATCAGGTTGACACACCAGACACCCACCAGCGGAATTTGCCCCAGTGCCTCTGAATTAGCTCCAGCACTGGCATCTTCTGGAACCGAGCACTCAATCTGGCCTGAACAGCTGGCCCAGGGGGGTAACTGCAGGGGTACCAGTGTACTGGGGGGAAGGATTCGACTGCCCTACCCCAGCAGGGAACCAGGACGAAATCCTGAGCTGCTGAAGGTCCAGGTGGGGGAAAAGAGCAGGGGAGCAGGCTCATCAGAAGCTGAGAACTACACCACAGAAAGCTTTGCTGGTTGCTTGCTTAGTAAAGTAGGCTTGAGGTTATCTCCAGACCTGAGAACAGGCCAGGGGAGATTAAAGCCTGCCCCCCCTCAACACAAAACACCTGGGACCCTCTGAAGCTGAGAACAGGAGTGGAGCCAAGAAACAGACCCACCCCCCCCCCCACCCCCAGTGGAGAGTTTAAAATCAAATGAAAGCGAGGCCAGGCAGGCTGAGAAGAAACCCAACCATCTCCTGGGCCACACTGTAGCTTGAACAGTGTGTCCTGGAAGCAGCACCACACTTAAAGAAGAGTTAAAAGACAAGAATGAGTAAGCCAGGATGAGTAGGCAGAGAAAGCAGAAGACCATCAAAAACTTCTGTGGGGGTAAGGTAGACCACAATACAACTTCTGAAGAAGAAGATAGTAACAGGGTCAAAGCTCCAACATCCAAAGCTTCCAAGAAAAATATGAACTGGTCTCAGGCCATGGAAGCTCTCAAAAGGGACTTTGAAGAGAAAGTAGGAGAAATAGAAAGAAGATGTAGAGAAAAGAAGGAAAGAATGGAAAGAGAAATGAGAGTGATGTGGGAGAGTCACGAGAAAAAAATCAACAGTTTGAAAAGTCAAATGGAAAAGGAGATTAAAAAACTGTCTGATGAAAATAACTGCCTAAGAATTAGGATTGAACAAATGGAAGCTAGTGACTTTATGAGAAACCAAGACACAGTAAAGCAAATCCAACTGAATGAAAAAATAGAGGGCAATGTGAAATATCTCCTTGGAAAAACAGCTGACCTAGAAAATAAATCTAGGAGAGATAATTTGAAAATCACTAGACTACCTGAAAACCATGACCAAAACAAAAGCTTAGACACCATCCTCCAAGAGATTGTGAGGGAAAATTGCCCTGATATTCTAGAAGCAGAAGCTAAAATAGAAATTGAAAGAATCCACTGATCACCTCCTGAAAGAGATCTCAAAAGGAAAACCTCCAGGAATATTATAGCCAAATTCCAGAACTCCCAGGTCCAGGAGAAAATACTGCAAGCAGCTAGAAAAAAGGAATTCAAATACTGTGGAGCTCCAATAAGGATAAAGCAAGATCTAGCAGCATCTACATTAAAGGACCAGAGGGCATGGAATATGATATTTCAGAGGGCAAAGGAACTGGGACTTCAGCCAAAAATCACGTACCCAGCAAAACTGAGTATAATTTTTCAGAGGCAAAAATGGGGTTTCAATGAGAAAGAGGTCTTTCAAGCATTTGTGATGAAAAGACCTGAACTGAATAGAAAATTTGACTTTCAAATACAAGATCCTGGAGAAGCATAAAAAGGTAAACAGGAAAAAGACTTCATGAGGGATATTAAAAGATCAAAACTGTTTACATTCCTACATGGGAAGATAATACTTTGAAATCATAGCAACTATCTCAGTAAGAAATTCAGGGGCAGCTAGGTGGCGCAGTGGATAGAGCGCCAGCCCTGGACTCAGGAGAACCTGAGTTCAAATGTGACCTCAGACACTTGACAATTACTAGCTGTGTGACCCTAGGCAAATCACTTAACCCCAACTGCCTCACCAAAAACCAAACCAAAACAAAACAAACAAAAAAAGTCTTCACAAGAAATTCACAGAAGACAGGGCTAACTGAATATGAAGGGATGATATTTGTAAAGCATTTATGTTTCGTTCTTTGTAGGGCAGACGGGGAGGGGTGTCTTATGTCTGGGCTGTATTTGAGCTTGGGGGGCCTCCTGGGTCCAGGGCTGGTGCTTTGTCCACTGTGCCACCTAGCTAATCCATGATGACATCATTAAAATAGAGTTGAGGTGTAGGAGGAATAAACTGGGGGAGGGAGAAGGAGAGAGATGGTCTGGGGAGAGGTAGTTCACATGAAGGAAAACAAGAAGAAATCTTATGGAGGAGAGTAGAAGAGGGGGAAGGAGTTGGGGAGTGAGTGAACCTTAATATCATCAGAATTGGCTCAAAGAAGGACTGACATACATACTCAAGTAGGTATAGTAATATATTTTTGCCCTGGGCAGGGAGGAGGGAGAAAAGGGGGGGTGGGGAAGAGGGAAGGAGTAAAGGGCAGATTGGGGGAGAGAGCAGTAAAAAGCAAAACACTTTCAAGGAAGATGAAGATGTTCTTCATTACTGTACCAGTATGACATATTGAATTGCTTGATCTCATAGGGAGGCTTGAGGAGGGAGGGAGAAAGAAAAATTTAGAACACAGAATTAGCTCAGGGACCCTGATCTCATTGGAGTGGGCTCATGGAGGGAATAGCTTTCATACTCAATTGGGAGGAGCAATATATTTAACCCTGCAGGAAAATAGGAGGGGAAGAGGACAAGGAAGGAAGGGTGAAAAAAGGAAGTGCAGAGTGCGGGAGAGGATAGCCAGAAGTAAAACACCTCTGAGGAGGAATAGGTTAAAAAAAAACAAAAAACAAAAACAAACAAACAAAAAAATGAGTACCAATGAACTGAATATGCATTTGAAAAATTAGAATATCAACAAATAAGCCTAGAAGAAGTGCAGAAGAAGAGAAATTTAAAATTAGAGGAAAAATAGAGAAATTAGAAACAAACTACAGAAATTATAAATAAAACTAAAAGATAGTTCTTTTTTTAAAAAAGTAATAAAACTAATGAGCCCTTAGCTGATCTGATTAAAAAGCAAAAAACAAAAAAAAGAATCAATAAAATAGCAAAAAGCACAATTTAATTATAGCAAAACCAGAAGAAATAGAGACAGAGATAAATATATAAATAAACAAAACAAATAGATAAATAGATTAATCAGAGCACAGAGTGTACAATTATATGCTAACAAAACTGAGAATAGAAAAGAAATACAGGAATAATTTCAAAAATATAAAGTACATGTGATCAGAAGACCAGGACAAAGATCTTAAATAACCTGATCTCAGAAAAGGAATAGATCTTGCTGTAAAGGAACTACCAAGGGCAAAAAATTCATAGGACAATTCTATCAAATTCTAAAAGAACAGTTAGTACCAACACTTGACAAATTACTCTCAAAAAATCAGAAAAAAATCCTACAAGAATCCTTCTGTGAGACAAATATTGTACTAATACCTACACCAGGAAAATAAAATTATAAGTCGATATCATTTCTCATGAATTTTAAACAAAATCCTATCAAACACTCTAAAGTGATTTATCAAGTAGGATGTATACTAGGCATATGAGCATGGTTCAACATTTTTTACAAAATGATCAATATAATCATTAAAAACCAAACTATCCAAACCACATGATCAATTCAATAGATGCAGAAAAAGCCTTTGGCAAAATGCAACACTCTTTAGTGCTATTGAGGGAAATTTTTTTAATATCATAAAAACTATCTATTTAGGGGCAGCTAGGTGGCACAGTGGATAGAGCACTGGCCCTGGAGTCAGGAGTACCTGAGTTCAAATCCGACCTCAGACACTTAACACTTACTAGCTGTGTGACCCTGGGCAAGTCACTTAACCCCAATTGCCTGACTAAAACAAAAAATTATCTATTTAAAACAGAAAAGTAAGCATCATATGCAATGGTTATACACTACAACCTTTCCAATAAATACAGGAGTCAAGCAATAATGTCTTCTTTCCCTACTATTATTTGATGAAATTCTGGTAATGTTAGCAATAGCATTAAGACAAAAGAAAGTAATTAAGAGAATAAAGATGGGTAATAAGGAGATATAACTATCCCTATATGCTTATATGATGGTTTATTTGAAAAACCCAGGGAAATATGATCCAAAAATAGGACCTACATGTCCACAAATATTTATAGCAACTCTTTTTGTGCTGGCAAAGAATTAGAAATTATGGGGATGCCTATCAATTGAGGGAATGCAGAACAAGTTGTGGTATATGATTGTAATGGAATATTACTGTGCTATAAGAAATGAAAGCAGATAGATTTGAGAAAAAATGGAAAGACTTACATGAACTAATACAAAATGAAATGAGCAGAACCAGAAGAACATTGTATACAGTAACAGCAATATTGTACAATCATCAACTATGAATGACTTAGCTCTTTTCAGCAATACAATGATCCAAGACAATTTCAAAGGACTTATGATGGAAAATGCTACCCACATCCAGAGAAAGATCTGATGGAGTCTGAATGTGAAAAAGTTTGGAACTCAGTTTTTAAAAAAATTAATATTAGAAATTTTCTGTAGGTATAATTAGAAAATGAAACACTAACATTTTAGAAAAAAGAAAAACTCCAACAAAGTTATTGAGACAATTAACAGCTTCATCAAAGCTACAAAAATAAATCAAGCAAGCTACAAAAATAAATCAAGCAAGCTACAAAATAAATCCTTCAAAACTCAATAGTATTTCTAAATAATAATAACAAAACATAAGAAGTAATAATAGAAAAGGAAATCCCATTCCAAAATAACTGCAAGTCACTTAACCCCCATTGCCCCACCAAGAAAAAAAAAAGAACAACCTAAATAGCTGGAGAAATATTCAATGCCTTACCAATATAATAAATATGACACTACTACCAATTACCATTACAAAGATGATTATAACCATCATTCACATAGTGCTTACCAAGTGCCCAACACTCTGCTAAAGAACTTTACAATGATCTCAGTTGATCCTCACAACAACCCTGGGAGGTGGAGGCTCTTATTATCCCCATGAAACTGAAGCAAAAAGTGGTTAAGTGACTCACCTGGGGTCACACAACTTGTAAGTGTCTGAGCTGGATTTGAATTCAATTCTTACTGACTCCAGGCCCAGTGTTCTATCACCTATACTACCTTTGATTTTACACTTTAAATGATATACCAATAACATTTATATAACTTGATAAAATAATAATGAAATTCAAACTGGAAAAACTAAAGATACAGAGTATCAAGGGAAATGTTGAAAAGAAGTAAGAACAAAGGAGAAAAGCACTTCCCAACATTAAATTATATAACAAAGCGGCAGTCATCAAAGACACCTGGTATTAGTTAAATAGAGAGATAGAACAAAAGAAAATAGAGGGAAAAATGCATATATGATTTTTTTAACTGCTGAGAAAACTAGAAAACAGTATGACAGAAATTAGGCTTAGACCAACATCCTTATACTACACTCCACAATATATTCTAAATGGATATGTAAATTTAGTATTAAAGATCATACCATAAAAAATTAGAGAAACAGATCACATAAACTCTCACACTATGATTAAGATGTTTTCTTTACTATACAAGAGATAGAATAATTACAAAATACAAAATAAATAACTTTGATTACTTGAAACTGAAAAGGTTTTGTACAGACAACTTTAATGCATCAAAGAAAAGAAGGGAAGTGGTTCAATGGGGGAAAAAAATCTATGTATCAGATTTCTCTAATAAGGGTTTGGTACCCAAGACACACACACACACACACACACACACACACACACACACACACGTACATATATATATATGTCTGTGTATAGGGTGGGCCAAAAGGCACGAAGGGGGTTCAATATTTAATAACTCCTTTGTTTTGTTTTTAATTTATAATATCATAGCATCATATACAGTATATATAGGAAATGAATTTATATTACATGTGAAAAATCAAATCTTGTAAAATGGTGAAAAGAAAAAAATAATTTTCAAAAGTTATTAAAACATGACTTTTGGCCTACTGTGTGTAATATATGTATATATGCATATATGTATGTATACACAATAGATGCAATAGTCAATGAATATGAACAGTTTCAAAAGAATGCAAAAGTATTCACAACCACATGAAAAAATGCTTCAAATCAATAAGAGAAATGCAAATTAAAAAACAACCCACTGAAGTTTTACATTATACTCTTACAAATTGGAGGGGGGGATGATAAAATGGCAATAGTCAATGTTGGTGTGGTTGTAGAAAGACAAAAACACTAATACATTATTGGTGGAGCTGTGAAATGGTATGACCCATTTTGAAAAGCAACTTTGAATTATGCGAATAAAAATGACTAAAATGTCTTTAACCTTTGAACAGAGATTCCATTCCTGAGTTTATATCCAAGGAAGCTACAAATAAGAAAAAAAGCCCCATATACTCATATAATATTTATAAGCACTTTTTGAGATAGCAAAAAATTGGAAATTAAATAGATGCTCATTAATTGGGGAATGGGGTAAACAAATAGTATTAAGTGAATGTTATGAACATTGCTGTGCTTTAAGAAATGATGACTGAATACATAGTAGCATATAAAAAGATCTATATGATGCAGTGAAGTAACCAGAGCCAAGAAAATACACATAGTAACTACAACAAAGTAAATGGAAGAATGACACACTGAAAAGCAAAAAATAACAAAAGTATAAAAATCAAGTGGATTTGAATGAAGAGATATGAGAAAACATCCCCAACTTGCCCTTTCAAAGAGGTGGAGATCCATGGAGTTATCCATATTTCACACGTCTCTGGACTTTTTTAGCATTCAGTAGTGCTGGGGTTTTGTTCCCTTTTAAAAAAATACTATTTGTAATGTGGGTGGCTCTTGGAGATAAGAAAGGGGAAGGACACATTAGATGGTATGGTGATGAAAGAAACAAAAAGTATCAATAAAAACTAATTAAAATTAAAAACAAAGAAGTTAACAGTAAGTATAACCATTTTATAGTTGTTTTGAAAATCAAACCTACTGTGCTACATTAGTCTATCCCATTTGTAAGTCAATTACATTAACTAGATCTTAGCACTTATAAAGGACTATATAACATAAAGGGCATGACATAAAAGACACTGAATTTGGAACCAGAACTGTGCTCTCCTATTTACTACACCGGTTAAATTTCTTAACTTCTATCAACCTCAGTTTTCTCATTTGTAAAATAACAGAACTGGACACAGATGTTCTTTAAAGCAACATTAGAACCATAAATCTTATGGACAAATTCTATGAACAAGCTTGAGCCTATATATATATATATACACACACACATACATACATACACACAACAGACACACATATATCCATTCTTTGAATGCTTATTCCAAAACCAATTTTTAAAAGTTGGAAACATACTTGTATTCTTACTCATTTATTATTTTAAGTCACACAAGAATCATTTAAGCAGGGCCTGTCATGTCCAACACACATGTGATAGGTACCAGGGACACAAAACCAAAATAACCCAACTCTTGATTCTGTTAAGGCTAAAATTCTAGCTAAACTGTCTAAAATATCTAATGAGTGGTCGCCAATAAATTATAAGCTTTAGCAAGAGTTAGGCTTTTAAGCATTTAAGGAGAATAAGAATTTGGTAAAGAGAGAGAGAAAAGGGGCAGCTAGGTGGCACAGTGGATAGAGCACTAGCCCTGGAGTCAGGAGTACCTGAGTTCAAATCCGGCCTCAGACACTTAATACTTACAGGTTGTGTGACCCTGGGCAAGTTACTTAACCCCAACTGCCTCACCAAAAAAAAAAAGAGAGAGAGAGGAGAGATGGAGAGAGAGAGAGAGAGAGAGAGAGAGAGAGAGAAAGGCCTACATTCATCTATCTATTAAAGGGAGAGCGCATTTCTAGCTCCGCTCTCTGCTGGAGTCCCCAGGAAAGGGCCCGAGTCAGAGAGCTAGGCTCCCCGCTTCTTCCTCCCACAAGCAAACATCACTTCCTGACACCAAAGAAAAGACTCCTGGTCTTGCCTTCAGAGACCTTCACTTCATGGCGGAGCTTTTTCTACAGTAAGTCTCCAGCAGGTGGAGTCATTCCAATCATTAAAATTCAAAGGATAAATTCTACTTGACGGGAAATTACAATTCTATTTCTCCATGAATTCACCACAGTAGTAATCAATCAATCAAAGACTATCAGGGGAAACATACATATATAAATATATACAGAATATAGGAATATATGGACTAGACCTGTGATTTAATTGGTCACTGTAAAATTCTAAAGAAAGAAATTCTCTAGCAAGGGAGGTCAGCATTTTTCTGCAACTTGCCAAAGTTGCCTAGGGCACTAAGAAGTTAAGTGACTTGCCCAAGGGTGACACATCTGTGTACATGTGAATGGGACTTAAACACAGGAGACCTGAGTTCAAATCCAGCCTCAGACACTTTACACTTACTAGCTGTGTGACCCTGGGCAAAGTCACTTAACCCCATGGCCCCGCAAAACAAAAAAACAAAAACAAACAAAAAGACATGAGGTGACCCTTTCGAAGGTCAGATCTGAGTCCAGGAAGTTGCCTCTATTCATAGACCGCCTTTAAGTCATGTCAATCAATAGACTTGAATGGGACCAGCTATTATTAAGCTTGGAGCTGTGTGTGGGGATCTCCCCACTTTCCTATTCCACAGAGAGCTTCCAGAGGAGCAGAGAGAGATTCAGTCTCTTTGTAAGGGTGAGGACTAGGTAAAGGAGCAGTTTTTCTCTCTCTCCAGGTGTAGAAAAAGATAGGGTTTTTTTCCATTCTTTTCAGAGACATGTGCTCTCTTTCTCCCTCTTTACTAACTTCTAATATACTTTAATAAATGCTTAAAAGCCTAAACTGTTGCTGAATTTATAAGTAAATCTTAGCTAGTCCTCCCCCTGCACCCCCTCCCCCCACCAAGGGGGTGGGTGGGGTGGGCAGGTAAGGTGACCACACATTAGATTTTAGTCATCACAATTATAAAGTCAATGAAGATCTAGAAGGAAGGAACTTCATCACATGTTTCCTTGTATCTCACTTCAACACCTAACAGAGGTAATCACATGTATGTGCTCATACCAAGTATGGGAAGGGTGTGCTAGTGTCAGCTCAGACCAGTTCCTTGGCTAATGGCTAAATTTTCAGTGTGATAACCTTTGATCCAGCAATGCCACTGCTAGATTTATATCCCAAAGACATTCCCAGAAAGAGAAAAGACCTATTGTACAAAAAATATCTCTAGCAGCTCTTTATGTGGTAGCTAAGAATTGAAATCAAAGGAATGCCAATCAATTGGGGTACGGCCTAAACAAGCTGTGCTATATTGATGGTAATGGAATATTATTGTGCTACAAGAAATGACAAGCAGGATGATTTCAGAAAGGCCTGGAAAGACGTGTATGAACTGATACATAGTGAAGTGAGCAGACCAAGAGAACATTGTGCACAGAGACAGCAATATTGTTTAATGAAGAACTGTGGATGACCTTAATATTCTCAACAATGATCCAAGATAATTCCAGAGGACTATTGATGAAACATCCTATCTACCTCCAAAGAAAGAAATTTATGGTACACAGACTGAAGCATGCTATTTTTTACTTTCTTTCATTTTTTTTCCCTTTTATTCAAGTTTTCTTATACGAAATGACTAATATGGTAATGTTTTACATACATATACATATCGTACATGTATAACCCATATCTGATTGCTTACCACCTCAGAGGGGAAAGGGGAGGGAGGGAAGGAGGGATAAAAAAATGAAACCCCAAACTATAAATAAGTTTATTACTTAAAAAATTTTTTTTTCTGTGTGAGCATTTACACTTTGGAAATTGTCAAATGCTACAAATTAGAGCTTGCTTATTGTTTTGTTGATCATCCAGTGACTTAAGAACATGATGGAGAAAATATTAATAACACAGATCAAAACTTAAAAAGTTCTCAGTACATTTTTTGTTTGTTTGTTTTGGAGAGCCAGCTAAACATTTATCAGCACACTTTCTAAATAGAAGAGGCTTATCATTTACTTCAAGCTCTTCATCTGACTAATGAAACTTATGCCTTAGAAGTGAACTATCTTGCCCAAGGTTACAATACAGCTGACAAAGATTAGAACACAGGTCTTTGGATTTCCAGTCCATGCTGATAGTAGGATCTACATAGCATGCATAAAATGAAGGGAGATTTGTTCATTTCATTTAAAAGGTTTTCTCCATCTTTAGTGAGAAAGGTGCTACACATGAATAAGCTCTCTTTTAATTCAATTTTCTGATTGTCAATCACTGCATCATGTAACAAAAGATGCTATTTAGAGAGGCAGGAAAATTCAGAGGAAACTTTTTTTTTCTACGAATTGTTGATGATCACTGAGATGATTGTATGTTAAAGACCTCCCATAACCATTAAGTGCTATTCAAATGTAAAGTATGGTGATGATAAATATTTTTGGTTGCTTACTGTTTCCTTAATACAAACTAGAAGGCAAGTATATTATAAAGAAAACCAATGCATTCATTCAAAGCATGGTATACAGTTTCTTCAAAACAGTCTATAATCTTTTGCACCTATTCCTCTGTGTATACTTCTGAAGTATATAAACATATTGAAATTACTTTTTATTATGACGGTAGCCATAAAGTTGGATGTAAAAAAACTTATTATCCTTTTCTCTCTTAGTAGGATAATGGTATAAAATAAACATAATTGGCTTTTCTTTCCAAGGACATACATGACTTCAAATCATCATATACAAAGGCCTTTTCTCAGTCATCATCCTTCAGTGAAATTTCAAGTTACCTATTTAAATGTTACATTTAAACATCTATTATTTATCCACCTCCAGCCTTTTGCCAGAAGCCAAGCCAAGTGATTCCAGCATTTTCCCTTCAGCTCCAGGAATCTGCTCAGGACTTGGAAATTCTGAAAGAGGGAGCCCCACTGAGCTTTATGCTCAATCACCAGAAGAGAAACAAGCCTTTTAAAGTTTGCACTTTGACATCGGAAATGAATTGTCTGTCCTGTGTTTTTGCTAAAATAAAGCTCAAGGTGAAGACTAAAAAGGGTAAAGGCTTCTTCAGGAGTCATCAACCTGAAAGTCCCACTGCTTTCAGTAATAGGGAAGGGCATTCCCAGAATCCTTCTGAAATAGATTCTGTGGGGGAACAACCATGGATTGACTCAGGATCCATTTCTTCTTAAGATTGGTGCTCTTTGCAGCATATCTTAACCAGCACTCCAAACATATCCCCACAACTCTTGGTAATTTTGACTGGCACCTCGAAGAAAAAGAGCAACAGTAACAGTCACAGAAGCCCTCCTGATGGGCACAGGAGTCCAGCTCAGTGGGAACAGTCTGAAGTACAAATTGTGGTTGAGATTGAGGTTTATGGTTGAGAAAACCTCATCTGGGGACAGGGAAAAGGAATCCCAGTATGTCTGGTGGTAAAGTGAACTCCCATCTTACAGGATACTTTCAGTTCTACAGAGCTGTACTTACATAACAATCTTGTCAAAGGGCTAGATATGAGTACACTTGGGATGCTTTGTCAGAAAAGCTCAGAATAGAAGATATATCTAAGGTCAGAAAGATGGTCCTGGAACTTGTACCTAGTTCTACCACCTCCAGACTCAGTGCTCTTTCCTGTTATGGTCTGCTGCCACCTAGAAGAGTTACTCCATTCTGGGACCCACAAATGTATATGACACTGGGTAAGGCTCCATTAGAATGTAAGTTATAAGCCTGGATAGAGATGTGGGCCCAAAGTCCCCCAGAAGTTTTCTGGGGCACATTGAAGAATCTTCTTGAGAAACTAAACCAGAGGACAGATACACCTAGAGAGATAAGAGGAACCAAATTGGACTGAGCTAGCTTTGGAATCTCCACCCTTCATTCTGATCTCCCTTACCCCTGGGGAGATAAATTTGGGTGTGGCTGCTGCCTTTGTGTCCTGAATAGAGATCCATAGCCACCCCTCACCCAATTCCTCTAGTCACCACCAGTGGGGGATGGTCCTCCCTCACTAAAGGAACTTTCCACAGGCAGATGGCCCACCCCCATCAGCCCCGTATAACAGTACCTGCCAGTCTCCTGCTCGAGGAGATTGGTACCTCAGAGCCGTGTGCTTTGTGCCTATCTCCCCATGAATAGTCCAAGGATTTCTTTCATGGTTTCCCTCCCCCTGCCTTCCCTTCCCCCTAAATAAACTACCATCTAATTCTAACTGCTTTTGTATGCAAGAGGGTGTAATTCTTTAAAGAGGAATTCCTAAAACCCCAACCCCTAACCCAACCGTACCCCATTTCCCCCATAACAGAAGTAATAAGTTTTCAGTTGTTCTATATGCCCACGACTGGGCAACAGGAAGGTAAGGGAGAGAAATATTTTTTGGGTCCAAGGGTAGGTTAGATTGGACGGAAATTAGAAAAAATTTCTTCTTTCTAGGCTATTACCAATACTAGCCTATTAGTATGGTTCAGAAATATGTTCCTAATCTTCAAAAATGTCTCTAGGAGCAACCTAGAGGAGTAGAAGGAACTGCTTTTGTGGAGTAAGGCAACTCCAGGGTTCCTTGGGACCTGCTCTCTCAGTTTCAGTATCCATAATCTCTGAATTGTTACCTGTGTTTTTTAAAATTTCCAGATCAGTAAACTCATTGTAGAATAAAAATAAATAAATAAATGTCTGTTGTGCATAACACACTATGTATGACATTTCATCAGTATCTGAATCTGCTGACAGCTCTCTCCTAGATATTCACATGAAATGGCTCTGGCCTTGTTCTCCTGTTATCTTTCTGCTGGTTCTCTCTCAGTTTCCTAAATTTGGGTATTCCTCCTCACCCTGCCCCTCCCACCTTGTTTCTCTATTCTGTCTCACCCATTCCCTTTGATCTCACAGGATTCCCTTGCATCAATCATCATTCTACCACCAAATTTCCATCTCTAGTCTTTTCCTCAAGACTATCTCAGATTTCCAAATGCCTGCAAGATATTTGTCCTTGAATATCTGATTAACAGCTCAAACTTAACATAAATAAAAACAAATTCATCATATCTTCAGAAAATCTGCCTTTCTTTCCACTTACCCTATCTTCATTAATGGTGACACTCTTCTACAATTACCTGGGCTTAAATATTTAATTTAATCTTTGATTTCCCCCCTTCCCTTATAATTTGGTTATTAAGCCCTGTTACTGTGGATGGTATAGAACAGAGGCTCTTAACCTGGGAACTGTGGGGAGATTTCAGAAGGGATGGGAGAAATAATGGCATTTCAGCATAATTAGTTTTATTTGGAATACTATGTATTTCATGCATTTAAAAACATTATTCTGAGAAGTCTCCATAGGCTTAAACAGATTGTCAGTGAGGATCATAAAACAAAAACAATTAAGAACCCCTAGTAGAAAAAGATTAGGCTTAAGGTATACAGAGCTGAGGACATATTTGCAAAGAGCAGTTCTTTCCCCCCTTAAAAATAAGTGATACTTTGTTTTACTGTCATTTGCCTCTTTTTGACAGACTTGGAATTTGGTAGTTGAAAAAGGCCTTAAAAATCATCCAATTCAATCCCATTATTTTACAGATTAAGAAACTGAGACCCATAGGGAACTTGTCCACGGTCACATAGCTATTCACTGCAAAACTGAAGTAAGAACATGAGTAGGTTAACTTTTAGTCTAATGCTATTTCTACTATACCACAATTAGCTCTAAAGTTAAAGTGCTGGGGGAAAAATGTTAATTACAATTTTTGGTAAATTGGTCTCTGGCTATTCAAGAAAATGTAATGTAAAGTCTTGAGCTTTCAATGAATTTCTCAGGGCAACTCTTAGATCACTGGTGTATGTCAAGAAGAGGGTGACCAAGATCATGTGAAGGTTGGGGGGAAAATTATCACATGAGGTTTTGTCAAAAGAACAGTTATACTAGGGGCAGCAAGGTGGTGCAGTGGATAAAGCACCGGCCCTGGATTCAGGAAGACCTGAGTTCAAATTCAACCTCAGGCACTTGACACTTACTAGCTGTGTGACCCTGGGCAAGTCACTTAACCCCCACTGCCATGCCAGAAAGAAAGGAAGGAAGGGAGGGAGGGCAGGAGGGAGAGGGAGGGAGGGAGAGAGAGAGAGAGAGAGAGAGAGAGAGAGAGAGAGAGAGAGAGAGAGAGAGAGAGAGAGAGAGAGAGAGAGAGAGAGAGAGAGAGAAAAGGAACAAACATAAAGAAGTGAACATGGGGGAGGGGACATCATGTTTAAGATATGTGTCTTCAAGAATGTGAAGGATTATTATGCGAAAGAAAGGTCTGATTTGTTCTTGGCTTAAGAGAACAGAACTAGGAAAAATTGGTAGAATTTGAGGAAGATTTGAGTTTAGGATAAGGAAGAAAAATATTTCTAATAATTAAAGCACATTATATAGAGAGGAGACTGATTTGAAATATAACTGGTTTTTCCTCACAAGAAAGACTTCAAGCAAAAGTCAGATGATTATTTAGTGAGTATATTGTAGTTGGGATTTCAATTCAACTGATAAATAAGAAATAAGCATATACTAAATGTCAGGTACTTTTGCTAGATGCTAGGAATGCAAAGACAAAAATGAAACATTCCCTATCCTCTTAAGCTTACATTCTACTAGATAAAAAAAAAGCACAAGTATTAGTAAATAAAGCAAAAACATAGAAAAATAAATAGAAGGTAATTGGGAGGGGACATAATAAAAACTGGGAGAAGCAGGAAAGGCCCTGTGATATTTGAGGTAAGTCTTAAAGAGAACTAAGAATTCTACAAAGCTGAGATAAGGAAGGAGAATATTTCAAACATGGAGGATAACCTGTACAAAAGCAAGAAGGCAATGAAATGTGGAATATAAGGAAGGGAGAGGAGGCCATTTTGGCTGGAACTGAGTAAATGATGGGTACAGATGAGAAATCTATCTGGAAAGATAGGCTGCAATTAGAATAAGAAGTCTTTATACGCCAGAGAAATTTTATATTTTAGTCTGGAGGCAATAGGAAACCAAAGGTTCTTGAAAAGAAGAGTGAAGTGGTCAGACCTATGCTTTACTCTGGCAGCTTTTAGAAGATTTCTGTTCTGGAATGGTACCAAATAGATGATCTTTATAATTCCTTTCCATTCTGGGATTCAATGTTTTTCTAGTTGTTTTCTTAGTGAATTATAACAATGAAAAAAAAAAGGTCTTGATGTTCCCTATATTTTTCCTACCTTCTTAATGGATTCAGAATCATGACTACTCCAGTTGGAAGGGACTTTAGAGGTCATCTAGCTTGACCCCTTCATTTTACAGATTACAAAATGGAGATCCAACGATTTTAAATCACTTGGCCACTATCACAGAGATACTAAGAGGCAGACTGAGGATTCCACCTTGGGTCTATGTTGACTTCTACTGCACCACTAACATTCTATTATCATTCCAATAAAAAACACTTAGCCACTGACAATATTAGAGTCAACGCAGCTTCTATCCAGAATCTTGAAGAATCTGATACAGTGACCTACAAAGACTAAGTGAAATAAGGCCCCTTTTACTGATAAAAATCAGATCTAAAATTGTGATCTTGTAAGAGGTTCTATAGCAAAACTTTACTATTACTAATACCAAAAGCACACATAACTTCTTTTAGAGAGCTTGCAATGTATATTCATAACCTCAACCTCAAGGAAATATCTCCAATAAAATCATGTAAGTAGTGTTTCCCAAATGGTTGGCTATGGATCCTTAATGCAGTACTTGACAGAAACAAAAGTTTTATAAGGAAATTTCAATGCTAACAATATTTTCCCCTAAAACATTAAATTACTTAGGCACCAAAATACTCACTGCTCAGTTTTCCATACAAAAACAAGCTACCTTTACCTTATTCAAAATTTCCCCAACCTGCTTCTATCCTGGGGCATTTCATACCCATTGTATTATGTTGTATGTTATTTCAAAGTAATCTGTGGTTAAATGGTTCAGAAAAGTCTAACCTAATAGTTTGCCTTGCCTAAGACACTTTTTAATAGCAAATTAAATATAAAATTAAAGTCAATTTCATTAGGAATCGCACTTACTGGCTGTATCCTGGGAAAGTTATTTAAACTCCTAGTGGTCTAGGTAACTACAAGACTAAGTTGATGAGAAGGTACTACTGACTTGCACTGGTAGAAAGTCTGCTTACCTGGGAGTGCCCTATACCACATAAATCACAGAAAAGGTCCCTACCCCTTCATTAGAGATGTATGGGGGGGGAGGGGAGGGCATGGAAGGGAATACTGGTTATTATGCTCTACACGAAAGAGGTAAAAATGTAGTTAAAATAGTCAATCCTCAACTTTCACAAGTGTCACATTCCTAGAAAACAGCATGAAAATAAAAAATAAGAATGTTTATACACTGAACCTATGGGAAATAGGGGGTTAGGTTCCCATGATCACCAATCTT
Organism: Dromiciops gliroides; assembly: GCF_019393635.1. Taxonomy (NCBI): domain Eukaryota; kingdom Metazoa; phylum Chordata; class Mammalia; order Microbiotheria; family Microbiotheriidae; genus Dromiciops; species Dromiciops gliroides. Next base: position 231,988,713 of record NC_057863.1, on the reverse strand, counting down.
TCACTAGAGATTGCTGAAAATAAACTTTTCTACATACAATTCTTTATAAAAAAGCATCAATTCTAATAATACGCGCTTTTCCTAACTATAACAATAACCATGACATAATCCAAAAAAATATAGGAGAGAGGAGAGGCAACAACAGAGGGACTAGGAGGGGAAGGGATAAGGTTTAGCAGCAGCAATACTGATGTCAGAAGAACCAAGTGGTTAAAAAAAAAAGGAAAAGAGGTAACACTTGTCATCTCTAATCTACTTTTTTGCTTTGTGATTGAACTGTTCTAATGAAAACACATACCTGCGGTAGAAGAGGCAACAGGGGAGGCAGGTCACTCACCTCAAATATACCCAGTTGCCAACATGAAAGTGAAAATGAAGTTACTAGTAAAATCACAGGAATGTTTGAAGTTAAATATACAAATGTTGAAGATTGACTGTAACTCATCCATTACCAAACAATATGAAATAGTATAAACTCTGTAGAAGAAATAGACACTCCTACACATACATACCACAATGTTGCATTTGCTATCCTAAATCTCATTTTCTCTCTAATATATGTTTTATGGATATCATCAGCATGTTGATAGATTTCAATAAAGCTGAGTAGTTTTAATCTCCAGTTCACATTCATCCCATGGTTATATTATAGTGATGTTTCTTATATATAAAAACCAAAAATTGGTTTGGTGTCACAGAAATGAAATATGAACCAGACACAATAAATACAGATTAAGTGACATGAGGTATATACATATCTTAATGCTTGGTTTGCTATCAAGTACAAATATGAATTCAAGTAGACCTGAAGAGTTAAGGTCCTCTCACATGAAAGCTTATTACAAAATAAGTTTTGTTGTGTTCAAGAAATAACAAGAATATACATTTAAAATACCAAATTTAAAGGAAAAAAAAAAGAAACTGGTGCCAAACACCAAATACATGGATGCAGAAATAAATTAGAGTTTAGGTTGATTGTATTATCACCTTGCATAGTCAAAAGTTGACATGTCTGATTGCGTTCCTGGTATGTTTATGAAAAGAAAAATAAATGAAATGAAGCCTTGCATACTGGATAAATATGTGGCATCTTTTTCTTAGTATAGAAGTTTGACAAAATATTTCTGATTGTGATGATTAAAATCTAATGTGTGTGCCTTTACCTGCGGGGGGGGGGGGGGGGGGGGGGGGGCATGTGGGGAGGAAACTAGCTAGGATTTACTTATAAATTAGGAACTTCAGCAACAGTGTTTGGGCATTAAGCATTTACTAAAGTATATTAGAAGTTAGCAAAGATAGAACATGTGGAGTTCAGAATGTTAAGAAGAAGCCTATCTATCCTAAGTTTCCAAATGGACTCCTTCTTCTCCTCCCCTCCGCCACCAACTTGAGGTTCTAGAACAATAGAGACCAGAGAGAGGGAGCCAGCCTCCCTTCCTACTCCTTGTCCCTCTCCCCTGGAAGGGGAGGTCCTTCAAGCTGATTGGTTGAGGGTGGTCTCCTGTTGATGTCATAGTCCACAGCCTCTGAGAACACTCCCTCTTGGGAGTCAGGCAGGTGCAGTTTTAATCAAGTCAACTTTAAGTGAATTAATCAGCAGAATCAGTCAGTCTCACTTAATTCAACCAGTCTAGATGAATCTCCTCTGGTTGGGGCCTCTGGGTGTTGGAAAAAAGCCCATTATATCTTACATGATTGAGACCTTACTTCTTTGGCCAAACTGACTTTATTCTTTTTTTAAAAATTGATTTTAAACTGAAATACAAAAAAGCACATAAGAATACTTCCAGGTACATAGCACACCATAAGAAGAGGATTCATTATATAACCAAGAATTTCCATTTCTGACTTCACTTTTTATTGAAAAACTATATTGTAAATAAATACTACACATTGCTTTCAAAGCTACCCAGCTTTTCTGTACTTCCTTCTAAGTTTTCTTTTGTTCTCTGCTACACACTTTTAATTTTTTTTTCTCCCTCTTACCCTACCCTGGAGAAAGCCACAATTAAACACAAATATATACGTGTGTACATAAACAATGCTATACATATTTCTATTTATAGAGGTGGATAGCATCTTCCTTCATAGGTTCTTTATAGTTGATCTGAGTATTTATGATGTTCAAGGTGAATTAGAAATTTCTGCTATGTACAACTTTCACTTGGTACTGCTCATTTTCATTATTTCATGAAAGTCTTTCCATGTTTTTCTAAACTGAACCAGTTCATCATTTCCCATAGTACAGTAGTATTCCATCACAATCATATATCACAATTTGTTTGGCCATTCCCTAATTGAAGGGTATCTAAATTTTAGCCAATTTGATAGATATAAGATATCTCAAAGTTGTTTTAATTTGCATTTCTCTAATCAATAATGATTTAGAGCATTTTTTCATATAGCTATATATAGTTTGACTTCTTCAATGAAAACCTACTTGTTCATTTCCTTTGGCCATCAACTGGTGAATGATTCATATTCTTTAAAATCAAAGTTCTTTATATATTTGATCAGTAAGGCCTTTATCTGAGAATTTTTTCCCCTGAATTTTCTGCCTAATCTTGGGCACACTGGTTTTATTTATACAAAACCCTTTTAATTTAATGTAATCAAAATTATCACAATGCTATCTCCTGTTTACACATAAATTATTCTCCTAATCATGAGTCTAATATGTAGTATGTTCCATGTTCTTATAATTTTCTTGTGATACTTCCCTTTACATCAAGATTATGTATCAATTTGGGGCTTATCTTGGTAAATGGTTTAAGATATTGGTCTAAACCCAATTTTTCCCGAAGTGCTTGCCAGCTTTCCCAACAATTTTTTTTTTTGGCCAAATAATGAATTCTCATCTCCAAAACTTAAGTCTACATTTGCCAAACAGAAGGTAACAAATCATTTACTACTATATATTGTAAGTCTACTCTGTTCCATGGTTCTACCTTTCTATTTCTTAGACAGTACTAGATAGATTTAATAATTACCACCTTCTACATATAGTTTAAGATCTGGTATTGCTAAACCTCCTTCTTTATATATATATTTTCATTATTTTAAAAAAATTTCTTGACCTTTTATTCTTCAGATGAATTTTATTTTTTCTAAGGTAATTTAGTTGGGTTGGCATTGAATAAATTAGTAAGGTAAAATTGTCATTTTATTACATTGGCTTTGTCTACCTATGAATATATCCAATTATTTAAATATGAATTTATTTGCAGAATATGTTTTATTATTAAAACAAACCCATGTAATTCCTGGGTTTGTTTTAGCAGGTATAGTCTTTGGTATTTCTTACTATCTATAGTTATTTTAAATGTCTTATGTATCTCTTCTTGCAGGATTTTGTTGGTAATAGATAAAAATGCTTATGACTTATGTGGGTTTATTTTACACCCTACTACTCTGCTAATACTATTGTTTCAACTAATAGATCATCATATCATCTGCAAAAAGCGACAGTTTATTAACTCATTTCTCATTCTTGTTCCTTCAATTTCTTTTTCTTCTTGTTGCTAGCATTCCTAAAACAATATTTGATAATATGGGTGACATACAGTGTAGTTTTCCTGTTTATTTTTTTCAATTAAATCTATTTTAGCTTTAACTTTTGTCTAAAATCATGATTGCTACCCCTGCTTTTTTTACATCTGCTGAAGCATAAGTTCTACTCCAGCCTTTTATTTTAACTCTAGTTGTATCTCATTTTTAAGTTGTGCTTCTTGTAAACAACATATTGTTGAATTCTGATTTTTAATCCATTCTGCTATCCATTTCTGTTTTATGGGTAAGTTCATCCCATTCAATTCAAAGTTATAACTACTAGCAGTGTGTTTTCTTCCATCCTATTTTTCCTTACTAGTTGTCCTTCTCACCTTATTTACTCTATTCCTTCTCAAGCATCTAATTAATTTCTAACAACTGTCTTACTCTCTACCCATCCTTCTAAGAGTTCCTTCCTTATCGTCTTCCTAAGTCACTCTCTTGTCCTCTGTCCCCTCACTTTCATATTTCTTTATAAATTTAGAAGACTTTTATAACCTTCTAGATACGTATGTTGTTCCCTCTTTAACCCAGGTCCCGACAGAGTAAGGTTCCAGCACTACTAGCCTTCCACCCCAACTTGCTTCTTTTGTATTGGTTCTTCCTTTCATGCCTCATTTGTGTGAGGTAATTACTCCTTTTTTTACCTCTCTCTACCCAGTTTTATTTTTTAAAATCAAGTGATCATATTCAGCTCAGCCTAAGCTTTTCTTTCAAACTACCCAAGTAATGAGAGCCTTAAGAGTATTGATAACATTTTCACATATAAGAAGTAAACAGTATGATAAAATTAGGGGTTTCTGTTTATTAAAAAATCTAATGCAATATTAGGTAAATGTATAGGAACTAACAACTTGATTCTTGTTTATTTTCACAGCTTTAATATATACTTTATTAAATTAAAATTGAAATCAATTTCAGAAGTTACCTTGTTTTTAAATTAATTTATGTAGTACTTTAAGGTTTATAAGCACTATGCTCCCAACAAACGCATGAGACAGGTAGTATAGGTATCATTATCTCTGCTTTACAGTTGAAGAAACCAAGGCAGAAAGATGTGAAATGACTTGCTTATAGTCATGCAGCTAGAAAGTATAGGACCAGGACAAAAGTCCAGTGTTTTGTTCTGTGCCATGAATGGCACAATATTTACCTAATATTGCATTAGATTTTTTAAAAAAATCAGAAACCTCTATTTTTATCACTCTTGTTAATTCCAGTAACAATGCAAAATCTGATATAAAATGAGCATCAATGGCATATAAAAATAAAATATAATTTCTTTTATTTTGAAAAAATTGCTTTTCTATCATAGAACTGTGCTAAAAATTATTAAAATGGCCATATACTTTGACCTAGAGATTCTATTCTTAAGTATAAAAAGAGGTCAGCAGGAAGAAAGGCTCCCATACATCAATATATTCATATCAGTATGTCTAATAGTATAAAAAGTAGAAATACACTGAGATAAGTACCCAATGGCATAGTTAAACAAAATGAGGAACATAAATGTAATGGATTATTACTATGCAATAAGAAATGGCATGAGAATTCAGAGAAGCATAGGGAAACAAAATAAGCAGAAAGTCAAATATATAATATAATATACACAATGACTACAACAATGTTAAGAGAAAAGAGTAAAAAGTGTGAGATTAAGTGCTATAACTGAGATTGGCTTTATAAGCCAAGTCCATGTGACTGTACCTGTGATTTCATTATTATAGGATACTCCTAGGTTGGCAAACTCCCTCTATGAATGCAAGCTGGCAACCTCTCTATAACTTACAGTCTTAGAGAATCGTCTAAAACACACTTGCCCAGGGGCAGCTAGGTGGTGCAGTGGATAAAGCACTGGCCTTGAATTCAGGAGGACCTGAGTTCAAATCTGGCCTCAGACACTTGACACTAGCTCTGTGACCCTGGGCAAGTCACTTAACCCTCATTGCCCTGCAAAAAAAAAAAAAATTAATTTAATTTTTAAAAAACCACACTTGCCCAGAGTCACAGAGCCAGCATGTGTTAGAGGTGGGACTTGAACCTAAGTATTCCTGGTTTCAAGGCTGTAATCTCTCATAATTCCTTTTCTATATTATCAACTTTTCTTCAGTCCTGTGCTCTTGGGGAACCCAGAGACATCTCAAATTCAACATGTCTGAAAAGAAGCTGACTTTTGTAAACTGTCCTTTTACAGACTTTCCTATTTCAGTTGAGAACCCCCAAATCATCTAGGTTTGTAATTGCAGAATCATCTTTGACTTTTCTTTCTCATATACTTCTAATATCCAGTTATCAGGTTATTATGATTCTTCCTTTACAACATACCTAACTTTCTTCTCAGTCTCAGTGTTCACATCCCTCTTATTACCTCTGATTTAAGCTACTATACTTTTTGGCTATTACACCTATGCTGTGTTGTTCTTGACTGTAACTGATAAGCATTAAGTATCCATTCTATGCCCGGTACAGTAGTAGGTACTGGGGTTGCAAATATAATGAACTGGAAGTCAAATTACAAAGGGTTGAGAATTATGTGATGATGAAATGGAAGTATAAGTGTGGATGATTATCTGCAGGAGTTTAACCAGGAAGAGGAGGTTAAATATATGTCAGTTTGAGTAGATGGCAGGGTCAATCGAACTTTTTGTTTGTTTTTGAAATGAGGGTGCAGGGTTGGGGATGGGAATGTGGGTGTTTCACACATATGCGCGCACGCACACACACACACATGTGCACACAAACACACACACACACCCCTGAGTATGTTTGTAGGTAGAATGACTAATGGCACACATTTGTAATGTGAAGAGCAGTAATGAAAACAGTCTATGACTATGGAGGAGGAAGTGACTATGGAGGAGGAAGGAAGTGGGGAATCAGACAACTGACCCTCCAAAGGATTAAACTTTGGTTTCTTTATTAGTCCAATGCTTTATGGAAATAATATGGAAATAATAATCAGGTCAATAATAAAAATATAAATGTCAACTTTACTAAAACATGGCATCTGTTTCAAAAATGTATAGAAGAAAACTGTACCTAAGTAGGAATTAACTGTATGTACATGGCATGTGCAGATTTATCTCTACAATGCAGTTAAGTAGGTCCTAGGGAGTAAGAATAAGGCTGGTTGGGAAAAGGACTGGTGACAGTGAAAGGACTGTTTGGGAAGAGAGAGGTTGTGAAGCAGAAAAAAGGGTAAAGAGGGAATGGGCATGCTGTGTTAAGGGTATATTTTTGCAAGAGGCTTCTGGTAAAAGGAGTTAGTGTGAAAGGCTGAAGTAAAGAGACATTTAATTTACATATTACTTATATGGTAAATAATACAGATATCATGTATATGCTAAAAACCTTTAAATCGATTTACTCCTTCTCAAGGTTTTAAAGGATCAACAATACATACAGATACTTCTACAGATGAACTCAACAACTATGCCAAAGAAGTCTTTTCAGTTGTCAGGCATGATACTTTTAAAGTATTTTTCTGGCACTGCATGTCCTCTAACAATGAGCTCAGTTGTAAAAATCTATTGCTTTTTTGTATTAAAGAATGAGCAAAAATAATAAACACTAAAATTATAATGAGTCACACTTTGGTAATATTTGCTTCAAATTTAGAAGCTAGTTATACAGGGCTTGGAAGAAAGCATTTAAGTATTTGGTAAATCACTTCATGTGACTGATAAGCTATAATTTCTGAACTGTAAAGAAAAATAATGAATGTGATTGCTTAAAATTAAGATTACTACTGATAATTTAATTGAGTAATCATTTGCAAATTAAAAGTTTTGATTAGCATTTAACATAACTCAGTGGAATGATCAATTATTCAGTTTAACAGGCAGAGACACTGGGTCTAAGATTTTTACTTTTAGAAAAATCATGTTTAAAAATCCTACCTTATTAAATTGTTGATGTATTCAGTTTTTTCAAATGAATGAAATATATTTAATATAAGGTATGAGTCCAGTAAACTATTTCATAATAGTAAATAATTTAAAGCAGCCTGAGACTTTTCAGTCTTCAATTATTTCCATACTGTTTACAGGTACACAATAACTATACAAAATGTTTGTTCCCTAGACATTTGAAGCTAAATCTAAGAAGATTAAATTTAAAAGAGATATCTAATTTTAAACACGAATTTAAAACTTAACTTCACAAAGACATAATGGGAATGGTATGGCTAGGCAGCAGTCAAATATCAGAAAAACAAAAAAAATATGTATTAGGGAATTTTAGTGACCTACAAGTTCAATGAGTCAACAATGTGATTTAGAAGCCAAGAAATCCAATGCAATCTTCGGCTGTATTAAGAAAGGTATTTTTCACATAGCAAAAAAAATTACTCTGGTATTCTGCCTTAGTCATATAATATCTAGATAATTATCAAGTCAGTAAGCAATTATTAAGTCTTATTATTTACTAGACATTGTGCTTCTAAGAACTATAGATGCCAAGAAAGGCAAAAATAGTCCATGCCCTTAAGGAGCTCAGCTTACAATCAAATAAGAGACAATTTATACACAATTACATACAAACAAGATATAGATAGGAAAAAGTGGGAAGACACCTGCATTAAAGGGGTACCAGAAAAGGCTTTAGGCTACTAGAAGCTCAGTGAATGTTCTCAATTTTCTTCAGCTAATTATGAGGCAGAGCTCTCAATTCAAGTGGGGGGAGGGAGCAATGGAATATTTGAGGGGGGATAAAATGGTTTGGAAAAGGTGAGAATAGTGAATTAATTATGGAGGTATAAGAGGATGGCCTTGCTGTAATGAGGGCCTAGTTATGATTACATAACATTTCTGGTTACCTTCTGAAGGACATGAATAGGAGCTAAAGAAGTGAATGATGAGAACAATCCAAGTCCAAGTTCTGGCCAAGTGAGACTGGGATAGTGTAGAGTTGAAATGGTTCTTCATGGGATCAAGGCTAGGAAGAAAAAAATACACTAGTCAGTGCAGGGATGATGGCCTAGTTAAGAATTGAGGAGTGAAGGGATTGGAAGTTACAATAAGGAAGAAAGGGTTTAGAAAAGGAAGGAGTGTGTCCAGGAGGTTGATAAATAACAACTACCAGAATCTCAATGAGGCTATAAGTGATGGTGGTAGAAGAGTGTGAAAGTGGCAGTGGGGGAAAAGCAAGTATTCTATTCTCACTGTCCCATCACATCCAGTGAGTCAGGAGTGAAAAGTTCAGAGTGCTGGAAAGGGTGGTCAGGGATGCCTCTGATTTCAAGTCAGAGGACTTGAGTTTTAAAACACATTCTAGGGGGAGCTAGGTGGCACAGTGGATAGAAAACCAGCCCTGGATTCAGTAGGACCTGAGTTCAAATTCGACCTCAGACACTTACTAGCTGTGTGACCCTGAGCAAGTCACTTAACCCCAATTGCCTCACCAAAAACAAAACAAACAAAAACCAAAACATTCTTCTACTTACTACCTCTGCAACATTGGGCAAAAATACAAACTGCCCAGGTTAACTGAAGAGGAAATAAAATCCTTAAATAAACCCATATTAGAAAAAGAAATTGAACAAGCCATTAATGAACTCCCTAAGAAAAAATGCCCAGGGCCAGATGGGTTTACAGGTGAATTCTATGAAACATTTAAAGAACAATTAATTCCAATATTATACAAATTATTTGGAAAAATAGGTGGAGGAGTTCTACCAAATTCATTTTATGACACAAATATGGTGGTGATACCAAAACCAGGCAAAGCAAAAACAGAGAAAGAAAATTATAGACCAATTTCCCTAATGAATATTGATGCTAAAATCTTAAATATTAGCAAGGAGATTACAGCAAGTGATCACCAGGATAATACACTATGACCAGGTGGGATTTATACCAGGAATGCAGGGCTGGTTCAACATTAGGAAAACTATTAACATAATTAACCACATCAATAAGAAAACCAACCAAAATCATATGATTATCTCAATAGATGCAGAGAAAGCTTTTGACAAAATACAGCACCCATTCCTAATAAAAACACTAGAGAGTTTAGGAATAGGTGGAGCTTTCCTTAAAATAATAAACAGTATCTACCTAAAACCATCAGCAAGTATTATACACAATGGAGATAAATTAGAGGCCTTCCCAATAAGATCAGGGGTGAAACAGGGATGTCCATTATCACCCCTATTATTTAATATTGTCCTAGAAATGTTAGCTTTAGCAATCAGAGAAGAGAAAGGAATTAAAGGAATTAAAATAGGCAAGGAGGAAACAAAACTATCACTCTTTGCAGATGATATGATGAATCCTAGAGAATCAACTCAAAAATTACTTGAAACAATTAACAACTTTAGGAAAGTAGCAGGATATAAAATAAATCCACATAAATCATCAGCATTTCTATACATGACCAACAAAGTCCAGCAGCAAGAGATAGAAAGAAATTCCATTTAAAGTAATGGTAGATAATATAAAATACTTGGGAGTCTACTTGCCAAGACAAACCCAGGAACTCTATGAACACAACTACCAAACACTCTTCACACAAAACAAATCAGATCTAAATAACTGGAGAGATATCAATTGCTCATGGATAGGCAGAGCTAATATAGTAAAAATGGCAATACTGCCTAAATTAATTTACTTATTCAGTGCCATATCAATCAGACTACCTAAAAATTATTTTATAGAGCTAGAAAAAATAATAACAAAATTCATCTGGGAAAACAAAAAATCAAGAATATCCAGGGAAATAATGAAAAAAATTCACAGGAAGGTGGGTTAGCGGTACCAAACCTGGAGCTTTACTATAAAGCGGCAGTCATCAAAACTATCTGGTACTGGCTAAAAAATAGAGTGGAGGATCAATGGAATAGACTAGGTACAGGAAATGAAGTAGTAAATGACACTAGTAATGTAGTGTTTGATAAACCCAAAGACTCCAGCTTCTGGGATAGGAACTCAGTATTTGACAAAAACTGCTGGGAAAACTGGAAGATAGTATGGCAGAAATTAGGCATAGACCAACATCTTATACCTTATACTAAAAAATAAAGTCAAAATGGATACACAATTTAGACATAAGAGGTGATACCATGGGTAAATTAGGAGAGAAAGGAATAATCTACCTATCAGATCTTTGGAAAGGAAAACAGTTTATGACCAAACAAGAGATAGAGTATATTATAAAATGCAAAATGGATGATTTTAATTACATTAAATTAAAAAAATTTTGTACAAACAGAAGCAATACATCCCAAATTAGAAGGGAGGCAGAAAGCTGGGAAACAATTTTTGTGGCCAGTACTTCTGATAAAGGCCTCATCTCTAAAATATATAGGGAACTAAATCAAATTTATAAGAATCCAAGTCATTCCCCAATTGAGAAATGGTCAAAGGATATGAACAGGCAGTTTTCTGATGAAGAAACCAAAGCTATCTATTCCCATATGAAAAAATGCTCTAAATCTCTAATGATTAGAGAGATGCAAATTAAAACAACTCTGAGGTACCACCTGACACCTATCAGATTGGCTAAAATGACAAAAAAGGAAAATAATAAACGTTGGAGAAGCTGAGGGAAAATTGGAACACTAATGCATTGTTGGTGGAGCTGTGAACTCATCCAACCATTCTGGAGAGCAATTTGGAATTATGCCCAAAGGGCGATAAAGTTGTCCATACCCTTTGACCCAGCAATACCACTTTTGGGTCTTTTTCCCAAAGAAATAATGGAAAGGGGAAAGGGACCCACATGTACAAAAATATTTATAGCTGCTCTTTATGTGGTGGCAAGGAATTGGAAGTTGAGGGGATGCCCATCAATTGGGGAATGGCTGGACAAGTTGTGGTATATGAATACAATGGAATACTATTGTGCTGTAAGAAATGATGAGCAGGAGGAGTTCAGAGAAACCTGGAGGGTCTTGCATGGGCTAATGATGGGTGAGATGAGCAGAACCAGAAGAACACTGTACACAGTATCATCAACATTGAGTGTTGATCTACTGTGATAGACTATATTCTTCTCACCAATGCAATGGTACAGAAGAGGATCTCCAAATCCAAGGAAAAAAAAAAGAACTGTGGAGTATAGATGCTGAATGAACCATACTATTTCTTTTGTTTTTGGTGCTGTTGTTTTTTCTATTTTGAGGTTTTTCATCATTGCTTCGATTTTTCTCTTATAACATGACTAATGCAGAAATAGGATTAATGTTATTATGTGTATGTATATATATATGTGTGTGTGTATATATATGTATATATTTATATAAATATATATCTATATCTATAAATATACATATACATATATAAAACCTATATCAGATTACCTGCTGTCTAGGGGAGTGGGGAGGGAGGGGAGGGAGGGAGAAAAATCTGAAATTGTAAAGCTTGTATAAACAAAAGTTGAGAACTATCTTTACATGTAACGGGAAAAAAATACTTTATTAATTTAAAAAAAAGATTTAGAATAGTATTTTTAAAATGGAGCACTGAAAAGATAACAGGGGCATTGAAAAGTTGGTCACTGAAGTTATTTTATGGTTGACTAGCACCATCTTCTCTCTTCCTTGTCTGAGTATGATCCCCACAAAAAATCCTATCTCAATTTTCATTACTGCCTTTCCCCTAATATTAGCTCTTCTTATTAGCATCTTGTTCATTGACTGACCTTGCCTATCGTCACTAATTCCCTTGTCCTCAACCTTGTTGGATAGATAGACTAGCATAGAAGAATCTAATCATTTCTGTAATGGGAAAAGTCAAAGAAAGATATTACTACCATTTCTTTTAATAAGAGAGAGGGAGAGTTAGAGGGAAGAAGCAAGACATAGAGGATAGAAAAAAGTTTGATGATGCTGAGTGAAGTGAGCAGAACCAGGAGAACATTGTACACAGTAACAGCAACATAGTTCAATGATCAATTGTGATAGACTTAGATCCTTTCAGCAATACAATGACACAAGACAATTCCAAAGGACTCATGTTGGAAAATGCTCTCCACGTCCAGAAAAAAAGAACTGTGGATTCTGAATGCAGATTGAACCATACTATTTTTACTTTTTTGGTTTTTTGCTTCTTTTTTGAAGTTTTTCCCTTTTATTCTGATTCTTCTTTCATAACATGACGAATATAGAATATATGTTTAATGTGATTGTACATATATAACCTATATCAGATCACTTTCTTTCTTGGGGAGGGAAGGGGAAAAATTTGGAACTTAAAATCTTATAAAAACAAATATTGAAAACTCTTTACTATGTGACCCTGGGCAAGTCACTTAACCCCAATTGCCTCAGCAAGAAAAGAAAAAAAGAAAAAGAAAACTATCTTTACATGTAACTGGAAAAAAAAATACTGTTAAGATTGAATAAAAAAGAAAAAAGTTTGAAAACCATACAAAATGAGAATGAAAATCTGAATTTCCTGTGACCATTACATGTTTTAAGTTTAAAATGAATTACCTTATAAGTAACTGCCAATATTACTGATGTCTGCTATTTAAAAGTTCATGTCAAGACTTGAAACTACAACTTGGCTCAATTACAGTAAGATTCTGTCTTGTAAACAAAGAGTGAGGTAATAATCTGATGAAAGAGAAACTACTGAATCTGTCCTGTTAACTTCTAAAGCACAGCATTATTTTATATGCCCCAAATATTTATAGACCTCCAATGACCAAGATTCTCTCTACAAGTTAATCCACTCAAATTTGGAGTTCTACCCTGAGGCTGAGCTGTCTTGAATGGTGAGTGAACATAAACTCTCCTAAACCAAAATATTTAGCGGGACCCAGACCATGCTTCATGTTTCTCATCCCAGATAGCTTGCTGTTTTCACTGTTGTCATGTGTGTACCCACATCCACTTTTCCACATTTTCCTGTAAGAATCATGATCAAATCAATACCACCATTGCTTCTTGAAAATTTTAAAAATCAACTGCCCTATGGCTTCTCTCTATTCCTGACACTCCCTTCCCCTGGTCACAATGGGGGTTGTCTCTTCGATGCAAATGTCAGCTTCTTGAGGGTATGGTGAGTCTCACTTTTATATTTGAATCACCAGTATACAGCAGAGTACATGGCATATGCACAGTAAGAACTTAGCAAATACTTTTTCATTCATATTTTTTTGTATCCTTATCCGGGCCTTGGTTTTTTGATTGTTTGTTTTGTTTTGTTTTTTGCGGGGCAATGAGGGTTATGTGACTTGCCCAGGGTCACACAGCTAGTGTCAAGTGTCTGGGGTCGGATTTGAACTCCCGTCCTCCTGAATCCAGGGCTGGTGCTTTATTGACTGCACCACCTAGCTGACCCCTTAACTATGCCTTATGTAAGATAACTGCTTAATATTTATTAAAAGAATGAATAAAATCAGAAATACTTCATTGTGGGATGCCTCAAATTATATCTTCACATAGAAATTATTCTCGAAGAGTTCTGGCCTATCTTTTAAAGGGACAGCATAGCTAACTCTTACCTACTTAGCCCAGCCTCCTTTAATAAGCAAAGGTCAGAGAAACAGCTTCCCATTATTGTAGCATTTAAGGGAGGCTTCATCCTACTCCCACCCACATATTCCCAGTTAAAAGCAGGTTCTACTCTTCTCATGCATCTAATTATGAAGGATATGAGATTTAAGGTATACTTTACAGAAGGGAAAGAGTGTAGTGCAGTAGAATATGGCTCCACAGAGAGAAAGGGAAGTGTGGAATAAGATTCACATCTGAATGTGGAAGACAACAGAGCCAAAAGTTCTGACAATAATGAAGATGTATGCTGCTGTGTGGAACAAAGATGTAATGTAAGTTTTAAGGAATAAATGAGGCTAATCTTAATTGTGAAGTGTTTTAATAGGCAACTGGTGAGGCGATACTACCTTTTAGTAGTAATGAAGTACGAGGGAAAAGATGTCTATTTTCTCTAAATTCAAGCTAGCTGTTACAATTTACAATAGCTATACGATTCATTATAAACTAGTGACAGTAATACATTATTACATCTAGAAGAGATGGAAAAGACCACAATTTTGTGTGCTGATTAATTTACCCAGAAGATAAAGAATAAAAAGTAGATGACCCAGGGTGGATGATAACTCCTATTATTATATTATTTAGTCTTTAAAATAATTTTTTAAACTAACAGAATTACTTCTATATATGAAGCCCTTTTTGAAATAACAGAAATTTAGTCTCGAATGTATTTCTTTTTCTTATGGATATTACTTATTATTTTCATATTTTCCTTTTCCATCTCTCTTGTCAGATTTCTTAAAAAAGGGAAGTACAATGGTTCTCTGGGGGATCATTAATACATAATTCTCTTTAAAGAAACAGAATATGGTTGTTTTATATAATAACATGCATATATAATTTAAATATATATATCCTTTTTTATAGCATCTATTTTAACAATGAGTATTAGACTAAGGGCTTACAAAAATTGATGACTGAACAATGCAATAATCTGAAGGAGTATAAGTTATTGATACTTCTATACTTAGATATTGTTTTTAGCAACATATGTATAAACTGAGACGTTTGTAAAAACAGGTAATTCCAACTTGAAATTTCATACATAGAAAATAGTTTTACAAGATCAAAGAATACTTCAATTTTTGTTTTTAAAATCATTCCCTGAATTCCATCTTGAATGAATATACATTACAGATAACCACAGTGTCTATGCATAAAAACTGCTGCTACAAATATTCCCAAGGTTTTACAATATAATCATGACACCCTTCCCCAACAGAACATGAAAATAACTAAAGGATATTTACTAACATGCTTTCTACTTTTAAAAATAAGAATGTCTTTGAGAAAGGTTTTAGAATCATTTATAGTAAAGAGCAAAAAGCTTATTATTGATTCTATGCCTGTATGAACTCTTACAGTACTTAAGTGTCATTCATTTTATAAAGAGGTGTTTTCAAGCTGTTGGGTAATGACCAACATGACTGACTTACAAAAAGTAAAGTATTTAAATACATTTTTGTATAATCATAACTGTAATTTACAAAACCAAATTCCTAACAAATGAAAATAAAGAGCAATCATTTCTACCTCTAAGAAGTTATCTCTAATTATCTTAAGTAACATGATGATCTTTTTAGAAAAATGATAAAAACTAATCTGAACTTATTACAATGTTTAAAATGTGCCATACCAGCACATTAAAAAGGTAGGTGGGGCTATGGAGGAAAACATTTAATGAAATCAAACAAGAGCATTTCACTGTATCACCCAATTTATAATTTGGTTACGTTAAACTATGATGCTTCTGTGAGACTACATTAAACAAACAAAAAATGACCACAGTTACTCAGGCCCTTTTTCTCTTTACAACAAAGAAAAAGAACATTCTTCCCTATGAGAGGAACACTCATTAGCATCACAAAGTGCAGTGTCTAAGCCATCATTTATCCAAATTAAGCCCCTACAATGATTCTTACACAGTTCAGAAAAGCAAGCATAAAATTAAAAATCTAATATAGCATTCCATTAACTAAATAGAACAAGTGAATAAAAAACAGAGCTAAAGAAACAATTTACCTTAGGCAGACTACCTCTATATAACAAAAATCAAACCAAATCCAAAATAGCAATAGCAAAAACTGTGGTCTGTCTTTATTGCTACCAACTGTGTTGCTACACTCTTTTTCTAGTGTGTCACAGTCACTATATCAATCAATAAACGTTTATTAAGAGCCTACTATATGACTGTCACTGTACTCAGCGCTAAGAAGACAAAAAGGCAAAGGACAGTCCCTCTCTACAAGGAGCTCACAATCTACTAACAGAGACAATATGCAAACAAATATATACAAAGCAAGCTATATACAGAATAAGTGGGAAATTTGTAAGAGGGAAAGCACTAGGATTAAGAGGGGCTGGGGAATGTTTCCTGTAATTTGCTGGGATTTTGGTTGCGACTTTAAAGGAAGCCAAGGAACTCAGTAGTCAAAGAAGAGAAAAAGCATTCCACTCTTGGGGCACAGCCAGAGAAAATGCCTGGAGCCCAGAAGTGGAGTGCCTTGTTTGTTGAACAGCCTGGGAGGCAGTGCCAATGGACAGTGTAAGGGAGTAAGGTGTAAGAAAACTGGATCTAAGGAGGGTACTAGGTCATGAAGGGCTTTGAATCCCAAACAAAGCACTTTGTATTTGCACCTGGAGGCAACAGGAAGCCACTGAAGTTTATTGAATAGGGAGATGACATGCTCAAACCTGAGTTTTAGCCACTTTAGTGGCTTAAGACAGGATGGATTAGAGTGAAAAGATCCTAGAAGCAGGCAGATCCATAGCATGCTATTGTAATAATCAAGGTATGAGGTGATAAGGACCTACACCAGAGTGGTGGCAGTGTCAGAGCAACTGTAAACCATATAATGTTTCTGCCACAGAATAACTGAATCATAGAAATATTGAAATTGGAAAACTAGGAGGTTATTTAGTTAATAAATTCAGTCTGAAGGAACTGAGGCACATTGAGCCTGAAGAAAAATTTTCCATTATGAATATTTTGGGATTGTCTTCAATTGTCTGTATTGATCAGAGTAGTCAAGTCTTTCACAGTTGATCACCATTACAACATCACAGTGATCTTCTCACTGCAGTTTGCATTAGTTCATATGGGTCTTGACATTTTTTTTTTCTTTCTGAAACTAACCCCTCCTTCATTTCCCATAGCATAACAGTATTCCATCACAATCATATGCTAGAACTTGTTCAGTCATTCCCCAACTGATGGACATCTCCTGAACTTCCAATTCTTCATCATCACAAAAAGAAATGCTATAAATATTTTTTGTACTTTATAGGTACTTTTTCTTTTTCTTTATTTGGGCGTATAGACCTAGTAGTAGTAGTAGTGCTAGATCAAAGGATATGCACTATTTTATAGTCCTCCAGACATAGTTCAAGATTGTTCTCTAGTATGGTTGGACCCATTTACTATTCCACCAACAATTCATTAATGTACCGATTTTCCTTCATCCTGTTCAGCATTTGTCTTTTCTGATAGTTGTGAACTGGTACCTTAGAGTTATTTTAATTTGCCTTTCTCTAATCAACATTAGGGCATTTTATCATGTGATTATTGATAGCTTTGATTTCTTCTGAAAATTGCCTGTTCAAGTCCTTTAAACTGTTCAAATCAATTGAGGAATGGCTCTTATTTTTATAAACTTGACTCAGTTCCCTAATTATTTGAGACATGAGACCTTTATAAAACTTCAGTCTATGCTACCTTTAAGCAAAATGTTGTTTCCCTGATCATCTCTTTCAATTAGATCTAATTTTGCTTTTGTGTTTGTTTGACATGATTGCAGCCCCTGCCCTCTTCACTTCAGCTGAGGCATAATAGACCATGCTCCAACCCTTCATTTCAACTCTGTATGTTTTTTCTGTCACAAATGTCTCTTGTACACACCACACTGTTGAATTCTAGTTTCCAGTTCATTCTATTATTGCTTTTGTTCTGTGGGCTAGTTCAATTCTTTTCTTTTCCAATGGATCACAATACCCTGATTCTGACAGCAATGCATTAAGCTATATATCTGGAATTTACTCTTTTCCCTCATTTGAACATCAGGATACCATCTTCCTTTCTCTAATCTCTTAGAGTCTATTTTCAAAGATTTTTCACATCACCCCTAAGGTGATTCTAAAATAACATCAATATGCTCTTTCAATGCATCTGGAGCTAGAGAACTAGAAAACATAAAGCAGCAAAATGCTCTCAATATATGCTCTAATGAAGGCAATTAATTCCCTCTTTGTATTGCTCATTTTGTCCCTTCCAACTGAAGAAAATAGGAACATAAGCTTTAAAGTCAATAGACATGTAGAGATCATCTAGCCTATCCTTGATACAGAGGGAAGCAAAATATGAGTTAAATGATTGTGAGTTTTTTGCTCCTCTGCCAATATTATCCATAAACCAGGGAAGTGATCATTAATTTGTAAAATTTATATTTTCCATTGGTTATCCATTGCTCCTTCTAAGTTTGATTTTTTTTTTTGAGCATTTAAAACCTGAATTCAACAAAGAAGTCCTATATACTCACTTCAGTCTTTTTGGATACATTCCCTTTTTTTTTTCCTCAATAGGAGCTGTACTGAATTTCATTTTTTTAGACAGCATCTGTATCTCTTCACCTCATTTTCCTTTTAAAGCTCATACTAACTTTTCCTCTGAATTTTTTGAAGTCTAGAATACATGCCTGAATATGCCTAACATTCCTTTCCTTGGCTGTTAACAAAATTAGGTGACAGTCATTTTTATGAAAGGTTTCCATTATTTCCCCAATTAACTCTTACTTGTTGGAGAGAATTAAGCCCACAGTTGCAGTTCCTTTCACTATTTCCTCAACCTTTTTAGAGATGAAAATGTCAACTGGGCAAATTAAGAATTCCTTAAGATACTCTGCTTTAAGTGGAATGGGATGTCTATCAGGTATATAGATAGTTGAAATACCCCATGAATGCTATTATTTGCTTCAATGTCATTTTCTTTTGATGTTTTTTCTTCCTTAAGTGAATTATTCAAAATAACTATAGTGTATGTGAAATCATTTACACAATAGACACAAATTTTTTCACCTAAACGATTTAAGTTGCAGTTTAAGCAATCTGTCAGGAATATATGTGGAAAGGCATTCCACATCTTTCCTCTTGCCCCAAACCTAAGCTCCATAACAAAGATAATCTATCACTTAAGGGAAAATATATAACTGTGAACAAAATTAATTCAAAAATTAAGTTTTTTATTTTTATTTAATGAAAATTACTAAATATGTATTCTATTTGTCATTCAAGTATATTGTTTTCAAATCTTTCCTAACTTAGTTAGATTAACATACAGAAAGCAATATTAACTAGGAAATTGGTTAATTGAGAAAGGGTAATAGTCTCACACGTATAGTTTCAGTAAGATGGGAAAAACCATATATAGGGATAATTAGAACAATTTAGCACTTTTTAGGAGCATAAAACTAGCATGGGATACACTGGCATAAAAGTGGAGGAAGCTAGCTCAATAGTTAATAGGAAAAGTGGATCAACAAAATATAGGCTGAAAGAGAAACTGAAACACAAAATTTGACCCGGAAGGCATCACTAAATGTAATTTTAAAAGGGAAATACAAAATTGAAATTTCAACTTTTTCATTGTAATAATAAAGTAAGATTGAATTTAACATATATTAAAACTTTATATCCCTACCTTCTCTATTTTGACATGGGAAAGAATATTGCTTTTTAAAAAACATATTTAATGCCTTTTGTTTTTTACCCCCAGTTATTTCCCACCTGGTCCTGAATTAAAAAAAAACAATCTTTGGGAGTTCCTGTCACTTGTAGAGTTCTTTTTCTGCAATTGGACTAGCTAAAGTCTCATTGCTATAAATTTGGGAATTTCATATTTTTATCTATTAATTAATTCCAATTAACTTATCAGTTTTGTGGGTATATAACTGAGCTAATTTCTCATAATTTCCTTTACTTCTCTTTCATCTATTGTGAATTATTTTTCATTTTCAATTTTGAGTTTTCCTTTCTCCTTTAAATTAATTAGGTATCTATTTTACTTTTAAACATCAAGTATTTAGAGAAAAAATCCCCCCAAATCTAACCTTTACCAAGTTGCTATTTGGTTTTTTATTTTCAACTTAAGCTTCTATTTTTAAATTTTCTATTTTTGTTTTTAGTTGTTTTTTTAATGATGTATTGTTTTTCTAGTTATCTTAGTTGTTAGATCCAATACACTGATCAGTTACATAAAAATGTAACTTTTACATAAAAATGTAAAGAAACATACATTTTTCTGACTGACATGTTTTGGTATGATGAATCTCTGCTGTCATTTTCTTGTATGTAATTATAAATATATACATAAATATATATGTATTCTATGATTTATGACCCACATATTCTTTAGTATTATATAGACTGTTATTTAAGTTTGAATCATTTCTTCAAATGCCTTTATTGTTTTACTGTTATGGTCAGTGAAAGATGTGTATATCCTGCATGTT